>NC_140495.1:21734339-22334339 GCF_964271855.1 Acomys minous
TTTTTGTTTTTGTTTTTGTTTTTCAAGACAAGGTTTCTCTGTGTTAGCCTTGGCTGTCCTGGACTTGCTTTGTAGACCAAGCTGGCCTCGAACTCATAGAGATCCACCTGCCTCTGCCTCCTGAGTGCTGGGATTAAAGGTGTGCGCCACCACCACCCCCCGGCTGAGAAACAAAAAAATTTTAAAGGCTCTCAACGCAACAGCATAAGACCAGCCATGAAGTAGCAAAAGACTTTCAAGAAGCATAGAGACATTATTTCAAATAGCCCAATAAAGTATCAGAGAGAAACTGAAAATACAATAGATGCTGACAAGAAATAGCTACTCAGTTGCCCAATGGGAGTCAGGGGTGGACCCAGCAATATGAATAAAAGTCTTAAAAATATATGTCTCCTTAACGTCATACATAACCAGACCTTCAGAAATTTAGCCTAAGTGGAGATTTTTCATACAAAGATTTTTCTTTCTTTTCTTCTTCTTCTTCTTCTTCTTCTTCTTCTTCTTCTTCTTCTTCTTGTTTTGGGGTTTTTGTTGTTGTTGTTGTTTTTGGTTTTTTGAGACAGGGTCTCTCTGTGTAGCCTTGGCTGTCCTGGACTCGATTTGTAGACCAGGCTGGCCTCGAACTCACAGTGATCCACCTGCCTCTGCCTCCCGAGTGCTGGGATTAAAGGCGTGCACTACCACCGCCTGGTGTGTTGTTGTTGTTGGTTGGCATTTGGTTTTTGGTTTTTTGGTTTTTCCAGACAGAGTTTCCCTTGTAGTCCTGGCTGTCTTGAACTCGCTTTGGAGACTCTGCCTCAGGAGTGCTGGGACTAAAGGCGAGAACCATCATGCCCAGCCAAGGATTTTTCTACAAGGCGTTATTTTCAAGTGGCAAAAAGCTGGAAACAAGCCAAATTCCAACAGTGAGGTCATGACTAAATGTGCTGTGACAGCCTAACAGAGCAGACAGTCCATTACAAACATGCCTTCAAGTGGCATTTAGTGATGGAGAAATGTCCATGATATCATAGGAAGTGTAAAGGATAGCACGTGAGTTCATTTACACTAGGGTTCACATGTTACTACAAATGTGTGTCTGTGTACACACATAAGCGTATGTGTGCACAGAAGAAAGACTGGAAAGAGAAACCACCAAAAGCTCAATGGTAGCAGAATTATAAGCAGTTGTTTCTTAAGCCTCTTTCCATATTCTAAATTTATAATGAACAGTCTGTTCCAAATTTATAGTAAACATTGTAAAAAGAAAACGTTGACAGGCTGTTTCTAAGAAATTGGGTCAAAGTTGGCTTTTTATTATTATTACTATTGTTTTATTTATTTATAAAATATTTCCCCAAAATTCAAGCTCTGACTAGCTGTTGCTCTTTAAAAAAAAAAGAAAAAAGAAAAAAAGAAGAAAAGAAAGAAAGAAGAAAAAAGTGTTTTACCAGGAACCCAAAATGTCCTCAGGAGCAAACTGCTATTTTAAGGGATTAGTGCTAGAGGCACCTGCTGGGAACAGGTGTCAGCTAGACAGAGCAAGTGGCTTCGCTCCCTCCCCTGCTCTCAGGAGTGGCACATCTCCTTCCACTTTTGCTGCCCCCCCTGCCCCCCCCCCTGCATCTTCCTTTGAGAATGGGAACTCAGTGTGGCTGCTGACCTTACGCCATAGTCTTCTGGTTAACTCTAGTGTGCCCTTTCTCTGAACCCTGGCACTACAGGGTTCCGGATAGCATGGACCAGGCCATCCCATTAAGCTTACCAAGTACTCCAGGAGTCCTCTAGGAGGAATCTGGCTGACCAG
Organism: Acomys minous; assembly: GCF_964271855.1. Taxonomy (NCBI): domain Eukaryota; kingdom Metazoa; phylum Chordata; class Mammalia; order Rodentia; family Muridae; genus Acomys; species Acomys minous. The sequence continues at coordinate 21,736,126 of NC_140495.1, forward strand.
TGAACCACACAACCACACAAGGTATCGGCTTGACACCGGGCCTGACAGCAACATGAGTTCAAATCCCAGGACCACAGGGTGGAAGAAGAGGACCAGCTACTGCAAGCTGCCTTCTGACCTTCACATGCACACCTTTGACACACTTGTACATATGAGAGAAAGAGGAAGGGGAAAGGGGAGGGAAGAAGGGAGGAAGGGAGAAGGAGGGGAAAGGGAGTGGAAGAGCTTCTTTAAATAAAGACTCTAATCCCCTTGTGTAAAATGTCTTTTATCGTTTCACTATTCTGTGGGGTTGTTTGTTTGTTTGGCATCAAATTGATTACCAGCAATCGTTCAGCAAGCACATCCCTGGCAGATAAGTATTCAGAGCCTTTTCTTCTGCGTGTTGGGATCTATGAAGTCTGAAAAGCATTCTCTTGTTGGGAGAGACAGAGCAATACAAGGACAGCGTTTATCACTTGTAAATATCACACTAACTTCCCCCCACCCCCACCCCGCAGGCCCACACCTTCCAGCTCCCCTTGTTCCAAATGTGAACAGGAAACACACACACGCACATTAGCCCTTTGTGTCCCACAAGCTCCGGCTCGTTCTGAGCTTTAGCCTTCCTGACACTTCTTGTGGTGTCGCAGGTCCCAACCAGCCATTAATTCCGTCAAACTCCATCTCTGCGGGACTGTGGTTTTCCTCACTGCGTGACAGTGTTAAGTACATCCTGTTTGCTCCCTGGATTCTGCACCACACTATATAGAGCCTGCACTCCGTCTTTCTAACCCAGTTCCTGAAGCCTTCTCTCAGGAAATCCCAGTTCCCATATTTCTCCAATGCCCTCCTTGATACCTGACTTTATTGGTTTTTTTAGAGCAAGTTCTCCTGAACTCTTCACATTTTGGGGGTGGAATCTTTCAATTAGGTAGGTGTTTCCTGTCAAACTGGTCTTCCCGGATTGACCACAAAGCCCTGGTAACCACTGCCAGACAAGTGCTGGCATCAAATTCCCCATCTAGGACTCAGAAGCTTGCTACCTAACAGTGGGTGTAGCCAATACTTCAGTCTTTATTCCTCATTACTCTTTACAAATGGCACCACTGAAAGCGGAGTGTGGCATGTTGATGACCCCTTGCCCACTTTCCATGTCTTTCATCCGGGCATCCAGAGCCAATAAAGATTTTTTTCTCCAGCCCCTCCCTCTCTCCCTCTTTCATGTGCAAATCTTTAAGGTGAGCATTGATCAACAGTCCTGATACATCCTGGTGTGCACCAGCCACATCTTGTCTGCTTGTTCTTGCAGTTCACCCCTGCTCCCTGCATCAGGCTACTAAGGTTCTCCAGAAGGGAGTTGGTCGCCAGCTTCTGTGACTCACCTATGCCTCACTGGGTGGGACAAGCCTTCCTGGCTCCCGCCAGGGCTGACAGCAGCTGGCCAAGCCCCAGGAAAGTAGCTTAGTGTACAGCGCCCATGGCAGACACAGCTCGCCCTAGCAGGCCACTGGGAGAGATCCCTCACCCGCGCCTAGCTACCCTCCAGTACTCTTTCCTCTCTGAACTCTTAAATTGGTTAAAATGTGTGTTCACCAGCTCTCCTCCCTAAGCGGGAAGCAACATGCTTGGGTGGCCTGGCCTGCCATCTGTGTGTGACAGCAATTATAGGAGAAGAAAGCCAGTTCTTCTAAACTTAAATCCTTCTCTTCAAGAAGATGAAGTGACCCTCCCCTCACGTTTCATTGGGTCTTGTTGAGTCATGTGACCATTCATTACCCAATCCATGGCGAGGGGAATAGACGGCTCTGGAAATGAGTATCTCTTGTTGGAAGAGTAGGCTGTAAGCAAGGAATGGGAAGATGACTGCATCAAAGTGGTGCATTTGAGAAAGAACAAGGCAGCAAAATGGATGCGCTAGGAAAACAGTCCATTGCGTCATCCGAGATTAACACAAATTTCATTTCACTAGCATTTTAAAAAATGTATTCATTGTTTATACAGTGTTCTGCCCACATGTGTGCCTGCATGCCAGAAGAGGGCACCAGATCTCATTGTAGATTGTTGTGAGCAACCATGTGGTTGCTAGGAATTGAACTCAGGACTTTTGGAAGAACCTCTGAGCCATCTCTCCAGCCCCCATTTCATTTGCGTTTCTCTAGCACTTAACTTTAATGTTCTCTAGTTAAAGAAAGACAGAGGAACGGAGAGAGGCCAGGAGGCAAAAGCCAAGTAAGTATTCTTTACTATAAGCCCTCTTATAAGAACACACACACACACACACACACACACACACACACACACACACACACACACACACTTTCGAATAAATTCTATTCAATCAACTATAACTCTGTATGGTTGACTCCACAGTATACTGGGCCCTATTTACTGTGTCCTACTCTTACCCCAGCCACCTAAAAAACCTCTCTAGTCAGCCCTAAGGACACTGCCTGTAGTACATTGCCATCTATATCTTCAAATAATGTTTATTTGGCTTATGTGTCTGGTTTAAGGGGGGGAAAGGTACTTTTCAGCTAGGCATGGTAGCACAGGCCTTTAATTCCGACTCTCAGAGAGGCAGAGGCAGGAAGATCTCTGTGAGTTTGAGGCCAGCCTGGTCGACAAAGTGAGTCCAGGACAGCCAAGGCTACACAGAGAAACCCTGTCTTGAAAAAACAAAAACAAACAAAAAGTACATGAGCATGCAATTATTAATAGATTGGCTGGATTGGCTAAACACTTGAACGAATGCATGAAACAAAAGTATACGGATTTGAGAGAGATTTAAGATGAATGTTGGAAAACAAGATGTTATGTCCCAGTAACCCTGCTAGGAAGCAAAATTTGGTCGTTCAAGTTGGAGTTGTATAAGGAAACAATTTTTATAAGAAGTCTTGGGGAAAAAAACAGTAAAATGTGCATGTGCATCCAATGCAACAGATGTTCTTCTTAAAACTAGGAAGTGAAAAGTGTGGCTTCCCTAGGAGAAGGATGGAACCCTTTACTAATAACATTTGAATTTTAGATTCCCAGATGCAAAAGTTGAAGAGCATAACAGAAAAGATGGCTAAAATTGCCATGCAGTGCGACAAATAAAGCAGATGTGTGCAGTGATTTTTGTGCCCCGCCCCTTCCCACAAACACACAGCATTTGGAAAGACTTTCTTAGTGTTTAAATATCATAATTTTTAGAGAGTGTGTCTGTGTGGTGAAGTATGTAACCACTTAACAAACATATCCTGTGTATCTACTTTGTGCCAGGGTCTGCCTTGATATCTGTTTGAGTCTCATATATAAATATGAATCAATAAACAGTCAAGAACCATCTGAGGCAAGGATGTGTTTTTCTACCCACACGCTCTCCTTAAATATGTTCATGCCAGTGTCTTGTGATTAGTTTTGTCTGTTTCTTTGTTTGTTTTTTAAAAATGGGTATCAGATTGTTTCTAAATTTTAAATTTTTAGAAAAATTGTAGCTTTTACAGACCTTAAAGTAATCATACAGAGTTTTTGCAAAATAACCAAATAAATGCAACTACGAAAAGAAAACGGCCATTTTTATTCAAATATCCTTAGTGATTGCTAAAGGAAAAAATCATATAAAATCTCATATTTGTCATTTGTACTTAAAAAATGATTGTGACAGTCTTCAGCTGTCTGTTGATCATACGATAAACTGGTGTCTTATTAACATATTACATGTGTTAAGAATCTCTTTGCAAACAATGTAAGCCTGATTCCATGTGCTATCTGATCTGTGCTTACAAGCAAGCTTTGCTAAACTTTACTCTGCTTGGTAGCGTGTAATAAGTTGGATTTCTTAATCTTCAAGTTTAATCAGTTTGAATTATTTGCAGTTATAACTGTGTTGAGTAAGTGATTCGGGAGTCATAAACTAAGCAATGTTAGCTCTAAGTGAAACCGTTCCACTGTCAGTCATGTGAATAATACTGACAGAAATTACACATTCTGAGCACAACTGTTTGTTTTGTCTTTGTCAATACACAGAAAACCTATATATACTATTTTTTAGAAGGTCATTCTTTGGATGATGACTGTGGGTATTGTACACTTTTTGTTTTGTTGTTTTTATTTTTGCTTTTTGAGACAAGGTTTCTCTGCGTATCCTTGGCTGTCCTGGACTCACTTTATAAACCAGGCTAGCTTCGAACTCACAGAGATCTGCCTGCCTCTGCCTCCTAGAGTGCTGAGACTGCCGGTGTGACCCACCGAGCCTGGTGGTTGTACGCTCTTTTTGCTATGTCAATCTAAGAAAATTAATGTGGATTATTTAACCATAGGATTTAGGGAAACCTGATCAGAATAAAATTGTGCTTTTGAGATGTTTGCAGTGAACTAAGAGACTCCATTGCTATGGCTACACATTAACCATCGGGCTGAGTGTACATAGTTGTCTGGGAATGCAATCTAGCCAGAATCCAAAAGCCTGGAGGAAGAATCTACTGTTGATACTATTGGAGAAGAGGAAATTGCAGGAGGGGTGGGGGTGTGTTTGGATTACTCACGGAGGTAAGGGAATCCAGGGAAATACCTTGGACATGAAGGTTTGTCTGTACACTTCTTGCCACATACCGCCATGGCTATGTGTGACCAAGAATTCAGATCACAACCCGGGACATATGCATCCGTCCAACCCACCCATTCTCAATGATCCTAAGGCAGTGGGTCTCAACTTTCCTGATGCTGTAACCCTTTGATACAGTTCATCATGTTGTGGTGACCCCAACCATAAAATTATTTTCATTGCTATTTGGTAACTGTAATTGTGTTACTGTTGTGAGGAGTGGCATAAATATCCTGATATGTGACCCCCCAAAGGAGTGACTACCAACAGGTTGAGAACTGCCTGAATCCCAATCGAATGACACAATATAGCTAATGTCCTTTCCTCTTTCCTCCCTAATTTATAGCCTTCCTCATACAGCCACCCTTTAATACAGTCCCTCATGTTGAGGTGACCCCCCAACCATAAAATTATTGTCACTGCTACTTCATAACTGCAAATGTGCTACTGTTATGAATTGTAATCTAAATAGCTGTATTTTCTGATTGTCTCAGGCAAAACCTGTGAATGAGTCTTTGACCAACCCCCCACATAGGGAATCTGACCCACTACTCCACAACCTCTTTCAAAACATTATTTTTAGTGTCCCATTCCTCTGATCCTTTCATTTGAAAGGGTAACCTTTCTTATCTAGGCTCTGACTAGTTACTAAGTACAGATTCTGACTTTGAATTTAAATTTGAATTCTAGTACATCTCTCTTAATCTTGGGTAAATCACCTTCTGAAATGCCCTACTGGCAAAATGATAATGATAATGGGAAGAAGAAGAGGAGGAGGAAGAGGGGGAGGAGGATGAAGAGGAGAAATAATGTATTCCCAGCCTGTGACATAAGGAGGCTTCATCCCCCAGCAACCCTGGCTCACACCACTACACCAACATCATGTTCCTCTGCCCCAGTGCTCAGAGACTTCCAGTTTGTTGCTCATCTCTGATATTTGCTGATGGTCATATTTTCCTGCAGAGGGTTTTCAATACAAAAGGGAAGCTAGATAGATATAAATGTGCAGTAGATTTTCAAGCGAAGAAGTTTCATCAAAGCACAAAAGCATTGGAAGAAACAAAACTATATTACTATTTAAGTATCTGCTCTAATAGTATTCTTTCTAGCTGTTTTCATTTCTTCTTGGAGATCAACTTTGTTGCGCCGCCTCCTAAAACTCACGTTCACTTTAGCAAGGATCATGTTAAACTTAAGAGGCAAGGGTGATCCAAACTGACACTGATACCTTTAATTGGGAAAATTAGCTTCCCCCCCCCCCAACAGCTCCAGCAAATTTCTGCTTACCAAGCATTGCCCAAAATTGTCACAAGGAGGACCATCCTTCATTGCAACCCAGCTTCCAGATGATGGTTAACTTCCAGCATCTAAAATGGAAGCGGCCCAAGAAAGGTCAGAACAGATGTGGAGAACTCACCTGCAGGATCTGCTACAAAGCCTCTGTTTGTGAGCATCTTTGCAAGAACACCATTGCTGCTGTGGAGTCAAGGCAACAATGACGTTCACTGAGAAAGCCACTGCCTGCCCTGACCTGCAGTAACCAAGCAGCATAGATTTTGAAGGACTGGAAAACAACCACTAGGAGGAATGTGGTCATTAAGATTAATTGTCAATTTAGCAAAACACAGAATCCACAGGGATACAGATCTCTACCTATGTTGGGGTGGGGGGTGGTAACCTTGATTAGGTTCACTGAGAAGGAAGACTTGCCTACTGTAGGTAGCACCATTGTTTTGTTTTTTTTGTTTTGTTTTGTTTTGTTTTAACCTTTTTTACACAAGGCTCATGCACTCTGCTTCCTGATTGTGGATGTCACGTGACCAGCTGCTTCAAGCCCCTGTGCCCTTGATATCCCCACCATAATGGACTCTACCCTCTTGAATTATGAACCAGGAGAAACATTTTCTCCCTTAAGCTGCTTTTGTCAGGGTATTTTTGTCACAGCAACAGAACCAACTAAGACAGAGAGCGCCTGTGCCTTGCAAGTCAAAGGAAAGCCACCATGGACAAGGCCTTTGTGACAGTTTCTCTCCAGGACCCACACTTTTTATATATCATTGTCTGGATGCTGTTGGTTGCCTCTCCAACTATCAGGTCCCTTTCTTCATAGCTAACCAAAAAAAAAAAAAAAAAAAAAGATGTAGTTTAATCCTGATAGCCATATTCCCAGCACCCATGGAGGCATCACGTTTGGACAAAGCTATTATGGCAGATGTTTTCTGGACCAGTGATCAGTCAAGAGGTGGGCAACATGACCCAGCTTTGGCAAGTGAGATGCACGAGGAGGAAGGGAAAGGAAGTGCATCAAGGAAAGGGAAAAAAAGGGGAGGGGGGTTGTTTTGTTTTGTTGCTGCATAAAGACAGCCTTGTGAGAAGAAAGTGCTTTTGTTCCTGACCCACTTTCCTACCTTGAACACTGTTAGGTGTGGATGTTGTGGTAGAGTTATAGTCCTTTGGACTTGAATCAAGGTGATAGCCTAAGGGCCAAAAGCAATTTTCCCAGGTGGCTGGCTCCTCTGACGCCTTGGCAGAGTGGAAAGAAAAGGAGCTTAAGTCCTTGATGACTCTGTGTGGAGTGAGTCAAAGTGTCACACCTGGAGCTGCCCACCTCTGGACTCCAGGCTGTGAGATGATCAGTTGTCCCTATTTAAACACCCTGGGTGGAGCTGTTTGATACTTGCTACAGAAAGCATTTCTAAGCCCTAGTCCATAAAAAGCAGGTCAAAGGTTAGGGGCAGTGGCACACACCTATAATTCCAGAGCAAGAATGTGAGAAAGGGGAGGCTCCAAAGTTCAAGAGAAGTCTTAGCTAAAGTGAGTTTGAAGACAGTGTGGACTACATGTTTCCAAGGAAGAGGAGGAGGAGTTGGAGGAAGAGAAAAGAAAAAGAAAGAAAAGGATATGCAATAGCTCAGTTGTTTAAAAAAAAAAATTGCTTTGCAAGCATGACGACCTGAGTTTGACTCCCAGAACCCAGGAAAAATGCCAGGCATGGCAGTTCAATCTTGTCATCCCAATGCTAGCAAGACAGAGACGTAAGGATCCCTGCAGCTTGGTGACCAGCCAGTCTTAGCTGATCGGTGAGCTCCCGGTCAATTGAGAGACCGTGTGACAAAGGAGCTGGACAGCATTTCTGAAGTCCTCTGGCTTTAACACACATTGTGCATGTTTATGTGCACGCTCACATATATGTAGAATCACACAAACATAACACACATTCTTTTTAATATCAAAGCAGAGCAATGTTAGCTGGCTTATTCTGGAATAAAAAAAAAACCTGGGAAGCAGATGTCAATAAAGTAAATAAACCAGCATACATATTAATGTGACCCTTCTAGACAGAGAGACCTGGAGATAAAGTTTTTACAAAATAATTTGAGAAGTGAAGTCTTTTTTATTTATTTTTATTTAATTTATTCAGGTTACATCTCAATTATTTTCCCCTCACTTGGATCCACCAGTTCCTCCCTCTCTCCTGCTTTCACCCTATTCCACTTCCCTAGTTCTGTGACAGAGGGGGACCTCCTCCCCCCATTGTATGCTCATAGGCTATCTGGCAAGTCTCATCTTGGTAGCCTGCTTATCCTTTCTCTGAGTGCCACCAGGCCTCCCTGTTACGCCCAGGTTACCCAGACCTCGAGACCACTAGGACTCGATACCGATGGAGAATTCACAGGGTCCTGTATTAGGGACTCAGAGCTTCAGATCACAGTCCTTCCTGACGCAGCAGGATAGGAGAGTGATACTGGAGCTTCAAAGGTAATGGATTTATAGGGGAAAACTGTAATTAGGGGTGGAGGTCACAGGGAAGTAAGGAAAAAAAACCATAAGCAGGGGTGTGAGTCTCAGGAATGTAGTCCTTCAGGCAGGTTGGGTGGAGGCTGGATCTCCAGGGAAGGTTGTGAGTCTCAGGAATTTCGACCTTCCAGCAAGCAGGTTGGGTCCAGGAGGCTGAATCTCCAAGGAAGTTGTTTTATCTCAGAGGATCATTGGGCGTTAATTGTATCTAATTGCTCAGGTGGAGTTTCTGGAGAGTGTTGGCAGGTGTCATTCCCAGAACGCAGAAACAAGGGCGCCTATGGGACACGTTCTCATACAGAACATCATTAATTGCAGAATATAAATTACATATAGGATATGGCATTAGTTTTGCCCCTACATCCTCACCGTGGGGAAGTAGTCAAATATGGGGCACCAGAGTTCATGTCAGAGTCAGTCCTCGCTCTCCACATCTGTGGAGAATGTCTTGTCCATTGGCTAGATCTGAGTAGTGGTTCAATGTTTACTGCATGCATTGTCCTTGGGGCAGTAGTTTGAGCAGAACCCCCTGGGCCCAGATCTGCCCGTGATGATGTTCTTCTTGTAGGTTTCTAGGACCCTCTGGGTCCTTCTATTTTCCCATTCTCCCATAGAGAAGTGAAGTCTTTATACAATACATTCTTTTTTTAGGAAGATGGCATATTTCTCTATTGTTTAAATATTTCTCTGCCCCAGAAATTCTCCATAGTTGAGTGGAGAGTGGGGTCTGACTTTCACATGAACTCGGGTGCCCCATATTTGACCACGTCTCCTGGATGGGGAGGCCTGGTGGCACTCACAGGAAGGATAGCAGGCTACTAAGAAGAGACTTGATACCCTATGAGCATATACAGGGGGAGGAGGTCCCCCTCAGTCACAGTCATAGGGGAGGGGAGTAAGAGGAAAATGAGACGGAGGGAGGAATGGGAGGATAGAAGGGATGGGATAACAATTGAGATGTAATATGAATAAATTAATAAAATATAGTTTAAAAATATTTCTCTGTCCCTATGCTATTACTTTTAAAGACTTAATTATTTTATACGTATGAGTATTTTTGCCTGCATATATGTATGTACTCTGTGTGCATGCCTGGTGCCTGCAGAGGCCGGAGAAGGTGACAGGGACTCTGGAATTGGAGTTACAGGTAGTTGTGAGCCACAGTGTGGTGCTGGGAACATACCTGAGCCTTCTTCAAGAATAGCAAGTGCTCTTAGCCCTGTGCCATCTCTCCAGTCCCATTTTCTCTTTATACAATAGCATGAGCTATATTTAGTTCTTGTTAGATTTGTTGCCCAGTGTTTTATGCTTGAAGCTATTGTCTCTTTCAAGATGGCAGGGTTCCCCAAGGTTCTGCCTTTTTTCATTCCACAGTAATAATAAAAAACAAGCAAAAAAAAAAAAAAAACCCCTTCAACTGCCCTGCCCCCAACTCCAATTTCAAATGGTCCCTTCTCAACCCTGGGCAAACAGTAAACACATTTAACCTCCCAGGTTCATGGGCCTTTGCTTGGCCTGGTTTTTGGAGGTCATCCAACTTTGATGAACAAGAAAAGGTAACATTTGGAATCTAGCAAGCTTGAGGTTAAAACGTGTCATGTCAGCAATCGCTAAACAACAGTACATCAGATTAGGTCAGGAATTTGTGAAATGTTTGTGCCAAGTGAAATGTCAAAGCACAAAGTGTGTGAATAGGGGGGAAAAAAGCCTCTGTGTCAGTCAAAATGTCATTCTGTCCCGCAGCAAGTAATTTATTCTTTATCGTTCTTCTTGTTTCACATGTACTGATGTTGCCTCTAAATAATTGAAATTAATAGTGGCATTATCGGTGGCTTAGGGTAAAAACTAAAGAGCTAATTTAAAATCACTCAGTCAATTTGAATTCATTTTGAAAATGGAAATTGTTAACCCAGCCTTAAAAATAAGCCATTACCTGATTGTCCAAAGTATTTCTGCCATTACAATTTATTTATTCTGTTAATTTTTGAAGTATGTATGGAGAAGGCACAGAAAAAGATGGAAAAGAATAAACACGAAGGCTCTACCCAAGGAAATTAGAAATATGGCGAAAAGGCTAAAACACAGGCGTGATGGATCCAGGTGTACCTCAATAAATGGCATTCCAATGGCTCATTGAGCTAATTATGAAGCAAAATTCCATAATGTCCATCCCCATTTTCCCACTGGTTTTAATTTTTAATCTGGCAGAACATTCCAGAACATGGCTCCTCTCCATGCTATTTGCTTTCTCTGAAAGCAGCTCTTTGTTACACAGGCATGGCCAAAATGGGGAAACAGATTCTGCTCTGGACACAACTTAAATGGTTAATAAACTAAAAGGTTTCTTTGTAGACAACAGAGCAAGGCCCAGGGTGAGGCTAGCTGGACCCCAGAGTTCCTCCTGGGGCTGCCTCCACAGCTGCATGAACCCTAGAAATTGATGCTTCCTTAAATGTTGCATGCCCAGCATCCCACTAGCTCCATCCTGATCCTGGTCCCAGCCAATCCATTACTGAGACCAGTAGAACTGGAAAGAGACTTGGAAAGTATGAACACCTCTATGAATCTGCCCCTAAACTGGACTGCTAGCCAACTATACTAATACCAATATTAGAGCTTTTACAATAAAAATGCTTCTGATTTTCTAAGATAAAGAAACTTCTCACTAAAGGACCCTATTAGTGGTTCAAAATGGGGCTGACATTGTGAAAGAACCAATGTGAGACTGCCCTGTTCTGGCTTGGGCTTCAGTTTTTTCATTTGAAGCTTCACGTCAGTCGCACTGAGGAAAGTTGAACAAGAGAATCCCAAATATAGAGATTCTTACAAGTAGTGATGTCATCTTCATCAATCTTAAGGACACTTCCTCACAGTGTCAGAGTACACTGTGTGTGGACCAGAGTGTTCCTCTCTGTGTGTCCGTCACCCATCACTCAACAAATATAAACGGTGCACCTACCATGTTTTCAGCAAACACCGTGAGATCCTTCAAAAGAATTCTAAGCATAGAGATATGTATGGCTTGATGTGTAAAACGCTCATAGCACATTCATGCACAAGCTGAGTCCTTAGCATCCATTAAGAGCAGTGTAGCAGTGAGCATCTGTAGTCCTAGTGCTGGGGGGCGGGCAAAAAAAAAAAGAGCTTCTTAGCCAGCCAGTCTAGACAGCAGTGAACTCCAGTGAGAGATCCTGCAACAAAAAAAATGCAAGGTGGAAGACAGGCAAGATGTCTCTGTTGGTAAAGGTGCTTGCTGGCAAGACTGACAACCTGAGTTCCATCCCTGGGGTCCACAGTGTGGAAGGAGAGAACCAACTCTTCCTGAAGTTGTCCTCTGACCTCCACCTCCACCTGTGCACAAGCTTGTGTGTGCACACATGTGTACATCCATACATCATCATCATCATCATCAAAACAATAAAGAAATTTAACTTAGACTTTTCTTTAAATAAAGTGAATGGTACAGGAAGACACCCAACTTTTGACATTTGACTGATGATGTGTGACATGTATAGACACAGGAACACACAGAGGTGAGGACACCTACACACACACACACACACACACACACACACACACACACACACACACATCACATCACACCAAAAAGAAAAAAGAGAAAAGGATTCTAAACTCAGTTCTTTACATCACATACACAGCTACACAGCAACCATCTAGCACAGGCACCACTTTCTCACGCCTGGAGAAATGGAATTTGTCTCTTTTCTTCTGCTCTGAATTCCCTGAAGTAGGTTCTTCAGCCAGCAGTCAGACTGACTTTTCTGACACGTAGACTCAGAAGATGATATACCTCTGCTCATAACCCACTATTGATTTCCTACATGTGGCCAATTTACGATATTTTTCCCTTTTCTTTCTTCCTCCAAAATCTCCAATATATCCCTTCCCTACTCTCTCTCTCTCTCTTTCAAATCCATGGACTCTTTTTCCTCTAATTGTTATTTCACGCATATATGCATAATCTGTCTGGTCTTAATTCTGTTATAAGCTACTTGTATGTGCATTTTCCAGAGTTGATCTTTTGGCACTGGACAACCAATCAGTGTGCTTTTCCTTGGAGAAGGCCACCTCTCCTATCACCAGCTTTCCTCAGTTGGCTCTAGTTCTTTGTGTAGGGCTGAGGCCTCATGGGCTTTTCTCTGTCCAGTTTGACCTGTTCATTGGTGTCATCCTGTTGTTCAGCATCTGGTGGAAGGGAGGCCAGGATTTGCCCTCCAGCAAGTCAGTCCAGGTGCTGCTTACTTCCAGACAAGAACAGATGGACCTTGAGATCAAAGGTCCCAAGGTCCCGTCTCTTGATCGGGCCTGTAATCCTTCCTGAAGGCTATGTGGTGCTCCTTAGTGTTTCTAGGGTTCAGAGAGGGGACCACGCTGAGAAAGAGAGTTCACGGTTACAGACCAAGCTCAGAGGCTATCCAGAAACATCAGATGTCAACCTCTCCAGCAGTGCCCCACATCATCCCTTTTAGGCTCAGATATGGGTAATGATGTTGGTGACATTTCATGAGTGTAATTTTTTATGGTACTAGGAGACACAATCTCACGGAAAACTCTCTAATCCTCTGGTTCTTACAGCCTTTCTGGCTCCTCTTTGGCAGTATTCCCTGAGCCTTAGGCTTAGGTGGGGCATTTTATAGCTATATTCATTGGGGCTGGGCTCCACAATTCTGTGTTTTCATTGGTTGTGGCAATGGTCTGTCATGGCCTCCATCTGTTGCAAAGAGATGCTTCCCTGATGAGAGATGAAGACTACACTTACCTGTGGGTATAAGAACAAATGTTTATAGAGTGTTCTTACAGATTACACTAGTTTGGTGAATTAGTGATCATACATTCTCTATCAATAACCAAGACTTAGTTGGTACTGAGTGGTTAGCTAGGTTTCCAGTATCAAGCATGATCTCCCTCTTGTTGAGTGGATCTTAAGTCCAATTAAACAGTTGGTTACTGTCAAGGTATGTGTGCCACTACTGCACCCATATGGTTATCATGTCATGTTGGCTGTTGACATGGTTCATAGGCATCATGGATGGGTAGGACTGTTGGTTACTTCTCTCCTTTGGAATCTTGCACAGTATCTTCTGATACCAGCTCATTCCCAGGGAGGGTTTGTTCAGTCATTTCCACAGCATTGCCTAGAATGTGCATGTTTGTTGAATTAAGTGGTAGAACATGTAGGTCATGTATTAATTCTGGTCACTATAGAATACTATTTTTTGATGTCACAGGATTTTTCCTTCCCTAGACAAGAGTATTTTGAGAATCGTGTCCTCCCTTGGCTTTCTGATTGACCAGATGAGGCGCATGAGAGAAATAGGGACCTTCAGATGGGAACAATATTTTTTATTGTTTTATTGTTGTTATTTTTAACTGTGTGTACATGGGGTTTTGTGCATGTGTGAACACAAGTGCTCACAGAGTTCCAGAGAGAATGTTAGATCCCCGGGAGTTGGAGTTCCAGGGAGTTTCGAGCTACCCGATCTGGGTGCTGAGAACTGAACTCAGATTCCCATTAAAAAGAAGTACATGTTCTTAGTGGCTGAACCATCTCTCCAGCCCCGACAAGATTTTTCACATGAGCAAATGGAAGACTAGAGTTATGGCTATTGAGCCTAGGGTGCATCTGTTTCCTCTGGGATAAGCATGACTTCTGTGGTCTTGAGTCGGAGCATTTTATGATCATCCATGCAAAATTAGGCCTATCTGCAATCTCTCCTGGAGGGAGAGGACAAGTTCATGAGGCTCATGGACCTTGTGAGATGTCAGGAGATACTCACAAGGCCCTCCACTCCCTCACAGTTACTGAAGAAGTAAATAATTTACTTCAACAGTACGGTTGCGCATAAATTACACACAGACCCTTCAGCGGTACATCTTTCACACGTCTTATGTAGCAAGGGTAGGAAACTTCAGTGCTATAACTGTCTACAGGTTTCATAGGGGACTTTCAGGTAGTGTACCTTCCTTTTTGTCACCTGTCTCCCTGTAAGCAATCTCAAGAAACTCACTGGTTTATCAAAGGGAACTTGGGTGAAATACTGTCTTTGGTCTGTCAGTGCACTCTATCTGAAGTGAATAGGTATTATTATGTCTCCTCAAGAGCTACTATGTATGTATAACTATGGAACGGGTAGACTTAAGGGGATTAAAAATTACAGTTTATTTGGGGGATAAAAATTTTTAATATCTGGTATGTATCTGAGTAAAGATGTCCAGTGGGCTGTTGGATATGCATATCTATAGTTCAGAGAAAAGGTCCAGGCAGGATATATAAATTTGTCAAAATATAGCAGAAACAAAGTCATGGAACTAAATATGATCCCCTGGAGATGAGTGTAGACAAAAGTACTGAGGCCTAACCCCTGAGCAAGCCCACATCTAGATAGAATTCGTGGAGGTGAGAAAACATCAGTGATGCGCTACACAGAGGAGAGGTGAGAAAAGACACAGTGACTGAAGGAAAATGGGAAGCTGGAAGAACACCACAAATATGAGAAACATCCCAGTGTATCTGATGAAAAGGAAACAAGGTACTGAGAGAGGGGAAGCAATGACACAGAGAAGGACCACAGTAGGGATGGAGCTGCAGAGCAGACAGAAGGGCTAGGAGCAGAGCAGCGCCTGCGCTTACACAGATGCACAGACAGTTCACCCACCACAGGGTACACACCAGTGCGGGAAGGGGAGTAGATCGTGCAGTACAGCTTTGGGGGGAATCCTCTTCTGGTTGCTTCTATTTTCTTCAGCAACATCCTGGACTAAAAGTCTCAGTAGGTATCCTAGAGAATGGGGTGTCCCCACGGTGATCTTGGGGTAAGGACGAGAAGGTGAGATGCTCGGAAGATGACGTAGGGTATTCAGGAGGGAGGGGGTGCCGTGAGCTTGTATTGAAATGACTAGGTTGGAGGCTCAGCCAGGAATGGTGAATGAGGCTAATGAGGTAGGAATGAAGACAAAATTGCTCCAATGGCTGGAAAGGGTCAGGATTAGATGCTCTTTTCTGATGTAGTATAGTTGTGATTAACGGCTTTAATTTAATGTTCACTAAATGCCTCTTGGATATCACAAAGCCTCCATAATAACCTCAAGAATTGGGCTCAGCAGCTAAGAGTACTTGCTGCTCTTCCAGAGGACCTGAGTTTTGTTCCAAGAACATACTTCAGGAAGCTCCCAACCACCTGCCTCTCCAGCTCCAGGAAGGAGCGATGCTTCTGAGAGCCTATCTCCCTCCCTTCCTTCCTCCTTTCTGCCCTCCCGCCCTCCCCCTCCCCTCTCTACACACACACACACACACACACACACACACACACACACACACACACACACAATTAAAAATAAAATACGTCTTTTAAAAATAGCCTCAACAATTAGAGACGATCTTATTTCCTCTCCATCACATATGGCAAAACGGTGGTTTTGGTGAGAGCCATGGATGCAGGATTCAAACTCAAGTCATCTGATGCCAAAGTGAGGCCCTTTTCCTGGGCCCACAGCATTCTTTTCTGCTGAATCACCTGCAAGCTCTCACCCACAGCTTCCAGACACTGTCTGGCTCACCCAGGAAGTCTTAAGTTTCAACTTTCATTGTCTGAGACTGAGACAGAAGTCTCATTCTGTGGCGAGAGGCTACAGTCTCCTGGGGGGAATAAGCTTCTCCTTCCTCTTCTAGGTTGGTGTCCCTTTGCAGGCTAACCAACGTAATGTAGCAAGCAAGTCCAACAACCTTTGACTGTTGGGTTTGTTTGTTCTGGCAGGTGACCTCACTGGCTTGCTCCAGCAGCCAGCTTTGCCCTGCTATAGCAGATTTCCTAGAGAAATCCTATCGCTCAGACCAGAGATCTTACTAGCCATTCGCCATGTTGCAACTCTTCTTCCACTTAAGCAAAAATTCCCTGGCATTGCTTTTCCCAGAGTGCTCTACTCTAAAACCAGAGCTTTCTGTCTCCAAGAGATGATTTGTACAAGCGACACAGGAGGAAAATAGAGACAGAAGCTCTACTACGGGACTAGTGAGATGGCAAAGCAAGTAAAAATGCTGCCCAGCCAGGCTGACAACCTGAGTTCAATCCTTAAGAGTCACATGGTAGACTGAGAGATCCGGGCAGTCTTCTGATCTTCATGTGCATATTACACACACACACACACACACACACACACACACACACACACACACATACACACACACATACACACACATACACACACATACACACACACATACACACACACACATACACACACACATACACACACACACACACATACACACACATACACACACACATACACACACACACACATACACACACACACATACACACACACACATACACACATACACATACACATGCACACACACACATACACACACACACACACACACACACACACACACATACTCCCCACCCCCCTCCCCTGTGAATGCATGCATGCATGCACACATTTTTTTTTTCCACCCAAAAGAAAGCATGCATTTCTCTCCAGAGCTGGAAGAATTTGCATCCTTTCTGCTTTGCAGTGACTCTGCAGTGACTTTGTAGTGACAGCTCAGTGCCCCAGGTGAGGAAAGAACAGCTATAGGTGGATGTCACCACTGACAATCATCTTAGGCCACATCTGTGCAGTAGAACATTTGGCCATATGTCCCATGCCTGTGCCTCCTGATTTAGTAGTCTTTAGCCAGTACAGACATTAAGCACCTAAAATGTAGCTAATACAACTAAAGAACAAAATTTTCAAATGCATTTACTTTCATTTTAAGCCATAGGTGGCTACTGGCCATCACATTAGACTGCTGAATAAAGTTACCAAATACGTCACAAAATATTGTCATAAAGACACTAGTGTGCGTGTGTGTGTGTGTGTGTGTGTGTGTGTGTGTGTGTGTGTGTGTGTGTAGACCACAGACTGACATTGAGTGTCTTCCTCATTTTCTTATCCATCTACTTGTTTGAGATGGAATCTCTCACTGAACCTGGAGCGCACCCATTCAGCTAGATCAGTTAGTTGGTCAGAAAGTCCCAGGGACCCTCTGTCTCCTCCACCTGGCCCCTGTGCTTGGGGCCAGGCACTCAGAGCACACCACATGGGTGGCATTTAGAAACTCTGCACTGGGACCCTCACGCTCGCACGGTAAACACTTTACTAAGCATTTCCCCAGCCCTGCCAGCCCCTCTTAGGGAAGGAAGAAAGTAACCACAGAAGGCTTGGAGTGTCTCTCAGTTGGTAGAGTGCTGTGCTTGCCCAGCATGCAGGAAACCCTTGGCTTGATTTTCAGAGCCACAGTAAAAAGTGCAGACATAGAGATTACTTGCTTGTAATCCTAGCCCTTGGGATGTGAAGGCAGGAGGGTCAGAGTTCAAGGTCAACCTTGGCTATGTAGCTGGTTCAAGCCAACCCGGGCTACGTGAAAGCCTGTCCCAATAGAGAAGGATGGGGGTCTCCACTGTCTTCAAATACAAGACAGAACATCCATGGAGTCGTGTCCTATAACAGCAACACACTCTCACAGACTATGAAGATTAGACTAACACACACTTCCCATCTTTAGGTTTCTCTAAGTCGGGAGTCTAAACACAGGGTAGCCCACCTGAGTGCTCTACCTCCAGTCTCACGAGGGCCAAGTCAAAGTACTGACTGCACTGTGTTTTCTGGAGACTCTGAGATCGAATTCCCCTCCTCGTTTGCTGAGATTGCTGGCAGGATCCAGTTCCTTGCTACCGTAATCGCTCTCCGCTCCTTGCACACGGCCCCCTCAGCCTCAGATCTCACAACAATGCGTGTGCCCTTCTTTCTCATGTCCTGATGCCCTCCTCAGCTAGAAAAACACTCTGCTTTAAGGGCTCAATTAATTACATCGGACTCACTCGGAGAATCCATTTTAAGGGCAATTGATTAGTAACCTTAATTACATTTCCAAAGTCTCCTTTCCCCATTAGCATAATATAATTACAGAAATAATAACCCAGGAGTTAAAGTCACGAGCCAAAATTCTGCCTATCATAACCCATAGTCAAGAAGAAGAAATAAGGATGTAACCAATAATTTCTGGGTCTTGACAAGAAAATAAAGTGACTGTATTGAAAGAAGTGATTTTTTTTAGAGCTCTATGTTCCATGTTTCAGGATTCTGAGGTACGTGTCCGACTTCGACACGGCAAGAAACGGATCTCTACAAGGATGCTCGGGTTTCAAGCTGTTCTCTTTAGTCTTCACAAGAGCGCCCAGCACAAGGCTTTCCCACCACCTTGCAGAGCCTTTCCCATCACAGGAGACCCGACCAGCAAATCTGGTACCACTTCATTTTAGTTAGAGATTAAGTCCTGATAAGGGCACCCCAGCCTGGAGGCTATTAATTAACGAACAAACCTTGTGTGCACACTGAGCTACTCAGCTACGGTTAGCAAATTCCAAGAAGAAAACGAAGTGGATGGAAAAATACTTCCTCCTAATGAGGCAAAGAGGAAAAACCAAGTTTTCGAGTCCCTAACAAAGAGCTGCCTGTGTCTGCAGGCCCTCCCTATGAGAAAGGAGGAAGATTAGCTTTGAGCCATGAGTTCCAAGAAAGAGCGGAAGGAGGACTGGTTGTTACCTCAAAGAGAGTAAATGAAGCTGATGCACTTTCCAAGAATAAGTGTGTGGGAGGTCCGGGAATTTGTCGGAAGAGGAGTTAGCTCATGGGGTCATGATGTTGAGAACCCTGTTGAAAACTTAACAAGCAAACAAACCAATAATCTCCAATGGGTCTGGAGAGTCACTGCTCCTCTTGGGACTGCCCTAAGCTGTCTCCTTGGTTTCCTTCACCCCCTCTACCTCTTATGTCAGAAACTTCTTAACATGCACCTGCAGGACAAGCCCCTTTGCATACCTTGGGAGCCAGTTGTCTTTTGACAGAGACACAAAAACACAGAAGTAAGGAAAACCTACTTATCTCACTTGGGGGCTGCAGTGGAGGGGGGGGGAACTATCTTGTTTAGAATATCTTGAAAAGTTCAGTAGAGAAGAGCTTAAATTCTGAGACAAAGTAGCTAAGCACTGCTTTGAAAAACAGGGGGAAGGAGCTGGTCTAGACAAATGACTGGGTGGTTAAGAGCATTTGCTGTTCTTCCAAAGGTCCCCAGTTCAGTTCCTAGCATCCGTATCGGACAGCTCACAATCACCTGTAACGCCACCTCCCCGTGACCCAATGTCCTCTCTGCCTTCTGGGGCACCTGCACACACAGAGGCATACACACACCGAGATATACGTGAATTAAAAATACATTTTAAAGAAACAAGAAAAGAGGGTGGACGTGCTAGTCCATGGAGTTCAGGACCATCCTCCACTACACAGCAAATTCAAAGACAGCCTCAGCTAGTGAGTCCATGTCTTCCAAAGGGAAGGGGTGTCAGCAGTCAGTGGTCTATAGTGTGCTACTAACTGCTGTGAGTAGCAATTTAAGAAGAAACCAAGTTCAATGGTTAGGTGCACAAGGGACAGAGGAGAACTCATGAAAAGTTGGAGATTAGAGCAAGGGTAATCAGGAAGACTGTGCATAAACCTGGGAACTGTACCGTATTTCCTCTAGGATGGTGACTGAGCCAACTTTAACGTTTGCTATGAGGTCAGGTGGCCCTAGCTGACTTGTGCCGGATGGACCACTCACTAGTTCAACATTGCAATAATCTTGATGCTTTTCACAACAAGATCTTTGTCATAGTTGACTTGACTTAATATGTCACAATTTTTTTTTCAGAATGAGTTCAGATGTTTTCCCATTTTGGACCAAGTGGAAGCACAACATTGGGTAAGGTGTGTGTACTCATCTTGGCAAACCACAGCAGATGTCAGGAAGACCCGCTGCCATCATAATAAAGACTCTTAAAGAAGCTGCATCAATAGCCACAGGTCTTGTGGTCTGGATATGGCATACGCACCCCAAATATTCCTGAGGGGAACACTTGGTCTTCAGTTAGCAGATGCAACCATTGATAGTCGATTGGATCATGAGGGTTCTGGCCAGATCAATGGGTTAGTCCACTCACAGCTTCCCAGTTTGATGATGTGGTGGATTGAGAGACAATGGCCTCTAGAGGCTCCTTTACTCAAACGCCCAGCCCCTGCTTGGTGGAACTATTTGGAGAGGATTAGGAAGTCTAGTCTTATTGGAGGAGATGTGGTAAACTTTGAGGTTTCAAAAGCTCACACCCTTCCCAGTGAGCGCTGTCTCTGCCTCCAGTTTGTGGATCAGGATATAAGCTCTTACATTACTCATGCCTGCCTGCTGCCATGCTCCCCACTTGATCATGAACTCTACGCCTCTGGAATCATGAGCCCCATAAACATTTTTTTTTCCTAAGTGTGGGAACCCATGCCAAATTCTGCCATGTCAGAAACCCTGTGCTTAGGCTGTATGCTGTGACCTTCGAGTTGCCGACCTTTACCTCACCACGAGGTCTTGTGTTCTAAGCTATCCTTGGACTATTTACCTTTGAAAGAAGCAGAGAAGTCTCAACTTGGAATCACCCAGAGGATCTAGGAAGTTCTTATAAGGAACTACTCAGAGAACTAGGAAGTTCTACAGGGAGCGATTTAGGCTGTTGTACTCTTGCCCGGGGGCTAGGGTGAATGAAATTAAAATAAATCCTATTGACCTTGCTCTATATATGTTCCTGCTAGTCGGCAATAAAGTGACTCTTGATCAGAAATTCCCTGACTTGATTCGTTATTTCTCACGTCTCTGTATCCTACTTTCAATCCCCACCCCCTCTTTCAGGTGAACCCTGATTTCATTTTTACAGCGGGCCAGGACCCGACACCTAAGTTACCTTGGTCATAGTGTTTCTTCCCGGCAATGGAAAAGCAACTAAAATAGATGGCATCACAAAGAGATGGTGTTAACTTCCAGAAGTGGGGGCCCATGGGAGGGAGTAAGTCATCAGAGCAGGTGGGGGGGGGCGGGTATAGCTTGTGCTCACCCCTCCCCTCCCCATCTCTGCTTCCTAGTATCCAAGAAGTCTGCAAGTTTTCTCACCACAACCTCCTGCCTCCATGAGGCCCTGTCTCGCTACAAGCCCACAGGAAGAGAGCAAGCTGACCATGGACTGACGCTTGTGAAACCACTATAAATACAAATCCTTTGAAATTTAAGGGCCTCCCACCCCCCAGGATGGCTCAGCACTGGATTACTGCCAGACTTGACACTTGAGTTCCATCCTCGCAACCTACCTGGTAGAGTTAAAGAAACAAGCCCTTCAAGTCGTCTTCTGACCGCCACATACGCAGTGCAAGTCTTCCTTTAAGTCATTTCTCTCAGAGGGATGACTTAACTAGATGACTAACCTCAGTCAAGCCCCTTTGTTTAAAATGCTTAGGATCTCATTTATCTCTCCTAACTCTGAGGAATCTCACCTGAGGTCCCATGCTTCTAGGATGACACAAAGGATGAGAGTGTATCCCAAACATGAGACAGCTTGTGACTCATCTATCAGGCCCTGTTGCACAAACGCAGTTCACAGACGGCCTGAGGCTCATGTACTTCTCTATAATTCAGGTATAATGAGTCTAGCTTCCTTATTTGAGGCTGGCTCCTGGTAAAACACACTAACCAGCTTTCCAGCTACGTCCTCAACAGAGGCTTCTTGCTGCTGACCAGATCATACTGTGGTACAACCAGCACGCTGCCCCTTATGTCAGCGGCCCGGACTCTCTAAACTACTGAATAGCTCTCTGCCTAATGCATTGTTTGCCTCCTCCCTAAGTGCCAGCCCCTCTGGTAGCCTGCTTTTCTCTCTCTTTTTTTTTTTTTTTTTATTTTATTAATTTATTCTTGTTACATCTCAATGGTTATCCCATCCCTTGTATCCTCCCATTCTTCCCTCCCTCCCATTTTCCCCCTTGCTCCCCTCCCCTATTACTGTGCTTGAGGGGGATTACTTCCCCCTGTATATGCTCATAGGGTGTCACTGACTTTTTCTCTTACCAGTCCTCCAGTCTCCCTTCGACACATCCTCCTATTCTTATAACCCTTCTGCTGGCTCCATGAACCCTTCAACCATTTGCAAGATCCCTTCCTTTTCTATCAGAAAATTTTCCCATGGGTTCCTTTCTGTTCCCCCTTTAAATAAACAGCACCTCAATAAAGAACCCTGGTCTTCCCAAAGCCCCAGGGGAGGGAGTTTCTTCCTCATGCATCCTCTGGCATCGAGAGAAGAAAATCTAGAACATTTTTACACTCTGATTCCCATTTCCAATGCCCAAAGCTGGGCTCTTTATTCACTCACTAAGACTTTCCTACTCTTACAGTGTCGTTTTAGCCAAAGCTCCCACCAGTGCCTACTCCTAAGTCTTCCTTGTGGCTTCATCCTGAATGTGATCGTTACCCAGAACCACAGCAACTCTGCCAACTCTAAGGGTGTACCAAAAATTGTTACCAGCTTTTTTCCCCCCTTCGGTTATCTCTTTCAAGGAAAGCAAAGCTATGTTTGGTGATGAAGGGCTGGGATCCAGCTGCTTGGGAGGCTGAGGTAGGAGGAGTACAAATTCAAGATATATTGCATAGTAAGTTCTAGGGCAGCCTGAGTAATTTAATGACAACTTATCCTTTTTTTTTTTTTAATCTATTAATGTTTTTAAAGAGCTGGAAATGCAACTCAGTCGGCAGAGCACTTGCCTAGAACGCACAAGTTTAATCCCCACTAACAAAAAGAAAAGAAAGAAGAGGAGAAGAGGGGGATATAAACAAAAAAAAAGAAAGAAAGAGACTGAAGAGGTAATTTAGTTGTTTGTCATGCAAGTATGAGTAACTAACCTTAATCCCAGTGCCCATGCAAAGTTTGGGTGTGGTAACAGCAGGGCAGCACGTACAGACAATCCCAGTGCTGGGGAAGTGACCTAGCCTGGCCAAGTCAGTGAGCCCTAGATACTCAGTGAGAGACTCTGCCTCAAAAAGACAAACTAGGCAACTCCCAAGGACTTGACTGCTGGCTTACACGCACACAGTGAGGGACAGAGACAGACAGAGAAAGAGACAGACAGAGAAGAGAAAGAGAGAGACAGAGAGAGAAAGAGACAGACAGAGAGAGGCAAACATATACGTGCACAAAAGAAAACAAACAAACGACTCCAACCTCATTCAGAGAGTGGACCTGTGAGTGTTCTATTTGATTTGAATCCCTCTCTCATTACCTTCACTGCCTCACCTACTTAAACCTTACTCATCACGTCAACATGTTAACACGAACATCTATCAACCCACTTAAAGATAGCAACACCTGAGAATATGAAAGTTCATCTGTAAGTGAAACTCTAAAAATAATAAGATGTTCTGCAAAACAGAAACACTAATAAAATAGCACTGTTACTAATACTGACATTATCCATATACTCTTAAGACTTTCTGCCAGACTCTGGCTAATATTTAATGTCAACTAAGTCTAAACAAAAGCATGTCAAATTCCTGGGTTAGATGAATAACCCAAGAATAATTTAAATTTAATCATCCAGCTACCATTTCCCCCCTCAGCCTGGTCCTCATATCTTGCCTTTCTAAAGCAATGGTTCTCAACCTTCCTAATACAATTCTTCATGTTTGGTGACCCCCCCCCAAACATAAAATTATTTTCTTTGTCATTTCATAACTCTAATTTTGCTACTTGTATGAATCATAATGTAAATATTTTTGGAAATAGAAGTTTGTCAAAGGGGTTGCAACCCACAGCTTGAGAACTGCTGTTTTAAAGTCTCATCATTATGGGCTGGGAAGATGCCATTAATTAATTAGTTAATTAATCAAGCAACATCATCATGTCTTCAGAGACTCATCTCCACCTCACTCCCCAGCTATCTTCTATCACTTTCTTAATTTCTCTTCTTCTATCATAATATATAAATGCATCTTAGTGCCAAACTATCAAAAGCCACTTATATCCAATGTTCTTACTAAACTATACATTCTGGTTTGCTTCTCTTACTGTGATAAAACACTGACCGAAAGCAACTAGAGGAGGAAAGGGTTTGTTTCATCATACGGATTACAGTTCATCGTGAGGGAAGTCAAGGCAGGAAACTAGAGGCAGGGACCGAAACAAAGGAATGGTGCTTACTGGCTTGCTTCCGGGCTCGTACCCAAAGACCGTACCGTCCTCAGTGAGCTGAGCCCTCCTACATCAACTAACAATCAAGAAAAACCCCAGCACAAGAAATGGGTAAAAATCCCAGCACTTGGAAGGCAGAGGCAGGCAGGTTGCTGTGAGTTCGAGGCCAGCCTGGTCTACAAAACAAGTCTAGGACAGTCAACGCTACACAGAGAAACCTTGTCTCAAAAAACCAAAAAAGAAAAAAAAGAAAAAAAGAAAGAAAAGAAAAACCTCCACATGCATATAGGCCAATCTGTTGGAAGGGATTTCTTCAATGAGATTTCCTCTTCCTAAGTGTGTCATGTTGACAACTAAGATTAGCCGGTGTGTCATGTGGACAATTAAGATTAGCCATCACTCTATATTAAGACTTCAGCTCTCTGTAGGAAGGGCTGGCCACAATTAACTACAGGATGCTCTTGGTATGCCCGGTGCCTTTATCTCTTTCTTTTTCTTCCAGTTGCTCCTCCTCTGTAAACCGTCGTTCTTCATGGTTGAGATCCAGAAAAAAAAATATATATATGTACATATATATATCAATAATAATAATTCTTGGCCATTATGGTGATGCCCTCCTGCAATCCCAGTGCTCCTGGAGCTGATGCAGGGAGATAAGGATTTTGAGGCTAGCCTGGGCTACACTGAGTAACAGGCTAGCCTGGGCTATATAGCAAAACTTACTCCTCTCCAAAAAAAAAAAGAAGAAGAAGAAGAAGACAACTGTCAGAAGAGTTAAGGAATGGTTGCTAGGAAACCATAAAGGAATGGTAACGTAGGATTAAAAAAATTCCAGGCAGCACAGGAGAAATGGTGAGCCCAGAACAGGATCAACAGTTTAAGATAGAGATCTGAGCCAAATGCAACATCCTTAGCTCAGTTAGGGGCCAGATCTGTGGGCCACAGTTAGAGCTCACTCAAAGAAGTGGGGAAAAAAATCGTGAGAGAAGGCACAAAAGGAGGCAGAAGAGATTCACTAAGTTCCAGCAGGTCTAAGAGCTGCAGCCAGAATCGGGGAAACAAGGCTGGCAGCATCATCAGTGTGTAAAGTAGGCCCTCTTCACAAGACTGTCCCCACCCCACGCACCAGGCCATCTGCAATGTCTGAGAGCTGGGCGCCTGGCGTGAGAAATCTCTAGAGGAATTTGCCTACTTTCTGTTGGAAGGTTTCTGGGGGGAACCTAGCACCTCTACTCACAGTCTTAAAACCAGTGAGAAATCCCACCGGTTTGTAGGACTGAAACTATGGGTCTGCTGATCTTTCCTTGAAGGGGATGTCACTCATGGGAGCAGCTTTGATGGCTAAAGCTACAAGTCTATGTTTCACTAATTGATCATTTAATGGAAAAATGGTGTGTGCTAAATTTGGAGTTAGGTGCAGAAGAATCAGCAGTAAGTATAAACAAGGCAAAGATATTAACACATATGTATCCATAGCCTCCTGCTCCCCTTTTAAAACACCCTCAACCTTTGAAGCAGCTTTGCTGGAAAGGAAAACGCCTTTAAAATGGGCACTGTAAGAAGCAGAAGGAAATCCAAGTGAGAGAAGCATGGGAGAATGGGGAAATAGAAGGATCCAGAGGGTCCTAGAAACCTACCAGAAGAACATTATGACAGGCAGATTTGGGCCCAGAGGTCCTGCTCAAACTATGGCAACAGTCAAGGACAATACATGCAGTAAACTTCAAACCCCTACCCAGATCTAATCAATGGACAGGACACTCTCCACAATTGAGTGGAGAGTGGGGTCTGACTTTCACACGAACTCTGGTGCCTCATATTTGACCACGTCCCCTGGATGGGGAGGCCTGGTGGCACTCAGAGGAAGGATAGCAGGCTACCAAGAAGAGACTTGATACCCTATGAGCATGTACAGGGGGAGCAGGTCCCCCTCAGTCACAGACATAGGGGAGGGGAGTAAGGGAAGAATGGGAGGGAGAGAGGAATGGGAGGATACAAGGGATGGGATAACAACTGAGATGTAATATGATAAATTCATAAAATATATTTTTAAAAAAGAAATGGAAGGAAATCATCTAGTAAAGACTGGAAGCACAAATGAGAGGGTAGGGAGAGTGCAAATGCGGGGAAGATGGGAGGACAAGTAAATGAGGCTGGTGAAGGGATGTGAGAAAACTAGGAGATGGGGAAATGACGTAAGCAGACAAATTGGCTTAAAAGGCCAGAATAGGACTAGAGGGTTGGCTCAGCAGTTAAGGGCACAGGCTGCTCTTCCGGAGGGCCTGGGTTTGGTTCCCAGCACCCACATGGTAGCTCACGACTGTCTGTGATTCCGTTTACAGGGTTATGTGGCCTCCGTGGTCACTAGACATGCATTTGGCACACAGACAGCACGCACACAAAACACCCAAACACTTTAAAAATAATAAATAATTTAGCATTCTCTCTCTCTCTGTCTCTCTGTGTGTGTGTGTGTGTGTGTGTGTGTGTGAGAGAGAGAGAGAAAGAGAGAGAGAGAGAGAGAGAGAGAGAGAGAGAGAGAGAGAGAGAGAATGAATCTCTCCCTATCCAGAAAATACTTTGTAATGAGACCGTGTGTCTCTCTTGGATGCTACATAATAAACTGGCCACAGGTGGTTCGACATTTGAGGGATTATAAAATTAAGACGTGATCCCTCTACATGCCCAGAGTACAGTAAATAGACATTTAACGTGAAATGACGTCATAAAATGTTTTTAAGTGCTGTCAGGTGTATAGGACATGGGTGGCAAAACAGGGAGAGGTCACGCCTGATTTATTCCTAGCTGGTTAAAGCCAGGTGATCTCTGCATGGAGGTCAGAGGATTTAGGGGGTGGGTGGGGGGTTGCTGTTTAGCCTCTGAGCTAATTACAGAGAACAATCTGTGGCTGGGTCCAGGACAGGGAGGAACAGGAAATTTCAGCTTCTGTCCTAGAAGCAGTCAAAACTCTACCACCTCTAATTCCCACCTGGGCTGCCAAAGAAGCTTCCTGATCGTTTCTTGACAGTGTTTCCCTTGAAGGGTGCGTCTGCCTCTCTACTCCCAACATGGCCTAAACAAAGGAAAATGTGTGTAGACTGAGGGTGTTGGTGTGAAAGAACGCTGTGCCGAACCATGTAAGCAAGGAAAGAGAAAAACGATGAATGCTAAATGAAGCCTGAAATTATATAAGTGAAACGCTAAGTCAGCCCCAGAGCACGGCAGGATTATAGCTGAGGTTTGCATTGAGTTTGCTGGCCCCAGGCACAGGGAGGACGGAGCGTCTCCAAGCTGGGCTGAAGCAATCACTTTGCTCCTGTGTGCCAGCCAAGTGACTCACTCCCAAACCTGTTTAATATGAAACAGCATTAGGAGAGTGGATATAGCCTCAGGGAGATCAGCTGCTAACCAGCTCAGATTATAGCTGCAATCCCTCAAATGTAGCCACTTACAACGATCCTCTCCACATGTTTTCAGAAGGGCTCAAGCACGGTGTCCGAGGAAGGGAACTGTCCCTTCAAGTCCATAGAATAGACTTCCGGCTCCCATTTTGTAGCAGTTTTTATGGAACTTAAATCTGCTTTCTCAGGACATTGGGGCTGTCACTTTGATCATAAAGTAAGGCAACACCTCCCCTGCCCAGCCCTGAGGTAGTGTTGAGGACTGAGGGTTATGAAAACCAAACAAGATGAGGAAACCGGCAGCGCTACATGGTGGATATCAGATCACCCACTGGCACCGTAAATCTCCGTTTACCCTTTATTGGGAGTAAAGGGGATGTTCCTACATGGCAGAGATGAGGAAATCAAGGCAACAAAAGTTTGCTTCATACTTTCATAACAGCAGCACGGGAAGCGCCAATTTAGCTACCTCTTGTGGACTTTTGTCATCCCGAGCAATATACTGCGGTCTTCTCAGAGACTTTTCAACGTTATCTGCAGCTTTAGGTTAGACCCTCGCTGCTGTTTCCCAGCCAGGGCTGTGAAGGGCGGTTGTCTGGGAAGCATGTGCTGGACTACTCCTCCTGTCTGCACTGTAAACAAAACAAGCCAAAGGATTCTCCTTCCTTCCTTCCTTCCTTCCTTCCTTCCTTCCTTCTTTTCCTTCCTTCCTTCCACTCTTGCTTCTTTTGTTCGTTCCTCTCACCCTTCTGTGTTTGCTTTTTTGTTTGTTTGTTTGTTTGTTTGTTTGTTTAATGCTTATCTCCCAGAAGAGTTAGAGTGAGGTAAATAAGGCAAGACTGGCTTTTGCTTCAAGTACAAAATTTAACAGAACACAAAAAGAAAGAAAAAAGAACCCTGAGACACCAACAAAGTATTTTTAAATGAATGCAAAAACATGACAAAGCAGTCCAAAGATCAGTGCTATCATGCTGAAACACACTAAAGATGCAGTAAAAGGAAATGTGGCAAATGCCAATCCTGCCTTTATTTCAAATGTAGGTGTTCGGTTCACCATGGACTTTTGAGTTCACTTCCTGTGTCACAATCAGCATTTTTTTTCTTTCTTAGCCGCATCTAATATTACATGTTGCTGTAGTGTTGATGATACCTTGAATTTGGTTGAATGCTGTGCATGTGGTATAAGACAAGAACAGCTTCCAGCAGTTAAAAGACAATTTGACACTGAGGAAAGAAACTGAAGATACTCAAAGATAGAAACACCTCCCATGATTATAGGCTGGCAGAATTAATAGTGTGAGCATGGCTACATTAAGAAAATTAATCTCTATATAGATCAATGTAATCACTACCAATTTTCCAATAATTTTTATGTACGTGGAAAAACTGTCCCCAAGTCCCCATGGAAGCCCAGAAGACCCCAAAACAACCAAAGTACACGAGCAGAGAAAGAGATGCTGGAAACATTAAAATGCTTGACTATACTACAAATGATACTACAGAGACACAGTAAGTACACTACGGAAGCAAGGTAGGGGCTGCAAATAGGGCCTGATGGTTGATAGCACCTACTGCTCTTGCAGAGGACACCGAGTTCAGTTCCCAGCACACACATCAGGCAGCTCACAACGGCCTAAGACTCCAATTCTAAGCGATCTGATGCCTTCTTCTGGCCTCATCAGACACTCAGGTGCATATTAGGTACACACACACACACACACACACACACACACACACACTTAAAAAATAAATCTTAAAAATAATCAAAAATAATCTCACGCAACTACAGCCACCTAATTTCCTTCCTTCTTTCCTTCCTTCCTTCCTTTCTTTCCTTTAGACAAGGTCTCATGTGGTCCATCGTGTCAAAGTTGTAGCCAACAGTGACCTTGAGCATCTTTATCCCCCTATCTCCCACGTGCTGAGACCAGAGTCTTGCACTCCCTCACCTGGTGTTCTGAGTGCTGGGAAGGGAACCTAAGGCTTCATGCACGCACGCATGCACACAAGCACACTGTCACCTGAGCTCCAGACCAACTCTCCGTTTGTCCTTCAACCACAGAAAAGCCTCTAGGTCATTTTGAGTCACTGTTTTTTGTTGTTGTTGTTTTTTGGTTTTTGTTTTTTTTTTGTTTTTTTTTTTTGTTTTTTTTTGTTTTTGTTTTGCCTCACAATTAGAAGGTATAATCCCCTAAAATCTTTTGCTTTTTTTTTTTTTTTTTTTTTTTTTAAGTTCAGAACTTTGTTTAGTGTGAAATCTGCCCTTCAGGCCTGGAAGCCTCCATGGGGGAGGGAGTCTGGGCCTCTGCTCTGTCTCTAAGGGGCTGCCCTTTCCACTCATTCCCAGCTGTTGTGATTCCTATGAAACAGTAAAGGGGTTAGCAGGGAAGGAGGGAAAGGCCAGTGCTTAGCTGGTTTGGTGGCTCTGCTTTCCTTTGCCAAGATATTGAGTAACAGAGATCCTTCACTGTAGACACCGACGATGGCTCATTGGAGCTTCAGACATTCCCCTCCCTCGAGTGTCTGTAATGTTTGTCCCCGTGGGCGGTGAGTTTTGTGTGTGTGTGTTTAGTACATAATAAGTATACATCTATTTGCTGTCTGAACTGTAAATTTTCTTTTTTTTTTTTCTTTTCTTTTCTTTTAGGCTAGGTCTCATGTAGCCCAGAATGGGCTTGAACTGGCTCTACAGCCAAGAATTAACTTGAAATTCTTCTGAATTTGTCCTGCCTCTGTCGCCTGAGTGCTGGGATTCAGGCCGGTGCCACTATGCCGGGCTTATGAGGTGTTTCCGTGACTGAGCTACACCCGCAGCCCTATTCTAAAAATTTTAATTCGAAAAACAACCGTGAGAGAAAACAAAGTTGAAGAATCCTAGTTGCACATAGATAAACGAATCCGAGCACACGGTCTCATTCTGCCCCTGTGTCCTTTCTTACAACCAACCATTTATACTTTGCCCATCATTTTTTAAAATCTCCTGTCAATAAATATAAAGGTTTTATCTGGATGGAGAGCAACTCC
Source organism: Acomys minous (assembly GCF_964271855.1). Classification (NCBI taxonomy): domain Eukaryota; kingdom Metazoa; phylum Chordata; class Mammalia; order Rodentia; family Muridae; genus Acomys; species Acomys minous. Next base: position 21,767,010 of record NC_140495.1, read on the forward strand.
CTTGCCCTGGCACACACTCACTTGTTTCTTATTCTTTCTGAATAAGCAGAGCGGTCCTCCACTGGCTTCTAATTTTCTTTGAAAATAAATGACCTTGGCAAGAGTCCAGCCCACTCTCCGTCTCAAGGGACCTCGTCAAAGAGAGCTAGAACATCTCTGCCCTTGACCTCTAGGAGGGAAAGCGACAAGAGTCCCACAGCCAGCGGGGGCAAGCGCTGTGAGAACGGCAGGGTCCCCAAAGCAGAAAAATACATCCTGTCCTCACCGCTGAGAGTTTTGCTGCACTGCTCTGTCTTCCGGCTTGGCGGAGGAGGGACAGCCAACAACACAGCAGCTCAACAGTTGTCCCCACGCTAATAAAATATTCTCGCCCTCACTGTTTACTTTCACGGTGCCAGTAATATATGCCTTGTAATTTTGAACACTTTTTTTTCCCCATGGCATAGCTTTCACTGCTCGGCTTTATGGATAGTATTTCCACGCGTGGCTCGATTTGGGTAAAACTAAAAGACACACTGAATTTTCATACAGTCTGAAGGCCCGTTCCAGATTTGGGGTGCCTGAGGGAGATCTTTTTCCAAGGAGAAAAGAACAATAAGTGAGAGAGATGGTCTTGTGACCTCTGAGAAAAGCAGCTTAAGGGAGGAATGATTTTTTTTTTTTTTTGGTCACATGGTTTCAAGGTTGGGTAGTTCCATCGCTCTGAGCCTGAGATAAAACAAATCATCTGCGCAGTACAAAGGCAGCTCAGCTCTTGCTGTGAGAAACAGAGAGAGGGAGGGAGGGTGGGTGGGGCCAGGGTAAGAAAATCTTCTGACATACACACCTTTGGAGACCTACTGTCCCCCCACTATGCCTCACCACCTCTTGATGGGCCACAGATGAGGGTGGCAGTGTATAATCCAATCCAGCCACTTCTTAAAAGTGCTACCAGTGGGAGATGATGACTTCAACCCATAGTCCTTTGAAGGGATTTTTTTTTTTTTCGAGACAGGGTGCCTCTGTGTAGCCTTGGCTGTCCTGGCTTCACTTTGTAGACCAGGCTAGTCTCAAACTCACAGTGATCTGCCTGCCTCTGCCTCCCAAGTGCTGGGATTAAAGGCGTGGGCCACCACCGCCTAGCTGAAGGGACCCTTTTAATATAAACAACAGCACAACAAAGCCCAGAAGAAAGCCGATACAGGACAAGGACAGACTTCAGCATTAGTAAATGTAACTCAAATATTAAAAATGTTCAGTCGCTATTTATCGTGTTTGGGTGTTGTGTCTTCAGGTATGGTTGCACACCACGAGCACACAGTGTTCACAGCAGCCCCAAGATGGCTCCAGTCCACTCTGGGATTGGAGTGACACCCAGTTCTGAGCTACCTTGTCCATGTGTGCTGGGACTGGAACCTGGGCTCTTCGTAAGACCAGTTTAACCACTGAGCCATCTCTCCAGCCCCAGTTTAACTCAGTTTTTTAAAACATGAATTATAGTGGGAATTTAAAACTAATCTCCATTTAGTTCAAGCACTAGATTAACGACTGTTCTTCATTTTTTTTTTCTGTGAAACATACTAACCTGGTGTACAGAACCCAAAAGGGCCGATCTTATAGCTCATAGACCCATCTCTAGTTGCTGTTGTCTGTGCCCACCAGTTGAGTATTACACGTATCAAAAATAGCTTGAGCCGGTTGTGGTGGTGCACACCAGTAGGATTTGCTGAAGGAGGCGGAGGCAGGAAGATCACTGTTTGGAGACCAGCCTGGGCTACACATTTTTTAAAAAGAAGAAGAAGAAGAACAAGAACTGGTGTTTGAGATGCAACCTTTAAGTATTACATGCGTTTGTTATGGCAACTACTTGATTTAATCAAATATGGCTCAGCCTATGAACTATGAGCACGAAGAATCGTTAATAGCTCCTGTGACAATCAGGAAGAAAAATTTGAAAATATTTGGTAATATAAAGATGCACTTAAAAAGTCTTACTCTAAAAGAGGACTGGTAGGAGAAACTGGTTCTGTTTTTCTATTGCACTGAAAAGAAACTATTGTTTGCAACTATCTCTGATATATTTCAAAATAACCAGGAGACTGTGAAAGTTCAACACAGAATGATTAATGGTTGAGGAGCTGGAAGTGCCTTGTTACCCTGATTTGGTCACAGCACATTGTGTGCATGTATTAAATTCTCATACTGTCCCCCATTGAGATGAACAGATATCTCAATCTTAAAAAGCCAAGTAAATAAAATGCAGAACCTGGCAGTGTACCTTAGTGGTAGAACACACTTGTTCAGCTTACACAAGACTCTGGGTTACATCCTTAGCAACAAGCTCACACAAGTGCTAGCATTTGTGCTTATGTGTGCGTACATGCATGCACGCACACGAGCGCACACGCGCGCACACGCACGTGCACACTACAACTATAATAGCTTGCAAGAAGCAATAAAAATATAGAGTTAATCTACATTTATATTGCTTTGCAGTGGTTTAAAGTTTCTGATCCATTTTGACATAATACAAACTGGAAATTGCATAGCACAGATCTTGAAAATGATTTCTGCAGCAAAGATATCTTGGAATTCTAATTAACAGTCTCATACTCAAAGAAAGACTAGGGATGGAAAATTAATGTATATTTATGATTTTCAATCCTCTAACTTAAAATGTTAAACTATGTGTTCAGTATCATTCACGATTCTCTAGCTGAGTTTTCTATAAGCCAATCTGATACAAGTACTGAATATGAGTGAAGAAGTACTCAAACCTAAAATTTCACATTTTTGTGTTAAGATCAAGAATAAGTTTTTTTTTTTAATCATCTTGGCAATTTATGGGTATTTTGTTCGACAGATGGGGCATTTCAAATGTTGAATTTAGACTTGTGATTTTGAGTTGAAATATTTAAATAAATTTAATTGATGGTAGATTTGGGATTTAAATTTGAGACATGTAAAAGTTGGATTAATGCTGTTTATAAACTGTGTTTGAATTTTCCAGAATCCTGAGGTACTGAATCTATAACTTCTAAGTTATTAGGTTTGTAAATAGAGTGCAAGCATTTAGGAATGCTGGCTTATTAGATTTGTCGTGTGTATATGAAGTACTTTGAAAAATAAGATTGATTGCATTTTAGTTATAGTTTGAATTCTAAAAATTATGTTAAGTTAGTAAATGTTTAGAGAATTTATCGTGTTTATAGGCTAATGTTAAGTTCTATCAGACTATTCTACTTATTAGAAAACAGGATTTAAAAGTTAAATTTAGAAGCCTAATAAAATAGATTTTAACACTAGATTTCTTAAATAAATTTAACGTTAACTAGGCAGAAGCAACTGGTTTTGTTGTTGTTGTTTGTTGGGTTTTGGGGGGGGTTGTTGTTGTTTTTGCTTCTTGTTTTCTTGTACAGAAAGCCTGCCTCATACATTGGAAAACTCAAATAATGAATGGTTGCATTGTCCTAAGGGAGATTCTCATTCAAAAAATATGTCCCCTAAGCCTTCAAAGAAAAAGCTAGCACTGTATTAAAAAAAAAAATTATAAGGCCAGGTTGACAGTTCAGGGTAAAGGCGTTTGCTGCCAAGCCTGATGACCTGAGCTGGATGCCTAGGACCTCACCAGTGGAAAGAGAGGATTAACTCCTACAGGTTGTCCTCATCACACGTGACATGGCACACATGTATGTGTGCATGCATGTGCACACAGACACACACACATATATATACAGAAATAAATAAATGAATGTAAAGTTTAAAAAAGTATTTAACCTTTTTGAGACAGCTTCTTTCTACGTAGCCCTGGCTGTCCTGGAGCTCACATGCAAAACATATGTATGCATGCATGTCCACTGTGCACTGTGTAGAGGGAAGAGGACAACGTTGGGTGTTGGTACCGTTCTCAGTTCCCACCTCACTTGAGGCAGAGCATCACTTGTACTGCTACACTATGTACTACTCCAGGATGGCTGGCCTGCAAGCTTCTGGAGCATTGTCCTGTTTCTGCTTCCCATCTCACTGCGGGAGGTCTGGGGTTGTAAAAGAGCGCCGCCACATCTGGCTTTTTCCACATAGGCTTTAAGACTCAGGCTCAGGTTTTCAGGCTTATGCAAATAGTGCTTTCACCCACTGAGCCATCTCCCTGGCCATATGGCCACTGCTGAATACATACCCAGAAGAAATGAAAGCACATGTCTACACAAAGAGTGGACATGGATGCTTACAGAAGCCTAATTTGTAAACTAATCAAGCACTCGAAGGAACCCAAATATCCACTGGCAGGTGATAAATAAATTATGGTTTAGCCATCTAATAGAATACTATTCCATAATAAAAAGGAATGAAGTGGGGCTGGAGAGATGGCTCAGTGGTTAAGAGCGCCGCCTGCTCTTCCAAAGGTCCTGAGTTCAATTCCCAGCAACCACATGGTGGCTCATAACCATCTGTAATGTGATATGGCGCCCTCTTCTGGCTTGCAGGAGTTCATGCAAGCAGAGCACTGTATACATAATAAATAAATCTTTATTTAAAAAAAAAAAAAGGAATAAGTGCTGATACGTAGACAGTACTGGATAGATGACCCTTGAAAACATTATGCTACATACATGAAAGAAACAAAAGACCTATTATATCGCTCCACTCACAGGAAATGTCAGGACTGTTTAACAATGCACAAAGTAGACTAGAGATTGCTTACAGCTAGGACGGGGCATGGATAGCGATGAAGAACAAATCAGTGAATATGGGATTTTTTTTTCAGGGTGATGAAATGTTCTAGAATGAGTTTTGACGATGGTCTTATAACTCTGAATATACTGACGCCATCACATTTTAAATGGGCAAAGTATATGGTATGTGAATTTTGTCTCAAGGAAGCCACCATGAAAAACAGGCTGGGAAGGGAGGAGGGAGGGAAATGGGGAGGAAGGGTGATGTTTCCTGCAAGGAAACAGCAGGTTCGGGAAGCCCTTGCATACGTATCTACCCACTGTCTCTGTTTTGCCTGGCTTCTTCACACTGCTTTTCTGGTTGATCCTAGGGCAGATACCGTCCTCCAGGCTCAAAGGAGATCAAGGAGTGCAACCCAGCTTCCTTCTGGGGAGTCAGCACTCTTCTGAGAGCTCACCCTAATAATAAGAAAGCCATTCAGCAGGAAAGTAAAATTAAGAGGAGCAATACGGGACTTGGAGGGACCAGTTGGATGGTTGGTATTGGCCCAGGAAGAGAAATGAAAATGGTCTGAACTGAGGCTGAGGTATTAGGAGCAGAAAGAAGGGAAGAAATCCAATAAAGAATTTGAATAAAAATGCAGCAGAATGTTGAGACTTCAGTGCATAGTAGAGATGAGGGAGCAGAAGGAATTAAGAATTTCTGGCTTAAATACTGAATGGAAAGCAGTTTTAAAAAAAAAGTGCTACCATATGATCCAGTAATCCCTCTGCTGAGTCTATATCCAGACAAAGTGAAATCAGTACGTTGAAGAAATAGCTGCACTCAAGTGTTTCATTGCACAAGTCACAAAACCAAAGGACTACGCATTAGGAACAACCCTAAGCACCCATCCACTGACGAATAGATAAAACACACGTGTGTGCATGCACTCACACTTGCACACACACACTTAATGGACTGCTATTCAATCACAAAAAGAGTGAAATCTTACTATTTTGGACAGCTTGGGTAGAAGCTGAAAGCAATATTTTAAATGAAACAAGCCAGGCACAGAAAACATACCCCACATGATGTCACTCACCTGTGGAAGTTAACCAGGTTGATCTCGTAGACGTTGCAGAGTGGGTGCCGAGTAACAAGTAAGGAGGAGAAACAAATTCTGTTCTTGTGCTGCACAGTAGGGCGACTATAGTTAATGATAACATCCTATGGGGTTTTTTGTTGTTGTTGTTGGTTGGTTGGTTTTTTGAGACAGGGTTCTCTGTGTAGCCCTGGCTGTCCTGGACTCACTTTGTAGACCAGGCTGGCCTCGAACTCCCAGAGATCTGCCTGCCTCTGCCTCCCAAGTGCTGGGATTAAAGGTGTGCGCCACCACCCCGGCTAACAGTGTTTTAAGAATGTAACATTTCAGCCAGGCGCAATGGCGCATGCGTGTCATCCCAGCACTCAGGGAGGCTGAGGCAGGAGGATCTTCGTGAGTTCGAGGCCAGCCTGGTCTACAAAAGTGAGTCCAGGACAGCCAAGGCTACACAGAAAAACCCTGTCTCAAAAAAAAGAAGAAGAAGAAGAAGAAGAAGAAGAAGAAGAAGAAGAAGAAGAAGAAGAAGAAAAGGAATGTTTTTAATACCCTTAGCAATTTACTGTTCTTCTTGCTCCTGGTTACAGAGCCAAGGGGCCAGCCTGGTCCAGAACAAGGACTTTTGGAGTGCACGTGAAATAAACGTGATTGAGTCTAAGGCAAGGCGCTCCTTCTCTTGTTCTCAGAGTCAGCTCTCAGCAAGCACCAACAGCACATGGCAGTTCGCCAGTACGATTTAGATCACTGGATCATGCTCATATTTCAAAGTTGTATTGTTAGGTATTTGAGAGTTTTATATCCTCTAGACGAATCGATAACTTCATCATTATGAAATCATTTTATTATTTCTAACAATATTATTGACTTTGAAACCTACTGTCTTTTGACAGTATAGTAAATGGTTCTCCATTTTTTTTTTTACTTTTTTTTTTTTTTTTTTTTTTTTTTTTTGGTTTTTTGAGACAAGGTTTCTCTGTGTAGCCTTGGCTGTCCTAGACTCGCTTTGTAGACCAGGCTGGCCTCGAACTCACAGCGATCCGCCTGCCTCTGTCTCCCGAGTGCTGGGATTAAAGGCGGGCGCCACCACGCCTGGCTCTTTTTTTTTACTTTTTTGATCTCTTGTTATTATGTATTTAAAATACATTTGTAAGTGGCACATTATTGCATTTTGCTTTTCATCCAACCTCTGTTATTTTAATTAAACGTGTGCAGGACATATTTAATACAATTATTGGTGGGCTTTGGCTTAAGTCTGTCACGTGTTGATCTAGAAACCGGATATTGCTGAACTTCTTCCATCTGTGAGTACGGAGTTCGACATCTTTCTATTCAAGTAACCTACCTCAAATTGAATATATTTGAGAAAACTCTTTGTTTCTTTGCTGGGTGTGGTGGTTTGAATGAGAATGCCCTCCTTAAGCTCATATATTTGCATGCTTGGTCTCCAGTTGATAAACTGGTAAGAGTTAGGAGGTGTGGCCTTGTTGGAGGAGGTGTGGCCTTGTTGGAGGAGGTGTGGCCTTGTTGGAGGAGGTGTGGCCTTGTTGGAGGAGGTGTGGGCTCTCTCTTCCTCTCCCCCTCCCTCTCCCTCTCCCTCTCCCTCTCTGCCGGCTGTCTGTGCATCGGGATGTAAAGCACTATGCCTGTCTCCCTCCTGTCACGATGATCATGGACTTTATGTTAACCCTTACAGACTTATTTAATTAACACTCTTAACTGAAATCTAACCCTCTAAAACTGTCATCAAATCCCCAATTAAATACTTTCCTTTTAAGAGCTGCCTTGCTGTGATGGATATGTTTATGTCAAGTTGACAAAAGCTAAAGTCATCTGAGAGGAGAAAACCTCAATAAAGAAAATGCCTCCATAAGATCAGGCTGCAGGCAAGCCTGCACCAAATTTGCATAATTAGTGATTGATAGGGGAGGACTCAGCCAATTATGGGTGTGGCCACTAGGCTGGTGGTCCTGTGTTCTATGGTCCTGAGCCATGAGGAGCAAGCCAGTAAGCAGCACCCCTCCCTGGTCTCTGAATCAGCTCCTGCCTCAAAGTTCCTGCCCTGCTTGAGTTCCTGTCCCGACTCCCTTCAGTGATGGACGATGGATATGGAAGTGTAAACCAAACAAACCCTTTACTTCACAGCTTGCTTTTGGTCATGGTGTTTCAACGTAGCCATAGTAACGCTAACTAGGACACATTGATCATGGTGTCTCTTCACAGCAATAGAAGAATAGCTAACACCTTGAATATATTCAGACTCTCCCCATTATCTATTCCCTAAACAATACGGTAGAACAAGTATTTGTTTATATAGTAACTGTATTAAAATGGTTATCATAAATAACTAGGCCTGGCTTAAAGCATACAAAAGGACGTCCACAAGGGAGAGGAAAGCAAGCACTGTCACTGCTTCCTCTTCTGCTATTGAGCGGTGGCTCCTTCTTTGTCAAAAGCGAAGTTCTGCCTTGTTGAGACAGTTCCCAACAAAGGTGTTATGACACTTTTAAAATAAGATTTGAACATGAATAAATTTTTGGCATAAAGTAGAGAGAGAGAGATCTTGCAACAAAACCCCAGAAGATACCAAGGGTCAACCATACGTGCTTTTTATGCCATTTGGAAACTATGAATATTATCTAGTCTAACATTTTTTCACCCTCATACCTCTCCCTCAAGGACTCATCTATCTACATGTGTTAAGTGACTTATAGTTATTTCACATTGTACTGATGTTTTTTTCGTTTTTTAGAATATTTTTTCTTTGAATGTTTCATTTTAGACAATTTCTATTGATAAGCATTAAGTTCATTAATCTTTATTTAGCAATGTTTAATTTTCCATTGGTCCAACTCAATTTTTTAAAAGTAGGATCTTACTTAATAAGTAAGTACTTACATAGTAGCTTACACTAGCCTGAAGCTTCCTATGTAGCCTAGAATAGTCTCCAACTCACAGTAATTGTCCTGCCTGCCCCGGCATTGTGATTGCTGGGATAATAGGCCTGCTCCACCATGCCCAACTATTTTTTAATTTTGAGACATTTTTTCTATGTAGCCCATCCTAGCCTAAAACTCACAATATCCCAGTCTCCATCTCAGGAGCTCTAAGATTGCAGGTGTGCCAACTCAACATATTTTTTTTTAACCTCAAACATTACAGTCTTCATCTCTAAAAGTCCGTTTTGGGTCTTTTACTATGTATTCTCTGTCTCTAATGTTTTGAAATTTTTGAATACAGAGCAACTGTTTTCATGTCTTCGTCTGCTAATTCTGATCAAAAACCATGACAGTTTTTGATATGCTTTGATTGGTTGATTTTCTCACTATGGGTTCTATTTTCCTGTCTGATCAAGCCTCTTGCACTATCGGTTCATGGGAAATAAAGGGGATAAAGGTGTATGGCCAACACTACAGCAGGGAAACCAGCAAAATGTGCAACATGAGAAACAGCACAGAACAAAGTGTCCATCCCTTTAATGGGTACAGTGTGAAGGGAAGAGCTGGCAGGATGCTGAAAGGGTCGTTTATACAGCTCTCATAGAGGACCTGACTTTGGTTCCTAAGGCCCTCATGGGATGCTCAGATCTGCCTGTAACTCTAGCTTTAGGGGGATAAGATTCTTCTTCCTGACTCTATGACTGCTTGCATCCACATGCGCATCCCCATGCATAGACATATACATGTACACATACTTTTAAAGTAATTAAAATAGATCTTAACGTTCAAGGAATGAAAAACATTTAAGCGACTAGCTAAGGCTGGGAGTTTGGTTCTGTGGTAGAGTACTTTCTTAGCATGCACCAGGCCCTAGGTTCAAAACCCAGCACTGATAGGGGAACATATAAATAAATCTTTTTCATCTTTTTTAAAGAGAGAGAGAGAGAGAGACAAGATATCCAAATGCATTGTGAGGACTTTGCCTGGGTCTTGCACTGTAGAAATAACTCACAAAATATTCATGGAAAATGTGAATACTATGTCATATACTAAGAAAGTGTATGTATTTAGAAATTGTTAATTGAAATAAGTCCCTTAATACTTTTGTGATTGTCTTTTAAACTATGTCTTTTCATTTAATGATGCATAGTGAAATGTTTACAGGTGAAATAATACTCTGACTATTACTTCCTTCAAAATAATCCAGGGAAGCAAAGAGAAAGTACAGATGGAACAAATCAGCCGTGGAATAATTGTTAAATCTGAGTATGAGGCACACAACATTTCTTGTTCTTTCTACTCCTGATTTTTTTATTTTATATATTTGAAGCAAAATATCTGATATTTGGCGTTATTCATGCTGCAGATTTTTCACCCTAAAGTAGATGCCCCATTCCATGAGAAAACCTATACCACTTTCTCTCCCTATCTCAATGGAATTGTGTTCAAGATTATTCCTCTATTATAATAACAAGTTTATTCTCAAATGTTTCCTTATTCCCTGACCATAAGCAAAGACTATATATTCGTCCTAGCCATAATACCTTCCATTGAGTCTGGAGCCAACTGTGGTGCGTTAGCAGTTCACCAAGACACCCATGACAGATGGGTCTATGGTACTGGATCAAAATTCCAGTTGTAAATTGTGTCCCTTTCCAGACTGGGGGCTTTACTTATTTATTTACTTACTCTTTGAGACAAATTCACACGTAGCCCAGGCTGGCCTCAAACTTATTATGAACTGTGGCATCCTTGAACTTCTGATCATCCGGTCTTTACCTCCTACCCAGAATGGCAGGCATGTGCTACCACGCCCACCTCGGGAGGAATGGTGACCTTTGCATTCCAGCGAGGCCGTGTGGAAGTGAAGTCCATGGTGGTGAAGGCTCTGCAGGAGTCCTAAGGTAAAACACTGAGGAGTGAGGTGTTGAGGTGTTGAGGTGTTTCAGGAACTGTATGCCCTTTGCCGCTTCTCTGTGTCTTGCCCTGCCTTCCTCACAGGATTGTTCTGACTCACAGAAGATACATTCAACTTGGGAGGCAGAGGCAGGCGGATCGCTGTGAGTTCGAGGCCAGCATGATCTACGAAGCAAGTCCAGGACAGCCAAGGCTACACAGAGAAACCCTGTCTCAAAAAAAAAAAAAAAGCAAAACAAAACAAAAAGAAAAATATACACTCAATGTGGTGTGTGGAAGGCCTTTCAAAATGGAAAGTATAAAGTTGGGTGTATAATGGTTTTTCTTCTTCCAAGGCACCACAGGTCATAGTTTAGCTATTGAAAAGATCAATTTGGTGAAATGATTCAGGCATTAAAGCCTGTTTGGTGCAACTTTGTATACATTTTCCTTTTAAAGATAAAAATATACTTGTCATAATCAAGCTTACACATAACGACAGAATGCCAAATTCCATGTGTTTTGTTTGCTTGCACCATCTACACATATATGTATGTGTACAATGCATGTATTCATGTGTAAATATAAGGCACTTAGTATGACAACTGGTCCTTTGCTAAGAAAAAGCTGATGTGTGTGTGTGTGTGTGTGTGTGTGTGTGAGAGAGAGAGAGAGAGAGAGAGAGAGAGAGAGAGAGAGAGAGAGAGAGACCATTTGCCTAATCCTTGGCTCTTTTCAGTCTTCATCTAGTGGGGGTCTTCATCTCTACAAGCGTGCAAGTCACTCACACTGTTCATCCTCCTGATTGACTTGTTTTTGTTATCTATATGCTTGTATAATGATTGATTGATTTTATTTTAAGAAATGAACATGTATTATTTTTACCGTTGAGCCAGAGAGCCTAGCTTGGCCTCAAACTAGCAATGTAGGCAAGGCCTTGTGACTTTGAACTTGTGAGTCTCTTGGCTCCTCCACCTCTGCAGAGCTTTACAGGCGCCTGCTGTGGTTTTATCCGCTGTTTGCTACACCGACTGAACTATGTCCCTAGCCCAGTCAGCCCATTTATTTTCCTCTATTAGTACAAGCAAACCTCGTTTATTGCTTCGGCTAGGATCAAAGCCTCAGGCATCAAAATTGCAAATGTTTCAGGATAATCCATTAAATTGAGCATTTGTTTTACATAGCTTTAAAAATTTATTTTTTACTTAACAGTTCGCTTAAAAAATATATTTTAAAAAACTCTTCTTTCAAAACTCACACCACTTGGGCTGTGCAAAACGGAGCGGGCAGGTGCGCGGGCCACCGCCAGGAGTGTAGACTGTAGTCTGTTGGGTCACATTGCCTCCCAGAAAGGCAAGATAGTTAACGAAGAGGACAGTAAAAAGGGTAATAAAAATAATGACAGCCATCATAAAATGCATACTCTTAGCAAGAAACTCAACCGCCAAATAGTACAAATCTCTCGGTCTCCGTTACACAGCCGCAGCCGCAGCGGCTCTCGCGGCGCCCCTCAGGCCCCCCTTACGGAGGCGGGCTGGGATGGGATGTGGGGGGGGGGGGGGAAACCAGGAGCGGCCAGGTGGGCGGGGCCAGGGAGAGTGGGCGGGGCCTACGGGGCAGGTCTGGTGGGCGGGGCCGAGGCGCTGGCGGGCGGCTAGGCGGCTGGGCGGGGCGCGCTCTGGCCTCGGCTCCTCACGCGCGGCGTAGGCGGCCCAGACCCCGCGCCGCGGGAAGCCGGGGCGGTGTGTGCGCGTCGCGGGCGAGCGGAGGCAGCAGCAGGAGGCGGCGCGGCGGGCACCGAGGTAGGCGCACTGAAGCGCCCGGGGCGCTAGGCCGGTTCTCCCTCTGTGCCCCTGGCCCGCCGCGGGCTGGCGAGGCCGAGGGGCGGCGCACGGAGGCCGGGGCGGGCGGGGCCGGGGGCGGGGACTGGCCTGGCCGCAGCAGCGGTGCGCGGTGCGGGGACTCCGAGTTGGAGCGCAGGCACGCCGCAGGGACTCCCGGGGCTGGCAGTGGAGAGCCATGTCCCGGGTGTCCCGGCTGTCCCGGGGAGGAGGCCAGGGGCCCGGCTGGCCGGCGCCTCCCACCTCGCGGGACGCCCGGGCAGGGAACTCGTTAACAGGAAAGCTTGGCAGGGCAGCGAATGCCAAGGCTCTGGAAGAACTGAGAGTCAGTCACGTCGTTCGGCGCTGAGGCTTTATTTTCCTTCCCCGCCCCTTCCCCCGGCCTCCGGCCCCGACTTGGCCAAAGAAGGATGTGTCACCAGTTCGGGGCTGCGGGCGGGATCCCAGCCATTCTGGGAACGGGGGGCACCTGAAACAAAGGTAGAAGGCGGCTGGGCGGTCGAGCTGCGAGCGTCTCGGCCGGTCCCACGGTCGCGCCGGGCCGGCCGCCGCCTCGGAGGGGCGTTCTCCTTGGGGAGCGCTCGATGGAAACCAGCTGGCCGGGCTTGGAGTTGATGTTGCGTCGGAACTGTGTTGAGCTCACATTATTTCCATTCCTCCCACTCTGATAAAGCCTAAGGGAAATTCATCCCGCTTGATGGTCTGCAAATGCAGAGAGGGGGGGAAGACAAATTACTGCTTGTAAATTATACGATATTTTCTTTGTAGGAAATAGTCTGAAATCACAGAATTAATGCTTTAACACGTAAGCGGAGAGGATGATTTGTAGTGCCTTTCAAAATCTGAGGAAGAGTTCCTCCTCGGATCTTCATTTATGTACAAAAAACGTCTCCCGCCTCTTTGGTGCCAGGCATTTTTCTTTGTTCTTCCTTAGTATCTGGTCTCAGTTTCTTGTAAACAGAACATTAAGCACAGAGACCCTAAAAATTGCCATACTAGGTCAGAGCATGGGCGTCCAGCTATGCAGGCAGCAGACTCAGACTCGTGTTGTAGTAAAACAGAGGGCTTTCCTTGGCACCTGGCACCGTTAAAAAAAAAAAAAAATCATCTCATTTTCTTTCACTGGTCTCCATGACGATTGCGGAAAGCTTTAACAACAAAAAAAATCTATAGCCGCCTCCTGATTTGCACGAAATTCATTTACATTTAATGATTCAAAAGGCAGTCCTTCCATTTCTGACAAAACTTATGAAATACTTGTGTGTGGGGGGGTGTTGGGGGTGTTGGAAATACTTGGATCTTTTACACAAACTGGAAGCTCAGGTCAGGAATACAAAGCTTTGGGTGTCTTTTGGTTTGGGGTTTGTTTGTTTTATAGAAAAGCTTTGGAAAAGTCTTACCAGGGCCAATGTAGCTGTAGGATTCAGTGATGGCTTTATACATTAACCACCTGAATAATAAGCAGTTAATGCTTTTTATTCACACATAAGATTTGCATGTGTTAAAATGTAGTTTAGCAATCTGCATTGTGAAGGGGCTGACTTGATCTTGGTCTGAGTTAATCTGGCCTTAAGGTTCAGCTGAGACCGCTTATCCTCCGAGAAAGGAAGCTGTGCTTGAGCAGTGCTTGAGCAGAAAAGAAAAGAAAAGTCGGGCAGTTATGGAGTACAGGATATTTGAAGGTGATAGCTACAGCTCGTCATCAACTCCTCGTTTCTCGTCAGTGTGGTCCCAGATGAACTAGCCTCTGCCACCTTTCAACAAGCAACTCAAGCTTTACATCTCTGGAACTCTTCTTGACATCCTCCTAAGCCTGCCCCCGCCCCGCACCCCAACAAAAATAACAACAGGAACCCACCAGAGTAAGGGGTAGAACGGACTACCCTTTGGAGTTTTACCATCCTCTCGATCAGGGTTTCTCGTATGTGGCGCTATTGACATTTTATGTCAGATAGTACTTTGTTATGGCGGCCTATCCTGTGCAATAGAGGATGGTTAGCCACATTCCTGACTTAGAGTCCTAGCTATTATTAGCACTACACACATACTCAAGGATAATCAAAAATGCTCCTAGACACTGCCAGGTATCCCCTGAGAAGGGCCAAGCTATTCCTAGTTGAAAACCACGGTTGTAAACTGACTGTTGCTTTAATAGAAGGACACTGCGTTGCTCTTGTTTGCTTTTGTATTGACTTCGTCTGTTTTTCTAAGCTTAAGGGCAAGAGAAGACTGTGTGTGTGTGTGTGTGTGTGTGTGTGTGTGTGTGTGTGTGTTGTTTTGTTTGAGACAGGGTTTCTCTGTGTAGCCTGGGCTGTCCTAGAATTGCTTTGTGGACCAGGCTGGCTTGGAACTGACAGAGATCTGCCTGCCTCTGCCTCCCCGAGTGCTGGGACTACAGGCGTGCACTGCACCCAGCTGAGGAGTCATTTATTTAATATGTGATGGCCTGGTTTGCAAACTGTAAGGGAGATTAGGACTAGGAATACAAAAGTAAAGACAACTGGTATGGTCATTGCACTTCTGGTTGTTACAGTCTGAAGAGGTAAGTGGTGGAAACATGTAATTACACAGTTATCTCATTACTGCAATATTAAATTCTGAGAGAAATACAGGCCTCACCTGAGTACCTAAAATGATAATCTTGACCTAGGCTGGAAACTAAGGAATGTTTCTTCAGGGGAGATGACATTTGCGATGGGTTCAGAAGGATAAATGTGCAATTGCTAAGTAAAGCTTAGAGGGACAGTATTCTACACAGAAGGAAGACCTGTGAGTCCTAAGAAAAGGATGTTTTTTCTCCTTGAGAGCCCAGAAGCTAGTGTGGCTGGAACATGAAGAATTAATGGGGCAGAATGATATTAAATAAATAGGAAAGCAGGCAGAGGCTATTCACTGCTGATTTCTCAATCCAGCCCTACTCAGTAGAATCATGCAAGAAACTTAAAACAGTGCCAGGGCCCTCCTCCAGGTATATTAAAGAGCAATATCTTCTATTCCAGCCCCCGTTTCCCCATGCCTTCTGACTAGATGACCACTAGCTTTGTTTACTATTCTGGACTTTGGAATTTGTTGTTGTTGGGGTTTTTGTTGTTGTTTTGGATAGGCATCCTGTTTACACAAATGGCAGCACACTGTACTCTGTTCTTTTAAGAGTCCCTTGGGAGAGAGAGATATCCTTTATCTTTGAATGATTGTATAGCATTTCATTGTATGGCTATAGCATAGATTATTTAGTCATTTCCCTATTAATGGGCATTTTCAGTTTACTGTGAACAGCACTTTGAATATGCCAGTTCACGTGTGTAGGGGTATATTTTGGGATAATTTGATAGAAATGGGACTACTGGACAAAATATTGTTTGTGAAAGATCATATGGAAAAAAACCGATCTGGACAAGGTAATTAAGGCATTAATAAATGGTGACAGGGACTAGAATGATAGCAGTGAGCTCAGAAGAAGTTCGTGTGTCTGTGAGGCATACTTCAGAGGCATGACGGGTAGGAGTTAGAAGATGATGGTGGCACAGATGTTGAGGGTAGAAAGATGACTTCCTGGGGGTGAATTCCGGAGCCCAGAAATGGGAACAGTGGAGCTGTTAACCTGAATTAGAGAACATCATAAGGTTAGTGTTGAAATAGATTTAAGTCAGAGATCACAATAAGATGCTAAACTTTCCTGTAAATGTGTCATAAGCACTCAACAGTTCAGAGCCCATCGGAGGGGGAAAAAAAAAAGCATAGAACTGGAGACACAAATTTTTAGGTTTAAGTTGAAGTATGTGGATGAAATTACTCATTTCAGAGGTTGCAAACCAGTAGCTCAGCATGGAGCCTAGCTCATGGGTGTTTTGGTTTGCCCATACGGTGGTTTAAAAAAGCACTAATTCTGCATTAGTTGCCAGTATTTTTAAATCTGAGGGTTTAGAGAGAGAGAGAGAGAGACAGACAGACAGACAGACAGAATATGAATGGTACACTAAGCCAGCTTTCTTGTATCGAAACAATAATCAGAGGTAAGTCACAACTGATCCCAGTCAGCCACTCCCCAAACCGTGTGCCTGGCCTGCTCTGCCTCTGTTTCTGTACTGTGTGAGAATGAGTGTGTGCACATGGGCGTGTGCACATTTGGAAGTCAAAAGGTAACTTTCAGGAGTTGTTTTTCTCCTTGGTGATGCAGGATCTTTGTTGGTTTCCCTAGGCTGCCTTTCCCTAGGCTTGTTGGCCCATGAGTTTTCTGGTGACTTTTTTTTGTTTCTCTGTCTCCCACCTGGCATTGCAGATGAGTGTCGATGCACTGCCTGGTGCTGAGGATCAAACTCAGGCTTGCAACGCAAGTGCTTTTACCAGCTGAACCAACTTGCTGGCCTAATTCTATGTGCTTTTTAGTGTTATGCCTGGTCAAGAGGGAGTAATTTTCTCTTTGGCTTTACATTAGAAACACTTAATAATTTAAAAAAAAAAATACTCATGCTGGTGGGGAGATAGCTGTCCATGTATGAGGGCCTGAACTGGACTCTTCAATATCCATGTAAAAATCTATGATTGGCAGAACAGTCGTCAGTAAGCCCACTGCTGTGACAGAGACAGGAGGATCACTGGATCTTGCTGGCTGCTAGCCCAGCTCCAGAGACCCACCTACCACTGCCGGGTGATTCCCATCTTAATTGTAACAGTTATTTTCAGCCTACTGAACTACTTGATGATTTTTTTTTCCTTTGGAAGCACTATTTTCCCTTGCCTTTATGGCATGCCTTAAACTACAATTAGGTTTTAAAGAAACAATATAAAGAAAAATCAAGTATGGGTTACTGTTTCAAAATAATTTATTCATTTATTACTTTATATTTGTACAGGTATTTTGCCTGGATGTATGTGTACTACATGTGTGCTGGTGGTGCCCACGGAGGCCAGAAGAGGGTATTGGAGCCTTTAGAACTAGAGTCATAGATAGTTGTGAACCATCATGTGGTGCTGAGCCATCTCTGCAGCTCCAAGTATGGTTTCCTTTTGAAATCTTTTAAATATCTCATTTAAGTACAGTGTGCTTGCCTATATGCAAACAAAACTTTTTCAGCCTCATCTAATTAAAAACCTCCATAGTATGCATTCAGTTAAGTCACATACCTAATGTCAAGAGAGGTGCCCCCCTTATAGCACCTCTCTGTTTACTTCTCATTATCTTATTGTAAAAAGCTAGGTCTGAGCCCTCATCTGTTGCTCATCTTGGTTCAGTGGCTCTCCTTCCACTGCTCGGTGGAGTCATCTGAGGAGCATCTGAAACCCAAGGCTGCCAGCACTAAAGAGGCTGAGAGAATGAGCAATGTTACTTAGAGGCCATCTAGTGCTTCAACAGCAAGTACCTGGCTATCCAGAGCTACACTGCAAGACCCTGACTAAAAAACCAAAACACCACCACCACCACCACCAGCACACACACACACCATCTCACTCACACACACACCATCACACACACACCAGCACACACACACACCATCTCACTCACACACACACCATCACACACACACACCATCTCACTCACACACACACCATCACACACACACACCATCTCACTCACACGCCATCACACACACACGTACAAAAAAAAACAACAAACAAACAAAACAAAAAATAAACCCCACAAAGCTGCAGAAACCAGATTGGAATAAGTAGACTGTAAGAAAATGATCAATGTTCAAAATAATCTGCGTGTGTCTCAGTGTGCTGTGGACTGAACCCAGGCCTTTGCACATACTAGGCATGTGCTCTACCACTGTACTATATTTTCAACCTCATTTGACAAAAGTTATTGAGATGTTTATCTGAAAAGATGGGAAAAGATGGCATGGTAAGGGAGAGGCCAGTATCTGTAGCAACATAGCAGATACTGAGTATGTTAAGTACCTTAACTCTTCTAACTTTTCAGGGAGGTAGCTAGATCGTGCCTGATCACTTGTCTTCCCCGTGGTAGAGAGAGTTGGCCTACATTTGTTTTGAAGACTGATTTTTCACTGATGAGATATTTCCTAGGACCCCATAGACTCCTGAAAGACCTAATTTAGATGTTAGTGATTTGGCCATATGTCTCTTGCTTATGTAGAAAACCGTAGAGTTTCTAAAGGCCAGTATTAGAGTCCAGTAACCCTGACATCACTCTCCCATTCAAGTAGTGAACAAAAACCAGATTGTTAGCATATTGAAAATGGAGTATTTAGCTATGCTAGGAAATATGTATTTGTCAGATTTCCAGGAGTAGTTTTGCAGTATTTTTTCCCAGTTAACTTGATATTAGAACTTGATTTTCCAGTTGCATGTGTCCAGGTATTGTTGTTGAGCTATAAGAATTGATTATAGGGGTCTGGAGAGGTGACTGGGTGGTTAAAACATTTAATGTGCAAACACCTAGTACTCATATAAATGCTGACTGCTGTGGCAGTTTACCATAATTCCAGCCTTAGGAGGTGGAGGCGAGGATTCCCCAGAACAGGCTGGTTATGAAGCCTGGCCTTATTGATGACCTCAAAGAATGCGGTGGGACCTAGAGAGGTGGCTAAGAGTGGTTAAGAGAGCTTACTGCTCTTGCAGAGAAATGGGTTCAGTTCCCAGCATCTACTCAGTGGCTCACAACCACCTGGACCTCTAGCTCCAGAGGATCCAGTGCCCTCTTCTGTGCCTCCCCCCGCCAGGCTCTTGCATGCATGCAATGCATATAAACACACTCAGGCAAACACACACATACATAAATTAAATAAATAACAATGTTAGAGAGGATAAATAGAAGAACAATCAAGGAAGAATCCCAGTAACCGCTTGAGGCCTTTGTACGCACACACACACCCACGCCAGTGTGCTCGTACACACACGTGAAAGAAGAAAAGGACAAAAAAGAGTTGATTATATTCTAGGTATTTGGCTTTATTTCATACATGATTTGAACGTTCTTCAGTTTTGTGAGCTGTGCTTTCACGGTTTTGATAGTTGCCTTTGCAGGAGAGAACTTGATTTGTTGTTGTTGTTGTTGTTGTTGTTGTAGCTGTTGCCTTTCTGCTTCTGGCATCACTGTGATCACATTAATTCACCCCTATAGATTTTTACTAAGAGCATGTAACTTTCCTTACATTTAGGACTTCTGGCCATTTTTAGTTAATTTTTTATATGAAGTCAAGCCCATCTTCACCCTTTTGCTAATGGACATCCTGCTGTCTCCACACTATTTGTGGGCAAAGCTATGTGAGCTATGTGATTTTATGCAAGTCTCATCCTTGTTCGTAGTTACAATATTAAACAAGGGCCTCAAGTATAAGGTAGCCGGAGAGATGATGATATATATATATATATATATACATATATATATATATATATTGAACATGGAATATATATACGGATTTCTCTGTGTATCCTTGGTTGTGCTAGACTCACTTTGTAGACCAGGCTGGCCACGAACTCACAGAGATCCACCTGCCTCTGCCTCCCAGAGTACTGGGACTACAGGTGTGCACTACAACGCCTGGCTGAACATATTCTTGAAAGGAATTTGTTAAGTCCTATCCTTGTTCCCAAATTGTGGGGTACCTGACTTTTCAGTCATAGCAGGAAAGTAAAAGGCCATGTTTCCATATTGAACCAAGAATATTAATATTTTACTGTATTTTCTTGAAGCCTGTTTCCTGAAAAATGTCTGATGACTTCAGTAAGTCAATGAATATTTGTCTAGTTACTAGGATATGGCAGGTACTGTTTTAGATACTGGGAATGTGGTGCCTTCTAATACAAGATGTTAGTACAAGGCACTGTAGTCTCCATTGTCTCTTGACTCTGTGTCTAAATCTTTCTAATACCAGTCCACCCCACAGTTATCCAAGTCAGTGACTCAAATTTCTTTTTATACTAATCAGGCCTTGAGTCTAATTAGGACTTTTCTCCACTGATGTCCTCTTGCCAAACTAGTTTAACACTGACTTTCACATTGCTAACCCGTGAATCAGTTCTGTCTTCCTTCAACAGTGTCTTAGAAGGTTACATTTAGTTAATGATTTCTTCACGCAGTTTTAGATTTCCTCTCACCTTACTGGAGGTTCCCCCAGCCTCAGTTTTCTCTTTCTTTCCTTTTTCTTTTCCTAGTTTCTCATCATCTTCCTAACCTTTAAAAGTTGAAGACTACAGAGCTCAAAACTACATTTCCTATAACCTATCCCATTTTAGTAAAAAGTAATGTATTCTTCTAGAAGCCCAAGGCAAACACCATAAGTGACCTTTGGTTCTCTTTCATCTTCTCTTCAATCTCTCATTAGTCTTCTACCTTCAGAGTTTTAAGTCACCCGAGTAAGTCACTTTCTACTATCTTGTTTCTGCCTCAATCAGACCACCATAATATTTCCTTTTAGACCAGTGGTTCTCAACCTGGGAGTTGCAATCCCTTTGGGGTCAAATCAACTTTTCACAGGGATCACCCAAGACCATCAGAAAACACAGATATTTACATTATGATTCATAACAGTGGCAAAATTACAGTTATGAAGTAGCAACAAAAATAGTTTTGTGGTTAGGGGTCATCACACCATGAGGAACTATATATTAAAGGGTCGCAGTGTTAGGAAGGTTAAGGACCACTACACTGCTCTAGACTATTACAATACCATCTTTTTCCTGCCCTGTCCTTTCTCTTCTACAACCCCTTACCAACACAGGAACAAGAATTTCAACACCCTGTTAACAGTTAAATTCTCTACTCAAGAGCTGGACAAGGTGGTGCATACCTGTAATCCTAGCACTCCAGGAGACGGAGGCAGGCAGCTCTCTGATTTTGAGGCCAACCTAGTCTATAAAGTGTGTCCAGGACAGCCAAGGATAGACAGAGAAACCCTGTCTCAAAACAAAACAAAGCAAAAATTCTCTACTCAGAGGCTTTAGACTTACCTTTAAGGCTCGCTAACCCCTATCCCCTACTGCCCAAACCACACACACCTTTATTTTTCTGACTTCATCTTCTACTCTTCTTTGTGGTTGTTTTGGGCTGAGTTGCAAATAATACCCTTCTTCTAGCATGCCTACCTCAGACCTTTGCATTCTCCCTAAATAAAGCTTCTCTCTCTCCTTTCCCTAGGATCTTTGTCAAAGTTCACTTTTCCTAGAAGCACTTCTTCTCGTGCAGACTGCCTCTGCCTCTCAGCACTCTGAGGACTCTGATGACTCCCTCCCTCACTTCCACCCAGGGCAGCATCTGGCCTTATCCCTCTTCCTGTTTATTTTATTCTATTTGGGGTTTTGCTTGTTTGATTGATTGATTTTGTTTTGTTTCTCCAGTGACAGGGTCTAGCTCTGTAGCCCAGACTAGCCTGAAACAGCAATACTCCTGCCTCAGCTGCCTGAGTGCTAGGATTATAGGTATGTGAACTCTTGTTATTTATTTACCTTTAACATTTGAATGGAATCCCTCTGGATTAAAAACAAAAACAAAAACTTTCTATGCTATCAAAACTTAAGAACCAAGATTAATGGAATATTCCATTAAAGCCTTAGAAGCCGTCGCAGGCACAGTTATTTTTATTTGTAGTTCACAGCCATATTCCCTATTTTACAATTGTGAGGACTGAGGCCTAGAATGCCACTGAGAGTAGTACTGATGTATCACCATGCTAAGTCCTAATGCATAAGCTCTGTGGCTCCTCTGCTGTTAGCATCCTGTCGTCTCTTAACTTGGTACCTATGGACTTGGTGCCTTAGTGTTTTTCTGGCAGATCTGGTTGGAACTCCTTGCTCATGATGAGTATTTCCAAAGTAAACAAAGGCTCACAGGTGCTGTACCACCTAGGTGTGAGTATTAAAGGCGGTTGAGGGTCCCATGAAATAGAGGAAGTTCCAGCTTGATCTTTTTATGTTCTATGACCAAAGTGTACTCTTACCAACCATACTAGCAATGGACTCTTACCATCTCATTCTGCTAGCAATGAAAAATAGTAACAATGGCCTGTATTGTTTTAGGACCAACTTTTTTAACTGACTTTTTAATTCATTAGTTTTCTGCTATAACATTAAAAAAATACTATTGAATTTCAGTTTCATGCTATGTACCGACTCCATGTTGGAGATAAGAAAGTGAATAAACTAAAACTTTGTTTTTTATATATTTTTCAATTTGAAGTCTTTAACTAATTTGTAATTTATTTTTGTGAATAGAGTAAATTATATGGGGCAATATTTAGTTAGCTATATATTTGGAATACTTTTTATAGTAGGCAGTATATCAATTACTTATTCCTCATACATTTGTGTTGATTTTAGCACTTTTGAGTAGTCACATTTATCATTGTTTCTTTGTCATTGGTATTTACTTAGTTTTACTTACCATGCTTGCTTGTATACATTAATTAATGGTTTTAATTTTTGTGCGTGCTTGCTTATATACATAATATAACTCCTGTCTATTCTCAACTGCTCTCCATTTTTTCTATTTTTATTATATTTCTTTTTAACATATACATTTACATTATTACACATAATAAAATAAAGTACACACAGCAGGAAGAACCACAAAACAACCAGGAATTATATAAATGTTACATTCATAGTGATTTGCCTATTTTTATTTGGGTAAAAATGAAGTAAACATCATTCCTATTTTGTTGAGTCTAAATTTATGAATGTAAAATCATTATCTATCATATCTCTGTTAACTTAAAACATCTGTCTAGATCTAAAAACATATTAACCCCTAACCAAGCTTAATTGTAAGACTAAACTATCTGGTCTTCAACCCATCAGAGACTTGAGAAGCAATACAACTTAGTTACCTGAGTATACTGGAAGTTCAGGTTAGCAGCTTCCAAAATGAAAAAATGACAGACTCTATAACGCTGGGGCATCATCTTCAGCCTTCTGGCCTAATTTATCTGACTAACATGTTTGCGAGGCAGGAACTATTGAGGACTTGCTTACCCTGTCTTGGCAGAGTTCTGCTGTTGACTCTGCCTGCATCCAAGCTTGCCCATTTTTTAGGCAGAATTCTGTCTCTGGCTGAAACAAGGACATTTTGCCCATTATTTGGTTTGCCACGTTTGAAGCCATTTCCATAAGGAGGTTCTTTGATGCTCATCATCCTTTTTGAGGTAAGCTAGGTGTTGCCAAGAGTTAAACTATCTTATTGTCA
Source organism: Acomys minous (assembly GCF_964271855.1). Classification (NCBI taxonomy): domain Eukaryota; kingdom Metazoa; phylum Chordata; class Mammalia; order Rodentia; family Muridae; genus Acomys; species Acomys minous. Next base: position 21,790,560 of record NC_140495.1, read on the forward strand.
AAGAATCTTTAAAATAATAAAAACATCTTTAAAGCCAGGCATGGTGGCACATGCCTTTAATTCCAGCACTTGGGAGGCAGAGGCAGGCGGATCGCTGTGAGTTTGAGGCCAGCCTGGTCTACAGACCGAGTCCAGGACAGCCAAGGTTACACAGAGAAACTCTGTCTCAAAAAAAGACCCAAAAAAAAAAAATCTTTAAATGCCATTTCTGTAGGTCTCTGAGGCATTTGAAGACCTTATCTAACTATTTTACCTTATATATCTATAGAATCATATCTATCTGTTAGACCTAGGATATATATTCTTGTGATAAAAATAGACTAATAATTGACATGACCATGATTTGATCAACTAACAATTAGCTTATATTACTTATTTATCCTACACAGCCTGAAACACCACATTCAAGATATTGGAAGTAAAACTTGTATTATAATTTAGTTGGATGGGTATAATACCTTATTTTAGAGTAGAAATATATGTAATGTGTGGGAAGAATAATCTTAGATTTAAATTCTATGCCAGGGTATCAAAATTAAAATTATTTTGCTCAATATACAAAATTCTATACCAACAAATTAAAAATAACCTTATTTGTGAGTAACAAGGCCTTAAGTTGAAGAGTAGATTCAATAATCTACTTTTTTGTTCTATCATCTCTCTATATTTCTATATCCCTCTTTCTTTTCAGCTCCTATCTCCTTTCCTATGAAAGACAGATAAAGGAAAAGAGAGACGTCCCTGCATCCTACCTCATTTTCTCTCTGAATAAGGCCAATAATAACTTATACCCAACTCCCGATAGAAATCAGCATCTGTAGCCCAAGAGAACAAACAGAAACCTACCCAACCCTCTTAGGGGAAATGGAGCGTCATTCTCTTAAGATTTCTTCTCAATGATTTGGGGTGAATAATACCTTTGAAGAGGACCATATAAAATTGTGACAAATGGTTAAACAAGCCAGGGATAGCATTTGTGGTCCAGTTTCTAAATGTTGAGAAATTTCAGGCTTAATGGGAGACCTATGTGGGACAGTCTGAAATGCTAGACTAATTGGGATCAGAAGCTTTCTATGAAGCTGTCCTGGAAGCTGCCCTGTTCTGATGGGTGACAGCAACTGAGGTGCCTGGGGCTGGAACATGAAGGATGCAGGATGTCAGCGTCCACCATGCTGAGAGGAATGAATCCTGCCATGTCTGATCTAGGGTCATCTTCCCATTCATTTGTTCTGAGAACATATAATTTCTCACAAGCATTATACAGTTCTACAATTGTATGAGGTGTGCGGGCTGCTTCTCTGCTCTTTGTATGAGCAGAAATAACATATCTGCAAATCTTCATCCATGCCATATGAAGAATAGCATCTAAAAAGTCACAGGGATTCTGTGACCAACACAAAGCCTTGTCTGTGCATAGACATTCATGTCTCAGCCAGTCTCAGGGCTATTCCCATGTAGTGGGATTAGCAATGTTAGTTACCTGCTTGTTCTGCAGTTTGAATTCTTTACATGCTGATTGTAGCCCCCTCGCTCATCACCTCCCAATTGCGCCCCCTCCCTCATCCCCTCTCCCTCCTTCCCTTAGTCTCCAGAAAGGGGAGGCCTCCTCTCCTAACATCTGACTTGAGCCTATCCAGTGTCATCTGTACTACCTGTGTCCTCTCCCTCTGTGGCCTGGCAAGGCTATCCTGCCAGGAAGGAAGTGATCAACGTTAGGAGGCCCGAGTCCATGTCAGAAGTAGTCCCTACTCCCCATATTGGAGGACCCACAGGAGACTGTGCTGCCTATCTACTACATCTGAGCAGAGGATGTAGGTCCACATCCCACATGCACCTTGGTTGGCAGATCAGTCTACTTATGAGTGAGTATATGCCATGTGTATCTTTCTGGGTCTGGGTTACCTCACTCAGCATGATTGTCCTGCAAATTTCAAGATTTGCCTGTTTTTGATAGCTGAATAGTATACCATTGTGTAAATAAACCATAGTTTCTTTATCCATTCTTCAGTTGAGGGACATGAAATTGTTTCCAGGTTCTGGCTATTGCGAACAAGGCTGCTGTGAACATAGTTGAACAAATGTCCTTGTTGTATCGTGGCATCTTTAGGATATATGCCTAGGAGTGGTTATGGCTAGATCTTGAGGTAGACTTATTCCCAATTTCCTGAGATAGCACCAGATTGATTTCCAAAGTGGTTGTACAAGTTTACACTCCCACCAGCAATGGAGAAGTGTTCCCCTTTCTCCACATCCTCACCACCATGTGCTGTCACTTGAAGTTTTGATCTTAGCCATTCGCATAGTTGTAAGATGGAATCTCAGAGCCATTTTGATTTGCATTTCCCTGATGACTAGTTGAGCATTTCTTTAAGTGTTTCTCAGCCATTCTATATTCCTCTGTTGAGAATTCTCTGTTTAGTTCTGTACCCCATTTTTTAATTGGGATATTTGGTTTGGTGGTGTTTAGTTTCTTGAGTTCTTTATATATTTTGGATATTAGCCCTCTGTCAGATGTAGGGTTGGTGAAGATCTTTTCCTAGCCTGTAGAATGTCATTTTGTTCTGCTGACTGTTCCCTTTGCCTTACAGAAGCTTTTCATGAGGCTTTGCAGTTTCATGAGGTCCCATTTATTATGGTGATCTTAGAGCCTGAGCTGTTGATGTTTTGTTCAAGAAGCTGTCTCCTGTGCCAGTGAGTTCAAGGCCCTTCCCCACTTTTTTTCTAACTGTTCTCTAATTCTTGACTATACCCTCGACCTTAGTACTCGTGCCAACATTTTGAGATGGACTTCATCATACCTCCTCTTTGACTTCTTTGGTTTGGTTTGGTTTGGTTTTTCGAGATAGGCTTTCTCTGTGTAGCCTTGGCTATTGTGGACTCACTTTGTAGACCAGGCTGGCCTCGAACTCACAGCGATCCTCCACCTACCTCTGCCTTCCTGAGTGCTGGGATTAAAGGCACGCAGCACCATGCCTGGCCTTCTTTGACTTCTTAAAGTTGAACTTTGCTCTCATTTTTTTGCCCTCTCATATGCTCTCACTATCATGTTTTCTCCAAATTGAATTCCATTGAATTTCAAAGTAAATTAAATATTTCTTGTTGCAATTACTACTAGAAATGGTCTTTCAAATGTTTTAAGTTGTTTCATTGTCTGCTTACTGCTCATTTTTCGTTTTACTGTATTTTATGAGAGGCAAGCTTCATGTAGCCCAGGCTAGCCTTGTACTTATGTAGTGGAAGATGGCCTAGAACTTCTGACCCTCCTGCCTCCATCTCCCAACTGCTAGAATTCCAAGTGTGTGCCACCACAGCACACTTTTTATTCTGTGCTGGGGTTGGATCATAGGGGCCCCGTGCATACTAGGCAGGCACTCTACGAATTGAGCTACATCCTTATTGTATTAATTACTCTTGCCTTCTGCAAGACCACAATTTTTTTTTTTTTTTTGGCCTGAAACTATTTATAGGCAGATGCATACTTAGTATGCTCATTTAGTAGGTAAGCCCACTTCCAAAAGATACAAGCTATAGTCAAGGCTGGACAGATAGTGGGTCTCAGTAGGACCAAGAAGTAGGCTAACCAAGCTGTCCTCCAGACTGAAGCGAGTCAGTGAATTCTGTTGATGGTCATGTGTAAGAGCATGACAAGGAGCTCAAATAATCTGGCCATGTTCTTCCTGCCTAGAGGTATTTCCATTGGGCGTGTCTCCTTTCTCTACCTCAGCTTAATGACAGTGCGTTCATTAAGAAGGTACTGTTGAGCTTTTGCTCATGCTGTGCACTGGCTGCATGTTGGGCATATGAAAGGGAGTAGATGGTAGTGGCTTCCTACTGCATATGCCTCTGCTTCTCTGACCCATCATACTGCTGCCTGAATCCCTCATGAGAAGCTACAGCAGTGTTGCAAATGCTTAGTAAGTACTTTGTCAATAAATGGAACTTAGTTTCTATGGGTTTTTCTGCTCAGTGACTTTTGACATTGAATCTTCACTCTTGAATCTGTTTCCTCCAATTGAATTTCATATTTTACTCTTCCATTAAGTTTCTTTAAATTGTATTTTCTTATCTTGACATTTGCATTCTTTCCCATGTAGAGTCTCGTGCATTTTCCATTTCCCTCCTGTTGACTTAATCTCACAGGTCACTTGTTTTTATTTTTGTAAATTAAGCTTTATGCTTGGCCTTATGGCATGTTTTACATGGCATTCTATTTCTGGATATGATTCTATTTTTTATGTGCTTTAAATTGTGTCCTAGTCAGTTTTATTGTTGTATAAGCTCTTTTGTTTTAATTATGATTACAGAGTTTGATAATATAGTGTGACATTCAAAGAGCATTTAACATTATTCATCCTTTTAAAAGTTATACGTTTTACTCCATTTATTTATTATGATTTTATTTTATATAACTGTTTTGTGTCATAACCTTATTTATTGAAGACTTCATTCTATTTCAGGCTTTGTGAAAAATGAAAGTAGAGTTTAAAAAGTTCAATCTTCCTAAGTTATATCTATTGCAGTGCTGTACAGATTCCGTCCTCCTGTTCGTGCCTCCCTTCTTCCCTTCTTCCCACTAAGGTTTTGAGGCCAGTTCCTGCTCTAGACATTGAGAAACCTGGAAGGATAGGAGAGGCTGCTTCTCTATGTTCCTTTAGACTTAATACAAAGGAGGAAGGAAAGGGTTGTTAGACATCAGAAAAACTTAGGTTCAAATCGCAATTCTTACTCCTTCTTAGTAATGACCAAGTATTGGAGTCTTTTGGGTTGCCTTTTTTGCTTGTTTTTATTTTGGACTCAGTATCCTCATCTATTAGGCAACACTAGCTTTACTGTTGCCATAAGAATTTAATTAGATGATACATTTCAATGCTCAACCCAGTCCTATTATATATAAATATTCATGTACCACATAATGATATTTTGGCCAACAGTGGCCCACCACATATCCAGTGTGGTCCTAAAAGATTATAGTAGAGCTTTAAAAAAGTTCCCATTGCCTCATATACCCATAGCTTTGGAAAAAAAGGAGGAAAGGAAACCATATGAGAAGAAAAAAGAACTGCCTAGAAAATTCACAGTGAGGGGTTTATTTAGACCTCAGCATAATCCTTAAAACATTTGAAAATGGGCCTAGAGAAATGGCTCGCAGCAGTAAACCCAAGTTTAGCTCCCAGAACCAGCTCAAAACCACCTTCAGCTCCAGGGAATTTGATGCATCTGCCCTCTGTGGGCACACAACCTATCCAAATACATGCATAAAATTTAAAAAATAGAATCAATCTCACAATCCCCCCCCCCCCGTCTCTCTCCCTCTCTCTCTCTCTCTCTCCTCCCCCCCTCCCTCTCCCTCTCCCCACAAATTTGAAAACAGCCAGCCAGGTGGTGGTGCATGCCTTTAATCGCAGAGGCAAGCAGATCTATGAGTTTGAGCCAGCCTGGTCTACAGAGCAAGTTCCAGGACATCCAGGATTACACAGAGGAACTCTGTCTTGAAAAAACAAATACTACTAATAAAAATACAAATAAATAAAAGTTTGAAAATAGCCCCCCCAACACTGATAGATTTTTGTTAATAGAATTCATAAAGCATCATCTACTTGCAAGCAAATCCACAGTGAAACAGGAAACCAGTCAAACTGCCATGCACATACTTCTGAAGAGTCTCAGACAGTGATGATGTGGATGACAATACCCCCCATAGGCTCATGCTCGAATGCTTGGTCCCCATTTGGTGGAACTATTACGGAAGGATTAGGAGATACAGCTTTATGGAGCAAGTGTGGCACATGGGGCTGGCTTTAATGTTTCAAAAGACTCACACCATTCCAAGTATGTGCTCTGCCTCTTGCTTCTGGGTGGATGTGAGTCCTCAGCTGCTGTTCCAGCTAGCTGTCACCATGTCCTCACTCTGCCATCATAGCCTCTAACTTGTTGGAACCAAAGCCCAACAAACTCTTTCATTTATAAGTTGCCCTGGCCGTGGTGTCTTATCACAGCAATAGAAACGTAAGTAAGGTAGCGTCTAGGAAGGAGCCAGATGATGCTGGCTTCCTAGGTGTTATTACCTCTGCACGCCTTCTACTGGAACAGGACATAGAAGTGAGCGACAGTAGTAATAATGCTGACCCTGGTAATCACCAGGCAATGTGTGTATTTGTGTCTTGATTTTTAACAAGAAATATAAAACTGTAAAGAATAAGAATATAGTTTGCAGGGCTGGAGAGATGGCTCAGAGGTTAAGAGCACTGTCTGCTTTTCCAAAGGTTCTGAGTTCAATTCCCAGCAACCACATGGTGGCTCACAACTACCTGTAATGAGATCTGGTGCCTTCTTGTGGTGGGCAGGCACACGTGTGGGCAGAATACTGTGTAAATAATAAATAAACATTTTTTTTAAAAAGAATATAGTTTCTTTTGTTTCTTACTGACACATACTGTACAAAATAATGGGCTTCATTGTGGTATTTCCATACGTGCATATATTATAATTTGATCCTATTGGCATTCTTTTGTTTTTTTCTCTCCCTCACTCTGGTCTTCCTCTCTTTTGTAATAGTTCTCCTTTTACTTTTATACTGTGCTTGTTTTTTCTCTAGTTTCCCCTTACAATAGACGTGTGAGATAATTACTTTTCTGAGTCTAGCTTATTTCACTTACCATTTCCTCTCATTTTCTTTCAGAAGACATGCTTTTGTTCATCTTCATAGCTAAATAAATGCCTCATATCAGTTGGGATGGACATGCACTTTTATACTTGGCTGTTTATGTAATATAATTTGTTTGCTTATATTGGACCTCTTTTTATCCCTGGAATAAAGCCAGCTTGATCTTGATGGATGATCTTTTTAATGTGTTGTTCAAATTGATTTTTGAGTATTGATGATTTTGTGTCTGTGTTCATCAAGGAAAACTAAAGCTTTTTTAAAATTTTGCTATATCAAGGTAGTATTGGATTCATAGGCTGAATTTTAAAGGTTCCCCTATGTTTTATGGAAGAATTTGAGATTTACTCATGTTCTTTTTTTTAAATATTTTTATTTTAATTTTAATCTATGTGCATTGGATGTCAAAGTGTCAGATCTTGGAGTTACAGACAGTTATGAGCTGCCATGTGGATGCTGGGAATTGAACCCGGGTCCTTTGGAAGAGCAGGCAGTGCTCTTAACCACTGAGCCATCTTTCCAGCCCTACTCATGTTCTTTTAAAGTCTGATTTTTTTTTTAAAGCAGTGAATCTGCCTAGATGAGCTACGGAAATATTTTTATACAATTGTGCAGTATATCTATATTGAAGCTGAGTCTCATATTATGAAAATCAAAAGTCAAAAAGGCAAATAAGCTACATAAACTTAGGTTAATTTATTTTTAAGTTTTACAAATATAAATATACTGGGCTAGAGAGATGGCTCAGAGGTTAAGGGCGCTGACTGCTCCTCCAGAGGTCCTGAGTTCAATTCCCAGCAACTACATGGTGGCTCACAACCATCTATAATATGATCCAATGCCCTCTTCTGGCCTGCAGGTGTATGTGTAGGCAGAGCACTGTACATATAATGATAAAAATATAAATTTACTGTAGCCTATGTATAGTCCTTATAAAGTCTACAGTCATGCTCTGAGACTTCATATTCACTGGCAGTTCTCTCACTGACTCACTGAGAGAAACTTCTAGTCATTTGTGGTCAGTGGCTATATCTTTTCTATTTAGATAGACACATACTCACCACTATATTAAATGTTACTTTTCTTGTTGTGACCAAATGCTTGACAAGAAGAGTTTATTTTGGCTTACAGTTTGTGAGGATACAGTCCACCATGGCAGGGAAATCATGGTGGCAGGAACTTGAGGTAGCTTGCCTCATTGTATCCACCATGAGGAAGGAGAGGGAAATGAATACTGAACTGGCTTTCTCTCTTTATTTAGTTCATGACCCTAGCTTACAGGACAGTGCCACCTACATTCAGGGTGGGTCTTAACCTTTCTGGAAACACCCTCATAGGCATCTCCAGAGGTATTTTTCCATTTACTTCTAAGTCCCATCAAGTTGACAATAAAGATTAGCTACCACATATTATAACTCCTGGCAATATTCAATATAGTAACAAGGTCTGTAGGCTTATAACCTTGGAGCTGGACTATATCATATAACCTGGATGTGTAATAAACTCTGCCTTCTAGATTTATCTAAGTATGTGCAATGATAGTCACATAGCCATGAAACCACATAATGATGCAGTTCTCAGAACATGTCCCTCCCTGTCCTTAACGTAACTATATAAATGATTATATGATAATATTAATCTTCCCTTTGAGAGCCTGATTAAAAAGGAGATCAGCATAGCATTCCCAGTGCTCTCCTTTTTGCTTTCTGTTTGGTTATTGTTATTTTTCTTTATATTTTTTAGCAAGGCTTGGGGAAGAGTTGGGGTCTCATTATACAGTCAAGATTAGCCTCAAACTCAAGAAATTCCTGCTGAGTGCTGGAAATTATAAGCGTATCCACTTCTGGCTTTGCTTCCTGTCATCTGTTGATGTTGGTAGCACAAATTCTTACAGAGGGAAATCATATGCCTGATGTGTTAGTATTCTTTCAACTTTGCCAGAACATGTCTATAGAAGAATTACCTTATTGCAGACTCGTTTGGGAATGTTTTAAAAGATTTGGTTTATTTATAATTAGAGAGGGGGGTGGGGGGTAATGTATATGTAAATATAGCTGTCACCAGAGGCCAGAGGTATCAGATCTCCTAGAGCTAGGATTACAGGTGTTTGTGAGCCACCTGGTGAGGGCGCTGGGAACCAAAGCTCAGTCCTCTGCAAGAGCAGCAGTGCATTCTCTTAACAACTAAGCCAACTTTCTAGCCCCACTAGGGAATTAAAAAAAAAAAAGCCAAATATGGGAGTGCACACCTTTAATCCCATTGCTCAGAAAGCAGAGGCAGACAGACTGAGCTGTCTGTGTGTTTGATGCCAGCCTGGTCTAGGTAGTGAAACCTTGTCTTAAAAACCCAAACGACAATAAAGATGTAACTTCAGATGTAGATATTGAACTTTACTCTTAGATGGCCTGGTTGGGGTGTGGCCTGAGGGGAAAGTGGCTCATGTAGGACAGAGAGAACAAGATCATTGTTGTTATGCAGAATCCGTCAAGAAAGGAAGAGGCCAGGATAGCAGATGGATTTTTTTTTTTGGATGTTGAAATCAATAAAAATTATGACAGAAATAGTATTGGAGTAACAGTGAGCCAGAAGCTAAAGTTACCAAGGAATGAAACGGGTGACCTTGCAGAGCCAGAAATGATTGCAGTGCAAAAGGCAGTAGGGTAGTGGAGCCTGATACGTACCTCAGAGCAGAAGGTTTTGTACAGGACAAAGGGAGAATATTCTGTAAATAGCAGTGTGGGAAAAGAAGGGCACTTACCAGGCCTCCCTCATGTTCGAAGAGAGTGGGAAAGGTTTTCCTCCAAGAGCGTTACAGTAAAGGCCACATCCTTATGGGGTGCCCAGTTTCTGTTTAAATATGAAGACAGGAAGTTGAAGGCTTCTGAGACGTGGCAACAGCCCTGAGGATTTTGGTGCTGGCCACCCAGGAGCTCCATGGGGCTCAGAAAAAGCATTGGGGTTTCAGGAGATAGGAAGTGTAGACATTTAGATTTCATCTTCACTCGTTACCATCTCTCCTTTTATACATTCTCATTTCATGTACCTCTCAATTCAGCTGCATTGCATGGCTTAAATCGTAGGGCCAATTAAATCCAGTTCTTTACCTGATCCATGCATATCAAACCATCTTTTTAATCATGCTTTAAATCTATGTTTATAACCTCAGCTTGACCTTTAATGTTGCCTGGCAATCACACTATATTTTCTTAGTCACTTTCTGTTGGTTTCATTTCCTCCAGAGTTTATATTCCTCCAAGAGGTTTATATTTTCAGTCACCTCCTATGGTCATTGTCTTCTTCCCACAGGTCACTTTGAGTAGAAGTCCTTATTTCTTATTTCACTGAGAAAACTGAGTCAGAAAGGAACCTTTATGACCATACTTACCCATTACCTAGTGACATCCATGTACTCTACTTTTCTCATTATCATGAAAGAACCAGTAGTTGATTTTCCTCTGTCATCAGCTTTCTCCTCCTCTGAGTCATTCTCTTTTGCATAAAAATAACCATTTTTCTCTCCCATCTTAAAAATCAATACTTCTTACATTCACTTTCCCTTCTGAGTATTCCTTGATTTTACAAAGACTTCCAGAAAACTTTTTGAAGCAATTTTCTATATTTTAATGGTAATTTTTCTTTCTTTCTCTCTCTCTTTTTAAGCTTAGGCCACCATATTTCTGTCCCCATAATTCCAAGAGTAGGGACAGAGTCTACTTACTGGTTGACAACCCTGATGCCCACCGCCACCTGCCGCTTCTCAGTAGTTACATAATGTTCTGATGAGTTGATCAGTTTCTCCTTGATCACCTTCTTCATTTGCCTTTTAGGATACTTGTCAATAATTGCGAAGGTTGTAAGATTTTGCCTGAATTATGTGATGGTTTTTTCATTCTTGCTAAAACATTTAAGTTACTCTCCAATGGATTCATTAATATTAGAAGATATGAGACGTCTGAATCAGAGATGAAATACATTTATTATAGTTTCTCTCTAGCTACATCTCAGTCTCTTCTACTGATTCTTCTTCCCCAAACTCTTTTTAAAATGGAGACAGGATCTCACTGTATAGTGCTGGCTGGCCTGGAGCGCACTATATATAGACTAGGTTGGCCTTGAACTCACAGAGATCCACCTGCCAAATCTCCAGCCCATGGTCCTCCCTTAATCTACAATTTCAATTCTGTCAGGACTTGAACACCCTTGCATAAATATCCAATAGACATCCTGAAACTGGTGTCCAATATGGAACCACTGACCGTAATGCCACCACCACTCCCCTCCCACCAGCAAATCTGTTCTTCCTGTAGTCTCCCTAGCTTAGTTAACATCTGTTCACATCTTATAGTTATTCAAATAAAACAAAATACAACTTTTAGATTTTTAAATTTTGTCTATATGGATGTTTTGCCTGCATGTATATATGTATAACATAGTCATGCCTGATACACAGAACCCATAGGGCCTTGGATCCTCTGGAACTGGAATTGCAGACCATTGTGAGTTACCATGTAGGCTCTAGAAATTTGAACCTAGGTCCTCAGGAAAAGCCGCCAGTTCTTTAAACTGCCGAGCCATCTCTCCAGCCCCCAAAGCACACTTTTTAAAAGCCTAAAGACTCACTCTTGATCTCCATTTCCACAAAGCCTGCACACCTGTCTCATTACCTCTATTTTCAAAATATTATGTAGAACTCTGGTCTTCTTTTCATCCTTTCTTTTCTACTACCTGGTCCAAACCAACATCATTTTGCCTAGATTGTTCAAAAAACCCCTTTCTGGTCTCTTCTTTTTTTCTTTTACTCATTTGTAGTTTGTTCTCATCATGATACCCAGAATTATCTTGTTAAAAAGTGACTAAAATCATGTTCTTTCTGCTCAGAACTCTTCAGTAGCTTTGGGTCTCAGGTAAGAATCATATTCTGAACACACTGGTACTATCACTCTTGTTAAAATATTCCAAACATGCACTTATCTTTGGAAGCCTTTTTATCTGATGTTCTTTCTGCTTCCTTCCTCATCAACCCACCACACACACACACACACACACACACACACACACACACACACACACACACACCAGTTTCATGATCCGTGCCTCACTGAAGAGAGCTAGGCTGTTATTTTGTACAGTCTATATTAATGAACATCTGTGTCCCAGTACTACTAACTTCTTTTTCTAGGCCCTATATTCGCTGTCACTGGACATTAGATTTAAAAGATGAAGAGTTTTTATATGAGAATTCCATAGATGGTACTATATTCTTCATGTTACACCATGTGGGAAGAAGGTTCATGGTAAGTGCTAACTTTCAGATCTCTATGTTATAAATACAAGTTTTCCTTTTCTTTTTTGATTAGCAAATAAAATGAAGGGTAAACCCGTTTTTAACACTTTTTAACCAAGGATTTATTTTTCCAGTGAAAAATTGTTGATCCTTTCATATCTACAAAGATCAAAGTAGAAGTGTTCCCATTGCAGTAGGAACTCTCACAAGCACAGTTCATAACCCACAGAGGCCACCCGAACTCTTGAAGACATGGAGCCCCAGCGAGGACACATAGGTCTTTACCTACTTGGTTAAGAAGGACCCAGTGAGTTTGTATTAGACAGGGCTCTCTTGATAGCTCCTTGGCAAGCAGTGATTGTAAGTGATCATTAAAACTGTTTTTTTTTTCCTTGAAAAGTCTACCCACTGTTTTTAGTTGTCTAAGTTCTTTCACTTATATTCTTCTATTCTAGTCTACAGACAGGAGGTGTTTTGTTGTTGTTGTTGTTGTTGTTACTCGTTTCTTGGTTGTAATTCCTTCCTCATCTACAAGTAACTTAAGATTTGGATATTATTCATCTATATCTAAAAGATTAAAATTCTTTGAACTTCCATGTTTTAATTCTTTCCTCCAGAGCATTTTGTAAGGTGCCAAGTCGGTTTAATCATTTCCTTACTGCTTGCTTCCTTTTTAAGTGTTTGCTGGTTTGTTTGTTTTGTGGTGGAGGGTGCATGTAGGCATGTTTAAGTCAGAGGACAACTCTCTGAAGAGTTCCTGCCATCTTGTGGGACCTAAAGCTCAAATCCAAGTTGTCTGCACATAGCACCTTTACCTGATGGGCCTCTGCCAGTGCTTTCTTCTTCTTATCCTCCAACCTATAGTATGCCTTAGCAGAGAATTCAACAAATTTACTATAGTATAAAAATGTATACTATGTATATTTATATGTATATAATGTATATATACTATGTATATACTAAATGTATTTAGTATATTTTATATATTTATATTATATGTATTATCTACATGTAATATATGCATACTATGTATATTCTAAATATATACAATGGAGAGAAGGGCGTGGTCTAAAACTCTGAGGAGAGAGAAAATGTGATATGCGGCATGTAGCAGTTTGAGAGATCAGAGATGGCTGATGTGGTGGCTTGCTGCGTTTGCTGTTGACTGAGATTGGGATTGCCCCCCAAAGAACCCGTTGACCCTAAACAGCCGGGAGAAGTGTTCTGCATCCCCTCTCCCCACTAACCTTCTTTCTCATACCCAGGGTTAAGGGTTTGGTGGAAGGGAGGTAGAGGCTTAAATACCCCAACTTAAATAAAGTTTAAAAACTAGTGTCAACATCTAAATATGTTAGTAAGGCCTTCAGGAGCTAAGGCAGGGCTGAGGGTGGTGACCTGCGCCTGTAATCCAAGCACTCTGGAGGCTAAGCAGGAGGACTAGAAGTTGAGGCAGCCTGGGACATGCAAGACTCCTCTGTAAAAATGCTTGCTAAGCAAACCTGGTGATGTGAGTTTGCCCTATTGATTCTATGATGGTGGAAGGAGAAACTCAACTCCTGAAAGTTGTCTTCTCATTGCCATGTTCTCCTTGTCACACACCATAATTCATTCTCTCTTTCTCTCTTCTCTTTCTCTCTCTCTCTTTCTCTCTCTCTCTCTCTCCCTCCCCCCTCTTTCTCTCTCTTCCTCCTGTCCCTCTCCCTCCCTCTCCCCCTACACACTAATTAATAATAATAATAATGATGATGAAATATGCCTAATAATAATAATAATAATAATAATAATAATAATAATAATAATAATAATGAAATATGCCCCAAAGGAACCATCACCAGGATCCATAAAGGACTAAATAAATACATATTGAGATTAATACCTAGTCTCATTTCCTTCATTACATAAATTTCTACAAATGGGGAAAAGCTGAGTTTTTTTTGACAGTACTCTGACATTGTACCTACTGATATAAATTAGTATTTTTAAATGTACTTATTAATAAGTTCTTAGTGGCTCAGAGTATAATTTAGTGGTGAAGCACTTTTCTGTTATTTGCAACATTCTAAGTTTGATCCCCAGCCATAGTTAAAGGAAAAATAAATCTTTTTACTTTATGATCAGAATTTGTGCCTGCACAGGGATATGTAAAGGCGCCAGATTTCAAGAAAAGTTGTGTTCAGAGCTTGCTTATGAGTATGTCACTTATGCCCTGTTAAATGACATTTCCTAGGAAGCTGTGCACAATGTCTGTTTGCCTCAGATAAGACACCAACTGCAGACCAAAGACACAGTTTCACCCAGGTTTAGTGAACCAGTGAGTTTATTGGGGTCACTTAGAAGAGTATAGTGATGGGCTCGCAGGAACGTGGATGACTCCAAGGTAGCTACATCACTGAAAAGCCAAGCTCAGCGTGGCCAATTGACTCAAAAGTTACCTTCCTGGAATTCACTCTTTACCTCCTAGGCAGCTTGGTAGGTTGTAGAGCTTCCACCTACCAAATGCAATTTCCTCTGTGGAGCACTTCCCACCTTAGGGAGGAGGCTCGGGAATCTTCTGAGTTTAAAGAGATTCCTGGGCTTTCAACATTTTGTTTACTTCTTGAGCCTTTTAAGTTTCATTCAGGTCCCCAATCTTAATCCTTCCTCTGAGAAGGAATGTTTCCGTTTGGAAAAAATAGCTACACAACACCCTGAGCTACCTTCACGTACAACCTCATTGGTTTGCTTCTGGAGCCTATAGAGGCCCTAGCACCGCTTGCTTAGCTTTGCTTTGCTTCCCAAAATTTCCACTCCATAGGGATATATATAAAGGGACAGGTCTATGCAAATCTGAATTTGACTCCTTTCCTTCAACTTACACCAAGAGTTTGGTGGTGTCTGCCTGGTCTAGCTTTACCTTTTTGTCCACTGGAAGCCAACTTAACACTGAATAGTACCAAACGGTATGCTCTGTTCCCTCCACCCACTACCTCTCCTGCTGCCCTACCGCCAACTGCTTCTCTTCTGCTCCAGGACTGGGCATGACAGTCCCCATTTCAGGGATGGTTTCCATGATGTAAACGTTAGGTATCCTCTTCTTCCAGATCCCACTGTGGTGGTGTGAGGCAGGACCACAGAGCCTGTAGCTGTGCATCCTCATGAGTATCTATCTATAGTGGCACTCAAATGCTTTGTTAACTTTAAAGCATAATCATTACTCTAAAGTGTCTAAAAACATTTACTGTCTATTCTTGTATAATGTTTTTGATATTTCAGAATATATAATAGTAATTTTTATGGTGTGATGGACATTTAATCCAGGGTCTCACACATGTAGGCAAATCCTAAACCACCCAGATAGCTGTATTCCTAACTTTGGTGTTTGTTTGTTTAAAACTGTAACAGTTTAACTCCAAATTTCCTTTTTATTTTAATTATATATGCTGTGTGTATGTTGCGGGGTAGGTGCCTGCATGTGTCCATGTGTGCTTTGTGCATGCCTAGTGCCCATGAAGGCCAGAAGAGGGAAACAGATAGTCTGGAGTTACAGTTACATACCAGTAGTCGGACAAGCCACTATATAGGTGCAGGGAATTGAACCCAGGTCCACTGGGAGAACAGCCAGTGTTCTTAGCCATTGAGCTATCTCTCTAGCCCCTCAAATTTTCTTTCTGAAACCAGTAGCTTTACAAATGGCATGCATTTAAATAAGTCACCATGGAAGTGAATATGAGGGTGAGAGTGGGAAGAGGAGGGGGGCTGTGATCAGGCTGTAAAGTGACTAAATAAATAAAGTAATGAAAAGATGAATCACCAGTTCATTATGCTTCCCACATCAGATCATATCTGGTAAACACATTTTTTCCCTAATTCAAATTAAGAAAAGCAAATTCTCCTGTTCTGTCATTCTCTGGACCTCAGGGTCATCTTATATACTGTTTTCCAAAAGGCAGGGGAAGTGGCTTGACCAGGTTATCAGATTGGGTTGGCACAGAAGCAGAAGCTGGACAGGGAGCCCGACACTGCCCACTTCGTGCCTTTCATTCAGCTGCACTTCCCTTTTTCCAGGTTAATACAGATAAGAGGGGTTATTTAATTACATTATTTCCCCTTCCTTCTACTCCTTCCAACTACTCCCATATCCCTCCCTTACTCCCTCTGAAATTCATGGCAGAGAGAGAAAAAATATATATATACAACCTGCTAAGTCAGTTTAGTGTTTCTTCTTTTTTTCCTTTTTAAAATTTATTTATTCACTTTAAATACTGAACACACACCCTCCCTCCTCTGCCCCGTCCCACTCTCCCACCCTCTTCCCCTTTTCCCCCTTCCCTTCTCCTTGGGGAAATGGGGGAGCCCTCTCCCCATTACCAACCCACTCTGGGCATCCAGTCGCATCCTCTTCCAGTGAAGTCCGACAAGGCAGCCCAGCTAGAGGCACGTGATCTAAAGTCAGACAACAGAGTCCATGTCAGAAACCACCTCTGCCACACTTGGTAGGGGACCCACGTGAAGATCAAGCCGCCCATCAGTTACATATGTGTCGGGGCCTAGGTCCAGTCCATGCCTGCTCTTTGGTTGGTGCTTTAGTCTCTGTGAGCCCCATGGGCCTAGCTTAGTTGACTCTTTAGTGTTTCTTACATGTATACATAAGTGTTTTCAACACTGACCACTTGGTGTTGGATAACCAGTTGGGGGGCTCATTTTTGGGGAAGACTAATTCTTCCTTTCTCAGCAGTCATCAGTTGCCGGTAGTTCTTTGTCTAAGGGTGGGGCCACGTAAGATCTCCCCCTTCCAGGTTAGCATGTCTGACAACTGATGATCAACACAAGTTTTGGGTGGCATATACCTTTAATCCCAGCACCAGGGAGGCCAAGGCAGGCTGATCTTTGTGAGTTCCGGGCCAGTTTGGTCTACATAGCAAGTTCCAAGACAGCCAGGGTTACATGGAGAGACCCTATCTCAAGCACCAAATAATAATAAAATAACAACAGAAAGATTTTAAGCACTTCCTGCCTTGC
The DNA here is from genome assembly GCF_964271855.1 of Acomys minous. Taxonomy (NCBI): domain Eukaryota; kingdom Metazoa; phylum Chordata; class Mammalia; order Rodentia; family Muridae; genus Acomys; species Acomys minous. The sequence goes on from NC_140495.1 coordinate 21,807,503, forward strand.
GCATATTCAAATTAGGTTATCTGCTGAACTATTCTTATAATATTCTTTCTATTTCTTTCATTGAAACATTATTTCTGGCCAGGCGATGGTGGCGCATGCCTTTAATCCCAGCACTTGGGAGGCAGAGGCAGGCGGATCACTGTGAGTTTGAGTCCAGCCTAGTCTACAAAGAGAGTCCAGGACAGTCAAGGCTACACAGACAGACCCTGTCTCAAAGAAAGAAAGAAAGAAAGAAAGAAAGAAAGAAAGAAAGAAAGAAAGAAAGAAAGAAAGAAAGATTTCTAAACTCAGATTATTTTTATACTTAGATATACATTTTCTTAGAACATAAGAAATATCTTATGAAAAGATGTCTTTTGTTTATTTTTTTTAACTATTTAGAACTGACTACAATGATTAAAATATTCCAGGTCTCTTCCCCTAGTTCCCCCAAGCTATGGTACCTATTTTGTATTCCTCCAAGCAGTTCTATTGGAAGCAGTTTCCATACTGAGTCATCAACCAAAATTCCCTCTATTTTCCAGGCAAAGCAATAGTTTTATTATTTTTAAATGACTCATTACTTCTGAGTCATCATACCTTCTGGACTCTCCTAAATAAAGAATTTTAAAGAAAAAAAATTTACAGTTCTCTTCAGACCTTTCAAATGACCTATTCGAGTGACATGGAAACTCAGCCAATTCCAGTGATTACAATTTATGTTGTTCATTTCTTCTTGAACTCTTTTACTGACCGAGATAAACAATGGAATTTCTCTACCTCATATTCTCTGCTCCAGATGTTTCCTGAAGTGGAACAACACGTGTAATACCTTTCTCTATTTTCCATCATTACATTTTGGTTCTTAAGGTTTTATTAACATCCCAGATTTCTCTGTGAAATAAAGCAGAAATGTCCATAGATGTAAAATAAAGCTCTCATGTTTGTTGGTACATACATTTTTTTGTAATTCAACATAATAAAAGAATAAATAATCTCTATTTTGTGACATATTTGGCTGGTTCTTTACCTGCTCTTTGAAAATCCATTCTTTCACCCTCTTAAGTCCCTCTCCTTGTATTAAATGTACCAACATTCCTAGAGTTTTTCTTTGACCCTTTTCTCATCCTATGCATACTCAATCTCGTCCATTATTGAGGCTGTAAGACCTTTATCTAGTATTGTCTCTCAGATCTCTATTTTCAACTCCTGTCTTTTTCCTGCCAGCTATATCCAACCCCGTCATGGGTGTCTCCTGAGCGTGTTACTGAAATAGCCCGTGCCGGAAGCTCAGTCCATTCTCCCTGCACTGTTCAGCTCAACTAGCCATAGCACGTAAGCAGGCCCAGCCCAACTCCACAGTGCTCTAAAAGCCCGTTTTAATTTCTAGAATTTGTTACAAATGTTTTTTTAAATATTTCATATTAAAGTATCAATTCTAAATGCTTTTTTAAAAAATGACAGTTGGGCTGGAGAGATGCTCAGCAGTTAAGAGCACTGGCTGTTCTTCAAAAGGACCCCAGGTTCAATTCCTGGCATGTACATGGAAGCTCATAACTGTCTATATGTCTTGTTCCAGGGGAGCTGATACCCTCACACAGACATTCATGCAGGCAAAACACCAATGTACATAAAATACAAATAAATAAATTATTAAGAGTGAAAATGTTTTTTTAAAAAAGAATGAAATGTTTTACTTTTATGTGAGTCTACTCTTTAGTCAGTAACTGTCAGCTTTTTTTTTTTACTATGTCCAAGTGCATCCTGGCTGCTAATTCATCATTCATAAATTTTAAATGTTCACTGTGAATTACAGCTCTCACCATTTCACCAAATTAACAAAATAAACAAGAAAGTTATATGTTCACAGTAAATACAGAAAATGTTCAACAAATTTAGATACACATGAGAGATTTTAAACATATATGATTATTTGGTTTTGTTTTCATCAAAGGCACCAAAATAACTCAATAAGGACAAAATACTTTTTTAATAGTACTGGGATATGAATTCTTGGCCTTGTGTACTAGCTAAGCATTGTACTGAGCTGCACACCTAGCCCCAGGGACTTATCTTTTGAACAAATGATGCTGGTTGATCTTTAAACTCAACCATATTAAAATTTAATTCATAAAAGTTAATTTAAAATGTGTAATATACCTAAACACAGTAGCTAAAACTATAATACTAAAACAAGAAAAAGTTCAAAGAAGGCATAGAGATGGCTCAGTGGTTAGCAGCACTTGCGGTTCTTGAAGAAAATCTGGGTTCAATTCCCAACACCCACATGGCAGCTCATAACCACTGTAACCATTTCTAGAGGATCTGATGCCCTTTTCTGGCCACTGCTAGTACTGTATCTATGTACATGCAAGCAAAACACTTACACACACATAAAATAGAAATAATTATTTTTAAAGCTACCAGAAAGATCCTTATGAACATAGGAGAGGCAAAGACATGAAGATGCAGGTATATTGACTAAAAAAGAAAAACTGAATAATTGGATTGACAAAAATTAGTGATGTATCATATTGTCCCCTTTAGGATTAATGGAAACTTGAGGTCTGCTAAGCTTCTCAGTGTATTCTAAGACTACCTTTCAGTAATTCATATGATCCTAACATCAAAATCTGTCTCATTGCTGCTTTTTAAAAATATAACCAAACCTTACCTTTCAAATCTTAACCTTTTGTGTGTAAAAATTTTAACAAATTTCTTCTTTCTACTTTGAAGTTTTCTTATTTTTGCATTTATTTTGGCTTAAAGTTAGCTCAGGCTTGGGGGAAGTTTTAATTTTGTTGGATTTTAAAAGAAGCCTTTGAGAGCCAGGAGCCTTATGCCTGCACAAGAGTATTCTCTTCCATAACTAAAAAAGTAAGATATTTTTAAGTGACAGATGTAGCATTAGAGGGCAGATCTTCATTTGTCAGGGTTTCTGGTTGAGGTGTGTGGCTTCAGAAAGTAGTATGAGATGCTCCAGGGCAGGGAAGATAGATAACACAATTACCTATCTGAAATGTATTGGTAGCTACAAAAGAAAGGAATAGAGATGCCCCCTCCCCCCCCCCAAAAAAAAAGAATGGAAAACTGATGAAATTCAGGTTCTGTAGCTCATAGTACTGTTATCACTTTTCTGGGTTTGGTCATTGAACCGTAGTGATACAGGAAATTGTACTGTAGTTACTGGGGGAGACTGGGCGAACATTTCATAGGAACTCTTGCACTATCTTTTCAACGCCTGTTGAAAATCTAAAATATTTCACAATTTAATTTAAGTACAACTCAGTTCTTTTGTTACCCTAGCCACCTTTGAAGTAACCCATATGGCAAACTACAGCCATATCAGATAGTGTAGAATTATTTCCATCACCTTGAGAGGTTTTATTGGATAGCATATATTCTTTGATCTATTTAAAATTCCAGTATAACACAGATTTCTTTCCGTTAATAGCTAAGCAGGAGAGAGAATAGGGCTGGACTTCCTGCCAGCCAGGGTAGGAAGAGTTAGAGGAGGAAGTAGGGGATTCAGCCAAGAGAGATCAGAAGGAGCTGGAGATTTATTAACCACTTGTTTTGTTAGCCACTGTTCAGGCCTAAAGAAAATATTTTGTCTATCTTCTGAAATTTAAAAGAAAAATACTTGGTTTGTTGTTATTTTAAAGAACTAATGTGACACATGCTTTAATATATTTAAGTATTTAAGTGTTCTAGTACTCACGTATTTTAGTTAATACAGATTCATTAGCTGTATTAGGAAATAGACTGGTTTATCCCAAAGAGTTATCCTATAGCTTCTCAGTGTTATTAGTTTACTTCTCCTTGTATCATTATTCTTTTAAAATGTTAGATTTATAGATGAATATGTGCTGACCACCTATAATCCTAGCACTTAGGAGATGGAGGCAGGACAGCTGTTGTATGTTTGAGACTAGCTTAAGCTGCATAGGCCAGCCAGGGCTATATAGCAAGACTCTATCTCAGTGACCCTCAAAAAAAAAAATAGGTTTCTAAAATGGTATATCATTCTTTTTTTTTATTTTTTATTAAAAAAAAACCCTATAACTTTATTTACAAAGTCTGAAGTCATCCATGGATCACATCTAGACAACAAACACCACCACAAAATTCCCCAAGTAACATTTTTGGCTTCCATAAACAGGAATAGATGCTGTGTACGTAACGTGTTTGCTTTGACAGTAAAATCCTGTTATAACATAATCTTCCTTACATTGATAAGGGTAGTTGACTAAACATCCTATTCTTTTTTTTTTTTTCCCTTGGTTTTTTGAGACAGGGTTTCTCTGGTTTGCCTTGGCTGTCCTGGACTCGCTTAGTAGACCAGGCTGGCCTTGAACTCACAGTGATCCACCTGCGCCTGCCTCCCAAGTGCTGGGATTAAAGGCATGCGCCACCACGACATGCCTCAAACATCCTATTCTCAGGATTTTTTGGTTTACCTAATCTTCTTTTTTTTTTTTTAAATATTTTTTATGTTTTACATATACATTCTTTATTACACATATATGCAATAAACTACCTATAGCAAGAAGAACCATGGCACAATCAGGAATTATATACATGTTACAGTCTTAGTGTTTTGGCTATTTGTATTTGACATCTTGGTGCATCTAAAACTCTGAATGTAAATCAAATATCTTTCATGGTATATCATTGTTAATGCTTGACATTATTTCTTTATTTTTAATTTTGTGCGCATATGTGTGTGTGTGAGGGGGAGAGAGAAAGCCCCCCAGACGCCAATAGAAGATGTTATATCCCCTGGAACAGCAGCTGTGTGAGCCATCTGACGTGGTGGCTGGAGACGGACTCAGGCACTCTAAAAGGATAGCAAGTGCTCTTAACCATGGAGTCATCTATCTTGCTTCAACTTGATGCTATTTCTGTGTTCTGTGTTTGGGTTGTTCTGGTTGTATGCTTTTTAAAAGGTAATTCCTACCATTGCTATGTTTAATTTTTGTCCCATGACACATTTTATGCCTGTGCTACTTTATAGTTTTCCTTAATTGCTGGACACAGCTGTTCCTGTTGAACTTTTCTGTATCAGCTTCATCTAGTTTTATATAAGCCACCTGAAAATTTGAATACAAACAGGTTGAGGGTGAAGCAACAGTTAGTTCACACTCCTTTCACATAACAACTAAATTAAGACAGAGAAGAACAAAATTAGGGTTAGGAAGCAGGCTATGATGGTATACTCTTATAATCCCAGCCCTTGAGAGGCAGAAGCAGGAGAATTGCTGCAAATTGGGAGCCACCTAGGGTTACATAGTGATACCAGTTCAGATACACCTGAAGAAAACCCTAAAGAAAACAGTGATAAAATATTAGAATTAACATTTAAATCTTCCACTTGGAAAATCCAAGTATTATGATGATATCAGTGTTCCTTTCAAATCATGTGTATTATGTCTGCACTCAAATTCTAGGAAATTTTTCTTGAAATTGACAGTTCAACAGTTTATCTAGAACACAAAGAACATTTAAAGGATAAGGAATCAGAAATTAGGGATGTGGGTTGTATCTCCAGTTAACAAAATCTTAATAGTAATTAATCCAAAGAACCATCAGTTAATACCGTAACCACTATAAAATTTCAACACAAGAAAGATATCTTCAGGACATGGTAGTGAATGTCCATAATCCTAGCACACATGAGGCAGAGGCAGGCAAGTCACCAGTTTGAGGCCAGCCTAGTAAGACCCTGTCTCCAAACAACTATTCTTGTATATTGTTTCTTTACTCACGAAATTCCCAATACCTGAATAAGTAAAGGATAATAATAGGTTGCCTTCCATAAATAATAAATGAAGTAAAAACAATAGTTTTTAGGATTAAAGAAAGAAAATACAAATATACTTTTGTTTTTAAATAAGTAAGATTTTTATTATTAACATGCCATTAGTGTTGGGCATAATGGCGAATGTCTTTAATGCTAGCACTCAGGAGGTAGAAGCAGGTGGATTCAATGCCATCCTTGTCTCCATATGTTCCATGCCAACCATGGCTACCTAGTGACACCTTGTCTTAAAATAATCACCATAACAGTGATGAGCCAGGGAAATTATTATTCTCCTTGAATGCTATATTTTTCCTATCATTGCTTTAATACACTGTTCTTGATTCATCCATATTACACATTCAGCAAGTCATGTTGACTCTACCTTTGAAATAGATACATCGAAACATCTGCTACACTGTTACTATCTTGGGCCTAACATCCCAGCATTCCTGCTTGGTCATTTGCAATCCTGTTTATTTCCCTGTTTCTTTTCTTGTCTTCTCTGTGTCTGAAAGCAACATCCAAAATCACCAATTTGAAATATGCCTCTCTTTGGGTCTTTTCTCTACTCACTGTTCATCAGTGTTAAATTCAGTTCCATTCTAGAGATCTGTATCGTGCATGCTTAGGCTTCACCTTACCTGTATGACCTTATCTCTTACACTATTCTTGATTTCTTTGCCCCAGCCAGTCAGTCTCCTTATCCTTGCAGTAAATCAAGTGTGTCCCCACCTTGGGACCTCTGCACTTAAGATTTATCTGTCTGGGCCGGGCAGTGGTGGCGCACGCCTTTAATCCCAGCACTCAGGAGGCAGAGGCAAGTGGATCGCTGTAAGTTCGAGGCCAGCCTGGTCTACAAGGTGAATCCAGGACAGCCAAGGCTATACAGAGAAACCCTGTCTCAAACAAAAAACAAAACAAAACAAAAAAAGATGTATCTGCCTGATATGATTTACCTGATAATAACTGTTTGGCCTTTTCCCTCTCTTTTTTACAAGGTCTCTGTTCAGATGTCAATAAAGTTGCCTCTGACTTCTTTTTAACTGAACACCTTCATATTGTTCCTGAATCCTTACCCCGCTTCATTTTTCTCAATAATACATACCTAGTGGGTTATATGTTTATTTACATGTTACTCTTTTTCCCAACTAGATTTTCACCTCAGGAAGGGCAAGGCCATTTCTTTGTTCATTGTTGTGATCCCTAGCACTTAAAAAGAGCAAAAGTCATAGTAAGCGTTCTGTTTCTTCTGATTAAATGGATGCACTGACAGAACATGTTTGGAAACTATTACAGATTTTACAAGCTGTTTTTAAAGTAATGATGATAAAAGAAATCTTATGCATATGGTAAAAAGAGAGAAAGAGATGTACATGAAGCAGGCTCTAAAAATAAGGAATCAAGTCAGGCATGGTGGTGCACACCTTTAATCTCAGCACTCGGGAGGCAGAGGCAGGTGGATCTCTGTGAGTTGGAGGCCAGCCTGGTCTACAAAGTGAGTCCAGGACAGCCAAGGTTACACAAAAAGACTCTGTCTCCAAAAAACAAAAACATTAAAAGGAATCAAGAGCAGTAGTAAAGGTTATTTTTTTCTGTAAAAACAGATAAGGTGATAGGAGAATAATTTCCAACTATAGAGGAACTTTCAAAATTAGGAACAGGCCCCAAGTTTTGGCAGTCCTTGAGGAGAGACTTCGTTGATAGAAGCCAAGGGTAGGTGCAGGGGAGTAGTAGAAAACACAGGAATAGGTGGCTTAGAAATCTCAGAAGCCTGTTCCTTTTTTTGTTTTTGTTTTGTTTCATTTTTTGATTTTCAAGGCAGAGTTTTTCTGTGTAGCCCTAGCCATCCTGGAACTCACTCTATAGACCAAACTGGCCTCGTACTCAGAGGATTCACGCGCCTTTGCCTCCCGAGTACTGGGATTAAAGGTGTGCGCCACCACTGCCTGGCCAGAAGACCATTCTTTTTTTTTTTTTTAATTTTATTAATTTATTCAGTTTACAACTCAGTTTTTATCCCATCACTTGTATCCTCCCAATCTTCCCTCCCTCCCGCTTTCACCTTATTCCCCTCCCCTAGGTCTATGACTGAGGGGGACCTCCTCCCCACTATATGGTCACAGGCTATCAAGTCTCATCTTGGTAGCCTGCTTATTCTTTCTTTGAGTGCCATCAGGCCTCCCAACCAAGGGGAGGTGGTCAAATATGGAGCACCAGAGTTCATGTCAGAGTCAGTCCCTGCTCTCCACATAACTGTGGAGAATGTCCTGTCCATTGGCTAGATCAGAGTAGGGGTCCGATGTTTACTATTGTATTGTCCTTGGTTAGTGCAATAGTTTGAGCAGACCCCTCTGGGCCCCGATCCACCCATCACGATGTTCTTCTTGTAAGTTTCTAGGACCCTCTGGATCCTTCTATTTCCCCATCTCTTATATTTCTCTTACCTAGAGTCTCAGTAGGATGTCCTCACATCTGTCCCAATCTCCTGGTAAGTGGACACTTTCATGGGACGTGCCTTTTGGGCTAGTGCCCAATTATAAGTGAGTGTAAACCATGAGAGCAGAAGCCCATTCTTGATCCATGAGGAGAGCCATGAGGATGAGAAAACTGTCTAGATATAAGCATGTTATTGTCATATAAGGAGGCAAGAAGAGGAATATGGGAAATCTCATTTGGGCACATATGAGAAGGCAGACTGCTTGAAGCACTGAGTATAGAATATAGCAAAACAAGGGCTATATTAAATATCAGCAACCAGTGACATGATGGAGACTAGAGATCATTGATTAACTACATGTGTGTAATTATTTTCTTCTTTTATTCTAGGTTTCTCTGTCGCTTACTGAAAAATGGATCACTTAAGGCTTTGGAGGACTCAGTCATCACAGCACTCCTGTACCACCAACTAAGATTTATATGACAGTTTATGGCAACAAATCTTCATGTTATAGAACCACTGAAGAATTAAAAGAATATACTCCTCCATAAAATAATCCTGTAGTATCATGTTACTAAATAAAACTAAAATGTACAATATTTAAGTTATTAAGCATACATGTGCAGCAGCTACTGTGTATTGATAGTTACCAAACCTCAAATTTAAAGATTTCCCTTCATGAAAAGGGTTACTATATTTTGCAAGAAACCACTGAACATTGTCATTAAATATTTTTTTCAGTGAAGTATCATTTAGGAAATTTTTCTTGAAGCAAATTCTATAAAGTTCCAAGTCCTACCATTGAGTGAGTTTGATATTATGGCAGCAACTTACAGACTTGTGGTTAGCACTGTGAACCATTATAGCAGTGTGGTGATAGACCGACGATTTGAACAAGCCATACATTATTGCACTGGAACCTGCCATACCTTCACACATGGAATAGACTGCATTGTGGTGCATCATAGTGTTTGCGCAGACCTCTTGCATATCCCTGTGTCTCAGTTCAAAGATGTGGATCTGAACTCTGTGTTTCTGCCCCATGAAAATGGGCTTTCCTCAGCTGAAGACTATCCTCATCAAGCCCTCACAGGCATACCCAGGGCCAAGAGAGCATCTACATTTCAAAATACCTGTAACGTAAAGGATATTGCAGGAGAAGCGATCAGCTTTGCCAGTGGGAAAATAAAGGAATTTTCCCTTGAAAGACTCAGAAATTCAAACCATGCAGCTTATAAAAAAGGAAGGAAAGTTAAATCTGACTCATTTAATAGAAGATCAGTTGATTTTGACTTACTCTGTGGCCATTATAATAATGATGGGACCTCTCCATCCTTTGGCTTACTCCGGAGTTCCTCAGTTGAGGAAAAATCTTTATCTCATAGAAATTCATTTGATACAAATCTGACTTCCATGTTTTCTCAGAACTTTTCTGAAGAAGACCTAGTTACTCAGATTTTGGAAAAACATAAAATAGATCATTTTTCTCCTGGGACAGACATAAAAATGTGTTTGGACATCTTACTGAAATGCTCTGAAGATTTGAAAAAATGTACAGACATTATTAAACAATGCATAAAGAAAAAGTCAGGCAGTAGCATCAATGAAGGAAGTGGCAGTGATGCAGTTCCTAACTCTGAAACTGTCTATATGAATGTAATGACCAGGTTAGCATACTACCTGAGAAAGTTGCCATTCGAATTTATGCAGTCTGGGAATAACGAGACCATAGATTTAACAGAATTTGTCAATAATATACCTAACTTACAACTGACTCCATTCTCCCCATTATATGGGACTGAACAGCCCCCCAAATATGAGGATATTGTCCACCTCTCGGCCCTTGATTCTGGACAGTTTCAGACTGTTGAATTACAAGATGAAAAGCATAATTTTAAACAAAAAGACACTGTTAAAGCCACTCCAAACAACACAAATTCCTTGTGTAGCTTGGAGGCAAAAGATTCTGGAACTCCAAAACATGTGCCACTTCAGCCACCATCATTAACCAGGAATCATTTAGGGAGTGTTTCTTCTGGTCACTTGATCGAAACTCTTTATATTGAAGAAGAGTCAGATGGAAAGAAGTCATCATTAGATCAAGGGCAAAAAGCAGAGAACAGACAAGGTCAAGAGCCGGTAAAGGCAAATGAACATAAAGAATTTTCAGACCATGACACTCTTCTTAAAAAATGTCCTGCCTCAGTGCAAAATGAAATTGGTAAGATGATTGAAAAGCCGATGATGGTTCATCTACCTAAGGAAGAATCTAAATTAGAAGTTCCCACCATAGAACTGGGAAACCAGAGACACGTTCTGAATCCTAACAGTCAAGAAGAGATAGACAAACTGTTAATGGATTTGGAATCATTTTCACAGAAGATGGAGACCTCTCTAGGGGAACCTCTGGCCAAGGGTAAAAGCATCAGCTCTCTAAACAGTCATAGTCATGTGACTGGTCAGACCCATGCAGATCTTGAACCTAAACCTATAGTCTCTTCACCTACTGAAAAAGTCGCACCTTCTTGTCTTACAAAGATTATTGAAAACAATGGACACAAAATAGAGGAAGAAGACCGAGCCCTCTTGCTTCGAATTCTGGAAAGCATTGAAGACTTTGCTCAAGAACTAGTTGAATGCAAGTCAGGCAGAGGGAGCCTATCACAAGAAAAGGAAATGATGCAAATTCTACAGGAAACCTTGACAACTTCCTCCCAGGCCACCCCATCAGTCTGTAGGAGCCCTGTTGGTGAGAAAGCCAAAGATAGTACTTCAGTTGTTTTGATTCAGCAGACACCGGAGGTGATCAAGGTAAGATCCAAGTATCTTGAGTTCTGAGAATTTTCCAAATACAGGGTATTGTTTGTAAAATATATAAATAGAAACTACTTTTCTTAGTCATTTTAAGTTCTGTGCTAGGAATGATCTCAGTTCAGTTGAAAAGAAGCAACGGATTTGAACCAAACATTGCTTTCATCTGTCCTGTCCATGCACTGCACTCCATATATTCCTTCTAAGTTCTGCAGCAAAAAGAAAGTCACATAGCCTTAGTACCTATCTCTATATAAAAAGAATTAATACACTTATGGACTTCCTTTGTAGACCAGGCTGGCCTCAAACTCAGAGAGACCCACCTGCCTCTGCCTCCTGAATACTGGGATTAAAGGCATGAGCAACGTTACATAATTTTTGAAAGTTGAATTTTAGAGATAGCACTTATGTGGCCAAGTTAAAAAATAAAGTTAATGTCAGGCATAATGGCTCACCCTAGCACTTGGGAGGCAGGCACCTGGATCTCTGTAAGTTCAAGGCCAGCCTGATCTACATAATGAGTTCCAGGACAGCCAGAGGTACATAACAAGACCCTGTCATTAAAATATTAAAATATTATTTTAACCTTGTTAAAAATTTTTGGGGGCCCAGCAAGATGACTCAGAGAGGCACGGCTTTCTGTGCAGGCTTAGTTCAGCATCTGAGACCCATGTGATGATAAAAGGAAAGAACTAACTCCACAAGTTGTCTCCTGACACCTGCACATTATGCACACGTACATAATAATACATTTTTATTTTAAGTATATTTTAAAGGATTTTTAGTTTTTTCTTTTTGGTACAAAGCCTCTTATATAGCCTCGGCTGGCCTAGAACGCGTAGATTCTACTCGCCTCTGCCCCTGAGTGCTGGGATTACAGACTGTGCCACAGCACCCAGCAAAATTTTAATTTTAAGTGTACATGTATGGATATACATGAGTACAGTGCCTGCAGAAGTCAGAAAAGGCTACTGGCTCCCTTGGAGTCAGAATTACAGGAAGTTGGAAGGTGCCCAATATGAATGCTGAGCATTAAACTTGTGCTCTCTGGGGAAATGCATTCTTAATTACCGAGGCATCTATCCAGCCCAATATATAATTTTTACGACTTCATTTGTTCTGAGCATTGTGGTACAGCTGTAATCTCAGAATTAAGGATGTAAAAGTGTGGGTTAGAGAGATGACTCAGTGGTTAGAGCACTAGCTGCTCTTCCCGAGGACCCAGGTTTAATTCCGAGCACCCACATGGCAGCTCACAACTGTCTAACTCCAGTTCCAGGAAATCTGACACCCTCACACCAATGCACATGAAATTATATTGATTTGTTGTTGTTGTTGTTGTTGTTGTTGTTGTTGTTGTTGTTTCCAAGACAAGGTTTCTCTGTCTAGCCCTGGCTGTCCTGGGCTCACTTTAATTGTTTTTTTAAGAAAGGAAAAAAGCAGGAGAACCTTGAGTTCAAGGCCAGCGTGGACTATATAGTGACTTGAAGACTGTCTCAAACTCCATGAGTTCAAGGCCAGTGTGGACTATATAGTGACTTGAAGACTGTCTCAAACTCCATGAGTTCAAGGCCAGTGTGGACTATATAGTGACTTGAAGACTGACTCAAACTCCCTAGAAAGACCTTGTCTCAAGAAGACAAAACCTAGGGAGATGGCTCAGTGATAGAGCCCTTGCCTATCATGTGATACCCAGCTGGAGTGGGCACGAAGGAGATTATTTGACAGAACAAAAAGGTGAATTGTGATCCGGTGAATAATTCTACCTGCTACACATTTATGGCCATTGTTCTGTGTGCACATTTTTAGTTTCCAGAACCATTAAAATTTACAACAATATAGAACATACTTAGTTATTAAATGAAGATTTTGCTCAGTTGCTCACTGAGCATTTATGGGAACTCTGTGAGTCTCATTTATTCATTTGCAAATGTTGATAATGTTAGTTTTAGAGAAAAAGCCCAACTCTGAGAGTCCCAAGGGACCAGGTCTAGCCACTGCTTCCAAATCCAGTCCAAGGTGATAGTGATGAAGGTAGGAAAGGAGTTTTTATAAAAGCACTGTGGCCATACCAGGAGAAAAGGGGCAGTGTCTTCAGAGAGCTGGCAGCACTTTTAAATTTCTAGAAAAGGGAACAGAGACAAAGGTTAAAGGTTTGCATAACTGAGAGTTTGCAGAGCCTAGCAAAGCAGTCAGTCTTATGCAAACCGTGGTCAGGCTGGCCATTATCTTTAGATGGTAAGCTCTGCTCTTTGGTCACAAGGAAAGTTGTTATTGCCTGTGGAGGTAGTTTAGTTCTTCTCATGGGATATTTATCTATCAGATCATTTCTTCCTGGAATACAAGTCAGAAAAAGGAAAATGGAATTAGTTCCTTTGAGCTTAGAGCAAAGACTGGAGATGCCTGTCCAGATGCCACTTCCATAGTCTAGTCTTACTCTAACTTGGAGTGGTGGGTGCGTTTGCATACTTATGTGCAGAGTTGAACAAGAATCTGACCCAAATTTTAGGATAGCAAAGGAAATAGGTACAAAAAAACGCCATGTTCTTAATCATCCTTTGTGTCATGTACACCCAAATGAAGAGTCAGTGATTTTAGCAAGTACAGCTTCTAAGTCCCTATTAATAATATCTTTAGTTAGCCAGGCTTGGTGGCACAGGCCTTTAATCCCAGCATTCCGGGAGGCAGAGGCAGGTGGGTCTCTGTGAGTTCAAGAATGACCTGGTCTACAAAGTGAGTCCAGGACAGCCAAGACTACACAGAGAAACCCTGTCTCGAAAAACAAAAAAACAAAACAAATACTATCTTTAGTTAAATTGGGTCATCACTGGGAGAGAAATTGAATAAATTAGTTACAAAAGAAAAATAAAAAGGTTTTCATATTCAAAACACTACTGATGTGTTTAACATGTTATAAAGGACAAAAATACCTATGTTGTAACCTCAAAATGCTAATGATCTCCTAAGAGCTGCAGTTATTGTAAGCTAACTTAAATATAAAACATTTAGATATATTTTCTCAATAATCTGCCTACTAAGTGAGCAATGTCCACATTCTCTGATAATCTATTATAATTTTTCACAACCACTATAACCAGAAACTCTTATTGTGGTGCCACATTTTGAATGTTTATTAAGATCTCTTCCTATATTGTCTCCTATGGGAAAAAAGGAGACAGAGAGTGGGTACGGATAATCCTCCCAATCTTGGCATAGGCCCCTGGTGACATCCTCAACCTAACACAGAAGCCAGGCACTAAATGACCTTCCTACGTTGTTGTTTTTCTTTTCTTTTTTGGGGGGGCGGGGGTTGTTTGTTTCGTTGGTTGGGTTTTTTTTTTTCTCTCTCTCTCTCTCTCTCTCTTGTTTTCTTTTGTCTCTTTTAAAATGTGGACTGGAATCAGAATGTGATTTAAGATACCATCTTAAAACATTATTTTAAAAAATTCCAATATCAAAAACTAGAATAGAATGTTATGAGATTTCTGCTTGATGGCTTTGTGCAATAGGCCGTATCTCCTTGCTTGGTTAGTGGCTTGTCCTTCCTCTTTTAATCTTCTTCCCATTAATTGCTTTAAGACAGGAATTGGCTGCCCTTTGCTATGAAACGCTAGACAGTAAATATTTTAGGCATTGTATGTGATGGAATTATTGTTATCTTGTGTGTGTGTGTGTGTGTGCGCGCGCGCACTTAAACAATCCTTTAAAAATGTTAAACTAGGGTCTGGAAAGATGGTTCAGTTGGTAAGTTTCCTGTACAATCATGAGGACCTTTGGTTTGGTTTGGTTTGGTTTGGTTTGGTTTGGTTTGGTTTAACTTTTTACAATTTTATTTATTCACTTCATATCCTGGTGGTAGCCCCATCCCTCCTCACCTCCTAGTCCCATCCTCCCTCCCTCTTCCTCATCCCCCTTCCCTATTCCTGAGAAAAGGGGAGCCCCCCCCAATGCCTTCCACCCCAGCTCATCAAGCAGAACCAGGACTGAGCATGTTCTCTTCCCCTGTGGCCTGGCAAGGCAGTCCAGCCAGGGGGGAGTAATCGAAAAGCTGGTAACAGAGTCCATGTCAGAAAGCGCCCGCCCCCTCACCAGAGAACCTACATGAAGCCTGAGCTGCCCATCGCTACGTCTTTGTAGGAGGCCTGGACAGTCCTTGGTTGGTGCTTCAGTCTCCACAAGCCCCTCTGAGCACCAGTTAGTTGGCTCTGTTGGTCTTCTTGTGGAGCTCTGTCCCCTCCAATGAGGACCTCATTAGCACTCACATAGAAAGTCTGGTGTGGCGGTACATGTCTATAACCATGATGTGGGTCACAGAGCAGCAGATCCTGGGAGCCAGCTCACTAGCCCACCAGCCTAGCCAAAATGGTGAGCTTAAAGTCTGTGAGAGCCTCTGTCTCAAGATAAAGTAAGACAGTTGTCATCTTCCTCTGGCCTCCACATATGCTCACATGGAAACACACACACCCTCACTCATGTGTACATACACACATATGCCACACGTACCACACAGACAAAATGTTAGACTAATCTTAGAGCCAAAAACAGACACTGAATCAGATTTAGCCCATGAACTATAATTTGTCAGCTCTTGTTTTTTAGCAAATAGAAAGTATAGTGAATTTTTTAAAAGTGCTCTTATCACCTACCACTGAGCCTTGTCAGGTCTCAGGGATTTGTTTCAGACTTTTGCAATGGCGGTTTCTGTTTGATTTGGTTACTCATTTTTGTTACTGTTTCTTAGTCTAGACAGAGTCTGTCTTAAGCACCGTCTGTGCTCAGGCAGGCCTTGAACTTGCAATCCTCTTGCACTAGCTCCCTGGACAGGTGTAGTTACAGGCCTGCTACCAGACCTGACTGTTTAGTGTTTTCATTAGCATCTTGATCTTTCAAAAATTATCTTAGATACAGTAAAACTTATAGGTAAGAGAGTCCATGTCAGAAAGAGCCCTGCCCCCTTACCCCTCCTTTGCTAGTTTCTCCTTTTTCCAGAAGTTTCTACTATTCTGAGATTATCTACTGCTGCATGCTTTCATACAATTCTGCTTTCCATAGGTTTTCTGTTGTTCTGTTTTATTGGTCTATTTGTTTGTTTTCTTGCATAAACTATCCAGGCTTTCTGCTGATAAGCTACATTCCCAGCCTTTTTGGTTTTTTTTCCCAGTCAGTCTTGCTGTATATGTCAGGCTAGCCTAGAACGTGTCCTGCTCATGTCTTAGTCCCCTAAGTACTAATATATATATATATATATATATATATATATATATATATATATATATATATAATAAAAATGTGCAACCGTGGTTGGCCTGTGATTTCTTTAAAGAACAATTTGAAAATTATGTCATTGTTGTTATTGTTGCTGCTGCTGCTGCTGTTGCTGTTGTTGTTTTAGACAGCTGAAAACCGTCCAGTTATTGAAAGCATTTTAATTAATGGCCATGTAGGCAGTTAATGACACTGATGATGATATATAAAAGGATGGAGTTGACAGTGTTACCTATCATTAATGTTTTAATATGTATTCAAAATAATTTTCCAAGAGTATGTGTTGACCAGATAAAAATGAAATTCAAGCTGCTGTTGTGAAAGAAAGCCAAAAAGAAAATCCTAAGAGGATATTCAGAAAGTGGATGTTGGCATACACCAGGGGTCAGCCACTTAAGGCCCTTGGGCTAAATCCACCCTGCTGCTGCCAGGACCATAACCACGCCTGCTCATTAAATAATCTATGGCTGCTTTTGTGTGTTCTACCTGCTAATCTGTAGTTGTGGCAGAGATCCTTAAGCCTACAGTATTTATTTACTGCATGGGCATTTATAGAGATAGTTTGTTGACTCCTGTCTGGATAGGATTTCACAGTAAATCTACAGAGCCAAGTTTTGATACTGTTCAGTGTTCTGCTTTTCTGCTTTGTTGAGCAACTTTAGCATCTGAGACAGGAGAGACCTTTTGTTTGTTTGTTTGTTTGTTTGTTTTTGTTTTTCGAGACAGGGTTTCTGTGTATCCTTGGCTGTCCTGGACTAGCTTTGTGGACCACACTGTCCTCGAACTCTCAGTGATCTGCCTGCCTCTGCCTCCCGAGTGCTGGGATTAAAAGTGTGCACCACCATGCCCGGCCCAGGAAAGACAGTTTTCAAAAGTAGATTTTTGCCCAGAGTAACACGGATAGCTGTTTTCCCTAATCTTCCCTCCCTCAGCCCCGCACCTGTCACAATGGCACTCACACACAGTCACTGGCTAACACATGACACTTGAGGATATGCTTTTCTATAAAGCCTCTATATAACAGGAAGTAACTTTGTAGGTTCAAGAATAGCTGATAAATGCAGATGACTATGCAAGGGAGTCAAACACGACTAACAACAGCCCACAGAGAAGGGAGGGTGATCTAGCTACTGTCTGCCAAGGTTAAATAATTATAAATAAATTACTATGCTGAGGCTATTTTTAATATTTAATGTGGAGGATAATGGCATAGTTTTATTAAAAAGTAAGTACTAAAAAGATTTACATACTTAGGTAATACTCTGTGAGCGCACACGCGTGTGTGTGCGTGTGTGTGTCTGTGTCTGTGTGTGTCTGTGTGTGTTAGAGTGTGCGTGTGTGTTGGGGGTTTGCATGTGCATGTGGAAACCAAAGGTCAGCATCTGGTATCTTCTTTATCTCTTCCCACCTTATTTTTTAGATGAGATCTCATGGAACCCAGAGCTCACTGATTCACTAGACTAGCTCGCTAGTGAGTTCTCTGCCCCCGATGTAGCAGCACTAGTGTTGTAGTCACACCACCATGTCCCGTCCAGCTTTTATGTGGGTGCTGGAGAGCTGAGCTCAGGTCCTCACGCTGGTACTGCAGGTGCTGGACTGACTGACTGTCTCCCCAGCCCCATTAAATCATACCTTAATACTACTTCATTGCTACCAGCAGATGGCATCACAGCCATCTTGGGCCTCTTTAGCTTAATGGGGCAACAGCATGTTAATCATAACTCAAAGGTTAAAAAATAAGCCCTAGCCTCCTTTTATTTTTTATTTATTATTATTATTATTATTATTATTATTATTATTATTATTTGGTTTTTTGAGACAGAGTTTCTCTGTGTAGCCTTGGCTGTCCTGAACTCGCTTTGTAGACCAGGCTGGCCTCGAACTCACAGCGATCCGCCTGCCTCTGCCTCCCAAGTGCTGGGATTAAAGGCGTGTGCCACCACGCCCGGCCTAGCCTCCTTTTATAAACATTTTAAAATTTAACTTTAATAAAAGTGTCAAAACTGTAAATCTACTGAAGCCTGACAACTTAGCATGCCTAGATTTAAAAAGTACAGTTGGGCTCAGCAAGTTGTTCAGTGCTTGTCTAGTGTGTCCATTCCTAGCACTGGAAGGAAAAATGGAGGGGAGAAGTACAAGTCAAAATCTTAACCTGATTTTAATTAGTTTTATAATTTGAAACTATTGTCAGTACATTGCCAAGCACAGATTTCAGGAATGTGGTGAAGATTATTTACAGCTAGCACATTGGTTTTGTATACTCACTATACACCAAAACCTATATCAGTAGCAGACACTCAGTGAGCACCCATGTGCTAGTTTGGTTTCTGTTGCTATAATAAACATTAACTACAACCAACTGGGGAGGAAAGGTATTTTTACATCGTAAATGTTAGAATCCAGCATCCAGGGACTCCAGGGACAGAGCTCAAGCAGGAACCTAGAGGCAGGCACTGAAGCAGAGGCCACAGGGGAATGTGGCTTACTGACATGCTATCCACTTTCATATACAACCCTGGAGCTCTTGCCCAAGGATCGAACTGCCCACAGGGGCCTATTAATCAAGAAAACACCCTACACGCTTGCCTAAAAGCCAGTCTGATGAAAGCAATTCTCAACTGAAGGTCCCTCATATCAAGTGACTCTAGTTTGTGTGACATTGGCAAACTCTAACCTGTGTGGCCCAATATATATTTGAGGCATTTATTAACAAGGTTCAACTTTTTTAGAGGCTTTGTATACATCTGTAGTGTTTTCATTAATTCCAGCACTTGGGAGGCAGAGTCAGGCGGATCTCTGAGTTCCAGGACAACCAGGCCTACACAGAGAAACCCTGTCTTGAAAACCAATGAGTCAATCAATCAATATAATTTTTTCAAAGTTCTTCAGAAGATTCTAGTATTACATCCAGGCTTGAACTCCCAAAAGTCTTTCCTAATATGACCATCTATAGAAAGTACATAAAATTGTCTGTATTGATTACAAGCTTATTTATTCTGTGCCCTAAGTTTCTCCACTTCATAACAATTGCAAGTTATGAATCAGAGTCCTTCTATTTCCTCTGAGAGTCCCAGAAAACAATGCTGACTTTAGGCTAAAAGTGATGATGCAGTCTCCTCTCACAGATCTTCTCTTGAAGCCCACCGTGCTTTGACATCCTTATGGCTCCGCCAGCTCTTGTCCACAAGCAGTGCTTGTTGTCCTTAGTACACTCTTTACCACCACTCCCAGCCTTGTTTTGATGCAGGTGAATTTAACTCTCATCCTAGGTTCCAAAGATCATGTTATCCCCTGAGTACTTGGGTGCAGTTAGTGGTTGGTGGGTGAAGGGAAACATTTTTTGCAGTGGTATAGCTATGGATAATGTGCTCATACATACACCTGATAACCAGTCTTGGGCTGGATGTGTGGTACACACCTTTGATCCCAGCTCTCTGTACATAGTGGAAGGCACATCTCTCTTAGTTCAAAGTCAGCCTGGTCTACATAGTAAGTTCCAGGCCAGCCAGAGCTACACAGTGAGTCCCTCTATCCAAAAAAAGGTTTTTTTAAAATCCATATTGTCTCCTCTCCACCTCTTTCCTGCCTGCCTGCCTGCATCTGTTTAAAGTGTCAGTGAAATGGAAACCTGTTCCTTTGCTGACGGTGGGGGCTTGTTTGTCTTGTTTTGAGATAGGGTCTCACTAAGTTGCCCAGGCTTTGAGCTCACGTAGCACAGCCAGGCCTCACCCTCGTGGTGCTCTTGCTCCAGCTTCCTGGCAGCTGAAACAACACGTGTGTGCTACCATGGCCAGGTTGAATTAATGTTTAATTTTCCCCAAAACAGCCAGCTTCCTTTTGTTACTCAACAGTATAGTGCTGATCTACCACAGCCTCCTCTCATCTATATAACTTCTTTCCTCTGGTGTCTTCTGAGCAGAATCCTTTTGACCCACTCTCTGCTGTCTTTCTGCAATTGCTTCTGACACCACCACATGGATTCTCAACACCTAAGCTGATTCCCTGGCCTTGCAGCATTGTGTTTCTATTATGCAGATTTGTACAGTTTTTGCTGCCTGGATCATCCCAACAGCCTTCCTAACTGGAAGTGCTTGGCAAATGTTATCTTGGTCTCCATAACCATTTTCACTGAGGCTAGTGAGTGACTGTAAATTGCTAAGTGTACAAAAAAAAAGGCTTGACTTATTCTGGCATAACATTGTTTATAAGCAACAAACATCATTTTGGTGGCAGGAGTGTTGGTTGGTTGGCTTGGGGGTTTTGTGTGTTTTTGTGGTCTCTTTTTTTGTTTGTTTGGTGTGTGTGTGTGTGTGTGTGTGTGTGTGTGTGTGTGTGTGTGTGTGTGTCTTTCTCCAGTCCAGGGCCTTGTGCATTCTAGGGAAGCACTCTACCACTAAGCCACAAGCGCAGCCCCTAGCATTGCACATTGCACATACAATACTGTTTGGCATTAATATGTAAATCAAAGTAAGTGACTTAGTTTTTCACTCAATCTTCCATTTTTTTTTAAAGCAGCCCATTCTTAATACATTGCCCAAAGCTGAATCTTTTCCAGAGATAATTAAGGTTATATATCACTGTCTTACTTTCCAAAGAGAGAAGGTCAGAGAATTATAAGATTAGAAAATTGTTTTTAAAACAATTCTGAGTTTCAGACTAAGCCTTATAGGATGAATTCTATGACAGGGAATGTGTTGGGACTCACATACAGTTTTATTCCCCTTTACTTACTTACCTTCCTTTGGTGCATATCTGTTCCTCCAAACTTAGTACTGTTCTCCTGGTTCCATAGAGCCTTTTATGACATAGGAAGGGAATGGTTTTTTTCCTTGCTTTTTTCCTTCCTTGAGATACAGGAGACTATCTCAAAGAAATGCTTTATTTTTAGGGTCTTAGCAACAAAGGCCATCCTCTCTTGCATATGCCTCTGCCAGGAAACCCACAAAGCCCTCACTAAGGAACTTGTCATTTTGTGTCTCTTCCTTGAGTGCTTCTCAGCTTCCCTATTGTGGTGACCCTTTAATACAGTTCCTCATCGTGTGGTGACCTCCAACCATAGATTACTTTGTTGGCTACTTCGTAACTGTAATTTTGCTACTATTACGAATAGTAATGTGAGTATCTGTTTTCCAATGGTCCTAGGTGACCCCTGTGAAAGGGTCATTTGACACCTAAAGGGATCACGACCAACAGGTTGAAAACCATGCTCTAGAACAAGGATTTTTGGGCAAGAGAGATAATCTTTCTGAATTTGAGATCATCTCTCTTGATATATTTTTTGTAATAGCCCAAAAGTAGAAACAGCCCAAATGTGCAAACAATGGGCTGTTATTTAACCATAAAAATGAACAAAGTACTCGTACATGCTGCTATATTCAAGGCCTTAAACCATGTAAGGTAAAAGAAGCCAGTACCCAAGAATGCCTATTCTAGAGGAGTGGTCCACAGGAAAGGAACCCCAGTCTTGGCAGCCAGATCTCCAACTGCCAGCTGAAGAATCCCAGTCATCCTCACAGTAGAAAGTGCTAGTTAGTCTCTCATGTCCTATAGTGTGATCGTTGTCCTGGACACTCACGGTGCACATAGTACAGACAGGACTACCTGTGTCTTCAGACAGGATAGTCATGATGAGGAAAGGAAGCAGATCATAGAGCTTGGTGATGTGTGGACTGAAGTTTGCTAATACTTCATCTTTCCTAATAAAGAAGAGGCCACTCTAAAAACAACGTTCTTAGGTGCTGTATTCCAGGGCGCACTCCTTGTACGTCAGATGCTCAAGTCTTTACTAAGACCAAGCAGCTATAATCCCATGCCTTCTGTGGGGGGAGCAGGGTGGGTGGTAGGTCTCATCATGTAGGTCTAGCTGACCGGCCTCTGCCTCACGAAGTGCTGAGTTTAAAGGCATTCGGCACCACACCTCACCAGCATTTGGACTTTTAACCGTTGTTCTGACCTTAAATTTTCAGAAATACACAAGAAGTAAATGAAATATGTAAATATTTCTTGTTTGTTTTTATTTTTTAAGGGAAGTAAATATTTTATTTAAATCAATTGTCAAATCACAATTTATCCAAATGAACATAATGCAACATTGTTCTTGAAAGAAGGGCCACAGATATAACACAGTCAAACTCTAGTATCTATCAAAATACCATTTGTAAAGAACAGGACTCCCTTCATTCTGAGTATGAATTTGGTCCAGCATATAAAGGTACAGTCAAAAAAGTACAGCAGATTCCTTCTGCAAGGAAAGCATCTCACAGCCTTAGGCACACTCATCTATCCATATCATTAAAAGATGGGGGCTCAGTCTGCCACTAAGGAGACTTCTGTCCATCCTGGACTGATTAGTTGTCTTGTTTTTCAATTCACCATTGTCCTACAAAGCAAAGAGGGGAAACTAAGAAACTTCATTATCTTCTCTGTCTTCATGCCCAACACAGCATCTGGCACATAGTAACCAGTAAAATATTTGAATGAATGAATGACTTATAATTGAACTTGCCCTGGAGAGTTTAGACACCACTGACTAATAATTAGTTCATAAAATTTTACAAATATTAGCTCTTTTGCCTGAATGTGATTAAGCCTGATAGTCAATAGAGAAGCAACTACATTTACATATAGAAATTTGTATCTTAAATATTTTAATTTTTACATTTGTTTATTGTATATACACACACACACACACACACACACACACACACACACTCACATTTTTAGAGTCTTTATGGTGTTTTATATTTTCTAGAAGTAAAAAAAAGTCCTGATTGGTGAGATTAATTAAAAATGAATAGCAAAATATAAATATACATGAGAGAACATTTTGATAATTTACTTATAAATATTAAAATGAGGACAATATTTAATATATGGTAAAATAATGAAATATTTTTATTTCTCTAAAGTTCCTCAAAAGTCTTATAAGCTCAAAATGTGCTGTTATTCTTTTTGATCATCTTTTGTACCCTTGTTTGGTAAAAATTTCATTCATTCATGTTTCATTCACTCAGATGTTTCTCTGTTAGGATGTTAGGTTGTTTCACTTTCTTAAAAACACTTTTGATATTAAATTTTCAAACTATATACAAATCACTTCCAAAAGTATGTTTAATGGTTAGAATAGTCTGCTTTTAAGACCAACAGATATTTTTGTAAATTATCAGTTGAAAATTACTATTTCTGTCATATTTTGGGTGGTGAGATTTGGGGGTATGGAATGAAAAATTGCTTCCCCTTCAGATAATAAACAACTAATCTTGAAATAATAATTTCAAATTTGAAGCTTAATTTGTTTTGTTTTGTGTAAACAAGTAACAAGAGACAAAAATGCTCCACATATTTTTTTTCACCCTGCTCTGAGGATAAAGTATGATGACACTCTGTTCTGAGTGTCAGAAGTTAGCATTATCTGAGAAGTTGCTATTTTTAGGTCCAACTGTAATGTTTCTAATTGTGGTGCTTGGAGTAGCGGGTGCCTTCTTTTCCCAGAAGGCTCTGCATTCTCAACATGTACAGGTCAATTTCACATAACGCTACCTACAGGAAGCAATAGGCCCTTTTGCAGGCTCTGTTTCTAACTGGAATATTATGAGCAGATATTGGGAGTCACAGGCTGTATTCGGGAACCAGCTGCATGTCCGGACAAGCATGGATTGTGGTCCCAGGAGGCTGAGAGAACACAATGATTAAATGTAATTTGTTTGAGAGATAAGAAGAAAAAGTATCTTTCTACTGGCAAGACCGACACTGTCTTCAGAAGTGACCTGACAGCTTGGAAAGTAAACATTCACTTTCCAAAGATGATGATCAAGGAAACATCTTTGCGAAGGGACCCGGATTTAAGGGGAGAATTAGCTTTTCTAGCAAGGGGCTGTGACTTTGTTCTCCCATCACGGTTTAAGAAGCGGCTGAAGTCATTTCAGCAGACACAGGTTTGAAACTTGGGTGTTTCTTTTAAAATATTTTAATTACTAATAAAACTACCCAGTAAACTAACACACAAATAATTTTATTACTCACTTGTATCTTGATATTAGGTCAAGGAATTAATCTGTGTTCTCTGTTCAGCTATTTGCAGAAAGCTATTTACAGAGGGATTCCAGAGGGTTTAAAAATAGAACCCTGGGCCTGGAGTACAGTGCTAACATTTTTATCCTGTATGGAGGGAATCCTGTTTTGCAGACAATAAATAAACTTGCCAAGTATTTACCAAGAATACTAGAAAACTATAATTCCTGTAGAAAACTCCTTATTTGTAAATTTAAATCAGTAGATTTTATTAAGATATAGCTATAATGAACGTCTGTCTAAAAGAATACGGATCCTGATAATATTTATAAAAGCAGAATTTTTTCCTTCACTTATTAGTGTGTGTGCATAATGTATGTGAGCACATATACCGTAATACGCATATAGGCATCAGAGAACAACTTGGTAAAGTCAGTTCTCTCTTCCACCTTTATATAGGCCCTGGGGATCAGACTGGTCGCCAGGCTTGTGTGGCAAGTGCCTTTATCCACTTCATCATCTTGACAGCTCCCTGAGGTGTTTTGATAGAGAGACAACTGTGTATGTCCCCGATACACTGTGGATGTGTAATGAAGCATGGCAGTTTCTTCTAAATTTTAAACAAATGCCTTCCCTAGCAAGCTGATACCGGTTGCTGCCCGCAGTGACTACGCAGTCCGCTTCATTGCTTAAAATCCTAGGGCTAGTGTCTCTCTTGCCACACAAGTTGCCTAACGCGGAGTACAATACAAATCAAAGACTATACAAATGCTAGCCATCCAAATTCCAGAAAGGACTCATAATTTTAGTTATTCTGACCCAGAAAAACTTTGGATTTGGGATGGGGTATGTGATTTTTTTTTTCTGTGCATCAAAATGGTCAAATATTGGAAATATTACAGTGACGATATCAGTGACTGTTCAGAATGACTAAGTAGTGTAATGATGCTGAAAAGCTGAAGGAATTGAGATACTTTTTCCAGCTTATTCTTTTTTTTTTCTAGTCCTATATTGGACCAAACTAGCTTTATTTAAATATGAAAATATGTCAAGCCTGCCAGCAAATGAGGCAAAAATTACATTTTTTTAATCTATGTTTATAAAGTCAATTTTAGTATACTACTTTAAAGTTTAAATTATGTGTCTTCTAGTAACACAATTGCAAGTAAATTAATAGAGTTGAAAGTTTAGAATAAATGCATTCTTTTGATATTTTCTTTATTAACCAATGAATTAATAAATACATTCTTATTAGTCAATTGTTTTGTATTAAGACTTACACACACAACAGAATAGTATGTCATCAAATGTTTGCCCATTCAGTTAGCTTTGGCAGCCAGTATTTGTTCTGAATGCTGTGTTTGTCTGTCAGGACAGATGCACAGTTAACATTGAAGGTCTTGTTCGAGACCTCAGTGTGTGTCAGTACCCACTAGCACCAGTGGTCTCAGTTCTAATGCCACAGTTGCCCTGAAATTAAACCTAACTTCACTGGATATCATACTATTGGAAACATTTTCAAGAAACAGAATTTTGATGATTGTATACTTATAGTTTCACAAGCCTCTTTCTGCACAAAAAAATAAAATAGACACCACACTAATACATAAGATCTAGGTAGCACCTCTGAAGATCTGCCCTATTTCAGAATTTTAAGAATACTTTCCAGTGCTGCTGACTCATACGACTGTGTAATGATACTTGCAGATTTAGCATTAAGGCAAGGAGATGTTTATTTAGGCTAGATGATCACTTTGCTAAATCAAGAGAGGTTTATAAACTTTGGGTTGCTTTACAAGTGGACATGATTATTTATTATTGAATCTAAAGGACTGTGCCAAATTCTGCATTGTTTATAATCTTCTGAGAGCCCCACTGTTTGGCTTTGTCACTCACTGCCTTTCACAAGGACAGATCTGTACTCAGCAGGGTTTGGAACATTTTATCTATGTTGCATTCTATTATTTCCTTAATTCCTGCAATCTTCCAAAGAATGGGGATTGTGGTCTTTGTTTATTACTGAAATTCTAAAGGTTTGGGTAACTCTCGTAAGGTCTAGGAAGCAGGTACTGTTTGCTGTTGTGTTTGTTATGTTTCGTGGCCTCACTTTCTTCTCTGCTGTTCCTTCTTTGACTGTAACTATATGGGATCACTGTTCAAGCGTCAGGAAGAGCAGGGTGATTTTAAAAAGAAAGAACATTTGAATAATACTTTGTGTTCACAGTAAATTAAAAACAACAACAACTTAGGTCTGGGGAGGTAGCTCAGTGGCAAAGAGACCGCCTACCATCCAACAGGACTGGGTGAGGCTTCTTGCATACCCCTCCCCCACAGAACCTAACTATTCAATGACTGTCTTTCCTACTGTATGTAGTGTCTAATACATTGCAATGCTGCTGATGACCCTTGTTAATTTAGAACTCTGCAAAAACTTCATGAAATCTTTTTTTAAATTTTTTTCTGCTAGGAATCTCTGAATTGAACTTAGTCTTCATTGGCATAAGATAAAATAAAATAAAATAAAAAGCAACTCCTAAATGGCTGGGCATATGGGGTTGGTGAGATGGCTCAGCAGTTAGGAACAATTGCTGCTCTTAGAGAGGACACGAGTTAGATTCCTAGCAGCCACATGACAGCTCATCGCCATCTCTAACACCAGTCCCCGTGGATCTAAAGCCCTCCTCTAACCTGCACAGCACCAAACATGTGTGTGTGCACAGACATACACACAGGCAAACACACATACACATTAAAAATAAATCTTAGCCTGGCATGGTGGCATACACTTAAAATCCCAGCACTCAAGAGGCAGAGGCAGGTGGATCTCTGTGAGTTGAAGGCCCACCTGGTCCACAAAGTGAGTCCAGGACAGCCAGAGCTGTTACAGGGAGAAACCCTGTCTCAAGAAACCAAGTAAAATAAAATAAATCTCAAAAAAAACTGACCATGATAGCATACTGCTGTAATCCCAACACGTGGCCGATGGAGGCAGGACGCTACTGAGACTTGACTATATGGTGAGAGGTCAAGGCTAGCCTAGGCTTCATCTGAGACTCTATCTCAATAAAAGAAGTAAGAAGTAAAATAAACTCCTATCTGAATGCTGGTATACCTCCCTGACCGTCTTCTCCATCCTGAGGAGTATCAAGCTCTCTGCCGCCCTCCATGCCCCCTTTCCCATCTTAGGAAGCGTACTGCAACAGACACTGTGGGGGGGGGGGAGGAAAGATATAAACTAAATTAATAATTAACTGTTAAGACTGGTTATGATGAAACTAGTGACCATGGTTCTTGCCTACTACAGCATACCTAAAAAAATGAGTTAAACTTATATCTTAGAGAAAACAGCCTGCTGTTTTAAGGGGAAGTGGCAAACAAACCAGCCAGAAGTTTTTAAAAGTGCTTGTCAAGTGCTGGTAGTAATTCTACTTTGATGAAGTCAAACTAGAAGAGAAAATTAAAATATCCCATATCCCAGATATGTATATTTTCTTTCTTTTTTTGTTTTGGTTTTTTTTTTTCTTCTTCGAGACAGAGATTCTCTGTGAAGCCTTGGCTGTCCTGGAACTTGCTCTGTAGGCCACACTGGTCTCCAACTCACAGATATCTGCCTGCCTCTGCCTCCTGAGTGCTGGGATTGAAGACGTGTGCCACCCAGCTTTATTTTCTTTTTTAAGAAGGAGTCTCCTGAAGCCCAGCCTGGCCTCCAGTTTGCTCTATAGCAGAGGATGACCCTTAGCTCCTGATCCTCCTGCCTTCCAAGTGCTGGAACTACACGCTTGCATTACCACACCTGGTTTTGTTCACTAGTGGGTATTGAACACACTGCTTTGTGAATGGTAGTCAAGCACGCTATGCAGTGAGCTACATTCCCCTATCCCCTCCCTAAGTGTATATACTTTAGAAAGCAGATATGGTCATCACTATATCACCAATACAGACATATATATTTGGGAGGCAGGGTTCAAGACAGGCTTTCTCCATGTAGCCTTGGCTGTCCCGGACTCTCTTTGAAGACCAGACTGGCCTCGAATTCAAAGAGATACTCCTGCCTCTGCCTCCCTGAGTGCTGGGATTATAGGCATGTGCCACCACGCCCAGCTTAGATATATATATATTAAACTTGTTATCACATTCACAAAAAGACCAAGAACAGTCTTCAGAAAGAACCTAACTAATAAAGTTCCAAGAGACGAAGAATGTACCTTCACTCCACTGGCTGTTCCAAAGCCACCCTTGCATGGTTCCTAAGTAACTGTCTGTGGCTGTACCCAACTGTACTACAAGCAGTCGGTTTATGACATGGTTTTAAATGGCCAAAGATAAGAGGGGCATTTTTTTTTCTTATTTTTTTCTATGAAGTTGCATTTGTTTGTTTATTGGCCTGTTTGATGTATGTGTGAAACAATTCAACAGTAAACCAGAATTTTATTTTACTTAGTTGTTCTAACAACAACAAAGAGAATACACTTTAAGATCTTTTATCAGCAGCCACAGGCCCCCAGGAGGCAGAGGCAGCCGGATCTCTGTGAGTTCAAGGCCAGCCTGGTTTACAAAGTAAGTCCAGGACAGCCAAGGAATACAAAGAAACCCTATCTCAGAGAGAAAAATTATATATATCAATCAGCTGATACTGTTCTAGCTAACTGATATTGCTCTTTGATTGTCCTGAAATACTTGCCAACTGATAGATGGGAAAATTACTGCAGGATTTTTAAACCATAAATTTGTGAACAAGTACTGACAAGTAATATGTTAATTTATTTAATATGGAAAACATTCCCTAGAAACATGTTTACTACCCTCTAGACTCCTCTAAAGTGAGCCCTTGATTGCTACTATCTCTGGTTGAAGTTTTATATATTTACACACAACTTCTTATTGCTGTTGAGAAATATATACTGTTTAGAGTTTTTATATCTTATAATCATATTTTTCTTCCAGATTCAAAATAAACCAGAAAAGAAACCTGCAACACCACTTCCACCTGCAGCCACCCTCCCAAGCAGTCCCCAGCCTGTCTCCTGTGTTCCTTGTGAGAATGATGTTGTGAATACACCGTTGTCCATAAACATTCCACAGTTCTACTTCCCTGAAGGACTCCCAGACACCTGCAGTAACCATGAACAGATCCTAAGCAGAATCGAAACTGCTTTCATGGATATTGAAGATCAGAAAGCAGATATTTATGAAATGGGGAAAATTGCAAAGGTAATATAACTACTGCAGTGCCAACATTACCCCTCTTCAGCGCCTCTTTGCTCTGGCTTGAAGCACAGGTTTGGTTTTGATCTTCTTATGATGGAAAGTATTTGATCCTACTACATCTCTAACAGTGGTCCTTTGTCATAGTACTCTTTTGTAATCATGGCTGACCTTGAACTCGATTTACAGATTAGATTGGCCTTGGAATTTAGCCATGTGTCCAGGCTGTAGTTAAGAGGCTAAAGATTATAGTGGCCTGAGAGCTACAGTGAAGCAAGTAGGAAATCAAGGAATGCCTGAGACCTCATGTGCACTTCCACTTGGAAGGAATCATTTT
Organism: Acomys minous; assembly: GCF_964271855.1. Taxonomy (NCBI): domain Eukaryota; kingdom Metazoa; phylum Chordata; class Mammalia; order Rodentia; family Muridae; genus Acomys; species Acomys minous. The sequence continues at coordinate 21,837,350 of NC_140495.1, forward strand.
TTTTTATTTTAAAATTTTATTCTTTAAGATAAAGTACTAACTTCTCTTTGTATTTCAGTGCCTCCCCTGTCAGGCCCCAAAATCCTCTGAATGCCTAATTCCTGTTTGCTGCATGTGCCTAGCTCTCTTGCGTGCTCAGCTGTAGACATATTACACTCCCTACTTCTCCTTCGTGATGGATTTCCACTCCTACTAACTTCCCCAGCATCTAGCAAAGACCTCTCTCTCGCCCTATTTGCAAAAGTGCACTTTCTAAGCTTGTCCCACCCTCTTCCCTAGCTGACCCTACTGAGCTTTTTTGTTGCTATTCAATGGATCACAAAAGTTTTTTTTTTATTCTTCCTTCACCCTCTCCCCATGTTAGAACTTATTTGATGGTTCTTAGATGTTTCTAACAAAATCTATACTCCAGAACTAAGAATTGACTTGTCTGCACTGTTTACCTTGAAGAAATTAATCCCCCAAGAACTTACTAGAAGTCATAGGGGGAGCTCAGGTAAAGAACAATTCCTCTAACTTCTACATGGTGCGGTTTCTATGTGCATTATATCAATGAACATAAGTCATATAAGCCAACTCTGGATAAATAGCCATCTACACTAAAGGGTCTCTTTTTGGGGTACTAAGTTTCCTTACCCAACTCCCTGAGAGACAGCTACTGTGCTAGAGGATAGACTGAAGTTGGTAACTCCCCTGACTATGCTGAAGCTACAGAACTGAATATAAAATACAAAATTTAGCAAGGATAAGTAAAATCTGCAAACCAAAACTTCAGAAACCAGGAAAGCTATAAAGAAAGGGTTTTGAAGCATTACAGATGCTAACCAGAAAAAAAAAGATGATCAGATCCTGAGATAGGTTCCAGAAACTACCACCAGATAGGTTCGAAGCAGCTGGAAAATGTCTACCAGATTAAAGCTAAGAACGTTTTTTTTAAATAGACATTGGAGAAGGAAAGCACTGTGATCTACACTGGCTATAGATAGAAAGACAGGACAGTGCAAAGCAGGAATAGCTTTGGGGTAAGAGAGTCATCTGGGTTAGCTAGATTACAGTCTAATAAACGGGGCTGGTTTGTAAAACACACACACACACACACACACACACACACACACACACACACACACACACGTCTTAATTAAGTTTACTAGAACCTCTCAGAACTTTTTTTTATCAGATGTTGACAGCTTACAATTTATGAAACAGTTCATGATAGTTTTCTTGAAATGCTTCAAATAAGCAAATGAGAAGAAACTGTTCCAGATACGGAGCTGGGGGTTTCATGTCTAGAGCGCTTTGTGGTGGTTTGAATGAAATGTTTCCCATAGTCCTGAGCATTTGAATCCTTAGTCCCCAACTCATGAAGGTGTTCGGAAAGTTCAGGAGGAAATATGTCATTGGAGGTGAGCTTTGAGAGTATAAACCCCTCCATCATTTCTAGTTCACTCCCTCTGCTTGAGGTTCAAGATTAACACTCTCAGTTTGCTCCCTGGCCACCACGCCTCCACTCTGTAATCATGGACTCTTATTCTTCTGGAACCATAAGCCTAAATAAACTTCTCTGAGTTGCCCTGGTCATGGCCCTGGTCATATTGTTTTACATCACAGTGTCAGAAAAGTAACTAATACAAAAGACCATCCCAGCAATGAGTACCTCATAGCCACACGCCTGCCGCCTTTTCTGTCTTGAATAAAGGTTCCTGGAATAATCCTCTTCTTCTGAATATTACCAGCCCCTTGACTGAGGAACCTGTTCACCCTGTTCCTCACAGCCTTGTCCTGCTCCACAGACAAGTCTCCTGCTAACTCTCTACTGACTCATGAGAGGGAAGTAGAGCAATGCCTAGTGACCCCATAATATCAAAGGACAGGTAAGCAGAGTAGAGTGAAGGCAGGGAAAGAAAGGTCCTGTGGTGTTGGAAACCAAAGGAAGGGCTTCACCAGTTAGTTATATGATGTACTGTCCGCCCATATGTGGCAGCATGGAAGCCAGCACTGTGGAGGAGTTTTAAAAACAAGGCTGTTTTTTTGTTTGTTTGTTTGTTTGTTTTTTGTTTTTTGAGACAGGATTTCTCTGTGTAGCCTTGGCTATCCTGAACTTACTTTGTAGACCAGGCTAGCCTCGAACTCACAGCGATCCACCTGCCTCTGCCTCCTGAGTGCTGGGATTAAAGGCGTGCGCCACCACGCTCGGCTCAAGGCTGTTTTCTTTTACTAAGCATTTAGTTAGTTAACTATTTATTGTTCATGCTATTAATCAAATGGCATAATAGCCATTTTATACATAAATCACTAGGTTAATTTGATGATAGTCCAAATTTCCATTCTTAGAAGCTAAATCTTTGTGTTAACTGCTGTAAGACATTAACTGGAGCTTAGATAGCGAGATGTACTGAAATGAAGGTGTACATATGTATTTAGTTCAAAAGTTACCTTTTTTTAAAAAAAGATTTATTTATTTATTATTTATGTAGTGTTCTGCCTGCATGTTAGCTTGCACGCCAGTAGAGGGCACCAGATCTCAGTATAGGTGGTTGTGAGCCACCATGTGGTTGCTGGGAATTGAACTCAGGACCTTTGGAAGAGCAGACAGGGCTCTTTACCACTGAGCCATCTCTCCAGCCCTCAAAAGTTACTTTTGAGCCAGCATGATAGCACATGCCTGTGATCCAGTCTTGAGTTCAAGCCCAGTGTGAGCTACAGAGCAAAACTGTCTCAGAAGTGAAAGTTAGATTATGTTCATTTGTTTTGCCTTTTTTTGGGGGGGGGGGGGCGTTGTTAGGACCTCTATAGGCCTAACTACTTAAATGTGTTTTGGTTTTGACACCGTATCAGCTACTTATATTAAAATTTGCTCTGTATTCCTTAATAGTATATGTGTGCCCGTGTGTGTGTGCCCGTGTGTGTCTGTCCGTGTGTGTGTCCGTGTCCGTGTGTGTCCACAGAGGCTAGAAGAGGAAGGGCATCCATCCACCAGAGCTGGAGTTACAGGTGGTTGTAAGTCACCTGATGTGGGTGCTGGGAACTGCAGGAACAGTATGTTCCTTAGCCAACTCTACAGCCCCGTCTCTTTGTTCTTAAAACCACTTATTTTAAAAATTTGTTTGTATCTTCCAGCTACCTAATTTTATTTAACCTAGCTTTTATTTGGGTCCTACTTCTTAGCACTTAACTAAGTTGTGATTATTGTCAACATTCTTTACAAAGTGTCTTTTTTTTTTTTTTTTTTTTTTTTTTTTTTTTTTGCCGTGAGGCAGGCAGTCAGCTGTGTCTTTAGCACTTACTGCCCATCCTCTTACACCAGCTTAATGTAGGAAAGGGAGAAGAGAGGCCGCCATTAAGGAACAGGGAGGGAGGGGATTGTCAGAGCAGTAAATGAGTGTTTATGTATTCTTGCAGTTTATAAAAATGTTTGGGGAGCCAGCTTATGTTTGTAGCTCACGCTTAGCGGTGCTTAAGTGTAGCTGTAAAGACTGGAGTCGGTTTTTTAAGTGCACAGAAAACCTTGTTTATGAAAGCAGCAGCTGTTGGTGTAGTTTGACCTGTTCATTCATCTTAGACCTCACACAGCCACAGAGAACTTAACATCCATTAATGTCTGGTTAAAGTTTTAGTATGTACTTTATAATTTACTTTACACACCTTCAAGTTGTGATAGAGAAAAAAATGAATAGAAAATAAACCTAATAGTGTACACATAGAAACTGAGCAACAGAAAAAAAAGCGTCTGTCAGAGCCTCTAACATAAAACTGCAGAAAAGAGTAAAACTCTCATTTGGGTACGCAAAGCCCTCCAGCTCCTCTCTCCTGGGAGGCATAGCACCATCTAGAGGTGTGCCTTGTGCCTTATAGGGGAGCACCTTTGTACTTAAGTTTCATCTTCTACAAAGTAGGATAAAAAAAAATTAAAGATACCTACGCTTTTATGAATGGGAAATCATGTGAACACCCAATGAAATGATAGCCTTGAAAACACTTTAAAATATTGAAAGAACATGGCAGATATTAAGTAATCTCCTGTGAATATCAGAACAACTTTGCTTTATAGTCTTACTGTTGTTGGGCCATTCTTAAGTCAAATTACAGGTGTTAGTCAGGTTTTCTTTACTCTTTAATTACCATATTCTTTTGCTTCTTTTAAAGCTGTTTTCTAAGTGTTTTTTCTGTATCACTTGTCACCCATTTTTTTACTTAAAAAAAAAATCTTCACACTAGTTTATTCTTTCTTGTGTTACTAAAAATCCCGTTAGGTGCTTTCAGATTTATGTCACTTACTTTCCAGGTTCTTGCTGGCCTTCTGGCTCCTTCTACCCTAATTCATTTACTTTCAGTAAATGTAGCCAACCATGTGTCTCTTTAAAGTGGTCACAGTGCAGGTCCACAGCCTTTATCCTTGCACGTTGTCTGCTAGGGCCTGATACCTTATGCTGCCTAACACTTGGGTCTTCACTTACAATGACCTTTTCTACTCTAGTCCAAAGCATTTTCATTATTATATTTTATCTTTGTGGTTTTTGCCTTTGAATCATAATGAATTCATGTATTAATGTCTTGCTGACTTATAATGCTCCTTATGAACTGACATACCTGCACTTTAAAGCAGTCAGACAAAGAGAAAAGATTGTTTTTCTCCCTTCACTTGCAGAAAGGACTTTTTCTTGCTTTTCTGCCTCATTATTTTCAGCTAGTAATTTTTTCTATTTTTTCTAGTCTGGTGGTATTTAAAATTCTTTTTCATGCAATATTTTTAATCGTGTTTTTTCCTCCTCCAACTCCTCTCAGATCCCACCCCCAACTTTATGTGCTCTCTCTCTGGCTCAAATAAACACACACACACACACACACACACACACACACACACACTCACTCACACACACACTCACACACACACACTCTCACACACACACACACACCGAAAAATCAAAAACAAATAACTAAAAGACCAATAAGACAAAATGCCAAAAGGTAACAAAAAATTTACCTCGAAAACAGCGGAGTTCATTTGTTCACCCCAAAAACAACAGTTCATTGTGTTGGCCAACTGCTCCTAGAGTATGGTTAATATGCCCAGTGACATTGGAGAAAACTGATTTTCTCTTTGGCAGTGGGTATCGATTGCAAATGCTTTCTTGGTTAGCGGTGGGACCCTGTGTCTACTTGCCCCTGTCAGTGCTGGGACCTCACCTGGCTTGAACATGTGTGCAGGTCTTGTGTGGTGTGCTGCCACAGCCTCTGTGAGTTCGTATGAGCATCAGTGCTGCTGTATCTGAAGGCCCTGGTTCCTTGAAGTCATCCATTACTTCTAGCTCTTAAAATCTTCTGCTCCTTCCTCTGCACAGATCCTTGAGTCTTGAGAGGAGGGCTTTGAAATTTTATTTATTTATTTATTTATTTATTTACTTGTTTATCTATCTATCTATCTATCTATCTATCTATTTATTTATTATGTATACAGTGTTTTGCTTGCATGTACACCTACACACCAGGAGAGGGCACCAGATCTCATCATAGATGGCTGTGAGCCACCATGTGGTTACTAGGAATTGAACTCAGGACCTCTGGAAGAGTAGAGAGTGCTCTTAACCTCTGAGCTGTCTCTCCAGCTGGAGAGGAGGGCTTTGATAAGGACATCTGATTTAGAACTGAGTGCTCCAAAGTCTCTCACTGTCTGCACCTTGTCCACTAGTGTTAATTCTCATCTGCTGCCAGAAGCTTCTCTGATGGTGGCTGAGTGATACACTGCTCTATGGGTGCAGCACTGTGTCATTAGGAAGCATCTTGCTGGTATATTTCACTAGCAGAAGGACAGTAGTAGTTGGACAGTGGAAGTTGTTTAGTGGAAGTCGCGCTACAAAAGGTGGAAGTGCGCACCTTCTGGAAGGCGTGCAGCTGCAGTCGGTGGTTCTCCTGACACTGAGCTTGAAAATTCTTGATCTCTTCTAATTCTGAAAAATTCTTGATTGATTCAAGTGGTTAGAGTTTCAAATTTTTTGGCAATCCACTTCTGTGGCTTTCTTTCCCCTTGTTGCTATAATAAAATGCTCTAATCAGAAACACCTTGGGGAAGAAAGGGTTTATTTGCCTTACATTTTCAAGTCACACTCTTTCCTTGAGACTGTTCCGGGCAGGAGAATTCAAGGCAAGAACCGTGAAGACTGCTGCTCGCTGGCCACTGTGTGGTTGATACTCACCCCGCTTCCTTATATAATGCAGGCCGTTTGCCTAAGGATGATGCCACCCACAGCAGGCTGCGCCCTCCTCCATCAACTAATAATCAAGACAGTGCCTCCCCTGGCCAGGCAGATCTAAGCAGTTCTTTGACCAAGGCTTTCTTCTGACAGGACTCTAGGCTGTGTCAGGTTAACAATTAACCCCAACTAGGAAAACTTGCAGTTCTCTCTGTGCTTTGTGTCTGTGGCTCCCCCACAGCCAAAGTAAAGACGACTCTTATCTTTCCCAGCCAGGAGCCTATCAGTAAGGCTACCTAGGAGCATTTCCTCAAAATTCACTATGTATGAAAAGAGGGACTGAGTTGGGAAAGGTGGATTTGACAGTTCACCTACCCAAAGCTTCTTAATTATAAGCTTTGTATTAGCAATCATAGTTTCTGTAATCAACAGAAATCGCAGGGTTGCTAAGCAATACTTGACCTTAGTTGAAGCTTTCAACCTCTGCTTACGCAGTCTTAAACTCTGGACGTCGGAAGCTCTAGCCTGCAACATCCATCACTGAATTTATTGGCAGGGTTGATTCTACTGATCAGGCTGGCTAGTTATGCCACTCTCCTCACTCACTGGTCAGTGTGTGTCACACTCAGTCAGAGGGGACCTTCCCAACATAGGAAGACTATCCAAGAAGCCATTCCCTTTCTAGAACCACCACACTCATTTCAGGAAACCCTCAGTTCTGTTCTGCTTATGAAATAAACTTCATTGTTCTAGAGGCAGTAGTCTGTTCTGGTTTTACCTCATCTTTGTCTCTACTGTGAACTAGCAACTGTCTTGGGATCTCCCAGGATAGATAAAGGCCAACTAGGAATCTTCTGTGCAGAGTTTCATGCCAGGAGTAAGTCTCCTAAACCTAAGGTAGCTACACATCTAGTGTACCTCCAAAGAGAACCTTCCCTCTGCAGGGCAAAGATGGACAGTGAAACTAGATGCTTCCTCCTGCACAGAGTTCTAGATTAGAAACATGCTTTCCATGTATGGACAAAAGTAGGAAGATTTGGAATATTTATTAATATTTATGTGCTATTGGAAATAAATGTTCCCTTTAAGAAAAAATTGGTAATTTAGTAAGAACTCTTTCTTGCAAGAGTAATTGGGTCCTACTTAAGGATAATTTTTAATTAAAAATCAGAACATTTTATTAAGGAGAAGAAAAGCTGGAGCTTTTTGTGGTCTTGAAGTTTATTCTAATTCTTAGCTAACATTTTTATAATGCATAGCTACTTGCAATCTTCTAACATAAATGATGGCACTCTGTGTCTTATTTTTCATCTTTTACTTGAATTACAACCACTTTAATAGATTTGATAGCTGTTTCCTTACACATCCTAGTGTTTTCAGGAAAAGGGGATATCAAATTGTGGGTGGGTGGGTGTGGTACGGGTGCCCGCAGAGCTCAAAGGTATCAGATGACCCTGAGCTGGAGTTATAAACACTGGTTGTGAGCCGCCTGCTATGGGTGCTGGAGAGCACTGCGCTTTCTTAGTTCCTGAGCCATCTCTGAAGTCCCTTTTCTAGTTCAGTTTTTTGTTTGTTGTTGTTTTGTAAACCTGGAGCTTAATAACAATAGGCAAGGAGAACAAGTAAGTTGGTAGTAGAGTGTTTTAACGGCAAGTGACCTGATAATAAAAATGACCGCATTTTCTACTCAAGAAATGAAAGACATACAACTAGAAGTTTAGTCATGTCTTTCTAGAAGGTAGAAAAATATATGACGTAAGAGTGGCAGGAAGAGATGCTGGGGTGGTTTTTTTGTTTGGTTTTGTTTTTCTTTTTTTGCAGCTGTTATTGGGAGGGGGATTAATTTTGCAAGCAGATAAAGGGCTTTCCACTTACTTCACTAAACATGGAGTCCTCTGTGTTGTTTCTCTGCCTCCTCCTCCCTCCCTTTCTCTCATTCACCCCGACAGCCTTTTTATCCACTGGGGCGTGACAGGTGAAAGTCCATGCCTCTTCTTTCGGCTATGCTATCTTTTCCCTTCCCTTAGCTTACTCTGTTTTGGTTTTGTGTGCAGGTCTGTGGCTGTCCACTCTATTGGAAAGCCCCCATGTTCAAGGCTGCAGGAGGAGAGAAGACTGGATTTGTGACAGCACAGTCATTCATTGCCATGTGGAAAAAGTAAGTATGGAAGCAGTCATTCTGAGGCTAGCAAAGAATTGGGTGGCCCTTACAAATGGTATATATCTTATTAGCTTATTCAATAAGGAAAATTCTATGATTCATTACCATTTATACCTACAAGTTATTTGCCACAAGACATTGTCTATTATGCCATTAAATAATGCCAGGTGTGGTGATATATTCCTTAAATCTTAGCACTGAATATGCAGAGGCAAGCAGATCTATGAGTTTGAAGTCAGCCTGGTCTACATAGCTAGTTCTAGGCTAGCCAGGGCTACCTAGTAAGACCCTGACTCAAAAGTGGGGCTAGAGAGATGGCTCAGCAGTTAAGAGCACAGGCTGCTCCTTTAGATGTTCTTAGAGTGACTCCCAGCACCCACATGGTGACTTGTAGCCTTCTGTGTCTCTAGTTCCTGGGGATCCAAAGCCCTTTTCTGACCCCCTCAGGTACCAGGCATGCATGTGCATGGTACATAACAGACAAAACACTCATACACATCATTGTTTTCTAATCTTTAATATTGTGTTTGTAAACAGTAAAACAACTCTCCAGAGATACTTTTCAGTAACTATTTGATAGTTTCTTTCTCAGTTTTACTTATAAAAGTAGAGACTCGGAATTTCAATCCAATAGCAATAATAAAAGTAAATAATGATTCTCCTTTAAGAGTAGAACCATGTGTATCACAAGTTCTGCAGGCTAGAGAGGTGGTTCTGTGGATAAGAGTGCAAATATGAGGACTTAGGCTCAAATCCCCAGCACCCACATAAAAATCTGGATGCGGCTGTGTGTTCCTGTAACCTAAACATCACGAGACACAGAAACGGGGATCCCAGAGGCTCACTAGCCATCCAGTCCTGCAGAAAATTAAAAGTTTCAGGTTCACGGACAGACCCTGCTGTAAATGAGTCAAGTCAGAGTTGTAAACAGGTTGAAACTGCCGTCCTTAGCCACCACAGCAGACATGAACTTGTGCCTGTATATCTCTATGAATGCACCACTCACACACGTGTGTGCACACACCAGAATAAAATTTAAAAGAAAAATATACTTATAATCTTAAATAATTTAATGGATAATTATATCCAATTGATTTATAAAAATTCACTAAATTCTTACAGATTTTAATCAGCACTTTTTGTTTTGTTTTCGAGACAGAGTTTCTCTGTGTAGCCTTGGCTGTCCTGACTTGCTTTGTAGACCAGGTTGGCCTTGAACTCACAGAGATCCACCTGCCTCTGCCTCCCAAGTGCTGGGATTACAAGTGAGCACCACTGCACTCAGCTAATCAGCACTTTTTTGAGAGTTCAAGTTAAAGGACGAAGAACTAGTACTTATCAAATATTCCTGACTCTTAGCATTCTGATAAATTATCTCAAATTCAAGCCCAACTTTTTCTTTAAGTCTCTTCCTTGGATGCTATTAGATATTGCCTTGTTTTGTAACAAAGTCTTGTGGAGCCCAGGCTGGGCTCACTATAACCAGTGATGACTTAGCCCTCCTGACCTTCCTGCTTCCATTTCCCAAGTTCAGGGATTACATGTGTGCATTGCTACTACCCTGGGTGTATGCAGTGCTAGAGACTGAACACAAAGCTTTGTGCATGCTAGGCAAACCCCCTACCAACAGAGCTGCTCTCTATGCCCTAGGTGTGATTCCTTAAAACACTATTTAAGACAGTGGCTCTCAACTTCTAATGTTGTGACCCTTTAGCACAGTTCCTCACGTTGTAGTGACCTCCAACCATAAAACTAGTGTGTTGCTACTTCCTAACTGTTATTTTTCTACTCTCAATGAGTCATAATGTAAATATCTAATTTTCAGGATATCTGATATGTGACACACACACTCCAAAATGGTCGTTACCCACAGGTTGCAAACCACTGATCAGGGCCAGTGTCTCAGGGTTTCTATTGCTGCAGTGAAACACCATGACCAAAAAGCAAGTTGGGGAGGAAACGGTTTATTTGGCTTACACTTCTATATTGCTGTTCATTATCTAAGGAAGTCAGAGCAGGAACCTGGAGGCAGGAAGTGAGGCAGAGGCCATGGAGGAGTGCTGCTTACTGGCTTGCTTCCGTGGCTTGCTCAGCCTACTTTCTTATAGAACCCAGGACCATCAGCCCAAGGATAGCACCACCCACAGTGGGCTGAGCCCTTCCCCATCAATCACTAATTAAGAAAATGCCTACAACTGGATCTTACGGAGGCATCTTTTCCATCAAGGTTCCCTCCTTTCAGATAACTCTAGTTTATGTGTCAAGATAATATAAGCCTAGGTAGCATAGCCAGTCTTCCCTTTTAACTGCTAACTCTTCTTTATAGATGTCCTTCTCACGTTTTCTGGCCCATGTACCCTTCCTCCTAGTAAAGTGGAAATGCTGTCTACTTATTATTTAAAATATACACATAAATGAGGCTGGAGAGATGGCTGAGAGGTGAAGAGCACTGCCTGCTCTTCCAAAAGTCTAAGTTCAATTCCCAGCAACAACATGGTGGCTCATAACCGTCTGTAATGAGATTTGGCACCCTCTTCTGGCATGGAGGCAGAATACTGCGGAAATACTGTATAAATAAGTAAATCTTTTTTTAAAATACACAGATAATATTAGCAGAATTAAACTTAGAGATTCCCTCTAATTCCCTCATACTTCCCCAAGGCTTTTAGTTGTGTGCTGTTTGAATGAAGTGAGTGATTAGCAAGTGTATTCCTAGTCTTAAAAATCTAACAGAAAATCACATTCTTCCTTCATTATATTAGGACTGAAGTGGTCAGGGTATGTGAGTACTACCAGTTAGTAAACTTCCTTAAAGAACTACACCCAAGCCAGAGGTGACAGTTCCTTCACGCTGTCCCCTGGGTTTAGCCATTGTGCTCCGGCATTGATTCTGAGTGGTCCAGATACCAAGGAGTATAAGAAGAGCCTAGCAGAATCTACACCGTCTGGATTATCACTGACTCACCTCTCCTATAGCAAAGAAAAACAGCCTGATAAAATACAAGGAACATCCCTTTTTAAATGTGTTTATAAGTAGTGGTAAAAGTAAGAGACTTTATTGAAGCTAGAAATAGCACAAAAAAGAAAAAAAGGAAAAAAAGGTACTAATGAGCAAGCATAAACCAACAGAGGAAAAAGCATTTGTTCTTGGCGTGGTTTTTTTTTTTAATATTTTAAGAATTTCAGACAAGAATACTATATTTATAACATTTCTACTTCTCTTCTCAACATCTGTGTCCCTGTTCTTGGTATGCTTGCAATCTAGAACACGGAACAGGGAAAGAACAGTAGGAACCTTCCAACATGGCTTACATAGCAAGTTCTAGAGCAGCCACGGCTATCGACTGAGACCCTGTCGCAAGAACAGACAAACATACTCAAGAGCTCACCTTGGCCTTTCCCTTTCCCAATATGAAAATCAGAATTTGAACTGAGAATTTTGGATTTAATTGATATGTAAAAACTGTCGTAGGATTTAAGAACTTTTAAGGTGGTCTGGCTTCCCGTCAGCTGTTGTCCTTTATCGAGGTAGATGCCTGGCCCTGAAACGTGAGCTAGGGGTTAGAAGAGTTAAATTAGTGATCCAGCCCTTGTTAGAGGCATCTGTAGTACTGAGCTCAATATTGTTGGCAAAAACCCACCGAGCAGTCTAGCAAAGCAGCAAGATGTCAGTGTTGACTAAGAGAAAGCCGTGCACAAGCTGGAGGTTATATTTTTAACATGCTAGGACAGTGTGAGACCCTGAGGCCGACTGTAGCAAAGGACAGCTTGTGTGCACTTTGATTCACATGCTCACTGTGAGAGTCACAGCAGTGTTAGTTAAGTCTCTGAGAGAGGGCAGGCATTTGTTAACAGTGGGTAGAGCAGCACAGCACAATGATGGACACAGCAGCCATATCCATTTATTGAAATGAGTTGTCATCTTTGGGAAAAACAACTTCTGCAGAAAAGCAAATGAACAAAAAGTCATGATGGGCAAGTCTGCAGGAAACTGTTCACAGAGTTACGTAGCACTGTAACTGAATTCATCCCTCCTGTAGTAAAAGAAGCCTAGAGGATGCCGGTACATTGTCAGTTACTAAAATGGTTTGGGTGCCCTCTAGTGGCAGTTTCTCTAAAAACACCATTTAAAAACCAGATTGGGAAAGGAAGGCTCAAATGGAAGTGAATGATGGTTTGAGTTACCATTCCTAGGAAAGGGGTTTGAGTTTTGTTTTGTTTTTTTAATTTCACCCTTCACAGAAATCAATTTAAGTTCCAAATATAGTATATTAAAATATTTAAGGGCTGGAGAGATGGCTCAGAGGTTAAGAGCGCTGCCTGCTCTTCCCAAAGTCCTGTGTTCAATACCCAGCAACCACATGGTGGCTCACAATCATCTGTAATGAGATCTGCTGCCCTCTTTTGGCCTGCATACAGAACACTGTATACATAATAAATAAATAAATCTTTAAAAAAATAAAATATTTAAGTCAGGCATAAGTCATGCCTGTAATTCAAGCACTTTGAAGGCTGACTCAGGAAGATTGCTATGAGTTCCTGCCTAGCCTGAGCTACAGTGTAAGTTTTTTCTTAAGTCCAAAAAGTATTCAGGCATAAATAATAAACTAGAAGGCGATAATACGGAATTCAAACATTTTGACATACACATGCGCATCCTGGCTTGCTCTGGAAATGAGAGCTGTGTAGAATTTTTACAGCTGCGTAGCGAATATTGCAGTTGTTCCACAGGAGTATACTTCTGCTGGTGACCAAACACTGGACTGTACACTCCTTACAGGGAATAGAACCTTTCCTATTTCCTTTTAGCCGAGCTCCCTCAAGGCCAGATGCAATACCTCACGTACAGTTAGCATTCAATAAAGCATTCAAGGAGGAAAATAAAATCTGGAGTTGATAATTGAGTTTAGAGAATAAGAAATATTTTTTTTAATTAAAAGACTTCAAAGTTTCAACCCATATAACAAAGACCTGCACACATTTTTTTGTTATTGTTGTTTTGGTTTTTTTCTTATTTGTTTGTTTGTCTGTTTTGTTTTGTTTTTCAAGACAAGGTTTCTCTGTGTAGCCCTGGCTGTCCTGGAACTCACTCTGTATGCCAGGCTGGCCTCGAACTCAAGGAGATTCTCCTGCTCTGACTCCTAAATTCTGGGATTAAAGCCATGCTCCACCACTACCTGGCTTGGTACCACCATTTAAAAAAAAAGAAGTCCAGGAAAAGGACTAGTTTGAAAAGCTTTTAAATTTTGCTTTTTCAGTGTTTTGACTTTTCTGTCAGAGTATATGGACAGCAAATTGTTGGAGGCAAAGAGTTCTAGAAACTTAGAAGACTTAACAAAGAACGGGTTTTCTAAAACTTGTTCTTTCGAAGTCAAAATTTAAAAGCCCCCGTCAGGCAGGCCATGGCTATGTCAGCCTAACAGTAGCGGCGGTGGTGTCGCACACCTCTAATTCCAGCACTCAGGAGGCAGAGGCAGGCGGGTCTCTGTGAGTTTGAGACCAGCCTAGTCTACAACACTAGTCCAAGACAGCCAAGGCTACACAAAGAAATTGTGTCAGGAAAAAAGCAAAAAACAAAAACAACAAAAATAGACTGTGACATCTCCTCCATTGCACAGTAATTTATCTAAGGTCTTTCCTTCTTACTAACTCAGAAGCTGTGGCTCTGCCTGTGTTACACTGAAGGCCCTTCTCCCCTCAGTATATCTTACTAACACATATTTTACCTGTAGCAGTTCATCTTACCCCGTGGTCTCAGTCTCAAAAACACTCTAGAAGAGGAGTTTACCATCTTGTAGTTGATACTCATTTGACGAAAATCAGTATGGAAGCCACTGAAAAGGAAGCATTTGGGCAGCAGGGTAGCTTAGTAGGAGGGACTTGCACAAAACTTGCACTTTAATCCCCAGCACTGAAAATGAAAAAACAAGACTTGAGTCTTAATCTAAATAGCACCCAAGTCAGACTAAAACTCCCAGCCTGTCCATGTGTCGTCACTGTATGCACTGAGCAGCAGAGCTCCCGGCCTGTCCATGTGTCGTCACTGTATGCACTGAGCAGCAGAGCTCCCTAACCATTGTTTCTTTTGCAGGTTGCTAAGAAACCATCATGATGATGCCTCCAAGTTCGTCTGGCTTCTGGCAAAGCCCAGCTGCAGCTATCTAGAACAGGAGGATTTTATTCCTTTACTGCAGGTGATTTTTAGTATCTTTCCAAAATGGGATTTATTTTTGGAATTTGAAAAGAGGTTGTTTGTTTGTTTGACTGAATGGTTCTGGGGTTGTCTGTCTGTCTGTTAGGGACAGCATCTTACTGTATGGCATGGGCTATATCAAACTCCCTGCCCCAAGTGCTACGTTTAAGCTTATGCCACTATGCCTGGTGAGAGGATTTTTTTTTTCATTTTCAAGTGTGATTATAATACTATGCAATTGAGCTACACACATCTAGAAGCCAGATTGCTAAGGATGATTTTTAAATTTGTTGTAGTAGTAAAAAGTAGTAAAATCTTTTGTTGAATGAATCTACAACAGACCCCACAATATAAAATAGACAAAACAGGGCTGTTCCTACTGCATCCAGCCTCCTCCTTAGTCATTCACAGTAATCACTGAAGCATCTTATGAAACTTTAGAATTTGCAAAGATGGCTTGGAAGATGCTAAAAATCAACCATAATTAAGGACCTAGCAGGAACTCATAGCATCTGGGAGAAAATCCGTTTTCTTAATGGAGTGACACTGGGTGTACCAACCATAGTCCAGGGCAAGCCTCATGCTCAGGAAGAGCTGGCCAACATAAAATAATGAACTCCGTGGTAGTGTGTGTGTGTGTGTGTGTGTGTGTGTGTGTGTGTGTGTGTGTTGGGTTTGGGGGGTTTCTTTGTTTTTAAGAATGAGAAAAAGTTGAAGTTGGGGATCCAGGAGGAGCTAGAGAAGGGGAAAAATGTAATTAAAATAATGTTGTATGAACTTTTGAAAATTTTAAAGGAAACAATCTGTTGAGAAACAATAAAAGGCTGAGGAATAATCAGAACAACTATCATGAACTCTGATGGGCATCTTGACTTTTTGATTCAAGCACAGATCTAAAATGGTTCTCTGATTTTTCCACTAAAATCTGTTTGTGACAGAAGATTAGAATAGGAAGAAGAGCTGTGCATGGTGGTGCTTGCCAGTGCTTATCTGTAATCCCAGCACTAGGAGATGGAGCAAGAATGTGTAACCTGCACTACTAAACACACCAAGGTCTGTCTCAGGAACGAGTGAATGGATGGATGCGAGAATGGAAACTTGAATCAAGCATACTGAGATTCGCACAGCAGTTGCCACCAGCCCTCAAAAGTAGACAAGAACAGAGTAAAAAGAAAATACTTGTAGGAGAGAAAAAGAGAGACACCAAGCCTGCCTCTCAGAGCACTCCAGCCTAGGAGTAATTTCAGTTAAGGGCAACAGGCCTTATTACTATCACCAGATTTCAAGGAGATGAGTAATTTACATTATTTGCATAGGCTCTCTGTTTACTCATCCAGGGAACTCACTTGTGTGGAAGTTTTCACTAATAGAGCCAAATAAATGAAAAAACAGTACTTCCCACTTTTTCCTTTTCTGTTTAGAGATGTTAAGACCTGTTCTTTACAAATATGTTTTTTTGTTTGTTTGTTTTTGTTTTTGTTTTGTTTTTTGAGACAGGGTTTCTCTGTGTAGCCTTGGCTGTCCTGGACTCGCTTTGTAGACCAGGCTGGCCTCGAACTCACAGCGATCCGCCTGCCTCTGCCTCCCAAATGCTGGGATTAAAGGCATGCGCCACCACGCCCGGCTTACAAATATGTTTTTTACATGTGGAAAGGATATGTATCAGATCTTTAAAAAAATCTCAGAACTATAAGTGTGTTTTGAGATGGAGTGTTGGCCCAGTGGTTAAGAGCACAGCTCTGAAGGGAGAAGGCATCTGAATGGAAGGGCATCCCAAGAAAGGGTGCCCAGGAACCACACAGCTCTGTGAGGAGGCCTCAACAGATGCCCTGTAGCTGCCTGGGGAGGGGAACCCCAGCTGAGCTGAAGCTCACGAGCCTCAGCCCCACCCCATATCTTTGTTTCTTCTACTTTCTTCATTGCTTCTTGGCTTCTTCCAATGAGAGAGTCACACCAGGCAGCAAATCTCTTACAAGAGATTTATTGGAGGGACGAATCCAGCAGTGGCTGCCTCTGCTCCCAGGAAGAGGCAGCAGGGAACTGAGCAGACACAGCCTTTTCAGGACAAAGATTTCCAGAGTGAGGATTCCAGAGATTTCAAGCCCTGAGCTTGGGGAGCTCAGGGATTGGTGGCTTTTTATTCAGACTTTTCACCTAAAATTATCTGAGATGGGTCCTATTGAGGGACTGGAGATGACCTTTGTGACAGTTACAGAGGCTGAGTAAAGTCTAGGGGAGGGGCCTAGCTGCCGGAGCTCCTCAGGTCAGGGCCTGGCCACTTTGCTGCCTTGATGGTTTACAGAGTATACAAAGTTTACAAAGGGAGCGCCCCCAGCCCCACCCCCAAGCAGGAAGACTTTCCCTGCAACTTGAGTCAGCATGAATAGCCTACAGAGACTGGAGTGGAGCAGCCTCCACCATGGACAGCTCCTACACTGGTATCTCACAGGACATCCCAGTGCGGGTTGAGGTGGGAAAGTCTGCACTTGTAGACAGCCCCCACGGTGGCATTTCACAATGGCAGCATGCTGAGGAAGCCTTGCTACTCGAACAGGAACCACCGTTTTGACAGCTGCCTCCATTTTGACAGCTGCTATGGCAGCAGCACAGGCTGGGACAGGAAAGAGGAGTCACCACTTGTGGTGCACAGATCAGGGACTTCACATGATGCCAATAATAGGCCCTTCTCTTGAGATAATGCCAGTGAGACCTGGAAAGAGGCTACCTATGGAACATGATATGCCAGGGACAGACACATGAGCCTCCAACGACTAGAGCTGATTTTCCCTTGGTTATACCCACTTATCCGGTCAGCTAAAGAGGGGAAAGGCGTCTTTATATCAGCTCTATCTTATTTATTCTACTTCTCCAAGAAATTATGGTGTTGTGACTCTGAGTGTTTTCTAACAACATAACAAGATTCACTTCCCTCTTCTTATCAGAATAATTTGGGAAAGAAGAAATGGAACCAAAAAAAGTGTTTTCATTTGTATTGTAAAAATTAAATTGTTAATTCATTTATACAAACCCTATGGAAACAAATTTTTAAACTCTAAGTGAAATGGACAATTTTCTAGAAAGACACATGTGACCTACCTAGATTGACCTCATTTGAGTTGGAAAATTTAACAGACGAATTTTCACAGAAGTTGTAAAAATGTTAATAAGCTGCTTCTCTAAAAAGAACTAATGACAGGTAGTTTCACAAGAGAAATTGTCCAAATTTTCAAAAACCAGGTAGTCTTTATGTTCTATAAAACAGTCATTCCAGAGTACTGAAATGGCTACTGTATAAGTAATTTCTAAAACAGATGTCACTGGTACCCTAAGTCAAGTAAACACAGTACAAAGAAAACTGCAAATAAGTGCAGTTTCATGACTAGTGGTAAAACGTAATAAAATGCTACCAAATAGAATATGCCATGAACCAATGGCATTTATCCCAGAAAATGTGGGGCTCAAGAGATGGCTCAGTGACTAAGAGCATTTGCTGCTCTTGCCAAGGACCTGGGTTCCACTTCTTCCTGCAGTAGATGATGATTGATACAGAGACCCACACCTGGTCAGTGTGCAGAGCAGAGGAGACTATGGACTGCTCAGCTGAGTAGGACAAGAATCATTACAGAAGAGGGGCAAAAAGATTACAAGCGCCAACGGTCATAGACATCTACATAAAACAGTATTTGCCAAATACGACAGGGCTATGGCCTGGTGGCTACTAAAGGAGAGAAATGGCCCTCAGGGATGTGGCCCTAAAGAAACTACCCACATCCAGTAAATGGTCTTACACTCACACACGTACATGCAGCACTGAATGGACCTGGTGAAATTTTTAAAAAGAAGACATGAAGTTGAGAGATGAAAAATGGCAGGCAATAAGGGAGGGGGCGGGAGGGTACATTTGACCAAGTACATTGTAGGCATGTATAAAATTTTCAAACCAAAAACCAAATATATTGTATATATTTATTTCTCAATGGTGTTGGTAGCTCTGTTGGTATAGTAGGATTGAATAAGTAACTACATTGTAGATGAGAGCCAGATTTCTTACTTTTATAGTTACAAAGAAAAGCAAGGCTTGAGTAAACTTTGTGGTACTGGATTGGAATTAGAATTCCTTGCTAATACAGAATATTTGATATCTATCTGTATAGTTTCACAAAGGTACATACATGTGTCTCCTAGTTATGCTCACAGGGTCTGAGAGCAGAGATGCTCAGTAATAATGGACACGCACAGAACCTAGACTCAATTCCTAAAACTCTTCTCCACTAAAACAAACTGTAGACTCTTAGGAAAAAGGTTGATACAAGCTATGGGAAAGGGAAAATACAGGATGAACTTAAAGTACAAAAGGACAGGGCAGTCAGACAGAGGGTCCTAAACGAGAGTTCCACATGGCCAAAGCGAGGTCGATTGAGCCACAGAACTAATCATAGAGCACCTGTGTGGTGCACTGGAAGGGGACCCAGCATCATTTTTGTGCTTTTCCTGATGAAAATATGTGAATTTAATCTAACGGAAAAGTTAAGACAAAGCCAAACTGAGAGGTGTAACTTACAAGAATTCATTAAAATCAGTGCGATCGTGAAAGCCAGAAAGAACCATCACATATCAGAGACCAGAGAGACCACGAAGACTAAACGGGGTAGACTAGGGGAGCGGAACTGGGAAGTGGTGAGGTTTGACTAAGGTCTGTGGTTCAGTGCTATATGCACGTTTCTAGTTTTGATACTTGTTCTGTGGTTTGTGACTTACTATCTTAGGAAGCTGGAAGCAAGACAAAGAAAGTTTCTCTGCAGTGTTTTTCACAATTCATCTGAAAATTAAACTTATTTCCAAATTTACAAAACCACAAGCAATAAAATCCAGTCTAAGCTGTCCTGATTGAACGATATTTCTGGTTTGGCATTTGACCTCGCCTCTGGCTGTTAACTTAGGAGTAACCATTTCTAACATTCTCTAGAGTCAGAGTACTTTAAAATGCCAATTAGGCAATTAAAAATAGTTTTCAATGTTTTACCTAATAGTCTCCCACAAGAACAAGATAATAGATTTTAAGATAAACAGAATTTTTGTTTGTTTTTTGTTTTTCGAGACAGGGTTTCTCTGTGTAGCCTTGGCTGTCCTATACTAACTCTGTCGACCAGGCTGGCCTCGAACTCACAGCAATCAGCCTGCCTCTGCCTCCTGAGTGCTGGGGTTAAAGTCATGTGCCACCACGCCTGGCAAGATAAACAAAACCTTAAGTTTAAAATGAATTTGTCCACATAATCATCTTTTTCTTTGAAATATAATTTCACTCTGTAGTTCAGGCCAGCCTCAAACTTGGAGTCTTCCTGTCCTGTCGCTTCTCTCACTTGTAGAAATGCAAGTGTGCCAGCACAGCTGGCTACAACTGTTTCAAAAAATGAAAGAAAGAGAAGAAAACTAATGGGCATAAGGTTGGCTCTGTGGCTTTTTTTTCCAAAAATTTCATTCCTCTGTGTTAAGGAAATCATTTTTGTTGGCTTCTCTGTCATAACTCTTAGTAAACATTTTCAACCTTTAATGTGTCAAGATTGCAGTACATACGTACCTCTAAGACATTTGACTCACAAATCACCAAATTAGTTAATTTTAAATCTTCATATTTAAGCATATTATTATATGCATGTAGAACATTATATATTATAAACATGCTTATAATAAGGTATTAATTAAATATTCAGTACATTATGCAGTATTCCAGAATAGAAGATTTGCTCAAGTGTCAGCCTATTCTGGAAGAAGGGAAAACTTCTGGGGAGCTTTTTTTGTTTGTTTTTCGTTTTTTTAAATCTGTTAACCTAGTTTTGATTTCAATCTTTTTAAGGATGTGGTAGATACACACCCTGGCCTCACCTTCCTGAAAGATGCTCCAGAATTCCATTCCCGCTACATCACCACGGTAAGATGAGTGCTGATTTGCTGTAATAAAGTTGCTTAAGTTGCCTCTTTATTGTTATCTATTACCCAGGCTTTTGCATTGTTGTACAAAAGATAATTTGGACTATAATAATTATTTTAAATAGAAGATAAAAGTGAAAGTAAATGGGTATTTTTATATGTATTCATATTCCTTCACATGATCAATATTTAAAAGAGGTCTACGATATAAAATTGCTCTAATATTCTGTCTGGTATTATGAGGAATATATTTACTCTTTTTCAAGATATATTTTCATCTTATTTTATTTGTATGGGTATTTTGCCTCCATGTATATCAGTGCTCATGTGCATGCAGTGCCTGAGGAAGCCAAGAGAGGGCATCATATCCCCTAGACCTGGAGCTGCAAGTTTGTTGTGAGCCGCCATGTGGGTTCTGGGGATCTATGGGTCCTCTGGAAGAGCAGCCAGTGATTTTAATCCACCTCTCTACCCGATGTCCTTACTGTTACAGATTTCCATATTCGGTGAGCTTTAGCATTTCCAAGTAATACTGAAAATAATTGTCAACAAATTATTCCCTTTAAAAAGTCTCTAGACCCCTAAAATTGTGTCTAGAGATAATGAGAAGTAGCTTATGTGTAAACAGAACAAACCATGTAGGAATCTGAAATAACATGCTCACAATTCCAGCTGGTGAGGTGCTCACACTCCTGTTCCCCTGGTAGAGTCTGATCTAATGAGCCACAAGTAGATGCCATTATGAGTGAGAGGGTACAGGCCAGTAGTGCAGTCTCTGCCCAAATAGTCCCAGGATTATTTGGGGATGGGGTATCCAAAGCACAAGCTCAAGACACACTTCATGTTCACAGATGCACTCAAGTGAGACAGCCTTTGCCAATAGCTTACTTAGGTAACTCAGGTAAGCAGGGCAGTCTGCTCTAGGGAGAACTCTGTCAGGCTGAGAGTGTAATTCTAAAATAACAAATAGCTACTGTGTTATTTGAGTATCTTCCTCTCCTTGGATTGTCTTCCTTTCCTTTCCATTGGCTGTGTTGATGCTAAAACACATAGTAAAATTTTGGCCAATAAGAAGGCTCAGCAACTGGACACCATGGTGTCTGCCTTTAGTCCAAACACTCAGAAGGCAGAGCCTGGTGAACCCCTGTGAATTTGACGGCCATGCAGGTCTACGTAGCAAATCCCACTGCAGCCAGGACTGCATAGACAGACCTTGTCTCCAAAACAAGCCTGAACTAGAACAACATGGTGGAAAAGAGACCCAACTCCATAGGTTGTTCTCTGACATCCACACTCACGCATGGAATGCACATGTGTATCGAAACGCAAGTACTCTAGTCAAATAACGGCGTGGAACTTTAGTATTACTTTAAAGTTGTACAGTGAGTTTTTCCAAAACACATGCAACATAAGATCTAGGATGAAATTGGCTGATGGTATTCTTTTTTCTTTCCTTTCTTTCTTTCTTTCCTTTCTTTCTTTCTTTCTTTCTTTTTTTTTTTTTTTTTTTTTTTTTTTTTTTTTTGGTTTTTTTGTTTGTTTGCTTGCTTTTTTGTTTTTTGAGACAGGGTTTCTCTGTGTATCCTTGGCTGTCCTGGACTCTCTTTGTAGACCAGGCTGGCCTAGAACTCACAGAGATCTGCCTGCTTCTGCTGGGATTAAAGGTGTGCGCCACCATGCCGGGCCCTAATTGTATTCTTGGGCACAAAAGTGGCCAAACTAAAGAAACACTGCTCATAACAAAAAACAGCAAAGATCGTAATTACATAAATCACAAAGGTCTATGATGCAGGAATATACATTTTATTTTGGTAACTATTTTATTAGTTGTTTTTAGACTAAAAAAACGTCACCTAAGTAAGAAAATAATATTCTTCTATATTTCCTTAAAAAGTTACCAACTGAAAAGTAAGCCTTTTTAATAGTGAATGAAAATTAAAATAGCCTTTGAATTACAGTCTTGCATGTTAGGCAAAGAGTTTGTTAATGAATAAATGCTCTGCTTAATATATGCCAACATATGCCAGCTTTTGGGAAAGATGGTACCCACTTAAGTTTTTTAAGTGAGCAGTGAGCCTTCAGAGACTTCTCTGTGGCACTGGCACCAGCAGTGAAGTTATTCTGAGCTTGCACAGATGGTGTCTTAGTGCTTTACTCAGTCAGCGTCTCACTTGGCCTGAATCTATCACTTTAGGCTAAAATTACTAAACTGTGCAGTAGCTGCTTCTCACCACTGAGAGCTTTTAAACTCATTCCCCTTTTCTCTTGACAGAGAAAGAAATCACTTTTTAGAAACGTTTTGTAGTTTTCCAAGTTATTTAGACAGACCATGAAAAAATTTCAGAGCCATAAAAGTTAAGGAATGAATTACTAGTCCATTCACTATGTCTTTCCACATAATAAGAGCAAGGCTTCTATTGTTTGAGTGTGTTTACCTGCACTCATCACCTATAGTTAGAGCTATTTGTTAATTTCTGTCTGTATTTCATTTACTTTTTTAAAAAAAAGCATATAGTGGGCTGGAGCCCACTAAGCATATAGCGGTTGGGAGCACTGACTGTTCTTCCAGAGGACCCAGGTTCAATTCCCAGTACCCACATGGCAGCTCACACCTGTCTGAAACTTTCAGTTCCAACTGAAATCCTCACATAGACATACAAACAGGCAAAACACTGATGCACATAAAATAATAAATAAATAAATTTTTTAAAAACAGCATATAGCTGGATGTAGTGGCACATGCCTTTAATCCCAACACTAAGGAGCAGAGGCAGGCAGATCGCTGTGAGTTTGAGGCCAGCCTGGTCTACAAAGAGAGTTCCAAGACAGCCAAGACTACATAGAGAAACGCTGTAGGGGGGTGGGAATGGGGAAAGGAAGGAAGGAAGGAAGGAAGGAAGGAAGGAAGAAAGAAAGAAAGATGTAATAGAGCCAAACATTTCCTTTCCTGGTGGCCTATATTGTTAATTAGTTTCCATTGTATAAAGAATGGAGACTGACACAGGATTCAACATGTCTGTTAAGTTCACTAGAAGTCTTGGTGAAAGATTGTCAGTTTCATTCCTCTCGTTAGTAGTAAATAATGATTCCTGCTTTTATATTTTAAAATTGAGAAAAAGTTGTTAAGCTAGCAAGCATAATGGAGAGCCAGCTGCTGCACGCTTTCGCCACTAGATGGTAGCCCTGCTTCAGTGATGTAAAATGCACACACAATAATGGAGAAAATACGCTATCAAGTTGGGCCTTAGAATACGGAGACTAGAGCGATGGAAGATACAAATGTGTTGTTTTACTCTGCTAAAGAAGTAGCTTAACAAAGGTTCACAGCAGAGCACACCTAACACACTTAGGGTTTTATATTTTAGATGTGTGAGTGTTTTGCCTAAATGTATGTATGTGTATCACATGCACCCCTGATGTCACAGAGGTCAGAAGAGGGCATCAGATCCCTGGATCACATGGCTGTGGGCCACCATGTGGGTGCTGGGAACCAAACTTAGGTCCTCTGCAGGAGCAACAAGTATTCGTAATCACTGAACCATCTCTCCATCACAAAAAACTTAGAAAAATTTTTAAATTCTGACAAAAGGTAAAAGGGGGGCTGGAAAATGGCTCCATAGTTAAGAGTATGTACTGCTCTTCCAGAGGAGCAGAGTTTGGTCCTAGTACCCACATGGGCAGCGAACAGCTACCCGTAACTCCAGCTCTAGGGGACTCCAAAAGCCCTCTTTTGAACTCCATGGGCACCCTCATAACATATAGAAGTATATATTCATAAACATACATTTAAACATCTTTTAAGAAGTAGGAAGGGGGCTGGACAGATGGCTCAGGGGTTAAGAGCATTGTCTGCTCTTCCAAAGGTCCTGAATTCAATTCCCAGCAACCACATGGTGGCTCACAACCATCTATAACGTGATCTGATACCCTCTTCTGGCCTGCAGGTGTACATGCAGATAGAGCACACAAATATACATAAAATAAGTAAATCTTTTTTTTTTTTTTTTTTTGGTTTTTGGTTTTTCGAGACAGGGTCTCTCTGTAGCCTTGGCTGTCCTGGACTCACTTTGTAGACCAGGCTGGCCTCGAACTCACAGTGATCCGCCCGCCTCTGCCTCCCGAGTGCTGGGATTAAAGGCGTGCGCCACCACGCCCAGCTAATAAATCTTTTTTTAAAAAGTAGAAAGGAAAGAAAACAAATACAGATCAAAGTTTTAAAATATTGTATCTTGCTTCCATAAGTATTTGAGCAGAATATATACTTTAAATTAGGATTATAGTCTAAATCAAATAAATTTACAGCCAGGTACAGTACACATGCCTATAATCACAGCATACTGAGAGGCAGAGGCAGGTGAATCTCTGTGAATTCAAGGCCAGTCTAGTCTATAAAGCAAGTCCAGGACAGCCAAGGAAGGCTACACAGAGAAACACTGTCTTGAAAAACAGAGAGGGGGGGGGGGAGAGAGAGAAATTTACACCAAATTCTAATGATATTGAACAAGACATTTTTTATGTGTATATTGAAATTGACTTTGAGGGCCAGCAAGATGGTTCAGCAGGTAAAGGGATCTGGCAATAAGCCTGATGACCTTAGTTCAATTCTTGAACTAACTGAGTGGAGAATAACCAAATCCCAAAAGTTATCCTTGGACCTCCACACTTGTGCCATAGCATGTGTGAGCAGTGTTACAAGTTTTATCTCCTGGAGAGAGCCAATTAAAAAAAAAAGTGGTTGGTTACTCCTATAACATTTGTGCCACTATTATTGCAGGCAAGTTACTGTTACAGGTGACCAGGGTTTGTAGCTAGAAAATATTGATGATTACCTTTCTCCTCTGATAAGCATGCAGAGTACATTCCAACACCATGAAGGCTAGTCAGGAGGAGCGAGGCTTCCAGTTAGCACCAGTTCTACTTCTCTGTCTGATGGCACCTGTGAGTATTGTCTTCAGCAATAGAGGTTGTGGAGAGTAACCAATAGCCTTGGCAATAGCCAGTGGTATATGCAGATTTCCATGGGGCCAAAGACTCAACAAAATGTGACTTAGTTCTGGCACTAGAGATTTATTTGTCTTGGTATCATTAAGATGTCTAGTTCGGGCATGGTCTCCCCTATCATTTGGTGATTGCATTTAGATTCCTTTCATATATGTATATATTGTAGAACATTTCTGCAGTAGTGGGTCCATATGTTTTTTAAATGTCCTTTAGCTGTGCATCCCCATATCTCTCCTGTACCCTTCACTTCCATCCCTTTCCCGACTTTATCCTCCTGGTCTCTCCTTTGTCTCTCCATAACAATATGTCCTATTTCCCCTCCCTTGGGAATGCCTCTCCTCCCTGCTAGTCCTTTACTCAATACCTAATCTCTGTGATTTTTCAGATTGTGGCACACATTTTGAAGACTTAAACGCTAACGTCCACATATAAGAGAAAACATGCAATAGTTGTCTCTTTGGATCTGGGTTATCTTACTCGGATTTTTTTTTTATCTCCATCCATTTACCTGAGAATTTCATAATTTTTAACAGCTAAATATTAGTCTATTGTGTAAATTATGACTTTTCGTTACCTACTCATCAGCTGATAAGTGTCTTGGCTATTTTCAATTTCTGGGTGTTACATATAAAGCAACAATGAGCATGGATGGGCAGTTATCTCTGTAGTAGGACTTAGAGTCCATTTGGGTATATGCCCAAGCCTACTTTCAGCTGGACATTGAGGCAGAATGGTTACCTGCTCCCTGAAGAATAGCCACACTGATTTCCAAAGTGGTTTGCACTCTCACCAGCAATGGACAGATGTTCCCCTTTCCCTAAATCCTTGCCAACAGGTGTCATTCTGTGTTTTATTAATTGGGCCAACAATTGTTTCAAGTTATATTCTCTACTTTCACTTCTGTCAGAGTCAAGATACCTGGTCTTATGTTTAGGTCCTTGATCCATTTGGAGTTGAGTTTTGTACAGGGTGAGAAATATGGATTTATTTGTATTCTTCTACATGCAATCAACCAGTTTGACCAGCACCGTTTATTGAAGATGACTTTTTTCCCCAGTGTGTATATTTGTTTTGTGTGTGTGTGTGTGTGTGTGTGTGTGTGTGTGTGTGTTTGTGTTTTGGTTTTTTGTTTGTTTGTTTTTGTTTTTTGGTCAGAAGTCAGATGTACAAAGGTATATGGGCTTATGTCTGGGTCTTCAGTTCCATTGATCAGCATGCCTTTTTGTGATAACACCATGCTGTTTTTATTACTGTTTCTCTGTAGTATGAATTGGAATCAGGGATAGCGTATATCTTCGCAAGTAATTTTAGTATTATTATTCAGGATTGTTTTAGCTGTCCTGAATTTTTTATGTTTCCATGTGAAGTTGAAATAAATTTGTGTGAAGAATTTTGTTGAAATTTTGATGGGGATTGCATTGAATATGTAGGTTGCTTTTGGTAAGATGATCATTTTCAATATTAGTCCTTCCAATCCGTAAGCATTGGAGGTTTTTCCATCTTCTGGTGTCTTCTTCAATTTAATTTGTCAGTGTTCTAAAGTTTTTATTACTCACGTCTAACTTGCTTAATTATAGTTATCCCAAGATTTTGGGGGAGGCTACTGTAAAAAAGTACTTGATTTCTGTGTCCTGATTCTTTGCTGGAAGTGTTTATCAACTGTAGAAGTTTCCTGGTAGAATTTTAAGGATCTTTTATGTAGGAAATTATATCATCGGCAAATAAAGATATGTTGGCTTCTTCCATTCCTATTTGTAGTTATCCAGCTGTTTTACTGCTCTAGTTAAGACCCCAAGTGCTGTATTGACTAGGTATGAAGAAAGTGACTATCCGTGTCTTGTTCTTGATTTTAGTAGAAATAATCTGAGTTTCTGTTTAGGTTGGTATCGGCTGTGGGCTTGCCTTTATTACGCTATGTCCCTTGTATTCCTAGTCTCTTCAGGACTTATCATGAAGGGATGATGCATTTCTTCAAAGGCCTTTTCTGCATTTAATTAGATTATCATGTGGTTTTCAGTCTATTTATGTGGCAGATTATGTTTATTGATTTACATATGTCGAATCATCCCTGTATCTCTGGGATGAAGCCAACTCGATCACGGTGGAAAATCTTTTTGATGTGTTCTTGGATTTGATTTGCAAGTATTTTATTTAGAATCTTTGCATCAACGTTCATACGGGATATTGATCTATAATTTTTCTTAGCTCTTTGTGTGGCTTGTGTATCATGTTAAAGTGGCTTTATAAAAAGGATTAAGAAATGATCCTTTAGTTTTTCTTTTTATATAGAATAGTTTGTGATGTTTATTCTTCTTTGAAGTTCTGGTGGAATTCTGTGCTGAATCCATCTGGCCTTGGACTTTGCTGTTTTGTTGTTGTTGCTGTTATGTCTTGTTTTCTGATTGGGAGACTTAATTGCTGCTTCTGCTTCTATAGGGAACAAGGGGCTATGAGTATGTTTACATTGCTACTTGGTATTGACTTAACTTTGATAGATCAGATATATCAAGAAATCCATCCATTCTTTTAAGTTTCTCAGTCTGGTGGAGTATGGATTTGCAGAGTTCTTTATGATTCTTTGAACTTCTTCAGTATCTGTTCTACTGTCCACTTTTAGTTCATTTGGCTAAGAGATTGTCCATTTTGTTGATTTTTCTCAAAGACCAACTTTTTGTTTCATTAGTTCTTTGTATTTTTGTTTTTCTTTCACTGATTCCATCCCTGAATTTGGTTATTTCTTGCCATCCACTCTTTTAAGGTATTATTTATTCTTGTTGCTCTAGGGCTTTCAGGTGTGTCAACTAGTTGCTGAAATGAGATCTTTCCAGGTTTTTTTGTTTGTTGGTTGGTTTTTTGTTTTGTTTTGTTTTGTTGTTTTGTTTTTGGTTTTTATTTTTTATGTAGGCACTTAGTACATAAATATGTCTTTTAAAATTACCTTCATTATGTCCGATAAGTTTGAATATACTGTGGTTTTTTTCACTTAATCCTTAAAAGTTTTTAATTTCTTTCTTGAGTTCTATCTTGGCCCATTTTTTTTTATTCAGTTCTGAGTTGTTCAGTTTTCCTGCATCTGTGTACTTTCTGTTGTTTCTATTGTTGATATAGATATCAATAGCTTTAACCCATGGTGGTCAGGTAGGCTGGTAGAAGAAATCTACTTCCGTTTTCTTATATCTGTTGAGATTTGCTTAATGTATAAGTATATTGTCAATTTTGGAGAAAGTTCCATAAGCTACTGAGAAGAAAGTATATTCTTTTGTGTTTGGATGAAATATTCAGTAGAGATCTATATCCCTTTGATTTACGACATTATTTAACTTCAGCATTTTCTGTTTAGTCTGTGCCTGGATGACCTTTCTATTGTCAAGAGTTAGGTACTGGGGGCTGGAAAGATGGCTCAGAGGTTAAGAACACTGCCTGCTTGTTCTTCCAAAGATCCTCAGTTCAATTCCCAGCAACTGCATGGTAACTCACAACCATCTATAGTGAGATCTGGTGCCCTCTTCTGGCATGCAGGCATACATACAGGCAAAACACTATATATAGTAAATAATCATTTTCAGTTTTATTTTTTTACATATACATTTGTATTATTACACATATATACAGTAAGCTACCTACTAGAAGAAGAACCACAAAACAATCAGGAATTATATAAATATTACATTCATAGCGTTTTGACTATTTGTATTCAGCAGCCTTGAAGAAAACATCTTCCCTATCTATCTTGGTACATCTAAAATTCTGAATGTAAATCAATATCTGTCATATCTCATCTCCATCAACCTAAAACATCTATCTACCTAGAAACATCTTAACAACTAAGCTTAATTGTAAAACTAAACTATCTGGTCTTCAACCCCATCAGAGACTTGAGAAGGAATAAAATTAATTACCCAAGTATACAGGGGAGTGCACGTTAGCAGATTACCAAATGAGAAGATGAAAGAAACAGTTTGCTGCCTGAACAGTCACCCAAAACTCTCTATAATATTGAAGCATCATCCTTTCCTTAAAAAAAAAAAAAAAACAGAACTCTTTTACAATGGCTATACCCACTGGCTTCTTGTGCTGAGGTCTAGTCATGTGATGTCGGAGGAGTTTCTTGATGCCAACATCTGGTCTTGTCTTTGTTGGGTGAGTGTTATGTTCTTTGGTTACTGTTGCTCCCTCTGGATTCTGGGCAAGTGTGGTGGCTGTGGGTCCCTGATAAAAAATGTTTCTGGGTCACCAGGTGAAATAAAGAAGTAGAGATAGGGTAGGAGGAAAGGCTGAGAAGGTTTCAGGGAAAGAGCTAAGCTCAGTCCCAAATACAACTTTAATAATCAATGCCCTTTTAAATTATATCAGATTGACAGACATCCTTCTGACTTACTGGTCACTAAGCCAACACAGTAGAATCTTGCGCCTCATTATCTCCCCAGCAAGCACAACCTGACTAAGGCATCCATCCCTGTGCAACTGACAGACAATGAGTCATGTGTAGGCAGCTAGGAAATGAGAACATGAAAGGGAATTTTTCTCTCTTATAGAGGCCAATTTAAACTATATAAGTAGGGTTAAAATAAACAGTTTTAATTTTTACTTGGCATTGCAATTGGCATCAAAAGTTGTTACTTAAATTAGTTGCACAGATATTCATAATCTGGCCTTCATTAGGGTATTAGAAATATGAACTGTCTTTAATTTGTTTTGTTTTCCTTTTGAAACCAGGTTGTTCAGAGAATATTCTACACAGTCAACAGATCTTGGAGTGGAAAAATTACTTCAACAGAGATAAGGAAAAGCAACTTTTTGCAAGTATGCCTCTCATATAAAGATATAGAGACCTTTTTGCCTTACTTAAATATTTTTCCTTACTCTATTGCAAAGCTCTGTCACTTCTTCAAGGCTGTAAACACCAGTTACCCGTGTGGGGGAGGGGCTGTCAAAGAAAGTTAAGTAAGATGGGATTTCTGCCTGAAGGTGAAAAAAACCAGAAATGCACATCCACACCTGCACGGATAGATGTGCATGAAAGGTGCAGAGTAAGCTGGGCACGGTGGCACACAGTGCCTCGCAGCACTCAGGGAGGCAGAGATGGGAGGATCTCTGTGAGTTCAAGGCCAGCCTGGTCTACAAAGTGAGCCCAGGACAGCCAAACCTACAGAAACACTGTCTTGGGGGGGGCGGGGGCGCGGTTACAGAGGAAGCCTCAGAAGGATCAGCACGTGGTCTTCATATTGGAAACTGTCAGGAGTTGAGCAAGATAAAATGTCAACAGGAAGGAGTTTCCAGTAAACATCAAAGCCAGAGGCAAAAGGTGTTCTCATGTTCAAGAACTTCCAGCCAGTGGCAGTGGCAGTGGCTCCTGTGAAAATAACCAGGTTGGAAAAGTGAGCCTGTCAAAGAAGTGAAAGTGTATAGACTTGATTCCTTGCTGCTGGTGAAATTAATACATTTATTCAGCTATTTTCTCAAACAAAGTTGACCACTAGTTGGAGCCTTTTACTGAGGTAATCTTCATATTTGATTGTTTAAGTTTCTATAACTGTAAAGAAAATAGAATGGTTCACACTTGAAAGAAAAAAAGTATTTAAATGGCTAATACTAAATGAAGCTTATACCGATACCAGTCCCGTATTACTCTGTACTCTTTCTACCTGCATCTTCATGTGAGACACACAAGGTATTAAAGACGTGGCAAACTCACAATCCATAATGGACAGACAAATAGTTTGTTACTCTGTATCAGTGCTTCTCAACCAATGGGTCACAACCCCTGTAAATGATCCTTTCACAGGTGTCGCTATCAGATACCCTGCATATTACATATTTATATTATGATTCATAACAGTAGCAAAATTTAGTTATGAAGTAGCAACAAAAGCAGTTTTATGGCTGGGGATCACCACACCATGAGGAACTATATTAAAGGGCTGCAGCATTAGGAAGGTTGAGAGCAATTACTCTAAAATGAAGTCATCATCACATTCACTGTTGATATTTACTGAACATCTGATGCCTGGCTGGGCTCTCAGTAAGTATTAAAAATGAGTTAAAAGGGCACTAACTTCCTTAATAACTCAAAAATTGCAGTTCTCACATTTTTAATGCATGTATGTATGTGCACTACATGTATGCCTATTCCCAAGGATGTCAAAGAGGGTGTTGGATCCCGTAGGTTATGAATCTCTGAGTCACCATGGGGTGCTGAGAACTGAACCCAGATCCTCTACAAGAGTAGCAACTGCTCTTAACCCCTGAGCCATCTCTGCAGCCCCAAATTTATTATAAATAATGATATTAATAATAAGTATAAACAATATTATATCTATATAATTCATAATATAAATAATATTACTTTAGTAAATTCTTTTTGTTAGTATAGTATAGTTGAGTTTTAACTTGCATAGAAGCACACAGCTAGTAGGTTGCAGAACTGAGATTAGAATTCAAATGTTCTTTCTACTAGGTGACTTATTTTCCCCTTCTTTTCCTTTTTATTTTTTCCTTACCCAACTCTTTAGTCTTCTAAGTCCATGAACAAAGACATTATAGTTCTATGACTATATTTAGAGGAAAATAATTTTTTAAAAAATCACTGTTTACACCAGGTGGGGGTAGCACATGCCTTTAATCCCAGCACTCAGAAGGCAGAGGCAGGCAGATTTCTGTGTGCTTTCAAGGCCAGTGTGGTCTGCAGAGTGATTTCCAGGACACCCAGGGAATCACACATAGAAACCTTGTCTCAGAGAGGGTAAAAAAAAAAAAAAAACAGTTTATCTCTTCATTCAACATTTTATGCACTTTCCCTTAAAAAGAACTCATATATCTGTATTGTTTTAAATTTTATCCATTTATCTGTATGTGTAAGACTTTTGTCCGCATGTATGTATGTGCGCTATGTGTGTGCTTGTTGCACTCAGAAGCCATAAGAGAGCATCAGGTCCACTGGGACAGTTATTACAGAGAGTGGTGACCCATTATATGGGTGCTGGAAATTGAAACTGGGTTCTCTGGAAGAGCAGCCACTGCATTTAACCACTGAACCGTCTCTCCAGCGCCTGCAGTCTTATTTTATATATGTGGTATATAGGTTTGTTGATTATTTATGATTTGGGTGAGGCAGCACACCAGTGCTATTGTCAGAAGGACAGCTTGCCAGAGTTGGTTCTGTCCTCTCCCACCATGTAACCCATGGGATCAAATTCAGGGGATCCGGCTTGGCAGCAGGTGCCTTTACCCTCTAAACCATCTCACCGCACTACAGGGTCTTTTTTCAAGTATGGGGGGTGGGATACTTAGTACTTTCTAAAATTTGGTTGGATTTTCCTTTCACTTGAAAAGGTCTCTCTCAGGATTCCATTTCTGCCCATCTGTACTGCATGATTGCTGCATGGCTGTGCTGTAATTGATTATATACATTCCTCTATTGAGGCTTAGGGCATTTTTTTATATTTTCTCTATTACAATGATGTAGTGAACATCCTTGAACCTTATTCTTCCGTATATATGAATAAGAGTTTCTCTAGAGTAGACTACTAATGGGGGGAAAAAACCTAGATCAAATGATACTTTAATCCTGTTGAAAATCCAATTCATCATTGCCCTTATGTAGTCACTAACTAGGGAGCCGAGGAAGCCCTGAGCGAGTGGCGTCCTGGGTGGACGTGTATTTTGACATGGGCACAGCCTGTGAAGGACTCCAAGAACAGTTAGCCCGTGGGAAACTTGCAGCCTTTACCAATACGGGATCGGCTCAAGAGACATCCCAAGTCGTGTATTTATGGATAATTAATCTGTGTGTGTAAAAACTAGCAAGTGTGGCTTCCTCCTCCTGCTAGGGCTCACCTACAGGCCTCCTGCTGAGACTAGCCTCCACTCCACACAGCACACCTGCACTGCACCTAGTAAATGTGCTGAGGCTCCGGGGCAGGGCTAGAGAACCCACCAGGTCCCGGCTTTCCTATACGTGCGCCTGACTGTCTGTCCTTTCTTTATTCTCTAGCTGTTCTGGGACCCAAGCAAGGCAAGATGGCAACCAACAACAGGAGTTAATGCACACTTAATACCATATCCTGGGTTTTTTTTGTGTTTATGAAGACTATAATTTAATGTTGCTTATTTCATAATCTTCCATTGAACATTCACATGATTTAATGATTTTTTTCAATTTATAAAATCATTTCCTATTGTAAACATTTTAAAAATGATTTATCAGAGTAATACATTTATATTACAAAAGAGTTTTCTTTGTACTTTGTTTTCTGTCTTGTATTCCACTTTATTTCCAATTAGTATTGTTAGCTATTTTTCTCTTTATTAACATTTAGCTAGTATATGTTTCTCTTTTTGTTTGTTTGTTTGTTTGTTTTTCGAGACAGGGTTTCTCTGTGTAGCCTTGGCTGTCCTGGACCGCTTTGTAGACCAGGCTGGCCTCGAACTCACAGCGATCCACCTGCCTGCCTCCCAAGTGCTGGGATTATAGGCATGCGCCACCACACCCAGCATTTGTCTTTTGTTTTGGATATACTTCTTTTGTAAATTTTGTATTACATTTGTGTTTGGTATGTGTGAACAGATAGAGGTCAAAGGTCAGAATCTGTTCTTTCCTTCCACAGTGTGGGCTCTTGAATCAAGTGCAGTTCATCAGGCTTAGTAGCCAGCACCCTAACTGCTAAGCCCATTAGACATATCTCGTATAGTTGGTATATATATTTTTGAGGGATTTTTAATGTTTTATCAAAAATATTTTAATAAGATTTAGCCCATTTATATTTGTCCCTGATACTCTTTCTACTAAGCTTTCTTAAAGTTTCATTTCTGAAATGTCTTCATTTTTCTACTCACTTAAACAATAATTTTGATAACTATAGAATTAAGGATACAAAAGCAATTGTTCCTGGTACTATTAAAGGTACAAACTGAGACAGAGAAAACTCAAATTTATATCTAGCTTAGACCCTTGAGCTCTACCCACTGCCTTCTATTTGGGGTGTGTGTGTGTGTGTCTGTCTGTCTGTCTGTCTGTGTCTGTTTCATGTGTGTGTGTTGCATATGGTAAACTAGATTCCATCACAAAGCCAAAATAAGTAGATTCCCCTTCTTCTTACTATTGCTCATATAATTTTGAAAAATGAAGGGCTCTTATCTTTTTGGCTTTTTGAGACAGGGTTTCTCTGTGTAGCCTTGACTACCCTGGACTTGCTTTGTAGACCAGGCTGGCCTCAAACTCACAACGATCTGCCTGCCTCTGCCTCCCAAGTGCTGGGAATAAAGGAGTGCACCACCACCGCCCAGCTAGGGAGGGCTCTTATCTTATGATGACAGGTAGTAGAGGGCTGTTTATTAAAAAGTTCTTTGTGTAGCTGGACTTAGTAGCACACATTTTTAATCCTAGGACTCAGGAGATAGAGGCAGGCAGATCTCTTGAGTTTGAAGCCAGACAGGTCTACAAAACAAGTTCCAGGACAGCCAAGGCTACCCAGAGAAACACACATGCACACACACACACACACACACACACACACACACACACACACACACACTAATCATCATCATCATCTGGGTGTGGTGGCACACACCTTTAACCCAGCACTCAGGAGGCAGAGGCAGGAGGATCACTGTGAGTTCGAGGCCAGCCTGGTCTACAAAAGCAAGTCCAGGACAGCCAGGACTGTTACACAGAGAAACCCTGTCTCGAAAAAACCTAAAATAATAATAAAATTAAACACGCACATGCACACACTCAGTCATACATGCCTGTATGCATGCACGCACGCATGCACACACACACACACATGCAATTTCCTGACTTGGTACCAAAAGCAAATTTTAAGTTAATGACCAAAAATTTTCTAAACTCTTTTCAAAACTAGTTGTGTATCATTTATTATTTATTATTAATTAATTATTTTATTCTTACCTTTTCAGACTCTGGCCCTTTTGGAGGAAGAGGAAGACATAAACCAAATCACAGATTACTTCTCTTATGAACATTTCTATGTCATTTATTGTAAATTCTGGGAACTAGATGGTGATCATGACTTGTACATCAGCCAAGCTGATCTATCTCAATACAATGACCAGGGTGAGTGATTCTTTCTTTTCTTTTCTTTTCTTTTCTTTTTTTTTTTTTTAATTTAACTAGGATAAGTGATTCTATAAATGCTAAAACTAATCTTAGTTTAAAACTTGTATAAATTGTCTTCTCTTCCCTTACTATAATCTTAAATTCTGTAAGTAAATTACAGGGCCAATAATCTTTAAATGAGAATGAACAAAAACAATAATTTTATTTGTGCACTCTGTAGACCAGGCTGGCCTCAAACTCAGAGCTGCCTGCTTTTGCCTCTCCAGTGCTGGGTTAAAGGTGTGTGCCAGCACGCCAGCCAAAGATAATGTTTTAAACTTAGAGAGCAGAGGAGTTTGGAGGTAAGTAACCAGTTTTAAGGTGGGAAGTCTGTGTAGTATGAATCATTAAGATTATAATCAGTGAGTTGGAGGACAGCCCGGTCTACAAAGTGATCCAGGCTACACAGAGAAACCCTGTCTCGAAAAAACAAACAAAAACCAAAGATGATAATCAGATACACGTACAAGCTTATTAGAAAATGTTCTCACTTAACAGTATTTCTATTAAAGCTAAGAATGAAACTTCTTTTCCCTCCTTTTTCTATGGGTCTCACCGTCGGGGCCGGGGAGGTGAAGAGGCTAGAGAGATGGCTCAGTGGTTAAGAGTACTTGGTTTCTAGCACCCACACCGCACAGTTCACAGCTTCCTCTAACTGTGGTTCCTGAAGATCTTATAATCTCTCTGGCTTCTGAGGGCACATGCGCTCACATACTTGTACACACATATAGAGACACACAACATATTTTTAAGCTTTTTTATTTTAACTCCAGAAACATATTTTCTCTACAGATGAATTTCATGTGTTTTCTTTTGTTTAAAGAAAAAAGTTACATATCACATTATAAGGCTTAGATTTTTATTTTCCTTTTTATAATTTGGAAGCTATTTAGTGTCAACCGATAGGTAAAATTCTTTAATTTTTTAAATGTAAATCTAGTGCATGAAGGGAGAACAGGTGTACTCATGGTACAGCATTCATGTGGAGGTCGGCAGACAACTTTAAGGAAGTTAGTTCTTTCTTCTACCATATAGGCTCCAGGATCAAATTTGGATCAAGTTTAGTGGCACGTGTCTTTACCCACTGAGCCAGCTTGTTGGCCCCTGATAGGTACTATTCTTAACTAAGTACCAAGATATATTGATTTGTTCTTGTCTCAAGAATCATCTTTATAGCCGGGCGTGGTGGCGCCCGCCTTTAATCCCAGCACTCGGGAGGCAGAGGCAGGCGGATCGCTGTGAGTTCGAGGCCAGCCTGGTCTACAAAGCAAGTCCAGGACAGCCAAGGCTACACAGAGAAACCCTGTCTCAAAAAACAAAAAACAAAACAACAAAAAAAAAAAGAATTGTCTTTATTCTATCTTTAAATGTCCTCTCAGCAACTTTTTGAATCAGATTTTGTCACTTTAGAGATATCAGAAAGCAAATCTTTAGTGTTCTAAATTTTGTTTCTGTCATTTGGTATATCTCTGATGGGCTATCATAAGCCCCCACTTCACAAATGCTTGGTTTTTCAGGACTGAGATGGAACCAGGGCCTCATATATGCTTGGCAATGCTCTACCATTAAGCTGTACCCTTGCCCTATATAGCTTGTTTTATCAGGTCATAGAGCTGGGCATGGTGATGCACTCCTGTAATCCCAGCACTCGGGAGGCTGAGGCAGGTGGATCGCTGTGAGTTCAAGGCCACTATGGTCTACAAAAGCAAGTCCAGGACAGCCAAGGCTACACAGAGAAACCCTGTCCAAAAAAACAAAGTTTCATAGAGCCTTGCACATTTAATTAACAGAGGTTTGGTTCAGAGCCAAGCACGATAGCCCAAGCCTGCAGTCTCAGCCTGTGCAGCTGAAGCAGGAAGATTCCTGTAGCCCGTATCTGAAAGCCAGCCTGGGCACCACAGACCCTGACTGACTGAGCAGGGAGGGGAGGGAAAGTAGCAGAGTTCGCTCTCTAATCTTGAGTGCCAACCAGGAGTCATGGGCAAATGTTATGCTGCTGCTTTCCTCCTTCACGTAGCTAGTCTTTCTGTCATCATAATAGCAGTGATTAACACATTCCTAAGGGTCTCAGGCCAGCCTCATTAGCTATACATCTTCCTGTTAGCCATGTTTGTGAGCCAGCTTCCAGATGTCTTGCACATCCCATGGTCTCAAACTCCCTCTCCTGTTCTTACTGCCATCAAGTTTCCAAATATTGTCAGTACTGATTGGATCAATGTTAATGGCATGGTGACGGGGACATTAAAATGTGTATTTCTGTCCATTCACCTAATTCTGCTTCAGACCACACACAGTCTTTAGTTTTAGGATAACAAACCTTCCAAAGCCAAGACAATATTTTGTTTTAAAGAATTGGGGCAGGAGTGCCGGCTCAGCAGCTGGAAGGACTTCTGCTCCATTCTCACCGCCAACATGGCAGTTCATGAATGTCTGTAACTCCAGTGCCAACAGGTATGATGCCCTCTTTTGGCCTCCACAGGCAACAGGCACTCATGTGATGCATGTACATGGCATGCAGGAAAACACTCATACACAGAAGATAAAAATAAATAAACTGGCTTAAAAGATGTTAGCATTAGAATTTAATATTTTTGATGTTTTCTGTATAGCCTTATTTCTTTCTAGTACAAAATATTTATTCATTGAATCAAAGTTCAACCAAGTAGAGATTGTATAGGCCAGGCATAGCTTTCTTGACAAATGTATTTCTAATTTTCCTAGCCAAATCAATTTGTCTTTATATTAACTATCCCCGATTCTCGGCAGAATAGATGCTGGGAGCTGCTAACTCTATTGAATTCCTTGGTATAATGAGCATTCCATTGCCTAAAGCACTTGTTAAAAGAACAGGTCTGGAGATCCCTAGCTCCCCCTTTTTGGCTATTTTGAATCTATAAAGGTATTTCACTGCTATACATTTTCTAGGGTCTGTCATCAAAAAACAGCATACTATCTGAAGATAAAATTGTTCCTGGGGATGTAGCTGAGTGGAAGGTCACCTGCCTAGCATGTGCAAAGCCCTGGGTTCAGTTCCTCAGTAGAACCAATAACAACAACAAAAAGGCACTTGGTGGTGGAATTTCTCTCATATGCTGTATCTTAGACTCTTACAGAATGGGAATTTAAGAAAAGTACATTTTATGGTATGTCTTGGCATCTTTCCTAACGCTGCTTGGAAACATTCTCCATTTTACTTTGTTTCATTTTACATTGTTTCGGGAACTACACAATCACTTTCCCTTGAATTTAATTCTAAAACAAAATTTATCTTGTTTTAGAAGAAAACATTTTTTGTTTTATTGGACAACAAAATCAATACAAATTCTATGTATTTTTGCCTTAGTTGTCAGGATGTTCAGAATTAACTTAGAACGTGTCATATACATTCACTTGTCTAATCTTTTTTAAAATTAATGATTGATAGTTTAAACTTACCTTTTCTTAAAGGTATACAAATAAATAATTATGTATACAATGTTCTGCCTGCATGGACACCCGCAGGCCAGAAGAGGGCAGCAGATGTCATTATAGATGGTTGTGAGCCACCATCGTTGCTGGGAATTGAACTCATGACTTCTGGAAGAGCAGTCAGTGCTCTTAACTGCTGAGTCATCTCCCCAGCCCCTCATTCTTCTTAAAAGTATAAATTGTGTGTAAGAAAGAATTTAGGGTATAGGCAGACAAAATTCCTGCACAAATGGGGGTAGAGCCCCAAGGTCCCACCCTTGACAGAGGAGAGTTTGGTGGTTGATCATTACTGAGGGAGGAAGACTCACTATACTGTGACAGGGCAGTTGGCCATGGTAGTTTACCCATGGCTCGTGGAAGCTACACACACATGTGCATATGAGAAGCACTAATTGGACTCATGGGTTATTAATGGCTCCCCCAAAAGAGGGGGGGAGGGAGCAACACTATGGAGTTGGAAGAGAGACAGGATAAAGGACACTTAAGAGTGACAGGTAATGGTGGATGGATGAGGTCAACATGCATTCTCTAAAGGTATGAAGTTTTCAGTCAATAAATTTTACTACATA
Organism: Acomys minous; assembly: GCF_964271855.1. NCBI lineage: Eukaryota > Metazoa > Chordata > Mammalia > Rodentia > Muridae > Acomys > Acomys minous. The sequence goes on from NC_140495.1 coordinate 21,876,975, forward strand.
TATATATTGTTTTTTGAGACAGGGTTTCTCTTTGTAGCCCTGGCTATCCTAGACTAGCTTTACAGACAAGGCTGGCCTCAAACTCACAGAGATCCACCTGCCTCTGCCTCCTGAGTGCTGGGGTTAAAGGCGTGTGCCTCCATGTCTGGCTTCTACACACACACACACATACACATTTTTTTAAAGAATTTAGGTGTTACACTGTAGCTGAATTGATAGGGTGCTTGGCTAGCATATACAGGCCTGGGTTTGATTCCCAACCCACATACACTACACAGTGCTGCACACCTGTATCAGAACTCAGTGGAAGGAGGAGGCCCAGAAGTTCAAGGTCGTTCTCAGTTATATAACAAGATAGAGTTCACCCTAGAAGACAAACCCTGTCTCAAAAAACAAAAGAATGTAACTACTGATATTCTCACTGTGGAAGATTATTATGGTTTAGGTTTAGCAAAGTAAAACAAATTTATCGGGAATATTTCTAACTAACTGTAATTCTTATTTACATTTAGCTTCATCAAATAGAATTATTGAAAGAATATTTTCTGGAGCAGTAACAAGGTATGAAAAGTTTACATTTTGAATTTTATTTAGTGGGCTATCAAAAAATGAATAGAAAAATGATATAAAACAACTTGAGTTTCAAAATGAACTATAATACTGCAGTAATTTTATTTTATAAAAGCTTTCTACATAATTTTACAGTGCTACTAAGTCAAATTATATCTAAAAAGCATACAATTGTGGCTTTATAAAAGACAGTAATTCCGGGCTGGAGAGATGGCTCAGAGATTAAGCACACTGACTGCTCTTCCTAAAGTCCCCAGCTGGATTCCCAAAAACCACGTGGTGGCTCGCAGCCATCTATAATGTGATCTGCTGCCCTCTTCTGGACTGCAGGTGTACATGAGACAGAGCACTGTATACATAACAGTAAATAAATAAATCTCTTTTTAAAAAAGACAGTAATTCCTTAATATTAGTCCAGTGTCTAAATATAAAGAACACTATCTAATACCATTATTTATCACATTGGAAGCTAGGGCCAGACCTAGTGGCATGGACCTGCAATCCCTAGATTACATAGATTCATAAACTGAAGCTTTCTTGGGCTGCAGAGTCAGTTCAAAGTCTGCCTAGGCAATTTTATAAGACCTTGTTTCAAAAACTAAAGTAAGCTAGTCATAGTGGTACATGCCTTTAGTCCCAGCACTCAGGAGACATAGGCAAGAGGATCTCTCTGAGTTCAAGATCAGCAACTAAGAGCTACACAGTGAGACCTATCTCATAAAAATTTAATTTAGTTAATTTAATTAATTAATTAGTAAATTAAAAGTAAAAAGTATAAGGATGTAACTCTGTGGTAGAGTGCTGCCCTGTATTAGGCTTTAAGTTCAAACTCTATTACCATAAAAGCAATTTTTTTTCCATTTAGGCAAATGCCTTCCAGTTTCACCTTGTAGGCCCTTGAAAATAAGACAGGCCTCCAAGGGTTGCATGTTCAGAACAATCCAGCTTTATGAGGAAATCATCATTTTCTTTTTTTTTTTTTAATTTAGTAAATTTCTAAAGATGTTACTACTTTATTTCTTAATGGCTCAGGAAACTTTATAACCATGTCTTTTCTTCAGAGGAAAAGCAGTACAAAAAGAAGGAAGAATGAGCTATGCAGATTTCGTTTGGTTTTTGATTTCTGAGGAAGACAAACGGAGCCCTACCAGGTGAGTTTTTGTTGTCAAGATGTAAACTCATGCACAAAACTTGGAAGGAACACGGTGTCCACCTAGTAAAGTGGCCCAACCCAACCACAGTAGGACGTTAGACTATCTCCTTCTAGGAGAGGAGAGGAACAGGATCCATGCTCATGGGGTAGCACGGGAAGGGCCTCTGCCCAGGAGAGAGAAAAAGAATCGGTGAGTATTTATAGAGTGTGGAAGAGATTCTGCAAACTGTAGTTCCTTCACAATCTGCATGAGTTCTGAGGTAAATTTAAAGAAGGAAGAACTAAGGAAGGCACATTGTGGGACTAGAGAAATGGCTCAGTGGATAAAGCCACTGCAGGCAAGCTTGAGGACCAGAGTTCAGATCTCCATCCCTTCCATAAAGGCCAAGACAGTCTGAGGGCTCGGGAGAGAGGACTAGCTGAACTAGTGAGACCTTTATTAGCAAGAAACTCTCCCTCAGGAAATAAAGTGGAGAGCACTTGGAAAAGACAACTACCATCAACCTCTGCCCTCTACATGTTTGTACAAACCCACACACCCACATCCATGCACATAACATACAGAAAAGAGCAGCAAATTATGACTAGTATGTAAGATCACAGCCTCACGATCCCACTTGAAAGCATCACTCCCTTTCCTTAGCACCCTTAAACATACCTTGATTGTAGTGTGAATTTACGTATCTCTTTACACTGCTGTTTCCTGGTTAGGCCAGAGATGTAGATCCCTCTCAAAAAGGCCTCTTGCCTGTAAAATAATGTCCTGTTCAGTTTCTGCTCAGTACCAAGGAAGGCAGGAGACTCATTCCTTGATGCATATTTGGTTCACTAAGTGATTGAAGCAGCTCAGCAGTTAAGAGCACTAGCTTCTCTTCCAGATGACTGGGGTTCAATTCCCAGCACCCACATGGCAGCTCACAACTGTCTATAACTTTAGTCCCAGGGGGATCCAACACTTTATTCTAGCCTCTAGAGCAGTTGTTCTCAACCTGAGGGTCGCAGCCCCTTGGGGGTCACACATCCGATATTTACATTACAATTCATAATAGTAGCAAAACTAGTTATGAAGTAGCAATAAAATAATTTTATGGTTGGGGGTCCCCACAACATGAGGAACTGTATTAAAGGGTCGCAGCATTAGGAAGGTGAGAGCTACTGTTCTAGAGGAGCCAGGCACACTTGTAGTACACAGACATACATGCAGGCAAAATATCCAAACACTGATAATTAAAATTTTAAGTTGCTGAAATGTTTAGTATAATGTCTATAAATAATGGAAATAGAAAAATAAGCCATTTTAATGACCACTACATTTTAAAATAGCTACCATTCTAAATATAGTGATCTGTAATCTATCTTAGATAACTTAGAGAACACATATGAAGAAAGTAAATATTCTTGATGTGTACGTGTGATACAAGCATGTATGCTGGTACAAGTATGTGAACATGAGGTCAGCCTCAGGAGCCATCTACTTGCTTTTCAGATAGGGTCTGCCACGTGGACCTCAGTTTGCCACATAAGCTAGCCTGGCTGACCATCCTGTGTCCACCTCCCCTGCACTAGGATTACAGGCACCTGGCTTTTTTCATGGATTCTAGAGTTCCAAGTAAGGTCCTCAGGCTTGCACTTTACTGACTGAATGACCTCCCCAGTCTAAATCTCACATGCAGAAAGAAAGCTACTGAAAGAAGTATGCATTGTATAGGCTTCTTTATACGTACTTACTATATATTTGTACATTTATAGTATATTAGTGAAACTAATCTCTTTTGAGAGAGAGACAGACACGGAGACGGGGGTGGGGGATGAACATGGATCTGTACTACCCAGGATGACTTAGGACTCCTGGGTTCAAGGATTCTCCTGCAAGCTATGTCATGTACACTACTGTGCCCAACATTGGGTTAAACCCTAATTGTGATTAAATTTTCTATTAAATGTTCCCCTAAATATCCTCTAGTAGTTACAGTTGAATGGTTTGTATATCTAATTTTTCTGAGGGATATACATTTAAAATTTCTCAGTTAAAGAGGGTAGAGGATTTACTGGGTTTTTTTTTTTTTTAATGGCATTAGGTAATCTAGGCATGGTGATACATGTCTTAAACCCAGCACATGGGAAGCAGAAACAGTTAGATCTTTGATATTTTGAGGCCCATCCTGGTCTACATAGAGGGTTCCAGGCCAGCCAGGACTACACAGAGACACCTGTCTCCAAAAAAAAATGTATATACCTAAAACTCCCAAAATGCATTTGAAAGAAAAATAATTGCAGAAATAAATAAGAATTCATAATTATTGTTGGAGACTTCAATATCCTACCATCAATAATGAATCAACCAACCATGAAGCTCAACAAGGAAACAGAGGTTATAAATGCTAGCATAAGCACCGGCCAAATCTATAGCCTTCTAGATCTAATAGACATCTGTGCAGCACTTCACTCAAAAACAGCTAAAGTGTACATGGGACATTTGCAAGAAGGTATAGCACAGATAAAAGACATCCTCAGTAAATACTCTTAAAGTGAAATTAGGCATGGGGCATGTAACTCAGTTTGTAGACTGCTTGCCTGGCATCTATCCCTAGCACTACACAAACAGGCATAATACATGCTTATAATCCCAGCATTCAGTAGGTTAGGTAGGAGTATCAAGTTTATCGTCATCCTTGCCTACATGTCAAGTTCATGTCTGACAGCGGGTGGTGGTGGTGCAGCCTTTAATCCCAGTACTTGGGAGGAAGAAGCAGGAGGTCCTCTGAGTTCGAGGCCAGCCTGTCTACACAGCAAGTTCCATACAGCCAGAACTACACAGAGAGAGAGAGACCGTGTCAAAAAATGTAAAAGTCGCCGGGCAGTGGTGGCAGACACCTTTAATCCCAGCACTCAGGAGACAGAGGCAGGTGGATATCTGTGAGTTTGAAGCCAGCCAGGACAGCCAAAGCTACACAGCAACCCTATATCAAAAAAACAAAAACAAGCAAAAAAAAAAAAAAGGAAGGAAAGGAAGAAAGAAAGAAAAAGCCGTATCTGAGTAAGTTAATAAAACTAAAGGACTAGGAATAGCACATCACATAATCAGCTGCTTCTGCCCTCTCTCTGACTCACTTGCCAATACACAAGTGAACTCCCATGACCAGATTTGCTCCCCACTGCTACAGCAGGGAACATAGCCAAATATAGGCACCCTGACCTATGTAAGGGCATCTTGAAGGTATCTCCTACAGAATCTGTATCACTGTGGAGAGACACCAAGTCATATATAAAGGCAGGCCCATCAGAATAACAGATGATTTTTCAGTAAGCAAAAAGGTTTTGAGTATTCTGAGTAATGTATTTCAAATTCTGAGAAACCACAGCTGCCAATCCAGACTACTGTCTCAGCATAGCTATCTGTCATGACTGACAGGAAATCACCTGCCATGGTAAAGACAAGCTAGAGGAAGAAAGCCCTACAGAGGCCACTAGGAGGAACTCTTCAGACTTAAGAGAATAAACACACCAGAGATGATGCTGGGAAGTAGATAATGCAAATGAAGAATAGGAAAAGACTAAACCTACAAAATCAACAAATTACAAGACGTAATACACACTTTTCCATAATAATTTTGAATACTAATGGCCTCAATTTTCCAATCAAAAGACAGACTAACAGATTGGATCTAAAACATCTATTTGTTGCCTCCAAGAAACACACCTCACTATCAAAAATAAACTGTCTTAGGGTGAACAGCTGGGAAAAGGCATTCCAAGCAAAGGGGACCAGGAAACAAGCAGATATCCTTAATCTAATGTCTCACAAAATAGGTATCAAATGCTAACTATCCAGAAGAAATAAAGATAGTAGAGACTAGTTAAGGGAACTATCTATCAAGAAGAAATTACAGTCTAAACATATATGCAGTGAACACAGGTACACCCAGCTTCATAAATATTACTAAATATAGGTGCAGAAGAGATGGCAACACAAGTACATGCTTGTCATGCAGAGGATCTATGTTTGGCTCCCAGCACCCATGTAGTGGTTTATAACCATCATTAATTATAATGTAAACGGGGTATCTGACATCGTTCTCACTTCCAAGAGCACCAAGCACACACTGGTGCACATGTATGCATCAGACAAAACACTCATAAAATAAAAATAAAGTCTTCTTAAGGTAACAGGAGCTAGAGAGATAGCTTCATGATTTACGAGTACCTCCTCCTCTTCTAGACGGCCTGAATTCAACTCGGCACCTATGTCAGATGGTTCACAACTACCTTAGCATCAGTCTCCTCTCCTGGCATCTGCCATATCCGCACATACGGCATACACACACAAACTACACATATGCATGTAAACAATAAATAGTTTTAACTATACACAGAGGTATAACAACTACTACTAGATGGATAACATAAACTAAATGTTTCTAACAAATACAAAACATTCCATCCAATAATTACAGAATATACATTCTTCTCAACAGCTTATGGTACTTTGTCTAAAATAGGTTATATATTACTACATAAAGCAATCCTCAATAAATATTGGAAAATTCAAAAAAAAACCTCTTGCATTCTATCTGATCAGAATAAAATAAAGCTAGCAATCAACAGCAAGAGAAACTACAAAAAAAGACTCATATTAATATTAAACAATACCCTATTGAATGATGAGTGAGTTGCTGAATAAATAAAAAAGAAAAAAATCCTAAAATTGGATGGAAGTGCAAATACAATGTACCAGAACCTATGGGATGCAAAAGGTAGTCCTAGGAAGGATGTTTCTGGTTCTAAGTCCCTAAAATGCAATTTAAAAAAAATAGATATTAAAGCCTTTGAAAAGCAAGAACAAACCAAACCCAAAAGCAGTATATGAAAACAAACCATCAAGATCAGGGCAAAAGGGCTGGAGGTTGAGGTCAAGTCCTAGCAACCACATAGTGGCTCACAACCATCTATACTGTGATCTGTTGCCCTCTTCTGGCATGCAGGTGTACATGCAGATATATATAATACACAAACTAAGTAAAACCAAGATATTATAATATAAACATCTATAGTAAGCAACAAGATTGAATCAATTTTTTTTTAATGAAAATAAAATCCCCAATAAAAAGTAGCCCAGGTCCTGGGGCCGGTGAGATGGCTCAGTGGCTAAAAGCACATAGTGTTCTTGCAGAAGGCCTGACCCATGTCAGGTAAGTTCACAGTCACCTGAACATCTGGCTCCAGAGAGCCAATATTTCTGATTTCCATGGATTCCTACACTAATAATGTACATACCGCAATATAGACACATACATACACACAAACACTTAAGTTTTCAAAATATATTAAAAATTATTCTGTAAAAAGAGTAGCTCAGGTTCAGATGGGTTCACTGAAGAATTCTATCAGACCTTTAAAGAATACCAATCCTTCTCAAATTATCCCATAAAAACAGAAAAAGGAAGAACATTTTCAAATTCTTTTTGAAGTCAGTATTATCCTGGTACCAAAGCCAAATAAAAACACATACATAAAGAAAACTTTAACCTATTTACTATAGCACAGACCTTTATGCCCAGCACCCCAGAGGCAGGTGGATCTGGTGGTTCTCAGCAAGCATGGTCTATGCAGAGTTCCTGGCCAGCTAGGCCTACATAGTCAGACTCTGTCTCAAAAAATAATTTGAAAGTTTCCTTGATGAACATAGACACAAAACTTTTTTTTTCAAGTGTTTCTCTGTGTAGCCATGACTGTCTTGGACTCACTTTGTAAACCAGGCTGGCCTCGAACTCTCAGAGATCTGCCTTGCCTCTGCCTGAGTGCTGGGGTTACAGGCATGCACCCAGCTGCAACACAAAACTTTTTTACAAAATAATTTACAAACCATTTTAATTGGATTATTTGGTTTGTTTATGTCTAGTTTCTTGAGTTCTTTATATATTTTGGATATTAGCCTTCTATTGCATGAGGAGTTGGTGAGAATCTTTTCCCATTCTGTAGGCTGCTGTTTTGTCCTATTGACAGTGTGCTTTGCCTTCCAGAAGCTTTTCAGTTTCATGAGGCCATCAGTGTTCTGTTTAGGAAGCTGTCTCCTATGCCAGTGTTTTCAAGACTATTCCCCACTTTCTCTTCTGTCAGGTTCAGTGAATCGGGTTTTATGTTGAGGTCTTTGATCCACTTGGGCTTTAGTTTTGTGCATGGTAATAAGTATGGATCTGTTGGCATTCTTCCACATGCAGACAGCCAATTAGACCAGCACTGCTTTTGAAGATGCTTTCTCTCTGGTATTATCAAATATCAGGTGTCCATAGGTGTGTTGACTTATATCTGGGTCTTCAATTCATCCAGTGAATTTATCTTTGATTCCATTTATCAATCTTCCTGTTTTTATGCCAGTACCATGCAGGTTTTACTACTATAACTCTGTGAGTCCTCTGAAAGTTCTTCTATTGTTCAGAATTTTTTTAAGCTATCTTAGGGTTTTGTTGTTGTTGTTTTACTTTTTATTATTTGTGAATTTCATGCTCCCCAATCACACTCATCTCCCCATCACTTCGTATTCACCTTCCACCCTTGCAGTCTCCCCACAAAAGAAAATAAAATAGAGTAATATAAAAGTAACTGTCACAGTGTGTCATACAGTATATCTTTTTCCACATAGCTTTACTTGCAGATGTTCACTATAATGAGTCACTGGTCTGTTTCAAGCCTCTGGCTTCTACAGCAGGACTCCTCCTGGATCTCCTGGTGTTGCCTGTGTCATGAAGATATTACAGCTTTGGATCTGCAGAACCACCCCCTTTATATGCTCCAGCAGATCACAGATGAGGGAGATGTTGGATCTCTGGATCTGGGCCTGGGTGATAGCTGAGTTAGTCTGGCCACCAGCTCTTCTGCACCTGTACCATGAGGGCTCCAACATGCCTCCCCGCAACACACACACACTAGCTCACCCAGTGCCGTAGGCGGCAAGGGGCATGGACAGCTCTCCTACTCTCATGTCCTCAGGGTTGGCTCAACCAGCACCTTCACCACCAGGGTCAGTTCTACTGTGCTGCTCAGGCGAGGTGCAGGCCCTGCTCTCCCAAGTGCTACAGCTGGTGAGAGACAGAGACAGATCTCCCACTCTCATGACCTCTGAGCCAGCTCTCCTGCCTGCCACAAGGGGCACAGGAGGGCAATCTGTCCATCCACACCCCACAGCAGATAACAAGTGGAGTCAGCTCAGCCCTTTGGTGGTAACAAGGATTGTAGGAGCCAGAGGGGTCGAGAATGCTAGGAGAAACATGGCCCGCAGAATCAACTAAGCAGGACTTGCAAGGGCTCACAGAGACTGACACAGCAATATGGAGCCTACATAGGCAGGCAGACCTGGAAGAGTGGAGGGAGGGGAAACCCTTGTTGGAATGTATTGTATGAGAGAAGAATTTTTTAACATTTGCAAACCAAATTTAAGAATAGATGAAAATATCATTCATCATGATTGGGCTGATTTCATTATAGTTCAATATTTATGTAAATATATATGGTTCAATATATATCTAAATCAATAAATAATACATCATATAAATGGACTCAATAGACAGAGAAAAGGCTGGAGTCAGATGAGCCACGTATACTCTGACACCAACTACCACACAGAAACTGGACCTTCAGTGCTTTTATTAGGTGCACCACAGTGAGAAGAGTGAGAGGGTTGGGCTAGTTTTGGTATGAGGTGTCTGTAGGCCAGCAGTCTCAGGCTGTAAACATCCAAGGGGAGGAAGCTGTAGTGCTAGTCTTTACACACTGGCCAACCATGTCTAAACACTCATACTTGCAAACACTATCAACATTCACATGCAGACCAGAAGAAGGCTTTGCCAGTTTCAAATAGGTACAGGGCACTGATCCTTGACGTGGCCATGCCAATATCAAATAACACACAGTCCACTCAGGGCTTCATCCAGTCTTCACATATCCACTCAAGATTATATAGCCATCCTGCAAAAGCAATCTACAGCTTCAAAATACAATCCCAATAAAAATTCTGTTTATCACAGAAACTAAAAAGGTACCTTTAAATTTTATATTGAAGCACAAAAGATATTGATTAGACGGCTAAGCAAATCCTGAGCAAAAGAATAGTACTGGAGATATTACCTTATCTGATTTCAGGCTACACATGGTAATAAAAAGCAGCAGCATGATGACAATAAAAACAGACACAGATCAATGAAATAGACTAGAGGACCCAGGAATGTATGTGTAACCACCGCTACCTGATGTTTTTTTTACAAAGACACCAAAAAATACACCCTCAGAAAAGCATCTTCAACAAGAAAGAAATTGGATATGCACATGTAAAAAAATAAAAATAAAAGCACTCACATTCCTCACCCTGCACAAAAGTAACTAATACAGATGACAAAACAATCCAGTGGGAAAGAATAGTATTTTCAACAAATTATGCTGTGACAGCATACATCTACATGCCAAAGCATAAATATGAGCTCTTTCTTCTTATTTTTCCTTTATTGAAAATAACTTTTTCATACAATGTATCTGACTATGGCTTCCCTTTCCCCAACTCCTCCCAGACACTCCTTCCCTCCATTCTCTTTGAATCCACACAAAACAGCCTAAGAAAAAGCCCAAGAAACACAGACACACTCTGAGACACACAAGCAAATCCCATAAAAACAAAAAAACAAAATCCGTAAGATCTACACCAAGGGGGTGGGGGGTGGGGAAGCACTGACAAAGCATTATGAGACAAAGAAACTCCAAAAATACCATTGAGTTCATTTTGTGTTAGTCATCTACTGCTGGCATGGAGCCTGCCCTCAATAGTAATCTGTATACCCAACAGACTCTTAAATCATACATAAAGTTAAAGTCCCAGTGGATCACATACAGAAGCTACAATGTGAGACCCCCTCAAAATAAAATAAAATAAAAATCTGAAGGAAAAGCACTACTATGCTTTAATTCTAGAATTAGAGAAAATACCAAATTATAGGTTAGGAAAAGGAACCTTTACACACCCACGATTTGAGGCAGGAGGGACGTCACGTACCGCTGACCAGCTGCTCAGGAGCTAGATAGAGCAGCAGCATCACATGAGCCAGAGTCGGACACCACTGTAGATAACACAGTAAGAACTTATTTAAATAAATACTTAAAAAGGAAAAAAGAAATTCAAGGTCAAAGAATGATGGAGAGATGGTTCAGTTGGTAAATTTTTTGCCATGCAAGCATAAAGATGTGAGTTTGATCCTCAGAATTCATGTTTAAAAAAAAGTCAGGCATGGCACACACTTGTAATCCCTGTGCTGGGGAGGTGGAGACAGATGATCTGTGCAGCTCATTAGTCAGCTAGCACAGCCTACTTAGCTAATGACAGGCCCTGTGTCAAAGGTAGAGAAGCAACTGAAGATACCCAATGTTGACCTCTGGCCTACACACACACACACACACACACACATACTGTTCCTGCTGTAATGCCCTCCTTCTTAGGATACTACTAAATAATGTACCATGTCAAAAGCTGGGGAAAATGTGAGATCCAAGAGACAGAATAGTGAAAGAAACTTCAAGAAGAAAATGTGAACCAGGCATGGAGACCAAACAGACCATAGGAAATTAAGTCAGAAGGAACCAAAGAGTATTTCAAGAAAATCCCACTGATTGTGGATCTAAACAATTAGTGGCAATTTGAGGGCTGATGTACTAACAAGTAAACAGGAAACAAATAAGTGTTAAAAGGAATCTATTGTTATTAACTCTGAATTATGAGCAATTTCACTGTATTAAGTGTAAATGGAAATGATAAAGGCCAAAATATCATCTGTTGTATAAAATCAATACACAATTCTTAAAGAGAAAAATAGAGAGAAGCATGCATGGGCTTTTGCTCTGAAAATACCAAACAAAAGGCAAAATAATTGGCTTCTGGAAGTGACTGGTTCTGGAATTTAAAAATAGAAGGTATAAGGGAGCTTCCATTGGTTTTTTTTTTCTTTTTTTCTTACATTTTTGGTTGTGAGCCTATCCTTAAGTAGCTGAGCCATCTCCCTAGTCCCCTCATTTTTTTTTCTAACAAACCTTTATAAAGTGGGTATAATTTGTAATACACATGTAAATCTACTTAAAAAGAAACTTTGGACAGTAGTAAGTGAATAAATAAAGAACCTCCACCAGAGTCGGCTCAGGGTTACGAGCACTGTCTGCTCTTCCAGCGGTCCTGAGTTCAATTCCCAGCAACTACATGGTGGCTCACAGCCATCTGTAATGTGATCTGATGCCCTCTTCTGTACCTGCAGATAGAACAGTCACATACACATAAAATAACTAATTTTTTGAGTCTCATGCAGTGGCCAACTTTATTCAGAGCCTTAGAAAATTTTTACTCTGAGGGTTAAGAAAGGTCATATGAGTAAAGTCCAAGCTGAATACAATCAACACAAGGACAGGCTGCACACGGCAAAACATGTTTTTCTATAGAGGCATACAAGGGGTAGTTTAAACATTTTAATTGAATAACAACAGCAAGCAATGGGTAATCTGAAGTAAACTCTCCTATCCACTATGCCTGGTAGTAGCACAAAAACACATTCCAAGAATAATTTCATATTTTGAAGAAACTGAGGCCACAGGACCCTTTTCTCCCTTTCTTGGAGTATTTTCACAAACACTCAGAATTCTCCTCACAAGACTCTATTCCTGGACTGTTTCTGAACATATCAAGTGTAGTTGTTTAGTATTATGTGGTAATTCTGTGCTGCTGTTACATTAATAGGCCACACATGATATTTCTTAGCAATAGGGCCCTGTGTTTATCTGTATCTTACACTTTTCAACTAAACCAGAACTACTAAAAAAAAAAATCTAATGAAGGAAAGTACAGATTTCCTTTGTAATACACATACAACTTCTAGAAACACATCAGACATCTACTTGTGTAAGATGAACCGTCGTGGGATCATGAAAACCTCACTGCAAGCTGTATTTCTAGCGCTGTGTGGGTGAGCCCCACTGCTAACTGGCATCACACCTCAGACACAGGCTTCTTCCCGTACCCACACCTACGTCACTATCCAGCAAGCTGTAGCTTACTGAACTATTTCCTAGTAGTAAACACTGCAGTGAAGAAAACAAATGAATAAGGGAACTTTATTTTTAATTAATCTCATTACAAATTATGTCTGTGTTTCTTACCCTTTGTAGTGTGTGTAAAATTAGGTGAAACAAGGAGAGACACTATGTAACTGCCTTTATTCTGTAGGTCACTGTTACCATTTCTTGATTCAGTGCAGATTCTTCTATAAAAGCCACAGAATGAGATGTAACCAATCCTCAAATTATTATGGTATGCAGGTGTACATGCAGGTATAGCTCTCGTGCATACATTAAATAAATAAATCTTTTAAAAACAAAAAACAAAAAACCTCTACCAGGTCCATGCTAATGAGCGTCTTTTACCACCTAGTATTGAGTACTGGTTCCGCTGCATGGATGTGGACGGCGATGGTGTACTCTCCATGTATGAACTGGAGTACTTCTATGAAGAGCAGTGCGAACGGATGGAAGCCATGGGCATCGAGCCCTTGCCATTCCATGACCTGCTGTGCCAGATGCTTGACTTGGTGAAGCCAGCTAGTGATGGTAAGACTGAACGAACAGCAGTTTGCACTGTTCACCATTAAACAGAATGAGACAAAGTTCTGTATTATCCTGACGTATTTAGCTTTCCAGCATTACCTTTACAAGCTTCCTGACTACAGAAGAATTTAAAGTTTCTCTCCTTCATTTTGAACGTCAACTCCATATTTAAGAAATAGAACTTTCCATAAAGAAAGAAAACAGATTAGTGATTCAGAGCTATAGAAACGAGAGGAGGACTGTTTTGTTGTTGTTTGTTTTTTGGAGATTTATTATTATGTATACAGTGTTTTGTCTGCATGCACACCTGCAGGCCAGAAGAGGGTGTCAGGTCACATTATAGATGGTTGTGAGCCACCATGTGGTTGCTGGGAATTGAACTGAGGACCTCTGGAAGAGCAGACAGTGCTCTTAACCACTGAGCCATCTCTCCAGCCCAGGGGAGGACTTCTTGATGGATACAGTTCTTTGCTGGGGAGGTTAGATAATATTATAATGTTGACAGTTGTATAATATCATGAGTGTACTTAAAACCCACTGGCATTTACAAGTTAAAAATGATTCACCGGGGTTGGAGAGATGGCTCAGAGGTTAAGAGCACTGTTTGCTCTTCCAGAGGTGCTGAGTTCAATTCCCAGCAACCACATGGTGGCTCACAACCATTTATAATGAGATCTGGTGCCCTGTTCTGGCATGCAGGTAGAATACTATGTACATAATAGAAAAATGAATAAAGCTTTAAAAAATGATTCACTTGATTTTTAAAGATATGATTTATAATAAAATGGACATACACATATACTTTTCAACATCTTTGGAGTTTGGAGGTTTTGTCAAAAGAGCTATCAGTGAAATTTACAGGGTATATTTGTTTTTCCATAGGCAAAATAACTCTACGAGATCTGAAGAGGTGCAGAATGGCCCATATCTTCTATGACACTTTCTTTAACCTGGAGAAATACTTGGACCATGAACAGAGAGATCCTTTTGCAGTGCAGAAGGTAACAGTATACACTGAAATTAACTTCTCAGAGCTGGAGTACCAAAGGCTATGTATGTATGTATGTATGTATGTATGTATGTATGTATGCTGTGCATTAAATGGTCTGCACATATAGGGACTCAACTTTTCTTTTTTAGGTCCAGGATTATTATTATTAATATTCTTTTTAAAGATGTTACTTATTTGTTATGTATACAGTGTGTTGCCAGCACACCAGAAAAGGGCACCAGATCACATTATTGATGGTTGTGAGCCACCATGTGATTGCTGGGAATTGAACTCAGGACCTTTGGGAAGAGCAGCCAGTGCTCTTAACCTCTGAGCCATCTCTACAGCCCAGGGATCTCACTATTTAAAGAGGGAATATCTAAAATACTTCATCAAATATGAAAAGACACAATTAAGTCTCTTTAGCAGAAGGGAGGGGAGAGGAAAGGGGATATCTGTGAGTTCAAATCCAGCCTCATCTACCTAGCAAGTTCCAGAACAGCCAGAGCTACATAGAAAGACCTGCCACAAAATAAATTAATAAATACTAAGTACCTACCAAGAAGAGACTTTATACACTATGATCATATACGGGGGAGGAGGTCCCCCTCAGTCACAGTCATAGGGGAGGGGAATAGGGTATAAGTGGGAGGGAAGGAGGAATGGGAGGATAGAAGGGATGGGATAACAACTGAGATGTAATATGAATGAATAAATAAATAAATTTAAAAAAGAAAAAAAGAAAAAAGTACTGAGCACATCTCATCCTACAGCCAGTCTCACAGTTTGGGTAACCTCCACCTCTGAGTCCTTTATATATATAATCTTGAAGCGAGAGAGGTGGCTCAGAGAGTAAGAGCACTGTCTGCTCTTCAAAGGATCCTGAGTTCAATTCCCAGCAACCACATGGTGGCTCACAATGAGATCTGCTGCCCTCTTCTGGCATGCAGGCACACATACAAATAATAAACAAATAAATCTTTTAAAAAAATTAAAAAAAAAAAAAAGAGCCTTGCTGCTCTTGCAGAGGACCTAGGTTCAGTCCCCAGCACCCACATGGTGACTCACAACTATCTAACTCCACTTTCAGAGGATCCAGTGCCCTCTTCTGACCTCTGCACACGCCTGATGTACACAGTTCATATGTGTACAAGCAGGCAAAACACATTAAATCTTAACTTTTTGGGGTTTTTGTTTTGTTGTTGGGTTTTTGGTTTGCTTTTTGTTGTTGTTGTTGTTGTTGTTTTGTTTTGTTTTGTTTTGTTTTTTTGAGTCAGGGTTTCTCTGTGTAGCCCTGGCTGACCTGGACTTGCTTTGTAGACCAGGCTGGCCTTGAACTCAGAGATCTGCCTGCCTCTGCCTCCCCAGTGCTGGGATTAAAGGCGTGAGCCATGCACCGGCCCTAAATCTTAACTTTTTAAAGAGAGGATCATGACCAAAAAGTGTATGCTGCTTGGCACACATAACTTTCTAATTTCAGGTGTACAGTCACTGTGGGAGTGTTGCCTTAGCCCCTCTTTTGCTAGGTTAGAACACTTTTCAGATAGGTTTTCAGCAATATACATTTGTGATATTTATACCATAAAAATACCTATTAAAAGCATAAATATGGCTACCTACAATGTTTTTCTCTCTTCTTATTTCCTCCTTTTCATCAGGATGTTGAAAATGATGGCCCTGAGCCCTCTGACTGGGACAGATTTGCTGCTGAGGAGTATGAGGCTCTTGTCACAGAGGAATCCACCCAGGGGCAACTCCAGGAAGGGTGAGTGCATCTCTGATTCTTACAGGACTCTGGCAGGGCTGCCCATGTCAGAAATACTAAAACTACCATTTAAATTTCTTCTTTATCTTTTCCACTTTTCACTAACATAAAAGAAATATGTCTGGTTCGGCTATCTTAGCTTGGATGTTGCATTCCTCACCGATGTCATGTTATTTTCATGTTCATTTCCTTATTAAGTCACACCAAGTACTCCAAGGTACTGAGCACAACAGTCAGTCAGCCCAGAAAAGAAGGGGCTACAGACCTGAACCTCACCTAAATAATAAATGGATCATGTGTTAAATGAACCATTACCAGGAACAGTCAAAGGAAAATTCCATGCATGGATCATACTAATGCCTTACTCTACACTTTTCTATTGATACTATGTTTTTAACATTTCACAGCTACAAATTATGGTGTTTGACAAACCATTCAGTATACATGTCATTTAATATACAGAATGAATTCTAGAACAAAGCAAGCAGAAAAGCATATTTAAACTAGACGTAAAGAGTCTACAGAGACGTAAAAGGGTTTTATAGAAACCAAGCAATAATGGATGCAGACCCTCAAATTGAACAACAGTGGGGAAGCATTTCTTTGTCTTTTTTTTTTTTAATAATTTATTCAGATTACATCCATTGTCATCCCCTCACTTATATCTTCCTGTTTGGGACAAGGACATGAAACACCAGAGCCCAAAAAACATAGCTCTGTGAAAAGCTACCTGGCAGGTTTTAGAACTTCACCAACCTAGGCAACTCACCTGAGAGCAAGCTGCTAGACACACGTCCAGCTCTCCTCATATCCTTAGCAACTGCTGATGACACTTCTTGGCCTCCAGAAGACCAGGGAGCTCCCTGATGTGGTCCATCAGGTCAACCTCCTGGAGCACAAAGAGAAAGGCAGGATAACAGGAAGTATCCAGCCTAGTACATGTTGTAAAATAGTCCTTGAGGGAAGTTGTGTCATTTTCCACCCTTCCATAAGGAGGGAGCAGAGACTGACCTGGAACTTGTTGATCCTCCTCCCTGACCCTCTCTGGTACTGGGATTATGACCATGTGTCACTATGCCCATGGTATTGTCAGTATCTTTTTAAACCTGTAGATGATTTTTCTTTCTTTAGCCATAAAACGAAGGTTTCATGTATAAAGTTATTTTATCATAGATGGTGGCCTGAGTAGGCAAGGTCAGAAACCAGATATACCCAAAGGAAACTAATAATAACTGATGACAGTTTGACTTGGATATTTCCCTTTTGAAGGGTAGTTTTGTTTACTTGTTTTCCACTTCTTAAAAATATAAGTTACAGGCTCAGCAGTTAAGAATAGGAGCTGCAGCTAAGCGTGGTGGCACACACCTTTAATCCCAGCACTCAGGAGACAGAGGCAGGTGGATCGCTGTGAGTGCCAGACCAGCCTGGTCTACAAAGCGAGTCCAGGGCAGCCAAGGCTACACAGAGAAACCCAGTCTCAAAACCAAACAAAAAAGAACATTAGCTGCTCCTACAGAGGACCAGGGCTCTGTCCCCAGCACGCACATGGTTGCTCAGCACTGTGTGTAACTCCAGTTTCAGAGGATCCGATACCCTCTTCTGTCCTTCCAAGGGCCCTGCCTACCATATACAAAGATAAAACACTCATACCCACAAAATAATAAAATAAAAAAATCTTAATTAATTTAAAAAACACAAGTCACATGACTGGGGTGCTAAATAAGCCTTACCTTCAGTTGCCTTACAGCAATGACATAAAATAACAATAAGAATTCAATTTAAATATTAAAAATAGGCTAACCAGCTAGATCAGAACCCTTTTGGGGGTTGACCTTTTCACAGTGGTCACCTAAGACCACTGAAAAACACAGATATTTACATTACAATTCACACCAGTAGAAAAATTATAGTTACAAAATAGCAACAAAAATGATTTTATGGTTGGAGCTGGGGGTGGGAGGCAGTTACACAATATGAGGAAGGAACTGCATTAAAGGACCATGGCATTAGAATGGTTTCGAACCACTGAACTAGAAAGATAGAAAATAGGATATCACCTGCCGGAAAATATACTTTAAGAAAAGTTAGGATAAACAGAAGAAACCTAGTATAAATACTAGCAGTAACAATAGAAAGGAGACACAGAAGAAAATACATAAGTAAGCTTTATTAGCAAGTCTCAGTAGACACCCTAAAAAGCTACCAAGTCGAGCTAGGGGGGAGCTAAACGTTAGCATACTTACCTAGAATAGTAAAGGCAAACTCAGAACGTTTTCATTCAGTCCCAAAACACACACACAAAAGCACAAACCTGCAGCATAAACCACTGATGACTTGACCAAGGCAAACCTAAAGGTTTAGACCAATGAATGAAAATGGCTGAAGTTTCTTATTAAAATGATTCAGTTATGGAATAATGACTACCACCCAAAACAAACTATTTTAATAATTTTAAAAGACTCCTTTAAAAGCTACCTTCATGATATTATTAGACTTTAGAATCCAAAACAAAAAAAGTCAAAGGTGGGGATTGAAACCTATTTATAGACATAGTAAAGTAGTTCCAGATTAAAAAAAAGAAAATCTTCGTGGGTTTTATTTATAAAGCATTCACGGAATACATATTAGGACACAAATGAAGCATCCAAAAAATACTAATTCAGACTAGCTTCTGATTAGAAGGGGGACTGGGTGCATGTTGCAGTTTTCAGCTCCCACACTATGTAGATAAGAGTTTCAGCGGGTAGCAGCACTGGCTGCTCTTCCTTAGGTCCTCAGTTCAATTCCCAGCTCCCACATGGTGGCTCACAACCAACTATACTGGGATTTGTTGCCTTCTTCTGGCATGCAAGAATACATGAAGATAGAGCACTCATACATAAAATAAATAAAATCTTTTTTTTAAGTTAAGCTGGTATTGGCTCATGCCTGTGGCACCCAGGATCCACAAGACCAGGCAGCTAGATTATGAGTTGTGGACAGCCTGGGATATATATAGCAAGATTCTGGCAATGGAGGGTGAAAGCTTAAAAAAAGAAAAATCAGAGAACTCCCTGAAAGTAGAGAAGCTTTAAGTGGACCAGTAGAAGGAAAGTGAACAGGATCAGCCCAGAGGAGCCAACAGCTAAGGCTCTTTGTAAACACAAAGGGGTAATTGTCACAGATGTGGAGAAGCTCTTAGTGACCCCTGCCCGAATGTCACTAAACCTAGGAGGGAGGACCAGGAGCAGCACTCACAGAGGTCAAGCAAAAGCAGAGTGTGCGAACTAAAGAGCAAGAGCAGCCACTCAAAGACATCTTTCCAATCCTCTTTTTGATGACAACACCAGCAATCCCACTTCCCCTTCCTGAGCAACTAGTAAAACAGAGGGAACTACAAAGAAAAGTGGACACACACCAGACAGCTGAGAAATACCAATGTAATACAAACGTATGGACTTCCACCATTGGAAGAAGTCACTCAGAGATCAGAACAAGGCATCAAAATGAGTATTCAGAGGAACGGGAAAATGCACTTTCAACATCTACAACTAGTGTCTTAGAAATGGGGGAGTTCATTTGTTCTGTCTTACTGTTGGGATGAGGACATAACTGTAAAGGTTCATACGCTAAGGTGCATATCTGGAAATCAAAGGTCAACTTTCAGACATAGATTCTGCCTACCTTGTAGGAACTAGGGATCAGACTCAGGTTGGAAGGCCTGGAAGTAGGTGCTTTTTACCTCTGAGCCCTCTCATGGACCCACGGGGAAAATGTGCTTAATGAAAACTGCAGCATGGGCCGGGCGTGGTGGCGCACACCTTTAATCACAGCACTTGGGAGGCAGACGGATCGCTGTGAGTTCGAGGCCAGCCTGGTCTACAAAGCGAGTCTAGGACAGCCAAGGCTACACAGAGAAACCCTGTCTCGAAAAAGAGAAAAAGAAAACAAAACTGCAGCATGAAAGTGAGTGAAATGGACACAGTTGAAAACCTTGTTATTTTTATTGAAACACAAGGGTTTAAAAACACCTCTAGAAAACAACAGAAATAATTCCCAGGATTTTAGCTATTGAACCAAATAAAAGATGCAAATCATCAGGAATCAACTTTTTTTTTTTTCTGCTCTGGTTACAAGTAATTCAGATCTTGTGGGTACTATTACAACTGTGCAGATAATGCATAAGCAATTGCATGCCACTGCATTCCAATACAACTTTTAAAATAAATAGAACTAATAGTAATTCACATCACAAAATACTCCTGTGATGAAATTTTAAAAGGTAAAAGTATTCCTTTTTTTTTTTTTTTTTTTTTTTTTTTGGTTTTTCGAAACAGGACTTCTCTGTGTAGCCCTGGCTGTCCTGGATTCACACGCTGTAGACCAGGCTGTCCTCGAACTCGCAGCGATCCACCTGCCTCTGCCTCCCAAGTGCTGGGATTAAAGGCGTATGCCACCACCGCCCAGCCTGGTAAAATTATTCTTAGCTCATGGATTATATCAAAACAGGTGTGAAAACGGATTTGGCTTATCATATAGTTTGTCAACCCCTACATGAGTGAATTGACCACACAAACTAATAGAGAACTGAGAATCTTTCAGTAAGAAAATACATTATCACAAAGTGAATGCACAAGAAACTGAGTAGCACTGTATTAGTTACATTTCTCCATCTGTGACCAAATACCTTACAGAAGCAACGCAAGGGGCAAACAGCTCCATGTGCTGTAGTCCGTCACGGCTGCAGCTACAGCAGCGGTGACACTGCATGCCTGGTCATGACTGCGGCTGCTCAGCTCCTTTCCTTTGATTCAACCCAGGACTTCAGCCACGGAAAGGTGACGCCACACATAGAACACCTCAACTAATCCCTAAACCTAAAATATCCCTCACAAGCATGCCTAGAGATGTGTGTCCCTTCAAGCTGACAGTCAAGCTGGACATCATAAATACCATTCAAGTACTACTGTGAAAATAACCTTGAGGGCTGCAGAGATGGCTTGCTGCTCTTTAAGGGCCAAGTTCAGTTACCAACACCTACATGGCAGCTCACAACTGTCTGTAATACCAGGGGACCCAATGCACTTTTCTGGCCTCCAAGGGCACTGCCCAGAGTAGTGAATTTACATGTAGGCAAAACACTCATACAAATAAAATAAAAATGAATAAAATATTTTAAAAGAAAACTTTGAATTTAGAATTCTGCATCTATTCAAAATGGGAGATCCAAAAACACATTTTTGGAGTTCCGTAGATGCAAAACTTTACTTCTCACAGAACATCTCTCAAAGAAATGTCAGATGATATTCATCATTAAGTAAATGGGGCCTAAATACAGGAAATGGTGAAAAACTCTAAGCTGCTGTGGGCTGACAGTGCAGCTCAGTGCTGTATCGTGTGCTTAATATGTGCAAAGCCCTGACCTAATCCCCACCTACCCTCCACTACCCAAAAAAGAAATTGTAAGTAAAAAAAAAAAAAAAAGAAGTTATAAGTAATGAAATACATCAGTTAGTTTTCTGTTGCTGTGATAAAACACTATGACCAAGACCAATTTATAGAAAGGAGTTTACCTTGCCTTATGGTTCCAGAGGTGGAGAGTCTGTCAGGCAGGGAAGCATGAGGTGAGAGTCTGTCAGGCAGGGAAGCATGAGGTGAGAGTCTGTCAGGCAGGGAAGCATGAGGTCCAAGAATCTAATCGATGAGCTTGTGGGAGACAGTTCTTATTCAAACTCCCGCATTTTAATTATACACATGAAATAATAGTTTCTTGATATTAGTTAATTCCCAGAAAATAAGAGGAATGAACTACTAATAGTTGTAACTCAAATAAATCTCTCAAAAAAGAAACACAAGATTTTCTTCAGGGGTGAGCACTTAAGAGCACACACTGTTACTGCAGAAGACCCGAGTTCAGTTCTGAGCACCCGTGTCCAGCAGTAGAACTGGCTATGTGGACCAGGCTCACCGTTTCTGCTTCTCAAGTGCTGGTATTAAAGGTGTGCACCATCAAGCCTGGCTCGCATATTTTTAAAGGGCTTATTTTATATGTGTGCATATGTGTTTGTGTGAGAAACCTGAAGGTGGAGTTAGATTGCTTAGAGCTGGAATTCACAGGCGTTATGTGGGTTCTGGAATCCAAACTCTGGTCCTCTAATAAAAGAGGAAGCATTCTTAACCTCTAAGCCATCTCTCCAGCCCACTTTTAGTGCTCCTCTCACCCACATTTTTTGTAACCTGCTTTAAAAAAGGGGGGGGGGAGTGGGGTGCTGGTCTGAATACATAGTATGTTTAAGTCAACACAAGAGAAAGTATCCTTTAAAGATAAAATATAATTAGATCAAGAAGTACCTGTGTGCATGGAATGCAAAGGAAGCAGGCACACAGGAAGGAGAGGAGGCAAGGATCCAGGGAAAGGGTCAAGAGAGGCGATGCAGTCACCAGCTGCAGTGAAACTCAACCATGACATATGAGATGCTCTTGTCACAAACCCCCTTCTCATGTGGTGGGAGATAAGGCTTACAGAGAACACGGGTGGGTGCCGAGGTCTCCAGGGAAGGGAAGACAGCGGCCGCAGCCTGGACAGGAGTGCTAGAATGTCAGCAAAAGAAAGGAAAAGCCTGTTACACAGGTTAACAGTTGACTGATTGGTCCAAAAGCAAAGCTGCATTTATGCCTTAAAAATTCAAAGGCCTAGGGCTTCATTTCATGAAGAAACACAGATAAGTGAATAAATGTCATGCAGAAATTGCCAGATCCGTGTTAGGAAAAGGAAGAGTATTAGAGACTTAGGAGCCACTCAGAGCTGCCCAGGCTCCAGCTGGGCAGGTTACCTGATTCCTCCGGCTCGGTTTCAGAAGATCCTGCTAACTACCTTGCAGAGTCACTTTGAGAATTGGAGATGGTACATGTAAACACCTGGCATGCAGCTACTGGGAGCTCCACTGGTAGTTGTATATAGCTCTACATAACTGTACAGCTATGAGTACACTGGGTAGAGTTGGAGTCTGTAACATCACACATGAAATCTGGAGTTAGACAATACTAAACTCCTTGTTCCATCACTTACTAGTGTGATCGCAGGTTTCCAAGCCTCTGTATCCCCTCCACAAACCTCTGCCATACCAAGCTATTGTAAGATTTAAAGAGGACAATGTAGAGCTGGGCGGTGGTGACACACGCCTGTGACCCCAGCACTCGGGAGGCAGAGGCAGGTGGATCTCTGAGTTTGAGGCCAGCCTAGTGCACAGAGTGAGTTCCTGGGCAGCCAGGGCTGCACAGAGAAACCCTGTCTTAAAAAGCAAAAACAAACAAAGACGATACATAAAAGTCTTTGGGCCTCGTTCTTTATAATAAAAAGCAGTGTCTATTGACTTCTATAGCGTCTATGGCCATGGCCGTATTTATATAACCTCTTCCAAGGAGAATTCAGCCAGCTCTAAGTAGCACTTATCACCCAGGCTGCTTGCTTCGTTCCCAGAGCACAGGACATGGCACCACTGATGCAGTCAATATGTTGTGTAAACAATGGACTGTGAGATGTGTAGTATGTCCAACAGAGCCCGGCATATGAGTGAAAACATCTTACCACCAGATTGTGGGCTTCTTAAAAGCAAAAACTGTTTTCTGTCTTGTATGCAACTGCATCACTTGGTAGCTTGTTAGGGATGTGCCTCAGTAGATACTCACTGTAAGGCAGAAAGCATCATTACTTCAGCCAATCACACCCCTAAGATGTCCTCACATAATCTTCCAAACGCACTTCAAACTTGCCCCCATCTAACAAGAGTCGTAGGTTGCCCTTTTGCCATGCTCTCTACCTCCTGCTTCAGCCAATAGCCAATAAATGATGCCAGGCCTACCGCTGGAAACACTGCAGGTAAGCATGGCTGGATGACAATTATCACAACAAAGAACAGCATAAAAATTGAACCCAGTAATGAACCAAGGAAGACCAGGGTTCCTGATTCACAGACATATATGAGGAAAGTGGGATATGCCGTTATATATAATTAGCATCTTAATGTTTTCTACAACAAAGTAACTTAGAATCCCAGCACCCACACAATAAGACAAGTGTTCCCAAAAATGCCTGTAACCCCAGCTCCGAAGTGGGTTGGTGGCTTCCAGCCTAGCTGAGAAACCCAAGCCCCAGTTTCAGGGAGAGAGACTATCTTACAGAAAGAGGTAGAAAGTAATAGAAGAGGACAGAGACCTCTTTTCCTGGTTTTCACATACGTAGCAGGGACACTCGTAAACATTCTAGACAGCTACACATCTAAGGTAAATGTCTTTGAGCGGGGGAGGCAGCAAAATGAACCAGCAGGGAAAAGTGCTTGTTAAAGTCTATAGACCTGAGTTTGCTCCCCCAAACCTACATAAAGCTAGGAGAAAACCAGCTTCACAAAGTTGCCCTCTGATCTCCACGTGACCTCATAAACACACCCATTGTGCACACACACAATATTTAATTTTAAAAACACCTCTCCAAGTAATCCAGAGATAAGTATTTATGCTTCCATATACTTAAGCAACAATGTTACTAGCACTCACAACCAGGACTTTAAGGCCCAGCATGGTGGCACACACCTTTAATCTCAGCACTCGGGATTAACTCAGAGGTTAAGAGCACTCACTGACTGCTCTTCAAATGGTCCTGAGTTCAATTCCCAGCAACCACATGGTGGCTCATAACCATCTAAAATGAGATCTGGTGCCTTCTTCTGTTGTGCAAGTATGTATGCAAGCAGAACACTCTATATACATAATAAATCTCTTTAAAAAGAATCTTTTTTGAGATTTATTTACTTACTATGTTTACAGTGCTCTGCCTACATGTACACATGCACACCAGAAGAGGGCATCAGATCACATTATAGATGGTTGTGAGCCACCATGTGGTTGCTGGGAATTGAACTCAAGACCTCTGGGAGTGCTCTTAACCTCTGAGCCATCTCTCCAGCCCATGAAGAATCTTTTAAGTGACATCTCAGATAAACAAGCGAACACAGTTTGATGAAAGCAAAGGTGTATTAGGTAACTGAAAAACACTGTTATTAAAGTCCAAGACTATGCTATCTGGGTATAGCAGCAGCAAAGGGTCCAGTCTCTAGACAGGAAATACAGTCACTAGAAAACATCATTATTCAAGCAAGAAAGCAGGATTCCCTAAGCTAGTCCATGGCAGACAGAAACAGAGCTATATCCATAAAGTATAGTATGTTGAGCAGCTGCCTGGATTTAGATACACAAAGAAGGAAAGGGCATAATTGGGATATTGGGATTCTGGCTCTGAGTGGTCCATGGCTCACTAACACGGGGAGAAGCAGGGCAGCAGGAAAGTCATCTAATAGGCAGCCACATGTACCGGGGCCTTCAGTGTGGACAGAGGCTGAGGCCAGACCTCATGGTGGTTCCAAAGCACAGGTGAAGTGGTGCAGCATTAACAGGAAAACCAAGGTTGCCCCAGAGTGCAAATGAGACGCGTTCGGTCCACAGCCTGCCTCCCAGTGCTGCTGAAGGGATAAGAGGTAGAGCAGGCTTCATCTGTACTAGTTTGAAGCTAGTGATCATGAGGTGGCCTCAGGGCACAGCACAGGTCTAGTTCTATCCCTAGATTGTACTAACTAGACGTCCACAGGACCCTCCCAGTATCTCCAGGTGTTGCCTGACTAGGTTTCCACAGCACTAACCAAAAGGAATCAATCTTTCTGGTTTGGTTTTTTGTTTTGTAGGCCTGCCTAGCCGGCCTGGAACTCAATGTATAAGAGGCAGTGCTCCTGCCTGGAGTGCTAGAATTAAAGCACCTGGTTGGCACGGTGTTGGGGGAAAGGGTGGTTCTTATTCACAAATAATCTTACCCTCAATAGGGTTGGTTAGGTGTCACAGTAATGCTCAAGTAAGCCCTAGTACTTCTCTATGGAAACAAGAGCTACATTTGGTAGTTTCTTATGTATCAGACACTGATCACCTCCACCTGGTAGTTGGGAGCTCATGAGTCAAGGAAATTAAAGTAGGGTTAGGTAATGTCCAAAGATACACACTGCTCAGACTCGATTAGAACCTGACCTTAAGAGTCGTAGCTCAGCCAGGCATGGTGGCACATACACACCTTTAATCCCAGCACTCAGGAGGCAGAGGCAGGCAGATCTCTGTGAATTCGAGGCCAGCCTGGTCTACAGAGTGAGTCCAGGTCAGCCACAGCTACACAGAGAAAAACCAGAGTCGTGGCTCCATGACCCACGTTTTAATCCTTTAGCCAGCATCCCAGGTGGCCTCCAACAGGCTACCAGAGCAGGAAGAGGCTGGTATCATTGCTTCCATCATTCCTATTACATTGTACCCCAGCATTGGTTCAAGCTCAACAATTTCAGTTCAATTATTTACTGAATTAATATCACTACTGACTTAATTCTGGAAACATGCCTTTTTCTCAGACCTGCACTGAGGTATTTAAGACACTAGCAGCTTCCACACAGCAAGTTAGGGACCAAGGGAGGAAAGATGTCTTCCATTTTGACAGGACCAAGCAGTCCTAATGTGTCATTGCTAGTTTACTTTGATACCACTCGAATCTAGTGGAAAGGCAAAGCTGCCCCAATATGGCCTCCTTACCAGCACATCCCACTGCCATGACATATCCATGGCCCCTCAAGGATGGGGAACAATGGAATAGAAACAAATCAAGAGGGCTAGAGAGTTGGCTCAGTGGTTAAGAACACTGACTGCTGTTGCAGAGGTCCTGAGTTCAATTCCCAGCAACCACATGGTGGCTCACAAGCATCTATAATGTGATCTGGTGTCCTCTTCTGGCCTGCAGGGGTACAAGGAGGCAAAACATTGTATATGTAATAAATAAATCTTTTTTTAAAAAAAAGAAACAAATCAAGAACGTTTTTGCAGGTACCAAGTTGAAGCACCATGAGCTATAATGACAAGTAAGTTTCCAAAACATTAGGTAGACTTTTTAATGTTTAAATTTGGGGAAGAGGGGGCTGTTGAAGAAGTGGTTCAACAGTTATGTGCCCTTGTTGCCCTTGCAAAGGACCCAAGTTTAGTTCCCAGCACCCACATGGCAGCTCACAACCATTTATAATGCAGTTCCGGGATCCAATGCCCTCTTCTGATTTCCATAGACACAATACACACGGTACACATACATACGTGCAGGCCACACATTCATACACACAAAGCTTAAGGGAAAAAAAAGGGGAACTGGATATGTGGCTCCAGAAGAAAGCACTTTTCTAGTATATATTAGGTCCTAATAACCAGGCTACACCAATGTCGTCAAGTAATGGTAACATAGAACATAATTCAGTCAATGACCACATGTATTTTCTAGGCTCAACTTACTATCAGAATACTTACTTGAATACCTTAGGGCAGGCAACCGTCATTCACAAGAGATAGATATTGAACCTGGGAGACATGGCATTTCAAGGCTATCAGTAGGCTCTAAAGGGAACAATGAGAATTAGAATTCTTCCTAGCATGAAGAGAATGGGGAGAAGCCACAAGTGGACGTCAAGTCTTCAACAGACACACCTTGGACATCTAAATGTGTCAATAGGGGCCAAGGAGAGAGACACGAATACAAACGCTGTGAGTGTTAAGTTCCCCTGGGTGGAAATACCAGGGTAAACACTGTAAAGCTCCTAACTCTGCTCATCAACAAATCCCAACGTGGACTTGAGCTTTAAGGAGCAGAAAGCTTTTGCTCCTCAGAGCAGCTCAATTGACATGTACCCAAGTGTTTATAAGCTATACTGTGGTTTTTGTTTTAAACCAACTAATTTTTGCTTTGTCCTTTCAGCTCCTTTGAAGATTATGAAGCAGATGAACCTGTGTCTCCCTCCGACTTTGGAAACAAGGGCAATAAAATAGTAACTTCAAGCCTTTCAGAGAAATGTGGAAAGCTTCAGTCAGTGGATGAAGAGTAGTCGCCAATATCTACACAAAAAGGACGGGGTGTAGACATGTTCTAGTTTGCACTCTGCTCTGTAAAGGCTTTGGTTCCTCAAGTGCACTAGAAACTAAAACGCTCTCAGTAGTTCAGCACAGGAGACCCCTCCAGTTTGCCGCAAACCTCGTGCAGAGCTCTTCCTTGGAAGTAACATACTGTCATCAGTCACCTTCCGAGTCTGCAGTCAGCACTCTACAGCCTTCATCTACAGAGGTTGTCCTGGAAAGGAGGCCAAGCAGTTGTATGCACAGCAGATGCTGCCTCAGTGTTGTTTAGCTCCCTGTGGTCCCACAGGCTCCTACAGAACCTACAAGAAAACTTCACTTGCAAAAAACTTGAGTCAAAATTCTGGAACTTGAAAAGGGGCCTCTAGAACTGACTTTGCCGTCGTAACAAAGCACTGCCGAAACATCTCAGAGACTACGTATGTGTACTGCAGTTCACAGAGCGTGAACTTACCTGGTTTAATGTAACTTCACTATGACCTGCCCAACTGCTAGTCACTTTACATTCTCAGGTATCAGAACCAACCGCTGGGCCTTCTCTCTGCTGGCAAGCTCTGACAGCCTCTACATCTGACTGTGGATCTTGTACAAAATTTCAAGACAAAAAAAAATCCTTAAAATGAAGACAGGTAGACTCTGGCACTTAACATTTGTAGACGATTGTTGGGTGATGTATTAATCTACAAACCAGTTGATGCCCTGTCTTCATTTCTAGCAGGCCTACTTGAAGACTTAAGGAATGTGACATACCGCGCCAACGTCTCACTGTACATATTCCTTCCCCTCCCCTGAGTACTAGACTAAGCCAAAAGCAAAGGCCCAAACTCAACAACAGTATTCCTTACTTCCTGTGGAAAAGAAACTACTACACCAGATATTTCTTCCACCTCACTATTATCAAACTTGGAAGAAAACAGTAATTCTCACCCATAGTAGAAGGCCTTTTTATTGTAGTGGTAAATTCAGAATCCTGTATTTTTCAGTAGGCCACAGTGCAGCCAAACCCTACCATATACTTACTGTTACCCTTCATGCTGGAAAAAAATGACTAAAAAGAATGGTCATTTCTAAAATCAAAGCAACTTTTTACTATCTGTGTCTGCCAAAGCCATCAACCCTTCCCCATCCCTGTTTTGTTTTGATGTGATTGTAAAGGTTCAGCACAGCCTTCCTTCTCTCCATTCTAGCTGTCGTTGCTGGCTTAAGGCCAAGCACATGGAGGAGAGTTAGGAAATGTACACTTTGCAACCCTACTTGTCCCAAGATATTCCAGTTCCCTAGTTACCGTAACTCATGACTCAATTAATCTCCCACGTAACCATCCAGAAACTGGGAACTATTACAACTAGTAGCTCACACACATAAAACAGTAATAACTAAATTGAGAATTTTACAAAAAACATAGGTGTAGTGGCATATGCCTAAAATCTGAAGATTTAGGTAGTTAAGGCAGGGGATGGAGAATGCACTATATACAGTAGCCTAAATACCCTGATAAACGTTTACTATAATGCCAGCACTCGGGACACTGCTGTAAGGAGGACTGCGAGCTCACAGTCTGAGGCCAGCCTAGACTCCACAATGAAACCTTGCCTTAAAAAGAATTCTATGAAACCGGGTGTGGTGGCACACACCTTTAATCCCGGGGCTTGGGAGGCAGAGGCAGGTGGATCACTGAGTTCAAGGCCAGCCTGGTCTACAAAACTAGTCCAGGAGAAACCCTGCCTTGGGGGAAAAAAAAAAATCACAAGATATTATCACCAATCCCACCCAATCTTTAGCAGGAAGGACAAATGACTTTTTAATTTCAGATAAAAATACAAAATGGTAATACTTCTCTTTAAAAAGTTTAAAGAATTTTATCAGCTCTATATATTGTAGAGTATTTGAGACTAAGAAGCACAATATAAAATCCAACCTTAAAAATCCAATCCCTTAAACAGTATGAGCCAAGGGCTGAGCCAGTTAGGCCTCACTAGCTGTACTGAAATGTATGAACCCTTTATCTGTAGTCCTGGGACTCAGAACCAAGGGCCACTCACGTGCTGACAAGAGTGCTGCACCACCACTGCACTCAGCCTCCGCCTGTTTTGCTGCCTTGCCCCTTCACCCCTAATCAAACACTTTTGCTTTTACTTTGATCAAAACCCATCAACACCATTCAGTTTGAGGACTATGTAATTTGGGTTACCTGAAATATACTTTCAAAAATTTTAAGCAAGCATTTCACCCTATTCCTTTCTTAGAAATGAGTGCAAGGAATGTAGCTTCTAAGGAACTAAGTTAGTATATATTTGACTTTTCAGTAAAGATCAAGCTAAGTATATTCCTTACTACCAAACTGGAAATGTCAGGTTGTGACAATATCCCAGGGACCTTGAAAAAGATAATTACAATCTAAATCAGTGGTTCTCAATCTTCCTAATGTTGTCACCCTTTAATGCACTTCCTCATGTTATGGTGACCCCGACCTAAGATTATTTCACTGCTACTTCATAACTATAGTTTTGCTGTTAAAAATTGTAATGTAATAGCTGGTGTGCAGGATATTTGATATGTGGCCCCTGGGGAAGGGGTGTGACCCACAGGTTGAGAATCATTGATCTAAATAATTATTGAAAGGAGGGTTTCATGGCACAATTGCCAACGTAATCAAACTAATAAAACTCTGTATATTTCCCTGCGTCTATCTGTTACTATACTGTTCAAAATGTCAAAGAAAGCCTGATTCTAACTCCCCAGATATCATTTGCTCAGCTTTGAAAGTGTTTTGAGTACAGGTGGTGCATGACTTGTTTCCCCCTTTTTGCCAAACAAAATAAAGCTGTCATATGTTTGAGTTGTGTTCACTACACATTTTTGGTTTTAGATACAATTCATTTTAATCCCTGTAAGCAAAGTTGAGTTTTTGCAAGAATAACTCTTGGAAGACGTGGGAACACTTAGGCCTTAAGGACGCCACCATCTGTGTCAGCCTGGGGTGTCTCCTCAGGGATAAGGGAGTCTCCAGATCAAAAAGGACTTTAACCTCATCCATATTCTAAGACACATTATTGGGTATCTAAAATGAAACCAGAGTATTAGGTCTAGACCATCCAGTCTTGAGTTTTATGTTCTAAAAGCACTGTTACCTTTGGGAAAAGGAAATTCTACTCATTCTCTTCAACATCTTTACTTTTCTTCAGTAAGGTTATCATGGAATAACCTTACCTTTTTTTTTTTTTTTAAAGAAAGCAATTATACAGACACTTTACCCTAGGATTTCATGATGAAAATATTCACTCAGTGAATCTAACCAAAGGAAAAACTAAGTTCTCTAATGATGAGGACTCAGGTTATTCAAGGCAATAACCAATCTAAACATAGTCTTGTTTTATAATTTCATGTCCTGATGGATAAATCCAGTCCCTTCAATAAATTCTTAGTTAAGTCATTTGTCAGCATTACTTTTAAAAAAAAAGTGCATGCTAATAAAGAAAAGCAAGCCGGGCGGTGGTGGCGCACGCCTTTAGTCCGATCGCTCAGGAGGCAGAGGCAGGCGGATCGCTTTGAGTTCGAGGCCAACTTGTTCTACAGAGCGAGTCTAGGATAGTCAAGGCTACATAGAGAAACTTTGTCTCAGAAAAAAAAAAGAAAAGAAAAAAGAAAAACGATATAAAAACCAAGGCACTGTAATTAAGTCCTCTTCCCCAGGCTACTACAAACCATTCAAAACATGTGATCCCAAACTCCTCAGTATTCTACAACATACAATTAGAAAACTATCATTTATTGATAGATTTAAGGTGTGATACAGGTTTCCAAAAATGTGGCAGTGAGAATACCAGCATAAAAAAGAGAAACTTGTGCTAAAAACAACCTGAATTCATCATTGGCAATATTACATAACAATCAAGGTCCTCAAAGACTGATTTCCACTTTGCCTATATTGCCAACCTCCCGTGCATCAAAAAACAAAGCTAAGATTATCAAATTTGGATAGCAATGAGGTACTCCATGAATTTTAAGATCATATTAGGAAAGTGTGGGAGATTTGCAAAGTATAGCCTAATTATCCACGTGTACAATCTCATTTCTAGTCATTTCTGCAGTGATCATTAGTGAATAAAAAACAGATTTACACGATTATATAGCAGGGCATCTGGTTCAACAGCTTACAAATTTTAGGTTAATACATATTTCATAAGACACTGCTATCACTTAAAGAATTTAAATAAAATTCCAGAACTTGGTAAGCAAATAAAGACAAGACAACTAAGAAGCATTTTCCACCATTTACTCTTGTTATCAAAAATAGTTCAACTCTTCTTGCAAAACAAAAACAAAATCGTACATACTGGACACATACATCACATTTTTCTTCCTATGGCTTTAGCCCACCCCCGCCCCACCAAAAGAGACCAAAAATTTTTTTTGTTTTTTGTTTTTTTCGTTTTTTGTTTGTTTGTTTTTTAAAAAGCCCAATGACAACAACAAAACAACTACCTGACCACATTCACAGAAAATGACACCAGGGTACACTACAAAACAGGAGGTGTCATCTGCTCTGTGTCCAAAGGAGTCTTCTCCATGTCTTTATGAGGCGAGTAACCATCATTGAACACGCTGTGTGCCAAATCAGAACAACTTCAACACACCAGACATCTCACTCGATGGTGATGCAGTAGAAACTGGAACTTCCCTAGCAGTATTTTTCTTAAAAGTGCCGCCAAAGCAGCAACTCTGAAATCACAAGGTCATTTCCACCTAGCCAGTCCATGTTTAACCTGGGCTGTGCTCTTTCAAGCAACTGACTAGACTTCCCGTCAACAGAATGTTTTTGTCTTCCCCATAAAGTTAATAGGAAGAAGTACATTAAAAACTGAAACACAGTTTGTGCTTTACATGCAAAAGAGCATTCTAAAGAAAATCCTCCGAGCTTTAAACCCACCTAAATGCGCAGGCTTCATTAAAGGCATTTTTAATTAAGGCCTTGACAAAGAAGCCTTCATTATGAACAGCACCCCCCCAAAAAGAAAAAAATAAAGGAAAAGCATATTCAAGGTATAGCTTGTGACAAATAAACAGGAAATAAAAATCAAAGAAGCCGCCAGTGGCAATTAAGTATAATGCATAAATCTGGGTACATTTAGGGCATTATTCCAAAATTATTTTAAATAAAACCCAATTTTAAAAATGTTTATATTTTTAAAAACTGTCATGAACTATATAAATTCAGTTATGTTCAGAATAAAACAGCTCTTCACTTTATTTACCAAATAGAACATTGCTCAAAGTGAAGGACCTAGGGTTTTCTCATAGAATTGAGTCAGATAACTAGAAAGAGGGTTGAACTCATAAACATTTAAAGCATAAACAGCTTAACATTTGTGGTCTGACAGAATTTATTTGTTCACGTTTTTAAAAGACAGATTTCTTAAACATTCTAATGAGGGGGAAATTTTCTTTCATAATACTGCTGATTTAAAAGCTGCTACATGCACGCAGTAGCCAATTTTCATGATCAGAAATGGTATTATGTCAGCACAAAGGCTGAGCTGAACACATCAGCTTTTCAGGGGGAGAAACATTAGCGCAGCATCCGAAGGCAGCGCAGTCTCCTGATAAACTAATGGCTACTTTTCCACCAAAAAAAAAACCAAAAAAACAAAACAAAAAATTAGCACAATCTTTATGGACTGACTAGATACCACTTCCTTACATTTAATCATCAACTTTGATTATGCACAAAGCATGACCATAAACAATGAGGTTATTGTTATTTTCCTTGCCAAAGTTCATTTTGTATAAATCAGTTGCATCAGCATTTGTTCTCAGACAATGCGGTCTGTAAGAACTAAGAACATACAGTTGTAGGGTTACTCCTCCATTACCTGCAAACTATTTCCCCGACACTAACACATATAACTTAGCAATGAAAACACTTGATACAAGTGATCTATATGCAGGAGCTCCGGCAAGTTAAACCAACAGAACCATAGCTGCCGTAAAACTGTAGCTATCTCCTACCAGGGCTAGGTTTAAAGACCCACTGATTTAACAGTCGAATCTCATATCTATAGCTTCATCCAAACTTTTATCATCATGTGTACTGGCAGCTAAAAATGTTGTTACTGGGGACCCTGTGACATTAATTACACTGGTGCTGGTACTTGCGTTACGCACAGCAATGCTAGTCACATTAATGCCCAGAGTGAGCCTGGTCTGCTCCAAGGCCTTTTCTGGCACTGCAAATGCCTCCAGCTTCTTCTCCCCATTGGCCATATAGGAGTTTTGGCAGCCACGACATATACAGTCTAAGCAGGCTTTCCGGTTAGAGTAGCAAGGGCAGCGTTGGCCGCGGCATGTAAGAACACTTGGATTCTGAGTAGCACGCCCACATTTACATCCTTTCTTTTCCTGGGGCTTTTTGTACACAGTCTTGGTAGGGCTTCCTGGCATAAAATGATGACTAGGAATCTTTTCCTTTACTGCTTTGTCTTTTTTAAGAATACCTGGCTTGGATTTAGAGTGGGATTTCTTGGATCCGTGTTCATGACTCTTTTTCATGCTTTTAGCAGATAACAGTACAGTTTTGCTGATCTTGGGTGTCGCGCCTCCATTGGGAACAGTTGCTATAGGCTGAAGAGAGATTTTGCTTTCCCGCTTCACAGTCACAGGAGCAGATGCCCCCAGCGTTGGGCCTCGGAGAATGGTAGAAATTGGAAGTGGCTGAACTTTCTCACTGTCACTTTCAGATCTGGATCGTTTTCGGTTCAACTTTGCTACCTTCGGAGTTGCTGCTGTACATGATAACCCATGAAGTGTAGGGCTGGTAGACATAAAAACATTATGGCTAAGAGACTGGGAAGAAAGCTGCAAAAAAGGGCCATTGGATACAGTGGCTTCCAAGCTTGGCTGCAAATTAGGACAGCAAACCTCTGTATTTGAAACAGTTTCCAAGCTGCGGAGCACTTCCTCAACACTCAGCAAGAGAGAGTCCCCAGGCTTCATGTCTTCACTGAAACTACAGATGTCAATGCCTGTGGAGCATAAGTCAGTGGCTACCGTGTCGCAGACAGGGGGCAGGCTGTCAGACAGATCCTCGGTTTTTATGTCAACAGTATTACAGACATCAATAGTATTTGGATGTTCAGGTGAAGGGATATTTATTCCAAATCTATCTATTGAGAGCCCATTGTAAGCAGGCAATCCATTGATAACAGAACTGCCGATAGCGATGCTGAGGGTGCTTTCAGACATCGGAGATAAGCTGGCTTGAGTCTCAGCTGTGGGTTCGGAAGTGGAAGGTAAAGGGGAATGTGTCAAACACAGAGTGAAGGATGAGTCGGAAGGCTTCTCTGTCTCCTCACAGAACAGTGAGCCGTCGTTAAGCAGAGCTAAAATGTCAGCCGAGCAGTCAACGGCTTCTATGATGTCCCGGGCCAGCGCCGTCTGGGAGATATACTCACACAGTTTCCTGTAGCAGCTCACTAGGATGCTCAGCTGCTTGTTCTCCGCAAACTGCTCATAGTCTTTGCACCAGCTGCATGAAGGTTTCATCATCATTTTCTTGCCTTTACAAGGTTTGCAGACATAGTGTTGGCAGGTGGAGTTGGTGGGTGCAATAGGGTCTTGTAGCAAATGTCCTAAGGGGGGGAGGAGGAGGAGGGAAGCACAGATTTTAGTAAAACTAATATACAATTTCATATAATGGAGTTCAGATATTAATCTCAAAAATGATATTGGTAAAACCATTAGACTCGGGGGTACACACAGAGAGAACTGGAGAAAGACTCAACAGCTCACTTCATTTCTGTAATACAGTCTCCATTATGTTATCTCACACCACAGTCTTCCTTGATCCTGGTCTTGCCCACAAAAATGTTAGCACCAACCTTCTTTATGGTCTTCTCTCCAAAGCCTATCAAGAGGTAGAGCTTGGTGGCCAAAAAACCAGTATGAAATGTAGGCTTAAAAACCAGTAAGACCTTTAACTAATGTAACCAGTGACTAATATCAAAATGTAGCTACAGTGGGAGAAGGGCTCATTTATTAAAAATAAAATGAGTTTTATTCAACTCAAAAATCTTCCACAAGAAAACAAAGAATAAAATAAGGGAAAATGGCCAAGCAGTGGTAGGGCACTCTGGAGGCAGATCTCTGTGAGTTCAAGGACAGCCTGGGCTACATAGTGAGTTCCAGGACAGCCTGGGCTACATAAAGAGACCCTGACTCAAGAAAACAAGGGGAGTGGGAAGACTTGTGTACCACCATGCCTGGCTCAATATAGACTCTTTTTCAAGTTAACAACTTCCCTCTAAACACTGGTGTGGGTTTTTAACTTATTACAATTAAGAAAAATACAGGTAATACAGGATGGCAGAATTCAAAATAACTACGTTATAAACCACAGGCACCTTAAGTGCAGCAACAAATTATGAAAGTGGAAGTAGGGATACGCAGTTGGCTCAGTGCAAGTGTGAGGAGCTGCACTCAATGCCCAGGAAGCACACAGAACAGCAAGTTGTAGTGCACACCCCTGTTACTTGAGCCGCAGGGGGAGGGCAGCGGGGAGAGTCACTGGAGCTCACTGGCTCCCAGCTCCAGGTTCACGAGAGACCTCATTTCAATAGAATAAGGCACGGGGACAGAACACAGCATCTCATGGCCTCACCTCTACCTTCTGTCCACACGTGACTTGCGCGCGCGTACACACATACATACACACACACACACAGGCGCGCGAGCGCACACACACCTGTAATCTGAGCATGCAGAGGGCTGAAGCAGTAGTGTAAGGACAACTTGAGCTGTGTTTTATAAAGAGACACTGTCTCAAAAAAAAGTGTCAAGAGCTAGGGTTCTTGCTCACATGTGCAACCTACAAATTCAAAACCCAACACTGCAAGGAATGCACACATAAATTTTAGTAGACACCTTTGTCAATAAGTCATTTATTCAGAAAGCACCAACAACTACCCAGTTGAAGCACAGTCTTTTTGATTATCCATTCTAACTGTGGGATACTTTAACAAAAATAGGTTCATCAGATTAGTAGGAAAAACAAAGTGCGGAGAGCACACGCGCGCACACACACACACACACACTCATTGACAAGTGCTTATAAAAAAAAAAATCCTGAGACCACTGGACCTGGCAACAGTAACAATCATAAAATAAACCTACAATAACATAACCAGTACTAAACTAAAATCCAATGCAAACAATTTAAACATGAACACAACAGAGATTAAGAATCAAATCTCCAGGGTGGGGCGGAGGACAGTGACGCACACCTTTAACCCCAGCAATCAGCAGGCAGAGGCAGGTGGATCACTGTGAGTTTGAGGCCTGCGTGGTCTACAAAGTGAGTTCAGGACAGCCAAGGCTACACAGAGAAACCCTTTCTTGGGGGGGGGGGGGGGATCAATCTCATACCTTTAATGGCAAACCTCGGAGGCACAGGCAGGTCTTTAAACAGACAGGTATCTAACCAGAATCTCTCTCCTTGCTGCATTCCCTTACTCCTTTGGCATATTTACTGGGTCACCGACCCCTACAAAAACAGGATACACATGCACAGACACAAACTGTTCCACAGAACCTTCTGGCAATCATGAACCTACTCCTTTTTAAAGTGCATACATACATCAATATCACCCAGTTTAAACCTGGTTTGCACACTCCTGAGGACTCGGCTTGGTCAGCTGTCCTCCCACCTCTTACAGACTAGTGACTCCTGGGTCTATCTCCAGCTCTCACCTCTTCAGCTCATACTCCCAAGGCATGTACAAATGCATCTGTCTTTCCGAAAGACACCTTAAAATTAAGCTTCCTAGGCCGGGCGTGGTGGCGCACGCTTTTAATCCCAGCACTCAGGAGGCAGAGGGAGGCAGATCACTGTGAGTTCGAGGCCAGTCTACAATTCGAGTTCAGGCCAGCCAAGGCTACACAGAGAGACCCTGGGGCGGGGGGGGGGGGGGGGGGGGTTAAGCTTCCTCCTCCATCCCGTATTCTTTTGGACGGATACTGACACCATCTTTCACTCAGAAACCGGGTACTTTTGAAGCCACCCAGACTGTTCAGCTCCGTCCCACTTCCTATCAGTGGCCCCGCCCATCACCCTCTACATTTTCTCCGTCTGACTCCTGGTGCCGCCTCAGAGCCCTCGTTTCTCACTGTGAAGACTACATTTTATCACGTATCTCTCCTTGCTTCAACTTTACCCAATCCAGTTAATTCATCTGCTATTCTACCACTGAGCGGTTGTTCTCCAACATATAAACCTCACTACAGCTCGCCCTTTGAAAGCCTTCCAACTGCCTTTAAAACTTGAAACCCGGGCCGGGCGTGGTGGCAAACGCCTTTAATCCCAGCACTCGGGAGGCAGAGGCAGGTGGATCGCTGTGAGTTCGAGGCCAGCCTGGTCTACAAAGCGGGTCCAGGCCAGCCAAGGCTACACAGAGAAACCTTGTCTCGGAAAACCAAAAAAAAAAACCCAACTTGAAACCCGGGGGCTGGAGAGATGGCTCAGTGGTTAAGAGCACCGACTGCTCTTCCAAAGGACCCGGGTTCGATCCCCAGCACCCACGTGGCAGCTCACAACTGTCTGTAACTCCAAGACCTGACACCCTCACACCAATGCACATAAATTTTAAAAATTAAATAAAAATATTTTTTAAAAACCTGAAACCCAGCCAGGTGCTGATGCACGCCTGTAATCCCAGCACTCAGGAGGCAGAGGCAGGCAGATCTCTGAGTCCAAGGCCAGCCTGGTCTACAGAGTGAGTCCAGGACAGCCAGGACTACACAGAGAAACCCTGTCTTGGGGAGAAAACACACACACAGAAAAGCATGAAAATAAAAAGGAAAAAACTCAAAACCCTTTCTCCTCCTAACCTTAAATACTAAGACTCACCCTATACTCCAAATTCTCACCCACACTAATCCTCAGAAAACATGCAATGCTTACTTTATGTGGGTCTGTATTCTTTCTACAATTTTTCCCTTCAAAACTCAAAACCTCAAATCTCAAATAGGACCTCCACAAGAAGCCTTCCTTGAGCCTCGGTGTGCTCCCTATTTATAGCAATTATTGTGTTATATTCCCACTGCTCACTAGGCCTTGCTCAAAGGCCAGCTTTTTTTTTTTTAACTTTGTATCATAGTTGGCAATACGCTGGCATTTAATGTAAGAACAGTAACAGAATCATAAAGCATTAGGCTTGTCATTGGCTGGCCATGGAAATCACTTGTTCCTATAGCTCCATTTTGATCAAAACAGATTTTCTTCAACTATACAGGCAGGTATTAGCAATGAAAAGTTAAAGCTGCGTCTACAGCTCCCAACCTAGTGTTTTCATCCATGTCCTCGCTCTATTCTCCAACAGGCTATCCTCAAACTCAAAGGTAACTAAACATGACATTTTACATTTCTTATTTTCTTGCACGCACTTCTCAAGTACTGGGATTGCAAGCCGGTGTCACTAGGCCTGGCGGTGGAAGTGCTGGACACTCGCACCTAAAGCTTCACGGGTGGTCAGCAGGCACGCTTCGCCCTAGCCCCTTACGCCACAGTTATGCTTGCTTATCCAACACCATCTCCACTTCTGCTATTAAATCTGTAGCATTCACTGAGACAATTTTAGCTTATTTTCACATTTATTATAAAAAAAAGATTTGATTCCTAAAAGTGAACCACAGGCAGAGTGAATAATGAGCCACAGACGTAAGGACTTTCCTGAGAGAACAGACACAGGTAATAGCCGTAACTGGACAGTGTGTGCAGCAGGAAGAAGCACGGACAGGAGGGATTCTCAACAGGCATAAAGGGGCAGCTTGGGCTTAGGGCTCACACACTGAGGCTGCAGAGTCCTCACTAGATTCCCTAGCACCCCAATTTCCAAAGCTACTCTGAAATGTTTCATGTGAGCATTTGAGGTGCTTTGGTAAGAATGACCCCCACAGATCTGAATGCTTACTCATTAGGGAATACCACAACTTGAGAAGGACGCTGAAGGAAGTATGTCACTGCGAGTGACAAAAGCCCAAGCCAGGCCCATTGTCTGTCTGTCAGTCAGTCAGTCTCAGAGTGTGTGTGTGTGTGTGTCTGTATGTGTCTGTCAGTCTGTCTGTCAGTCTGTCTGTCTGTCTGTCTGTCCCTCCCCCTGCCTCTCTCTCTGTGTAAGCAAGCCCCCAATTAAATGCTTTCTTTTGTAAGAGGCGCCTTGGTCATGGTGTCTCTTCAGAGCATACAACAGTGCCTAAGATAGCACATACACTGGGAAGCAGTGTTCCTACCTTCTCTGCAAAAGAGCCCACAAGGAAAAAAGCTCAACCTCCGTATCATTTGACAACACCTAAAATTTTGCTGAGACTGTTTGTGTATAGTATATACCATTTTACCATAAGTGATAGCATTTTAAATAGCCTTGATTATATACAGAACTGATTTACAAAACATAATCATTTACAAAAACACTATAGCAGGAGCAATAAATCAAAACTGACACATCTAGGCAGGCCTTGATAAGCCCTAAACCTCTTCAGGTGTTAGTGTGTGTGTGTGTGTGTGTGTGTGTGTGTGTGTGTGCATATATACATATGCACACACACACACATATATATATTCTTCATAACCCATTCCCCATACATTCAGACTCTAGTCATATAAAGCCATGTATTAAAGACAGGCAGGCATTGTGGCTCAAAACCTATAATCTCAATACCTAGGAGGCTGAGACAAAAAGTGTTGTGAGTTTGAGGTTAGCATCACTATACAGTGAATTCCAGGCCAGCCTGGGCTGCAGAAACCCATGAGTCACAAATAAACAAACAGCCAGGTGTGGTGGACACAACTGTAATCCCAGTACTTGTGAAGCTGAAGCCAGACCTGGAGTTTGAGACCAGCCTGGACTACACAGCAAGACCCTGTCTCAATCACCCACAATGGGAAAATACATTTCTGCCAGGTCAAAAGTCTGTGATAGGACCAGAATAACAGACCTTCCATAATCAATCTAGTAATCTAAATATCTTTATTTTTTCCTTCTTTTAAAATGAAGAATTAACTGCTTAGGCTATCTTTCTCTAATAAAGCATGACTTAATAAGAACCACACCATATACAAATGGTACAGAAATGGCATCAAGAAACCCTGGTCATGGGGGCTGGAGAGATGACTCAGAGGTCAAGAGCACTGACTGCTCTTCCAGAGATGCTGAGTTCAATTCCCAGCAACCACATGGTGGTTTACAACCATCTATAATGAGATCTGGTGTTCTTTTCTGGTGTACATGCAGGCATAACATTGTATACATAATAAATAAATAGGAAGGAAGGAAGGAAGGAAGGAAGGAAGGAAGGAAGGAAGGAAGGAAGGAAAACCTTGGTCACAAAGACATACGTCTCTTAAGGCGGCTGACTGCACGCTTCTGAGGAGCATGAGCATTATAAAGCAGCACAAGAAAGGCCTGAAGATGCAGCACGGCACGCACAGGCAGAGGCCTTAATTTGTGAAGACTGAGACCATTAAGCCCAAGATGCCAAAGGGCCCCAGTCACAAACTCAGCCAGCTTGCGTTCCTTGCTCACCCCAAGCTTGGAAAGCAGATTCAAAGCTACATGGCCAACGGTTGTAGGCTCTGCCAAGGTTCAAAGCCCAAGGTTCAAAGCAAGGCAGAGGCTGCAGCTCCAGCTGAGGTCCAGGCTTCAGCCCAGCTCAGGATCCCAGAAGTGCCCAGGCCCCTGTGAAGGCCCCAGAGAAAGGCTTCTACCAGTGTGAAGACAGATGGACTAGTGTGACACACCTACCTACGTTATTTACAGATGACCAGTCCTATGCTGATTTTACAAATAAACCCAAGGCAAGATCTGTTAAAAAATAAAATAAAATAAAAATAAAGCAAGTCTCCTGGCTGCACTGGGGGAGGCAGGAGGATCTCAAGCCTCTACTGAGATCCTATTTGGAAAACAAAACAAAGAAAAATACCTTTTTCCTTCTTTCTCTATCACTTACATAAATAATTCCATGGCCCAGCTCTATGCCACGCTCTGCGTTAGAGCCTGCCACTCTACCATTTAACAAAGGGGTTTCTGAGGGTGGAAAGGTGCCTCAACAATCAGTACAGGCTACCGCTCCAGGGGACGTAGGATCAGTTTCCAACAGCTACTGTCAATCACAACTGTCTGTAACTCCAATTCCAGATGATCCAACACGCCCATATAAAACAGGCAGACCGGGGCTGGAGAGATGGCTCAGTGGTTAGGAACACTGGCTGCTCTTCCAGAGGTCCTGAGTTCAATTCCCA
Organism: Acomys minous; assembly: GCF_964271855.1. NCBI lineage: Eukaryota > Metazoa > Chordata > Mammalia > Rodentia > Muridae > Acomys > Acomys minous. Next base: position 21,919,315 of record NC_140495.1, read on the forward strand.
GCAACCACATGATGGCTCACAACCATCTATACAACGAGATCTGATGCCCTCTTCTGGTATGCAAATGTATATGCAGATAGAGCATTCATACACTAAATAAATAAATAAATCTTTAAAAAAAAAAAAAAACAGGCAGACCAAGCAGCAATGAACATAATAAAAATCATTTTTAAAAAAGAAAAAGTATCTTCTGACCTTTTTTTTTTTACTAACTTTGAATTACAGAATAAAAAGTATACCCCAAAATAATGTTTTCAAACAATAACTAAGATATCTTCCTTCTTTTAAAAATAATTGTTTTTCCAACCAGGCAGTGGTAGTACATACCTACCTTTAATTCCAGCACTCGGGAAGAGGCAGGCAAACCTCTGGAGTTCAAGGCCAGCCTGGTCTACAGAGAGTTCCAGAGGAACTACTCAGAGTAACCTTGTTTCAAAAAAACAAATTGCACCATGTCTGTGCAGATGTGCAAACAGGAGTGCAGGGCTTACAGAGGCCAAAGAGGATCCCAGAATCCCTGGGCCTGGAGTGACAGACAGACACAACCAGCCCAATGTGGGTGCTAAAAACCAAACTCAGGCTCTCTGGAAGAGCAGTGTTTGCTCTGAAGGGCTAAGCCATCTATCTCACTAGCCCAGAATAGCATCGTCTACACACAAATGTACGAAGAGACCCACTAAAAGAAAATGACTACACAATAAAAAAGACCCTGTGTATTATAGCAAATGAGAACAAATATTAACTGTTCGACAATTAAAGTGGTCATCTTTGCAAGTTTATTTGCAATCTAACAAAAGTGTGCTTAAAATCGGTTTTTGCAGGCATGAACTCAAGTCTAAACTTTTTTAAAGGTCCTTCATTAAGCAACATGTAAAGAATAAAGGAGCCGGGCGTGGTGGCGCACTCTTTTAATGCCAGCACTCGGGAGGCGGAGGCAGGCGCATCACTGTGAGTTCCAGACCAGTCAAGGCTATACAGAGAAACCCTGTCACCCAAAAAATAAAAAAATAAAAATAAAGAATAAAGGAGACCAAGGAGATGACTCTGGGCCCATGCAGTTCCAAGTTCAGGTTCCCACACAAAGTGAGAGCCAGGTGAGCCTGGTGATCTGCATTACAGGAAGACTAGGGACTCCCCAGGGCATAATGGCTAGCTAGACCAACTTGAACTAGAAAGCTCCAAATTCAGCAAACCTTGCCTTAGTAAATAGTGTAAGAGCAATCTGGCCTTCACATGCATGAACACACAAAGCCTGCATATATGTGTACTGATTAGCACACTTGCATTCATATCACATAGTTGCCAATAAAAACTGAAATTCATAAAACTAGGCTGGGTGTAATGGTGCACAGCTTGGATCCCAGTACTTGGAAGGCAGAGGCTGGTAGATGGGTCTCTCTGAGTTTAAGGCCAGCCTGGTCTAAATAGAGAGTTCCAGGACACCCAGGGCTATAGAGAGACCCTGTCCCAAATACAGCAAAATAAAAAATTCAAGCCAAGCATGCTAACACATGCCTTTCATCCCAACACTACAGAAGCAGCAGCAGGCTCATCTGAGTTAAGGCCAGGCTGTAATACACAGAGAGTTCCAGAAAAAACAGGGCTAAAAAGAGAAACCCTATCTCAAAAAATAAATTCAGCCTTAAAAAAATTATTATGAGACCAGAGAATTTAACTAAGATGTAATTTTACTTCTGACATTCCCAAGGGCAGTTCTGTTTCGGTTTTTTGAGACAGGGTTTCTCTGTGCCTGGACTCACTTTGTAGACCAGGCTGGCCTAGAACTCAAGAGATCCGCCTGCCTCAGCCTCCCCGTGCTGGGATTACAGGCATGCGCCACCACACCTGGCTGCCAGCTCTGTTTTTACATTTCTGATTAAGCGCCACTTGGAATCTGTTAAACTTATACTCATCCCATTTATTTTAACTATCACAAGGCAACTAAATGCTTCAAAACATTGAATAAAAACTAATAATAAAACTAAGGGTTTTAGGGCTGGAGAGATGGCTCAGAGGTTAAGAGCACTGGCTGCTCTTCCAGAGGTCCTGAGTTCAATTCCCAGCAAACACGGTGGCTCACAGATATCTATTAATGAGGTCTAGTGCCCTCTTCTGTCATGCAGGCATACAAGCAGGCAGAACATTGTATACATAATAAATCTTAAGCAAAAAAAAACTAAGGTTTTTAGAAATTACTAGCTCTCCAATCAAATAATCAAGCAGAGATGCTGGGACCAGTATTAACCTCTTTAGATATCCCTAACCACAGCCCTGTAACCCTGAAACCTGTTTTCTTTATAATACCTAGCACAATTATAGTATTAACACAACATTGAGGTCTAACTTAAAATAAGGAACAAAGATAACAGATACACGTAAGTCACTAAAATTGGTTACTGAATATTTTGATCACTTGATCAAGGGGGGGGGGGCTGAACTTGTGAATCTCCTCCAATTGGTGGACTCTACAAAAACAAAAAAAACAAAAAAACAAAAAAAAAAAGCCTAATCAAAGTAATTTTGCTTGTTTTGGTTTTTTGTTTTGCTTTTGTGGTTGACGCTGTTGTTCTGTTCTTCCTCTGGAGAAGGGGTATGCTGGTCTTCAACTTGAAGCAATCCTCATGTTTCTGCCTCCTGTATACTACCACATTTAGCTCCAAGTAAATTTTGGGAGAGGGGGTTTCTGAGACAGGGTCTCTCTGTGTTTCCTTGGCTGCCCTGGACTTGCTTTGTAGACCAGGCTGGCCTCGAACTCACAGTGAGCCACCCGCCTGTGCCTCTCAAGTGCTGGGATTAAAGGTGTGCGCCACCACGCCCGGCTCCAGGTAATTATTTTTAAGTTCACTGTGTATCATCACTTTAAATAACTAGGTACTATATTGAGAGGCCAGTGATAGCTACACATATGCCAATTTGACAGGGAATTAAGGACTTTAAAAAAAAAAAGTTTAACACTACAATTTTGCTTGTTGCTGAAGCCAAACTGTTTAATGAACATCTGAATGGCAAACCACAGAGTTTAACTAAAACTATGACAAAATACTTTCTGGTACAGAAAGCAGTAAGTCAATAGTTTTAAATCTCAACAGGCAATCGATACTGTATATTTAAAAACCCAAACACAGGTTATTAAGGAATGATGTATAACTACTCACACCCTAAACAGATCCATAAAGATGTCATGCTTCGTTTCATATTCCAGCAAGAATTAGGACTTAATCATTTATTTACTTACTATGTATACAGTGCTCTGCCTGCATGTACACCTGCAGGATAGAAGAGGGCACCAGATCTTATTATAGATGGTTGTGAGCCACCATGTGGTTGCTGAGAATTGAACTCAGGACCTCTGGAAGAACAGTCAGTGCTCTAAACTGCTGAGCCATCTTTCCAGCCCAAATAAATCATTTTTAAAAACACACACAGTATATTCTAATCTATTATGCACAATTAAACTGATCCACAGCAGAACATCAGCCAAAAAATTTAGATCTTATTTCACAAGCTGTTCTTCCACTGAATCAGAAGGTTTGCTTTACTACCCTTCCCCCGTTTGTGTCTTAAGACAGTGTCTTACTATGTAGCCCTGGCTTGGCTGGTCTGGACTCAGCTATGAGGATCAGGCTGACCCTGAACTCTGAGATTAAAGGCATGCAACCACCCTGGTTTTATTGCCCTCTCTTAAATACATTATCATCTTTAAAATCAAATCATTATATTTGTGTAGAAATTTGGTTAACACAGCACTGCTTCAATTTACTGGTGCATATAAACCATTTTTAAACACACACATACACATACATATGTGTGTGTGTGTGTGTGTGTGTGTGTGTGTGTGTGTACATAAATACATACATACATACACCATTTATGTTTGCTTGGTTGGTTGGTTTGGTTTTTCAAGACAGAGTTTCTCAGTGTAGCCTTGGCTGTCCTGGACTCGCTTTGTAGACCAGGCTAGCCTCAAACTCACAGCAATCCTCCTGCCTCTGCCTCCCAAAGTACTGGGATTAAAGGTGGGCACCACCACCACCCAGCATATTGGCCATTTTTAAGGTTCAACTCAAACCAAACCAAACAAAAGCAGAGGCCATGTCATTAATGGTCTCTACCTATTTGGGTGATAGTATTCCAACAGCTCTACTGTCATCCACCATATGGCATCTGTCACACCCCAGACCTGACTAGGTATCTGGTGGTATGGCCCCATACATGCATTTTAGGAAAAGGTTCACAAATTCTAATAATCAAACAAGTTTAGAAACCATTAATGGTATGGTCTCGTTTTTTGTTTGCTTGGTTTGGTTTGGTTTGGTTTTTCAAGATAGGATTTCTCTATGTAGCCCTGGCTGCCCTGAGAACTCACGTTCCTGCTGCCCAGGTGCTGAGTTTAAAAGCATGGCTGGGCGTGGTGGCGCACACCTTTAATCCCAGCACTGGGGAAGCAGAGGCAGGCGGATCACTGTGAGTTTGAGGCCAGCCTGGTCTACAAAGTGAGTCCAGGACAACCAAGGCTACACAGAGAAACCCTGTCTGGGGTTGGGGGGAGGTGCGAGCATGAGCCACCACTGTCCAGCAACAAATCTTATTTATAAGTTCATAATGGCTTTTATAAACAGACTAAAATATAAGGTAAAAGGCTTTTGATATTTAGAATTATGTTTTACTAAAACATTTACCATTTAATGTTTTATTACTATGGGTTTCAGAACTGAAAGCATTCAAGTATCACACTGTAATCACAGCCTTTATTCTTTAAAACTCGCACACCAAGCAGCACTTTCTCCCCTCTCTTTAAGACATTTTTAAGGCTTTATTACCAAAAGCATATAGAAATTCATTATAATTCTCATCAAAATTCCAGTGACATTCTTCACAAACCTATTTTTTTTTAACTGTAAAATGCATACAGAGCACAAAAGACCCCCAACGATGGTCAGAGGAACACTGGAGGTGCCACAGTACTTGACTTCAAATGATACTACAGAGCAAGAGTAGCCAAAGAGCACAGTACCAACCCAGCAGACACACAATCCAACGCAACACAACAGAGAACTCAGAAATAAACTCATACAGCTACAGACACCTGGTTTCTCACCAAGGTGCCAAAATTTTATACTAGGAAAAAAGCTTCAACAAATGGACCAGGGAAACCAACCACGTGTAGAATTAAGCTGTAGTCCAGCTGCACAAAAAAACTCAATTCAAAGTGAACTAAACATCTTCAGTGTAAGACCTGAAACATTCATGTTTTTACGAACTACACACTGGGAGAAGAACACACTTCAAGATACTGGCATAAGGCCGGGCATGGTGGCGCATACATTTAATCCCAGCTCTCAGGAGGCAGAGACAGGTGGATCACTGTGAGTTCAAGAGCAGCCTGGTCTACAGAGTGAGTCCAGGACAGCCAAGACCACATAGAGAAACCCTGTCTCGAAAAACCAAAAAAGACATTGGCGTAAGTAAGACCTTCTAATAAACATGTATTAAAAGAATTCAGAAAAAAATAATAATAATTCAGAAATTGCTGGAATTGACAAAAGCTTAAGAGTATTTATAACAAAGTAATATTTTATCAAAAAGCTCAAAATATATAGCATCTAGTCTCTCCAGTAATACAGCAGCATAAAAACATGACCCACAATGAACAGAAATCCAATCTAGAGCAACAAATCCAGAAACGAAAGACAACAGACTAGACAGCAGCACTGGAGGATGGGGGCTATCCCCCCTAGTAACAGATTTCTTTTTTTTTTCTTTCTTTCTTTTTTTTGGGGGGGGGGGGTTTGACACAGGGTCTCTCTGTGTAGCCTTGGCCGTCCTGGACTCACTTTGTAGACCAGGCTGGCCTTGAACTCACAGCGATCCTCCTGCTTCTGCCTCCCAAGTGCTGGGATTAAAGGCGTGCCCCACCACACCCGGCCCCTAGTAACAGATTTCAATGCCATGAGCAGTAACTGGTGAAACAAAAGGAAAATCAGTGAAGGCGCCGAGAGGAGCGGAACACTATTAACCAACTCTGTGAAGATGTTTTAACTGACCAGAAAGTGTTCTCTGACTAACAGATAAGCAATTCTTTTTCTTAACCAAGTAACAAGGTTTCACAAAATGACTCAAGTCCCAGCACTAGAAATGTTACAGTCCTAGCAGCCTGAGCACAAGAAGAGCTTTTCCACACCCTTTCCTCTTCTGCATTACAAACCCAACTCCTTCCGAGGTCAGGTAAGGTAAGGTAAGGTGTGCTGTGGTGACAAAGGCTGGATGTGATTAAAGACAAAGAAGGAGAACACATTCCTACTGTCAAGGAGAAGGGGGCCTTTAGGCCAGTAGTGCTTTGACATGAGAAAAGGCTACCCTTGCAAGGCCTCAAAGCTTTCTAGAAGGCTCCTACAATGCTGGTTTTTATATGAATGACAGATTTTGAAACAATGACCAACAAAACACTACTTTTTAACCAGTAAGAATACCAAATTCACCGGGCCTGGCGGCGCAGACCTTTAATCCCAGCACTCGGCAGGCAGAGAGGTAGGTAGATGGCTGTGAGTTCCAGGCTAACCTGGTCTACAAAGTACAGCCAGGGCTACACAGAGAAACCTTGTCACAAGAAAGAAAGAAAGAAAGAAAGAAAGAAAGAAAGAAAGAAAGAAAGAAAGGCAGGCAGGCAGGCAAATTCGAGCTAGATAGAGATGGCTCAGAGGTTAAGAGCACTAACTGCTCTTCCAGAGGTCCTGAGTTCAAATCCCAGCAACCACACAGTGGCTCGTACCCAACTATGATGAGATCTGGTGCCCTCTTCTGGCGGGCAGGTACCCATGCAGGCAGAATATTGTATACATAATAAATAAATCCTTTTTTAATGCCAAATTCATAATCAAATTTCTGTTCTGCCTTTAATTCATATCTCTCACTTTACTGCCTAAGCTAGTCCTAAACTCTTACATCCAAGCAACCTTTCCGTCTTGCCTCCCAAGCAGCAGCTGGCTCTGAAGGCACACATCAGCACACCGTTGGCTCTCTGTATTGTGTCTCAGTACGTAGGCAAGTCAATCTAGACTTGAACTCTCCTGCCTCTGCCTCCGTAGAGCTGGATCTCACACACATGCAAAACCAGACTGCGCTTCAAATTCCATTTCTAATAAACTTCATTTTGCTTCCTGTCGCAGCAGCCATCGGAGAGCAGCAGCCCAAGGGCCACAAAGTGACGAAGAACGTCAGCAAGCCGAGGCACAGCCGGCTCCGCGGGCGCCTCACCAAGCACACCAAGTTCGTGCGGGACATGATCAGGGAGGTGTGCGGCTTCGCACCCTACGAGCGGTGCGCCATGGAGCTGCTCAAGGTGTCCAAGGACAAGCGCGCTCGAGTTCATCAAGAAGCGGGTGGGCACGCACATCCGGGCCAAGAGGAAGCGGGAGGAGCTTAGCAACGTGCTGGCAGCCATGAGGAAGGCCGCGGCCAAGAAGGACTGACGCCCCCTCCCTCAATAAACGTCTGTGCAGTTTTATGCGTATTGAAAAAAAAAAACTTCATTTTACAATAAGACAGAAAAATTCAATGTTTTGTCTAGGCCACTAGAGCAGATCATCCTATGCACCCACACATGATACAGTACCTTGGACACAAAAATCCTCACTTAGCTGGAACAGCACTAACTCAAAGATTGTTCCTGTCTCAGAAAAGACAAATCTGCCTGCTAAGAGTCAAAGGGCCAATTTTAATCAGAGGCTTCTCACCAAGAAAAACAACCTGATAGACCTAAAGGCCTATATGAGCAATGAAAGTCAACAGTAACATGAAGAAAACCCCCAATACAGCCCACCCCAACAACCAACTCAGAAATCCATCAGATGGAATCATTAATCTGGTCTTTACGAATACTCAATTTCTGTATTATGTATGTCCAGAACCCCAAGTATTTACACCAGGCATGTTTTACTTCAAAGGAAATATTCGGCAAATTTCCTATATCAAATAAATAAATAAATAAATAAATAAATAAATAAATATTTAATGAATGCGGGAGCAGACAGAGACAGTCTGGCAGTAAAGAGTGCTTGCTGATCTTCCAGATGACTGTCTTGGTCCCAGCACCCACAGCTACCTGTCGCTCCACTTCAGGGGATCTGACTCCCTTTTCTGGCCTCCTGGAGTGTGTGTGTGTGTGTGTGTGTGTGTGTGTGTGTGTGTGTGTTTGCTTGCACATGCATGCAAAGAGGCAAAGACAGAAGAGAGAAGCCAAAAATAAATCTTTAAAAAAAAAAACATTTTAGATGCAGGCGGTGGTGGTGCACACCTTTATGACCAGCACTCAGGAGGCAGAAGTAGATGGATTCTGAGTTCAAGGCCAGCCTGGTCTACAGAGGAAGTTCCAGGACAGCCAGGGCTACAGGAGGAAGGGGCGAGGAGGGGAAGCACAACTCCTTAGAGTACACACTGAACCTCCCAACTTTTTTCCCTGAGATAGGTATAGGTCTTGTGTGGGTCTTGTCTGGCCTAGAACTCACAGAGACCTACATACCTCTGCCTCCTGAGTGCTGGAACTAAAGATATGTGTCACCATGCAAAGCTCACACTTTAGTTCCTAAACTTAGCTCCAGCTAATGGTCTGTATGGTTATTTTTCTTTTTTTATTTAATTAATTTATTCCGATTACATCTCAATTGTTATCCCACCCCTTGTACACCCCATTCCTCCCTCCTTCCCGCTTTCACCCTATTCCCCTCCCCCAGGTCTGTGACCGAGGGGACCTCCTGCCCCACTAAATGGTCACACACTATCAAGTCTCGTCTTGGTAGCCTGCTTGTTCTTTGTCTGTATGTTTATGAAAAGATGTTCAACTTCACAAAGTATCAGAGATGCCAAGAAAACCACCAAGAGTTATCATGGTACAGCCTTTATGAGGGCTACTGCAATAAACCCAGAAAAATAATGTTAAGCGCCCTGGTAGTGAGATTATAAAATAACACATGTATGAAGGGTCACCAAAAAAAAAGAAAGAAAGAAAGAAAGAAAATTTAAATAAATATTCATTCACTGCTTTAATCTCATCCCTCAGGAGTGAGTTCGAGGCCAGCCTGGTCTACAAATTGAGTCTAGGACTGTCAAGGCTACACAGAGAAACCCTATTTCAAAACCCAAAAAAAAAAGAAAAGAAAGAAAGAAAGAAAGAGAGAAAGAAATTAAATGAAATATTGCTTATTGAGTTTAATAATCAAGATCACTAAATGCCACAGGGTGAGCAGGATATGCAAAGTGAATACTCTGGACAAAGGGTTTATCCAGGAAAAGACTAGAACATCACAAAGACCAATTTAATGCTTATACATTTATGGGTTTTTAGGCTGTGGTTGACTACAGGTTCCTGAAATTATGCAAAGTAATATAAGTAGGAGAGAACTAATATTGAGGTAGTTCTATACCATTGTTCATAACAACAGTTTGAGATAGCCAAGAGGCAGGAGCAACCCAAATGCCCATCTAAAGAGGAATGGATCAAGAATATACATATATACACAACAGAATTATTCCTCAGCCTTAAAAGGGATATTATGTCACATGACATAAGATGGAGGAACCTAAGGACATTAGGCCAAGTAAAATAAGACAAACGCAAAAAAGAGATAAGTAATATGACCCATTTATATTAACCACATAACACAGTCAAGTGTACCCACCCACACAGGGCTAGCAAGATGGCTTGGCAAACATGTCAAAGCACTTTACTGTCAAGCCTAAGGACCTGAGTTTGATTCCCCAGAGGTGTGTGTGTGTGTGTGTGTGTGTGTGTGTGTGTGTGTGTGTGTGTGTGTACATAAACACATATACAAAATAAATGTTTCAACTTTTTATTTTATAAAAGCAAAGTAGAACTGGGAAGATGGATCACTCAGTAAAGTATCTCCTTGCAAACATGAGGACCTAACTCATCCTCCACCTGCAATCTCAGGGCTGGAAGGTACACAACAGGGTCTCCTGGGCTTGCTGCCCAGCCAGCCAGTCTGGCTGAGTGAGTATGTGTGTGTACACATTTATTTATTTGTTTGTTTGTTTGTTTGTTTATTGCCTTTTTATGATGCTAGAGAAACAAGCCCAGGGATGTTCATGTGCTAAGTAAGCATTCTACCCCAGAACTACATCCTAGGTCCGTGGGTTTTTGTTGTTCCCACTTAGTCTATGTAACCTAAGCTATTTTCAAATGCTGAATCCTCCTGTTTCTACCTCCCAAGCGCTAGGATTATAGTCACATGCTGCCAGACTGGAAAGGAGGAGCACACGAGTTATCGGAAGAACATGTTTAAGAAAAAAGATAAATATAAAACTTTAATTTTATATGCACATACATACACATATAAAAAAAACTAATCATTCAGAGGCAGGGACTTTAATTTAGCTTCTAAAAGAAATAAATTATGTCACTCATGATTCTATGTTCAGAAGACCCCTGGTTTTTATAAATTAGCTCGCTCTTGCACAAAGCAAAGTATTTCTGCCCAAAGAGAACCAGAATTCTAGAGCTGAAACAGATTGCCGTCGTCACTCCTCTACTGAAGCCAATGTGAGTCCACCATGGCTTTTATCAACAATGGGGAAATAAGAAAAAAATCAAAGCAATCCTTCATAAAGCTAAACCTGTTTACTTTTTACAGGTATTTTCCATTTGCAAAGCACATTCTTCCTATGTTAGTGATGTTAGAAAGATCTCTTTTCAGTAATGCAAGCACTCATCCATTCAGTAAACGGTTTCTGACAGCAGTCAGATACAGAGCTGCACTGGTGACTCCCACCGTCCGGCAGCCACCCACCTCACAGCACAAAGTAACAGTAGGACTAGGAAAAACGGCAAGTGGTAAGGGATGTGAAGCTGGCTCACCAGGCACTGGCAACTGCACCCAGGCTTGGCAAGTTAAAATGTGATCCCCTAGAACCATAAAGATGAAGAGATCCAACTCCACAAAGCTGTCCTCCAAACTCCATGTATGTACACCATGCACTCTAATAAATATTTTTTAAGTTAGCACATTTTAAAGTGTTTAACATACAAAACAACAAACAAAAGTGGTCACTATGTCAGGGGAAAATATTAATCTCCACTCTAGGCCCTGCCTGCTTAATGAAAATATAAAACCTAAGAGGTAAACTTAAACCACTTTGTTTCTAGACTCATTAGAATACCAGGACAGTATTTGGGTGCCCAAGTACAAATCTGACCAGATTATTTTATAGGGGTATCTCGCACAATAATTTCAAGTTTTAACAGTCAAATTTGACTCTGCTTATCACACCTGTATCACTTGAAGACTGGCGAGTTTAAAAAAACCTAAAAGCCATTCAGCATAGCGTATCAATCCTCAGACCAACAAAAAAAAGAAAGAAAGAAAACCTCAACTACCTCATAATGCCAAGCTAACATTTAAAATAAAACCTTAGAACTGACACTCTTGAAAACTACTCAGGGCCAGGTGTGGTGGTGCACACCTTTAATCCCAGGACTCAGGAGGCAGAGGCAAACGGATCACTGTGAGTTCGAGGCCAGCCTGGTCTACAAAGCAAGTCCAGGACAGCCAAGGCTACACAGAGAAACCCTATCTCGAAAAACAAATAAAAACAAAAAACAGTACTCAGATACTGTTCTAACCACTTCCTGTGATCTGGAAAAAAATAACGCTGCTATCTCCTTCATTTAGAATTCAAGACAGGGTTTCTCTGTGTGGCCTTGGCTGGGCTGGACTCACTTTGTAGACCAGGCTGGCCTCGAACTCACAGTGATTCACCTGTCTCTGCCTCCCAAGTGCTGGGATTACAGGTGTGTGCCACCAAAATAACTAAAAAGGAACAGTGCTGTGGCTAATTAACGCTTCAAAGAACAAAGACCATAAAATCTGTAACCCAGTGACTATTCTGCATTTAACAAGTGACTTGAATGTTGTGGGCTCTTCTTTCATCATGAGATAGGAAGCAGCCTGGGGCTACAGAGACGGCTCAGTTAAGAGCACTGGCTGCTCTGGCCGAGGAACCAAGATTCCATTACCAACACCACATGGTGGCTCTCAACTATCTGTAACTGCAGTTCCAGAGGTTCCAACACCCTCTTCTGGCCTCAACACTGCATGCACACAATACAGAAATACAGGCTAGCAAACCACACACACACACACAGGACTCCAAGAGCACTGTTAGGTAGACACATTACGAATGCAGCCAGAACAGCAACCCGTGTACAGATTAATTTTTTAAAGCTAGGCACGGTGGCACTTGCTTTTAATCCCAGCACTCTGGAAGAAAAGGTAGGCTGACTATTGTGAGAGGCCAGCTCGGGCTACATAGTGAGATCCTCTCTCAAGAGAAAAAGCCCACCACAGGAGAGAGGTATCAAGCTGTTAAGCACCTATTACTAGCAGGCAACAGTGGTGCACTTGGGAGGCAGAGGCAAGAGGATCTCTGAGTCTGATGCCAGCCTAGTCTACAGACCAAGTTCCAGGTCAGCCAGGGCTGCACAGAGAACCCCTGGCTGGAAAAAAACAAAACAAACAAAAATCCCTGGGGTTCAGCTCCCGGCACGGCACGCACCGTAACTCCTGTTCCACAGAGTCCGATACCCTTTTTTCTGACCTCCTAGGGCACCTGAACAGGCCTGGAGCACACACACACACTCAGGCACATGCACAAAAAACAAATCCTAGCCAGGCGGTGGTGACACACGCCTTTAATCCCAGAACTTGGGAGGTAGAGGCAGGCAGATCACCATGAGTTTGAGGCTAGCCTGGTCTACAAAATGAGGCCAGGACAGCCAAGGCTACACAGGTGGGGCTGGGGGGGTCTTAAAAAATAAAGCTCACCGGGCGTGGTGGCACACGCCTTTAATCTCAGCACTCGGGAGGCAGAGGCAGGTGGATCGCTGTGAGTTCGAGGCCAGCCTGGTCTACAAAGCGAGTCCAGGACAGTCAAGGCTACACAGAGAAACCCTGTCTTGCAAAACCAAAAAAATTAAATAAATAAATAAATAATAAAGCTCACACATAATTCAAAATTTAAGAAGCAGACAGATAAAGGAAACTAAAACTGAGTACAGTAAAGTACCACGTACTCAGTTGCTAAGTCACTCACTGGGCAGGTAGGAGTGAAAGGAGTAGCACAAAAATGTACAATAAGCAGTTATTTCCCTAAAGACTTCTATATACACCAGAAAACTAAGATAATTATAAAACTGCACTGAAAGGAATTATAAAATGCCATAGCTAGAACAAAGGCTTACAGAGCTCCAGAAGACAAAGAGAACCTTTTGCCAGAGTGAGCAGGGAAAGTTCACAGAAGGGACCTTTACAGAAAATAAGAATTATTTTAAGGCAAAAGAAACTTTAGGGAAGCCAGGCCCCAGTGGTGCAGGACTGTAGTGCCAGGTATTCAGCAGGCTAAGGCAGGAAGGTCGCTGGTCCAAGGCCAGCCGGTCAACTACACATGTACATGATATGTAACACGGTCCTATGTTCAAGCCCCAGAAGGTGGGGGGAAATGAAAGGAAGATATAAAAAACATGCTGGAGAAGGTAAAAACATCTATTTGGCAACTGTTCAGGGGGGAAACTGACCACAAAATACAAAAGAAAGGAAACGTCAGAGGACCTGTTATGATAAACATCCTATTTACAGCAGCAAAATAGGAGTAACCCTGATTTTTACATATTTATTATTTTCATGAAATAAAAGCACCCACTATTAATGAGTTTACGTTTCGGCACTGAAGAAAAAAAGGACAAGACTGTACCCGGCACAAAGGTAGGTAGTGCTGTAGCTGGCTTCCAGCACCTTCTCTCTCTCTTTCTCTCGATAATCACAGGCTTGTGGTGGCTGGAGAAAAATCTAAACCTACATCCCTATTACCGAAGTGTCATTAAAGACCACCCAGATTGTAAGTAGACCCCACAAATGTTTCCGTCAGATGAAAAGGAAAGGAGGCAAAAACCACAGAGAGTGATCACAAAGTCCCAGTCATAACATCTACTGTGTTGCCAAGACTGAGTATTCAGATAAGCTAAACAGACCACAGCTAGGCCTTTTCTTACGTATAACTTCAGGGCTGGAGAGATGGCTCAGCAGTGAAGAGTACTGACTGCACTGCCAGAGGACCTGGGTTTGGCTCCCAGCACCTAGGTGGCAGCTCACGACAGTCCCAGGGTGCGACCCTCTTCTGGCCTCCTCAGGCACAGCACACACATGGTGCGTATAAATACACACAGACAAAACAGCCACACACATCAAAATTATCGTTTTAAAGTAACTTTACATTTAATGTCTTTTTTTAAATCCATGTTTAAATTATTAAGTGCATGTTTAATCAGACCACCACTACCACCATGAAGCTACTTTAAAATAACTCAAAATCCCACTTGGCTTGGTGGAACACAGCGGTAATCCTTACACTCCGAAGGCTGCGGCAGAAGGGCCTCCAGGTTGAGGCCAGCCTAGTAGATGCAGTGTACATGTAGCTCTGCAGCGGAATGCTTACCTAGCATGGTGAAAGCCCCGGATTCCAGACTCAGCAATGCAAAAATTAAAGTAAGATCTTGAAGCTCCAAACACCTAAGCACCCTCCAAAATCACCATTTTCTAGCACAGCTTGAGATCCACCCTCTAATAAAGAGGGGCCTACCAGATTTCCAAGTGTTAGCTGGTAATAGCTTCCTGAGAACAGCTATCGGACAGTAGGACCATGTAATTACCCCACTGACATCTCTTTCCCCACTTTACCTACCCTGCTCAAAAACAAAGGGGGTGGAATGTCGGTGGAGAAGCTAGGTCAGCTCCTCAATCTCCTCAACCTTAGCGCTCTATAAAGTCAACTTGGAGGCAGAGAGCTCTCCCGTCGCCCTCAGTTTGATAACCAGCACCACCAAAAACTAAAAGTGAGACGCAAAACAGAGTACCATTAAGTCAGGGAAAGTCTCCGTGCACTTTCCTTGGCTGTATTTAAACTGAAAGCCAACTCAGAACCTAGCCCTAAGCCCTCCGTTACACAGCACGTAGCTGATGGCCCATGGAGGCTGAGCCATCTGCCCTGAGTGACTGCTGCCCTGTAAAGTACAGTCTGTTATTCATCAAAGCAGCGGTTAATCATTGGTTGCTCAAACGTTTATGAAACTAAGTACCTGACCAGGAAAAAAAACCAATCTTCACCCTTTCTGTACCCCTCAGTGCCCTGCCCTGAGCTATTTAAAAACAAAAAACAAAAAAAAAAAAAAATACACGCTGGATCAATCTTGAATACTATTCCTATGCTTCAGCCATTACTATAAAAATTTACTCTTCTCCATTTAAAAGTGCCTCAGTTTCTTAAATTTTAACTGAACAAGTGGATTAACAAAACCTCAAATAAACACATTAAGTGGGGTGCATCATCAGTGCCTTGCTTGTTGCTATTTTATTTACATTAAACATTTCATTTTTTTTTAATAAGTGAAAGATTTATATGTTCTCAAGAGAGACCGAGGATAACCGTTCTGATTTCTTTTGGGTGTCAAATACTTACTATATGTGCCAAGTTAACACAAGTGATCAACCCTTTAAGAACTTTCCAACAAAACAATATTATTTCCTCTCATCCCTTACAAATCTTGTCTTCTTTTTCAAGACAGGGTTTCTATGTGTAATAGCCCTGGCTGCCAGGCTGGCCTGGAACTCAGAGATCCGCCTGCCTCTGCCTTCCCAGTGCTGGGATTAACGGCGTGCGCCACGATGCCCGGTTTACAAATAATTCTAAAGTATTATAGCCGACAGGGGCTTTGATCAAAAACATCTAAAAATAATTCTCCGAAAGCAGGCCTGGTTCTGGATGTATAAAATACCGCATTCCGGAGGCAGACACAAGGATCTCAAGTTCAAAATTGGCCTAAACTATATAGTAGCAACCTGCCTTAGAAAACAGGGGCTGGAGAGATTGGCTCAGCGGTTAAGATAACTGCCTGCTCTTCCAAAGGACCTGGGTTCAATTCCCAGCACCCACATGGCAGCTCACTAACTGTCTCTAACTTCCAAGAGCTGACACCCTCACACCAGCACACATAAATTAAAGATTTTTTTAAAAAATAGTAACAATAAAGCAACTCTGGCATGCCGCCTGATATTAAACTACAGAAAAACCTAATCTGTAAAAATTCCACCAAAGAGCACCATCAGCTTCGTTAGGGCAGTGCTACCCCTCAAACCATCTGAAGTCCCCGACAGGAGGTGCGTGCACCAATACTATACATACCATCTACCCTCTGCACACCAATTTAGGGGGTGCAAAAACGCCACACGTATATGTCATAAAAAACAACGTGATCACACTTAATCACAGCGGTATTCAATCAGTCCCCGGAACCGACTTTTAAAAAGGGGGGGGAGGGAGGGGAGAACCATGCTGCTGATATCTCAACTCCATTTAAGACACCACCACTACATGTGTGAAACTGTCAAAGAATTTGTTTAAAATATATTTTAAAAATAAGCCACCAGAGAGATGGGTCAAGGCAAATTAAACCGTCTAGAACGTGAAAATCGCGGTAAAAAGTGGCTTTAAAAAAAAAAAAAGACCTCTGCCTTTCTGAAACGCCGGGCAAAAGTCCCTGGGAGAGTTTCAAAACTAATGACCGCGTACTACTACCGCACAGTAACCACAGCTTCAAGGGAACTACCGGGCCGGCCAACCGTTCACGTTACTACAGTCAAAGGGCCTCTAGAAAACACGCAGGAAAAGGGGAACAATAAAGAAGCTTCTCACCGCAAACACAGCACGAGAGGGACTGTCGGAAGTAAGGCAAGAGCCTGTTAATCTCTGTAAACGCCTTGGGGTCTCCGGGGTCGTAGTTGAGCACTAGGCGGCTCGCGGAAATGTAGAGAGCAGTAGCATTCACCGGGTTCATTGCAGACACTTCGACACCAATGGCTCCCGGTTGAAGAGAAATTCCGGATCCAAGTTTGTAAGCAGCCAGGGAACAATGGCGAATTTGCAACAATTCGGAAGAAATCCGTGCGGAACCACGGGCCAAAGCAGCAACCAAAACCCGTGCAAGTTTGAGAAGCTGAAGCGATCCTCCCACACATGAAGGCCTTGGCGCCCCTCCTCCGTCCCTGAGACTTGCAGACCCGAGAGAGAGAGAGATTGAGAGATAGAAACCGGCGATCGAGTTCGTCCGAGGCGACCGCGGCTGGGTGCTCCGGACGGGATCGGCTCTCGGTCTAGCCCCGCGGCTCGGCGGGCGGCCTGCGCTCGAGCAGCATGTCCGGCCGCGGAGGCACCTCCGGGTGGAGCTGGCGCGCACGGGAGCGGGCCC
Source organism: Acomys minous (assembly GCF_964271855.1). NCBI lineage: Eukaryota > Metazoa > Chordata > Mammalia > Rodentia > Muridae > Acomys > Acomys minous. The sequence continues at coordinate 21,936,623 of NC_140495.1, forward strand.
GGGGAGGTCCAGGCGGGGCACGCTTCTTCTCACGGACCAGCAGCGGGGGCCCTTACTCCATCGCAGCGCCGGCGCGGAGGCAAGCGGGGCGACGAGGACTCAGCGCGCAGGCGTCGGCTTCCCGGGTCTAGTGCCAGCAGCCGCGGCGGCGGCGGAGGAGGAGGTTGCTGCTGCGACGGGCGCGCGCCGCTGCCGTTCTCGCCATGCCGGACGCGGGGACCCACGCTGCGCCTGGCGCGGCGGGCGGGAGGCCCCCGCCCGAAAGAGAGGCCCGGGAGGAAGTGCGCGCGGGGCCCGGCGGCGGGAGGGGGCGGGGAGCGGGCCGGGCAGGCGGCGGTGGTGGCGGCAGCGGCAGCAGCGGCAGCGGCGGCGGCGCCCCAAGCTCCTGAGCCGCACACTCGGGGTCACCAGCGGCTAGCGCCGCCCCCTCACAGCCCGGCCATCTTTTCAACGGGGCACGGACAACTCCTCCAAGCGCGACTGCCGCCGCCGCCGCCGGTACCGCCTGCCCAAGCCGGGGGGCTTAGGCGAGCTCACCCCGCCAGGCCGCCACTACCGCCGCCGCCGCCGCCGCCGCCCAGCGCGCAAAACGAGGCCCGCTGCAGGCCCCTCCCTCGGGCCTGGCCGCCCTCACCCTGACTTCACGCGCCGCTCTAGATCGGCTGGGCCGGGCACTACTCCGGCCGCGGTGGACGGTGCGACGCCTCAGGCCTGGCCGGTAACGACGACCGTTACCCCAACGGGCAAAGACACTGTCATCCCCGAGACTCCCCCGCCGCCGTCGTCGCTAGCCCTTTCCACGCATGCGCAGAGCGCGCTCTCATTCCCCCCTCCCCCCCTCCTCCTCCTCTCCCCCCGCCCTTCCTTTCCCTCCGCTTCCCTTTTCCTCTGCTTCTCCTCTAAAAGCCCCCTCCACGCCTTCCCGGAGCTACCGGTTCGCCCGGCGCATGCGCAACGCACCCCCACCCCCCCCTCCGCGCACACACACACATACACACACACACACACACACACACACACTCACACACCCCGCCTTTCGCCCTTACGCGTGCGCTTTGACCGCCCACCCAGAAAACCGGATAAACACATTAGCTGCTCGCTCCGGCCCCGCCCTGCCCCGCCGCCGGCCCATCCTGAGCTCACTGCGCATGTCTGGCCCTCCGCTGACTGCCCCTAGGACGGCGCATGCTCAGTGCGAGCCGCACGCTCTCCGCCCCTCCCCCACGCGTGCCCTCCAATTCCCTCTCCCGGGGCCGTGCGGGTCAGCGGGCACGGCGTGCCCCTCGCGTGGGCTGCCCGCGTCGCGCCATCGTGGTGGTTTGAGACCCTCCACATACACACACACACACACACACACACCGGTGCCGACGCGGCCTCCCTCCCCACGTCTCCCGTGCCCGCGGTGGGAGGAAGCGGCCCTGCACGGCCGCCAGCCCCGCCTCGCCGCCTTCCTCCGGAAACGGAGCGCGTGGCCCGCCGTGGGCAAGGCGCTGGCCCGACAAGTTTAAAACCACTCCTATAGGTCCCCAGCGAGCCTGCCCTTGTGCGTGGACACAGCTCGGGATGTGTGGTCTGGTTCCGTAGAGTCTGAAAGAGTCCGAATCCTTTGTAGTGCTGCACTTAAAAAAAAAAGAAAAACAAAAGCTTTTGCCTTTTTTGCAGAAGGCTGAGGACACTAGGATATAAATAAAAGCCTAGCGAGTTTGGTTCTCCCTCTCTCAAAATTCAGATCCTTTTTTGGGTAGCACAAATAGAAACTGCTCTTCGCCATAATTTTTTTTTTTTTTGCACAAAATAAACGCTGTACACGTTCACAAAGTGAAGGTTATGACGTGTGCAAATCTTACATATGTGTGTATGTGCCATACCAAAATGCTAGTTTTAGGAACTGGCCCACAACCGGAAACCCATACAATATTGGTTACCATTTGAAAACAGACTCTGTTTTTGTTTTGCTTTAACAAAGCCTAACATACAGTACCAGTAAGAATCTTAATTTCCTAATTCTATGTCTCAGAGTTAAGCTGTGGGAAAACGATAACTGTTCTAAAATTAGTTCATTTTAAAGGCTCCATCTGCCTTTTTCTTTTTATGATAGCTCTTTTCTAAGGTCACTTTCCTATAAAAGCCGTTATACAGTTCTATTTTTATTCCAGACGCTTAGGTCGTCTCCCACAGCACACTCGGGTCGCGCTCCTCCAAAGGAGACACTTGAAGGGTAAACTCATCGACACGGCGACGCCGCTCACATGCAGGCGGCTTAGCATGTAAGGGATCGCTTGTAGCCATTAGTTGTTTTTCCCTAACTGGATTTTAAAAATCGCCTGAGAGGTGCACACCCCCAAATGAAGATTAATTCTATTGATGGTGTGCGTGAGTCAGAGGTAAACGCCACCTTTTTTAGCTTCTGAAATTGGTTTCAATTTGGTAATAGATTATGGCACTAAAGAGCAAACTAACTTGAACGGTATCCCTTTCTTTTGTAGGCTTGCTTGAGCCTTGCCTGAGAAGGAATCAGAGGGATTGTTATAGAAAATAAGTTGCTTAGACTAAATATGTAGAGGAAAATCCGGTATAATTCAAACCCACTAAAACTGCCCACTTTCGAGCATTTTTCACATTTAAGTCTTTAATGTTTGGGGAGGAAAGTGTCAGGATAGTCAAATCCAACAAAAAATACAGAATGGTGGAGCTTTTGTTAGGAAATCCAGTTTGGGAAAATCCAATTAATGTCCTGCAAGTGAGTGCCTGCCTAGAATGACTGCCAACTTACACGGCCTGCATGTAAAGCTGCCGGCTATTTGAGTAAATGCTTTATTTTACAATAAATAGTTTGGGATTTACAGAATTGTTTCTTGTAAGGTTGTCTGTTCTACACTGTCATTAGCACCACATAGCTATATGGTATATTTCGCACATTTAATGAATCCATACAAAATAACTAAAACCCATTTCTTTTGCTTGCCTTACTTTCACACAGCTGTGACCACAGTACCAGAAAGAAACAAGATTTCTTTTTGCTCATGGTTGCAGAGGGCCTCAGTCCATCTTAGTGGGGGAGACAGGGGCACCACCACATGCTGACTAGACTAGGCTGCAGTGGCGGCTCAAACCACGTAAACCAGGAAACAGGGCTGCACGAACAAAGCCTGGGGTCTGATACCGGAAGATCCATCCTCTACGTCTCAGTTCCTAAATGACCTCCAGGATAGCCAGACCATCTGGGAACAGATGCTTAAAACATGAGAGGCCAGGTGTGGTACTGCACTCCTTTCATCCCAGCACTAGGGAGGCAGAGGCAAGCAGATCCATGTGAGTTCGAGGCCCGCCTGGTCTACAGTGCGAGTCTAGGGCAGCCAAAGCTACCCTGTCTCAGGAAGGGAAAAAAAAAAAAGTCTGTGGGGGATGTTCACACTGACATTCCTTCTCAAATTTCTTCTAAGATCCTCTTCCTGTTCTAAGATAGCACATGAATTTAAACAGCCAGTCGGCTTGGGTTCCTCCTGGTTTGCAGGTAGATTTTAATCTTCAACAACAATTCTTAAGTGTAGAATGTTTATTTAATATTCACTGATATCTGAAATTGAGATTTAACAGCATTTTGCATTTTATCTGGCAACCTAAAGTATGCTTTTTTTTTTTTTTTTAATGGCAGGGTCTAATTTGGTAAGCCAGGCTGACCTCAAATTCTGGGTCCCCTTGCCTCAGGCTCTGAATATTGGTATTACAGGCATGCAGAGGGTCAAGGGTCACCATTCTAATAGCCTACTAAGGGGGTTAGAAATCGGTAGAATATTTCTGAACGTCAACCGGCAATATTCAAAGCTTATAAAGATAGAAAAGCCTCAGAATCAACAGTTCTGCTGACACTAATTTATTATATAGTAGACATTCCTAGTGATGCTTGTCTAATAGCTAATTTATTTTATGTATTTAGATTTGGTGTAGTAATGGCTGGCCTGAAAATTATTCTGTAGCTGAGGAGGACTTTTAGCCCCTGACCCTCCATCCTCCCCCTCCCAAGTGCTAGAATTACACACCTGAGCCTCTATGACCTCACTAGTTCCTGATCACTGCAGTCTTCTTGTCTTTTCACAGCATTCTTTTTTTTTGTTTTGTTTTGGGTTTTTTTGTTTTTCCAGACAGGGTTTCTCTGTGTAGCCTTGACTGTCTTGGACTCACTTTGTAGACCAGGCTGGCCTCGAACTCACAGCGATCCGCCTGTCTCTGCCTCCCAAGTGCTGGGATTAAAGGCGTGCGCCACCACGCCCGGCCTACAGCATTCTTTTTAAATTATTTTAAAAATAAATGTGTTTTGTTTTGTTTTGTTTGCGACAGGGTTTCTCTGTGTAACGGAGCTGTCCTAGACTCACTTTGTAGAACAGGCTGGCCTCGAACTCACAGACATCCTCCTGCCTCTGGCTTCCCAGTGCTGGGATTAAAGGCTTCTGCCACCACACCCGGCTGTTTTTTCACAGCATTCTTAGGTGGGAAAAAAAAAACAAAAACAACAAATGTTACATTGTTAAATCCAAACAGTAAAAAGAAACAATGTATTACATTGTTAAGTACTAACAGTTCATACAATATGATACTCAGTAGCTCTTCTACTTTTCATTATTAAATAAATAAAATTCTTTATTAGTAAGATTGGTGTACTTCTTAGTCCATACATAGAATTCCAGTTCGGTTCCCAGCACCCACATGGCAGCTCACACCCATTTGTATCTTTACTTCCAAGGGATCTGATGCCCCCTTCTGGCCTCCACAGAAACTGCATCCACATGGTACACAGACATAATTGTAGACAAAACATTCATACACATAAAAATAAATCTTTAAAATATTCAAAATCTATCACCTCCTTGATAATAATGTATAATGGTCTAATGTTGAAACTATGACCTATCTGGAGATAACAGTTCAAAGTATGTCCAACAAAAAAAATTTTTTTTTTTTTTTGGTTTTTCGAGACAGGGTTTCTCTGTGTAGCCTTGGCTGTCCTGGACTCACTTAGTAGACCAGGCTGGCCTCGAACTCACAGCGATCCGCCTGCCTCTGCCTCCCAAGTGCTGGGATTAAAGGCATGCGCCACCACCACCCGGCCAAATAAATATTTTTATGCTCCCCTAAAAAGTTGATAAATAAGCCAGGCATGGTTGTGCAGTCTTTTAATTTTTTCAGCACTTCGGAGGCAAAGGATATTGGATCTCTGTAAATTCAAGGCTAGACTGGTCTACAGAGTTAATTCTAGGACACTCAGGCCTATACTACTACTACTATTATACCCTCTGGGGGGTTTTTGTCTTTGTTTTCTTTTGTTTTTCAAGACAGGGTTTCTCTGTGTAGCCATGGTTGTCCTAGACTTGCCCTGTAGACCAGGATGGCCTCAGACTCACAGCGATCCACCTGCCTCTGCCTCCCAAGTAACCCTGTGATTTTTCTGTGGGTTTATGTCCTAATTGTTTCAGTGAGCTTTGTAAAAAAGATGAATAGGCCAGGCATGGTGGCGCAAGCCTTTAATCCCAGCACTCGGGAGGCAGAGGCAGGCAGATTGCTGTGAGTTCAAGGCCAGCCTGGTCTACAAAGTGAGTCCAGGACAGCCAAGGCTACACAGAGAAACCCTGTCTGGAAAAACCAAAAAAAAAAAAAGATGAATAGACCCAATCCAAATTTCCAGTTTGAAGCACTGCCTATGTTATCATACATCTATGTTATAGGATATCATAGAGCTATTAAAATGTTTATAAGGCTGACGTGATTTCAATAAAGCCTTGGGCATTTGAACACTTGGTCCCCAATTGATGGAGCTGTGTGGGAGGTGTAAGAGGTGTAGCCTTGTTGGAGGAGGTATGTCAGTTGGCCAGGCTTTGATGTGTCAAAGCCTTACTCTATTCCCAACATGCTTTCTCCGTTTCATTCTTCTAGTTCCAGCCACCTGCTGCCTCCACTCTATCATCGAGGACTCTAATCCTAGACCATAACCCCAAATAAACTCTTTTGTAAGTCATCTTGTTGTGGTGTTTCTAATCAGGGCAACAGAAAAGTAACTAACAACAGCTGAGCCAGGTGTCACACACCTGTAATCCCAGCATTTGAAAAGCTGAAATAGCTGGGCAAGGTGGTGCATGCCTTTAATCTCAGCACTCAGGAGGCAGAGGCATGCGGATAAGCTGAACTCAAGGTTAGCCTGGACTACAAGGAAAGACAAGGCTACACAGAGAAACCCAGTCTTGGAAAAGAAGAAGGAAGAGGAGGAGAAAGAAGAAGAAGAAGAAAAAGAAGAAGAAGGAGGAGAAGAAGAAAGAGGAGGAGGAGGAGGAGAAGAAGAAGAAGAAAAGCTGAAGCAGAAAGATCATTTTAGCCAAACATTCAAGACAAATCTGGAAAACATAGTAAGCACTTGTCTCAAAATAAGTTAATTAAGACATAATATTTTTTTTAGAATTTTTTGTTTTTTAAGTGTGTGTGTGTGTGTGTGTGTGTGTGTGTGTGTGTGTTTATGTGTATGTGAGTGCAGGTTCCCACAGAGGCCAGAGCTCAGGCTCTAATCTCCTGTACCACCACCCGCCACCCCCCCCCACTGGAAAAAAACCACACACACACAGAGTCTCACTATGACACTCGGTCTGGCCTTGAACTCACTTGTGGAGAGCCACAGATAGCAGCACCCCCTGCTGCTTCCCCGGCGCAAAGCACCCCCTTTTGCGCATGTGCAGTGTGCCCCTTTTTGCGCATGCGCAGTGAGTAAACCTTATGCGCATGCACAGTGAGCAAGCCCCTTATGCGCATGCCTGAAGGCATGACGTGAGGTGGCGTGATCCGAATGCACCAACCAGGAGTGACGACGTGGCAGTTTCTGATAGGACCAGGCACACTATAAAGGTTCTGTGGGAGCTTTTCCCGGGGTCACTCCGGTAGTCAAGAATCCTGAATAAAACTGCTGCAAGAAGAGTTCCCGGTGTTGGTGTCTTTCCTGCTGGATGGGGGGGCGGCATCGACACTCACTAGATAGCGGAGAATAACCTTAAACTCTTGATTCTCTTGCCTCTGCACCCAAGTGCTGTGACTACAAGCATGTGCCTCCCAAGTGCCGTGTCACAGGCCTGAGCTAACACATGCCCAGCGTCTATCCACTTCCTGAAGTGAGGCATGGTAGTGCACACCTGTAAGCTCAGTGCTTGGGAAGAAGAAGGAGGAAGCTAAGGAGTTCAACAGCGTCCTCAGATGACAGACCAGGCAGAGGAGTGGAAGAAAAGGACTTTCCGCGCCAAATATCAAAATAGAAAAATTTTTTCTGGGTAAGAATATTATGGTCACTATTGCTGTGATGAAACACCATGACCAAAAGCAAGTTTTGGTTTACACTTCCACATGACTGTTCCTCATTTAAAGAACTCAGGACAGGAACTCAAAACAGGGCAGGAACCTGGAGGCAGGAGCGGATGCAGAGGCCGTGGAGGGGCGCTGCTTACTGGCTTGCTCTGCCTGCTTTCCTATAGAACCCAGGACCAGCAGCCCTGGGATGGCACCACTCACACGAGGCTGGGCCCTCCCCGATCAATCACTAGTTGAGAAAATGGCTTACAGGCTCGCCTACAGCCTGATCTTATGGAGGCAGTTTCTTAATGGAGGTTCCCTTGTCACAGATGACTTTAGCTTGTATCAAGCTGACATAAAACTTAGCGGCACAGTTAGACTGTTGAAAATACTTGTTCCGGTTACCGTGTGCACAGTCAGCTCTCCCGCCCTGCCCTCAGTCCCTGCGAAGAAGCACTTGCCTCTTTCTTAAACCTGCCGCGCTGAGCTGCAGTTGTTGGTCGGATCGTCTTCTCTTTCTGCTTTAACTATCGGAAAGTCAGCGTCTGCGTCCTGTCTTCACTCTCCCTGCCTGGCGCAGGGGTTGAAGCATCGTGGGAATTAGGTCACGGTCAAGGTACCGATGACTAGAAATCTGATGGCTGCGAAGCGTTTTCCTTAGGGACGATCATAAAAGGAACCATCTTCAAGACAGTTCTCTCTTCATCTTCATCAACGTCAGTTCTAAGTTACTTAATGAAACCCAGAGTATGCATTGATTTGAAACACTCGGAACATCGCACACAGTATGTATTGATTGCACTCTAGCATTCTGGAAACCGTAAATTAAATGTAGAAGTTGTTGATGTTACCCTTTCAACAAAGAAAAGGCCAGGCTGGCGGCATGAGGGACTTTCTGAAGGGTTAGGACCTTTTTAAAATTATGAAATAGCTGTCTGATTTCCTTCCCTCTCCTTCTCTGTCCACTCCTTTTTTGGTTTTGGGGTTTTTTTGTTTGGTTGGTTGTTTTGGTTTTTTTTTTGAGACAGGGTTTCTCTGTGTAGCCCTGGCTGTCCTGGACTCACTTTGTAGACCAGGCTGGCCTCGAACTCACAGAGATCTGTCTGTCTGCCTCTGCCTCCTGATTGCTGGGATTAAAGACACGTGCCACCACATCCAGTTGTCCACTCCTTTTTAAAGAGAACTTTAAAAAAAAAAAAAAGAGAGAGAGAACTTTTTTAAAATTAATTTTATAAGTTAACATACATAAAATAGAAAGCTGTGTAGCCCTGGCTGTCCTGGAACTTGCTCTGTGGACCAGGCTGGCCTCCAACTATTTACAGCATTTTGATGCATACTTAATGTTTGGATTCGGCTTCAACCTGCCTACCTGTGACATCATTGCCTACCTGCCAGGGGGCGTGGCCCTGCCCAGGGCTATATAAAAGGACAGAGCCACCTCACCCCTCTCTCTCTCTCTCTCTCTCTCTCTCTCTTACCCCCTTTTCCTCTCCCTCCTCTTCTCTCTTCCTCTGTCTTTCTGGGGTACCCCTCCCTCCCCCTCTTTCCTTCTCTCCCCTTGCTCATATAATAAAACTTCTCCATCGAATATCTGTTGCCTGACATATTATTTTTTAATATATTTTATTAATTTATTCATATCACATCTCAATTGTTATCCCATCCCTTGTATCCTCCCATTCCTCCCTCCCTCCCATTTTCCCCTTACTCCCTTCCCCTATGATTATGACTGAGGGGGACCTCCTCCCCTAATATATGCTCATAAGGTATCAAGTCTCTTCTTGGGACATCTTATTTCTTATTTTTAATTATTAAACTTGTTGTGTTTTACATCCTCTTATTTTTTTTTTTCCTCCCACCAAAGCTTGCATTGCAGAGCCAGGCGTGGTGGCATCCGCCTGTAATCCCAGCACTCTGGAGGCAGAGGCAGGCAGATCTCTTGAGTTCAAGGCCAACCTGGTCTACAAAGCGAATCCAGGATGGCCAAGGCTACACAGAGAAACCCTGTCTCGAAAAACAACACAACACGAAACAAAAATTTTGCATTCGTGGTGATGTTTCCTGTACTTGCATTCTCCCTTCTGGTCCAGAATCCCAGTGCACCGTCACCATTACAGCCATCCCAAGGAGACTGTCACACATGCCTAACCAGCAGTTACTGTGGAAAACAATTGGTAACGCCACCCATCTACAGGGACGTGGTAGCGGTTTCATATAAAATAAAGTTAAATTTACAAATTCAGAGACTAGCCAGATAAAGTTTTAAAAGAATATATGTACAGGGAAGTGGCAGCGGTTTCACATAAAATAAAGTTAAATTTACAAATTCAGAGACTAGCCAGATAAACAGTTTTAAAAGAATATATGTACACACACACACGTCTCAGCCAAGTCCAGACTGACCTCTCCCATTGTAGCTGGGGTTGACCTAGATCTAATGTCCCAGCCTCCACCTCTGAGTGCTGAGATTACAGGCACACTCCACTGTACTGGCTTTACATGGTGCTGGAGATCCAACCCAGGGCTTTGTGTGTGTCAGGCAAGCACTTTACCATCTGAGCAGCATCCCAGGCCCAGAACAATACTTCTTTATAGAAAGCCAGTCAGCAGGGAAACTAAAGCAGGATCTGATCCAAACCAAGTGCTCCCATCTTTCGGCTGATTCCTCCCTGACCTGCCAGACTTCCTCCATCATCCCCTGCTGTTTTTAGAGGTCAGAGTCCTCTGCAGTCCAGGCTCAGCCCCTCAGGGGAGGCTTCTCACTACCGTCCCTGTGACTATTTCCACATGACATTGTTCTGATCAACACACACAATACTTGTTTTCATCCAAAAAAGATTTAGCAATTAAAAAAAAAAACTATTTAGCAATTTTAGCACCCATTTACTTGGCATCTTCAGCTTCCTCCTCCCTGGGTCTAACCTCAACAAAGCGCCTTGCTTATTGGCTGGCCTAGTACAGTACCAGACACGTACTAAGGTACCCACTAAATGTGACTCTCTTTATTCCTTAAGATGCTTTCAATACTATCCAAATGTCTATTAAATTTGTCCATTCATTTATGCAACCAACATTTATTGCCAGTTATATGCCAGGCATTCAGAATACAAAAATGAATAATTCAACATTCTCCAGTCCTCAAAGAGTTCACAGTCTAGTTGGGGTGGCAGCTACATACACAGCTTATTTATAATTCAGAGTCGCAGGATCTAGGGAGACCTCAAGGCAACTCTGAAACGTCTTAAGCAAAGAGTTCTGTACCGTCGTGGGCTGAACCAGTTCATGTGCGCGTTTTCTGAGAAAAGATCTGCAATTATTCATAGCATTGTTGCTAAGGGAAAATGTGCTCGGCATTCAAAACAGTCAATTTAAAAACTGAATTTTTGGAACAGGGCCCATTTGCCCCTAGAGGTGTCTATTTTTCCCTTACCTCAAAATCCTCCATTTGTCTCAGGACACTTTCTATTTCTTTTTGTTTGCTGGTTTGTTGTTTGGTTTTTGTTTTGTTTTGTTTTTGAGACAGGATTTCTCTGTGTAGCCTTGGCTGTCCTGGACTCACTTTGTAGACCAGGCTGGCTTCGAACTCACGGCAATCAGCCTGCCTCTGCCTCCAGAGTGCTGGGATTAAAGGCATGTGCCACCACTGCCCGGCAACTTGAGGGTCTTTCAATCACCAATTTACACAGGTGGGCTCAGCAAGATATGATTGAGATAGTCTCCTGGTCAAGCAAATAGAATCCAACAGGGAGAAACAAAGTAGCACCGGGCCTGGAACGCCTGCGCTCAGGAGGCAGAGGCAGGCAGAGCTCTGTGAGTTCAAGGCCAGACTGGTCTACAAAGTGAGTCCAAGACAGCCAAGGCTACACAGAGAAACCCTGTCTCAGAAAAAGAAAGAAAGAAAGAAAGAAAGAAAGGAAGGAAGGAAGGAAGAAAGAAGGAAGGAAGGAAGGAAAAGAAGCCCAGGATCCAGGTTCTGAATATTTAACCTTTAACTGTTATAGGAGTTAGTGAGAAAGAGCTGAGTGGGTGAAGACAATTTGGAATCACTGCTGAGGGAAATGAGAGCGGGGATTAGGGAGACAAAGGGGGGTTATGGGAATGGGTTTGTTTGTTTGTTTGTATATTTATGAGACAGGTTCTCTCTATGTAGCCCTGATTGTCCTGCATCTTGCTATGTAGACCAGGCTGGCCTCAAACTTCCAGAGATCTGCCTGCCTCAGCCTCTCAAAAGCTGGGAGTAAAGCTGGGCATGGTGGCACATGCCTTTAATCCCAGCACTCGGGAGGCAGAGGCAGGCGGATCACTGTGAGTTCGAGGCCAGCCTGGTCTACAGAACGAGTCCAGGACAGCCAAGGCTACACAGAGAAACCCTGTCTCGAAAAACCAAAAAAAAAAAAAAAAAAAAAAAAAAAAAAAGCTGGGAGTAAAGCCTGGACCACCACACCCTGCTCAGGGATGGTTTTTAAAAAGTACATCTCTTGAGCCGGGCGTGGTGGCACACGCCTTTAATCCCAGCACTCGGGAGGCAGAGGCAGGTGGATCGCTGTGAGTTCGAGGCCAGCCTGGTCTACAAAGTGAGTCCAGGACAGCCAAGGCTACACAGAGAGACCCTGTCTCGAAAAAACAAAAAAAATGTTTTAAAGTACATCTCTTGGATAAAAGGGGAATGATAAAAGATTTCTAAGTGTAGGGGCTGGAGAGATGGCTCAGAGGTTAAGAGCATTGACTGCTCTTTCAGAGGTCCTGAGTTCAATTCCCAGCAACCACATGGTGGCTCACAACCATCTATAATGTGATCTGATGCCCTCTTCCGGCTTGCAGGGGTACATGAAGGCAGAGCACTGTATACATAATAAATAAATAAATCTTTAAAAAAAAAAAGATTTCTAAGTGTACCATTCTGGGTCACAAAGTCTTAAAAACATTCTATGTGATTCGTAAGTTGACTAGATTAAAAACAAAGATTAAAAAAAAATTTTAAAGTATTAATGTTTAGTCAGGTGTGGTGGCACATTTCTGGCCTACATAGCAAGTTCTACATAGATAATCACTGTCTGGAAAAAGAAAATAGAAACGAGACATGGTTGCACATGGCTGTAATCCTAGCACTTGGGGAGGCAGAGCAGACAGATATGACAGCCAAGGGTATACAGAGGACCCCCTGTCTTGGAAAAATGTTAACATTTACTCTCTCTCTGTCTCTGTCTCTCTCTCTGCCGTCTCTGTGTGTGTGTGTGTGTGTGTGTGTGTGTGTGTGTGTGTGTGTGTGTGTGTGTGTGTGTGTATCAGATGAACTCCTGTAGAGTTCTTTCCTTCCACCAGGTGGATTCCCAGAACGGAACCCAGAACTCAGGTTGTCAGGTTTGGCAGTAAATACCTTTACCTGCTGAGCCATCTCACTGGCCCTTGATTTGCAAAAATATCTGTGATGCAACAGGGGTTGTTTGAATCAGAATGGCTCGGCCGGGTGTGGTTGGTGGTGCAAGGCTGTAATCCCAGCACTCTGCGAGGCAGAGGCAGGCAGATCTCTGTGAGTCCCGGCCTGGACTACAAAGGAAGCCCAGGCTACACAGAGAAACAAACAAACAAAAAAGGATAAGAATGGCTCCCATAGGCTCATATATTTGAATATTTAGTCACCCAGGAGTAGAACTCTTTGATAGGAGTAGAAGAATTAGGAAGTGTGGTCTTGTTGGAGAAGTAGGGGTGGGCGTTGAGGTTTTCAAAAGCCTCCCCCCAGTCAAGTGTTTCTTTTTCTCTCCTTCAGCTAGTGAGTCAGGGTGTCTGTTTCTCTCAGTCACACTGTAGCACTGTGCACTCTGCCATGCTCCTCACCACAGGCAATAGTGGACTGGCCCTCAGAAACTAAGCAAGCCTCCAATGGAATGTTTTCCTTCGTAAGAGTCTCTTCAGCTGGGCGGTGGTGGCGCACACCTCTAATCCCAGTATTTGGGAGGCAGCCGGACTGATGTGAGTTCGAGGACAACTAGGGCTACACAGAGACACTCTGTCTAGAAAGAAAAAGAAACAAAAAAGAGTCTTTTTACAGCACTAGAACAGCCACCAAGACAGGCAGCATTTCACCATGTAGACCAGGGTAGCCCTGACTGCCTCAGCCTCCCAAGTACTGGCGCTACAGATGTGTGCCACCATTCCCCGGCTAAGACTGAGGTTTTCTACTCTAGAATTGAGAAAACCAGACTCGTGTGCTGGCTTGTTCTTGTTATTCCTGGGATGTGGGGAGTAACATGGAAAAGCTGCAAGAAAAACTCTGTATTCTGATAATTACTGTGTAGGTTTGGGGGGGGGGGGACACATATTCTGTGAGCTTCCGTTTTTATCTGTAAAGAGAGGCTAATTTGCCAGGCGTGGTGGCACACACCTTTAATCCCAGCACTTGAGAGGCAGAGGCAGGTGGATTGTTGTGAGTTCGAAGCCAGCCTGGTCTACAAAGCAAGTCCAGGACAGCCAAGGCTACACAGAGAAACTGTCTTGACAAACCAAAAAGAGAGAGAGAGAGAGAGAGAGAGAGAGAGAGAGAGAGAGAGAGAGAGAGAGAAAGGCTAATTCAAATGACACATTTGTGTGTCACGCAACAAGCACTTCAGTAAAGTGTTACAGAAAGCTAAGAAAGGGCACGTGACCAGAGGCCAGGGCTCCAGGAAATGTGTAAATAATCCATAAACAGTGACTTGATGGACAGGTAGGAGAGAGTGGAGAGGCAAGGACAGTTTCCAGACAAAAGAAAGGGTTTATGGGAAGGCCTGAGGGAAGACTCCACCTGAGGTACACACAGAACAAGGCAGGAAATGAGGAGAAATGAGGAAGGGTAAACCGAGATCAGATTACAACGGACATTATTAACATTATAAAGGTCATCCTGAGGGTAATTGGGCATCAGAGGAAATAGATTGGGGGTGGGTGGGGGGGGGCGCAGGGATTGGAAGCTGAGACACCAGTTCTGAGCTACTTCAGTTCATTAAAGGAGATCTCTGGCCAACGACAGTCCAAAAGTCAAATTGGCACCCTGCCTATTTTTTCATGGCCCAGCAGACAAGAACATCTTGTTTTGTTTTTTTACTTTACATCTACACCCTGCACCCCCCCCAATCCGCTCCACCCCCTCCATCCCACCCTCTCACCCCACCCCCACCCAAACAGGGTTTCTCTGAGTAGCCTTGGCTGTCCTACACTCACTTTGTAGACCAGGCTGATCTCTGACTCGCAGCAATTCACCTGCCTCTGCCTTCTGAGTGCTGGGATTAAAGGCTTGTGCCAATAAAGGAGAAAAATAAATAAATAAATAAAAATAAAGGCTTGTGCCACTTTGCCCTGCTCTTTCACTTGCTTTAAAAATCAAAATACTGGCGGGTATGGTAGCACACTTTTAGTCCCTGCACTCAGAAGGCAGAGGCAGACAGATTGCTGTGAGTTCAAGGCCAGCCTGGTCTACAAAGCGAGTCCAGGACAGCCAAGCTTACACAGAGAGACCCTGTCTGGAAAAACCAAACAAAAACAAAAGAATCAAAATACCAGGCATGGTGGCATAGGCCATTAATCCCATCACTCAGGAAGGCAGAAGCAGACAGATGACTGTGAATTGGAGACCAGTCTGGTCTACAAAGTGAGTCCAGGACAGCCAGAAACCTTGTCTCAAAAAACCAAACTGCCCCTCTTCTCAAAAACAAACAAACAAAACCTCTCAGAACCAAAAACCAACCCACCAAACAAAGAAACCCACAACAAGGTCCTGCCCATGGAGTTTCTAAATTCGAGATCCTTTTGTTTCCATTTCCTGGGTGCTGGGTTTACGCAGGTGCTACCATTCCTGACTTGCTTTCCAAGGAGTCCTGGAGGCCGGGAGAGTTCTTCAGTAGGCAACCTGAGTTCAAGCCTCCAAACCTGTGGAAGGAGAACTGACTGCACAAAGCTGTTATCTGACCTCCACACGTGTGCATTGTTACACACACACACACACACACACACACACACACACACACACACACGCCTAGTGTTGGAGGGGTTGGAAGGGATTGGGGTAGAATAAGGGTTGGAAGGGTGGTAGATTTTATTATTCACATACTTAGTAGCAAAGGGTGTTTAGCAAACAGGGTGGACCTGTATGAAAAACTCTGGGGTGGGCCAGCACTACTTTTTACCTAAAGCAGGAGCAGCACTGTCCTCACAGCAGGTGCACTTGTCTGAAGCGCCCTTGCAGACACAGTCCTGGGTGCACTTGGGGCAGCAGCTCTTGTCACTGGAGGTGCACTTGCAGTTCTTGCAGCCACGGGAGCTGGAGCAGGTGTAGGAGCTGCCAGTGGGGCAGCAGCCATTGGGGGTCCATCCCAAGATGGGTAAAGTTGGAACTATGGAGTAAGCAAGGAGCAGGCAGGCAGGCAGGCCCCAGGAAGTTGTGGTGACGCCTAGCGGGTGGCTTGCACTCTTTATAGTCTTGGGACCTGTCTGGCGCAAAAGGTTTAGCACCAGCAGGTTGTTGCTCTAGCCAGCACCGATTGTTATTATTTTTATGCCAAAGACAATTCTAAATATCTTATTTAAATATAAAAATAGTTATGAAACACAAAAGGTGAAAGTCAGAGATGTGAGAGGGATTTTGAGTTTGATTGCTAGTCATTGGAGTTGAAAGCGAGTGTCCCCAGGCCTTGTGAAGCCTACAAGGATGTGTTCTCAAAAGTTAGTACAAGTTTGAGGTGACAAAAGTGAATTTAAGAGCTTGTGTCCTGTAGCACAGGAGATGGTCAGAAGCACGCGACGGAGTCTCATGATGGGAGTCATTGGGGTGATAGCCTTCTCTTTTAGCTTTGTTTGTTTTTCTGTTTTTGTTTTGAGATAGGGTCTCACTATGTAACCTTAACTGTTCTGCTACACACGCTATGTAGACCAGGCTGGCCTTGAACTCACAGAGATCTGTCTCTTAAATGATGAAATTAGTGGAGTGGGGGAGGGGAGAGGGGAGGTGTTTGTGCACATCTTTAGTCTCAGCACTCAGGAGGTGGAGGCAGGCAGATTGCTATGAGTTCAAGGCCAGCCTGGTCTACAAAGTGAGTCCAGGACAGCCAAGGCTACACAGAGAAACCTTATCTCAAACACCCCCCCAAATAATAATAATGAAATAAAATAAATGATGAGATTAAAGGCATATACTACCATGTCAGATTTTTTTATTTTGTTAAAAATGTTATTTTTAATTATGTGTATATGTATGTCTGAGTGTGGGTTGGTGGATGTGAATGCAGTGACCTCAGAGGTCAGAAACAGACCGGATCTCCAGGAGCCGAACTACAGGCTATTGTGAGTGCTGTGACCTCAACACACGTCCTCAACAAGAACAATATATGAGCTGAGAGTGGTGGCGCACGCCTTTAATCCCAGCAATCAGGAGGCAGAGGCAGGTAGGGTGCTGTGAGTTCAAGGCCAGCCTAGTTTGAGTTCAAGGCTAGCCTGGTCTACAAAATGAGTCTAGGATGGCTAGGGTGACTCAGAGAAACCCTGTCTTGAAAAACCAAACCAAGGGGCTAGAGAGATGGCTCAGCGGTTAAGAACACTGACTACTCTACTCTTCCAAAGGTCCTGAGTTCAATTCCCAGCAACCACATGGTGGCTCACAACCACCTGTAATGTGATCTGATGCATACTGTATACACAATAAATAAATCTTTAAAAAAAAAAAAAAAAGAAAAAGAAAAGAAAACCCAAACCAAACCAAACAAAAACAACAACAACAAAAAAGCAGTATGTGCTCATTTCTCTTGTCTTTTTAAAGTCTTTTTTTTTTTCCTTCCAACTGATGAAATTACCTGGTTTTAACTTATATTTTTCTGGCTTTTCCTCTTTTGTGCATCTTGCTGTGGAGAGATCCTATAACCAAGTCTTAACTTTTAGTTGTCATGTGTAAAAGTCCATTATAATAGTATATGTTGGGGCTGGAGAGATGGCTCAGAGGTTAAGAGCATGGACTGCTTTTCCAGAGGTCCTGAGTTCAATTCCCAGCAACCATTTAGTGGCTCCTGACCATCTGTAATATGATTTAATGCCCTTTTTTTTTTTTTTTTTTTTTTTTTTTTTTTGCGAGACAGGGTTTCTCTGTGTAGCCTTGGCTGTCCTGGATTCTCTTTGTAGACCAGGCTGGCCTCGAACTCACAGGGATCCGCCTGCCTCTGCCTCCCGAGTGCTGGGATTAAAGGCGTGCGCCACCACGCCCAGCTGAGCATAAAGTTTTATATACCAAGCCAACGTTTACAATTTTATGTATGTGTGCCCTATCTGTGTGTACGCCTACATGCCAAAAGAGGGCATCAGACAACATTATAGATGGCTGTGAGCCACCATGTGGTTGAACTCAGGACCTCTGGAAGAGCAGATAGTGCTCTTAACTGCTGAGCCATATCTCCAGCACATCATCAAAATACATTTTACAGGCCATAAGATGGCTCTGTGAGTAGAGACAATTGCTGGCAAGCCTGATGACCTATGCTGGCTCCCTGGGGCCCACCTAGTGGAAGAACACCAACTCCTTCCAGTTGTCTTGTGACCTCCCAACAGGCACCACGGCATACACAGCACCTTCCTAAAAGAAATTAATGTGAAACAAGACAAGGCAAAAGGAGACTTATTAGTGTCATACTTTCTTTTACTCCAGTGGAAAAACACATACATCTAGTATTTAGATGAAGTCTGATCACTAAATCTTACTTGCTTTATTTAGGAAAAGGGTAAAACATAAAATTCTTCTTCTTTGAGCCAATTTCTGGTAAATGCTGTAGACAAAGAATCAGATATCATGACTACCTCAGTATATTACATTTTGCCCTTATGAATTCATTTTAGTATTTGCCTAACCTTGATTAAGATAAGGACCTTGAAAAACCTGTTTGTTTGTTTTTTTTAATATATGAACACACACATCTTACAACCAGGCATGGCAAGAATGGTTACCTTCTGAAGTGGCCACAGATTTTGTTGTTCAGTTATTTTCAGGAATTTTAGGGACAGATTGCTTTTTGTACTACATAAAAAACAATTACATGGCCGGGCGTGGTGGCGCATGCCTTTAATCCCAGCACTCGGGAGGCAGAGGCAATCGGATCGCTGTGAGTTCAAGGCCAGCCTGGACTACAAAAGCGAGTCTAGGTCAGCCAAGGCTACACAGAGAAACCTTGTCTCGAAAAAAAAAAAATTACATGATTCTCAGTTTTATTGCCTGGAGCTTCATTTAGTGCATAAAAATCCCATTTAGGACCAAATGTTTCTGTAAGCATACTTTTTGTTTATTTGTTTGCTTCTTTTTGTTGTTTTTTGAGACAGGGTTTCTCTGTGTAGTCTTGGCTGGCCTAGACTTGCTTTGTAGACCAGGCTGGCCTCAAACTCACAGCTATTCCCTTGCCTCTGCCTCCCGAGGGCTGGGATTAAAGGTGTGCGCCACCACTGCCCAGCATGTAAACATACTTTTTTGGCTACTTTATTGGGTTTTATATCTACCACCCTTCCAACCCCTATTCCACCTCAATCCCTTCCAACCCCTCCAACACTAGGTGGGAGAGAAAGAAGGTTAGAGGGGAGACGGGGCATAGACCTCTTTAGACTACTTTGTGTTAGTTAGGGGTGTCAGGTTCCTAGGGGAAAATCTAATCTTGGTCATCAGAATATCCAGCAGTCCAGCAATAGCAAGTACAACAGCAGAGACCAGCAGCAGCCGCCACGGCACTCTCGGGACTCCCCCATTTATACCATCTCCAAATTATACCCTCCCCAAATTATACAACCATCTGCAACTGGCAAAAATCTTGCCCCTTCTAAGCCGGGCGTGGTGGTGCATGCCTTTAATCCCAGCACTCGGGAGGCAGAGGCAGGTGGATCGCTGTGAGTTCGAGGCCAGCCTGGTCTACAAAGTGAGTCCAGGCCAGCCAAGGCTACACAGAGAGACCCTGTCTCGAAAAACCAAAAAAAAAAAAAAAATCTTGCCCCTTCTAGATGACAAGACAAACATAATTAATAGCTGTGGACAAACTAAAGCAGCCCCGTACCCCACACCTAGGATTAAAATTAAAACATATGTGCATAACATAACTTTTTTTGTTTGCTTGGTTTGTTTTGTTTGTTTTTAGAGATAGGGCTTCCCTGTGTAGCTATCCTGCACTTGCTTTGTAGACCAGGCTGGCCTCAAACCTAAAGAGATCCACCTGCCTCGGCCTCCCTGAGTGCAGGGATTATAGGCATGTGTTTTCTATATTTTTTTCTCCCTTCCCTCTTCTCTGCTTGTTTACTACCATTTCAATGTTAAACACTCATAAATTGAACTCATTTATTTACATCTATGTCCCACGTATTGGAGTTGCTTGTGTGTCAGGGGATGTGAGGCTAGATGGATGGTTTTTTTGTTTTTTGTTTTGGTTGTTGTTTTTGTTTTTGTTTTTGTTTTGAGACAGGGTCTCTCTGGGTAGCCTCGGCTGTCCTGGACTCTCTTTGTAAATCAGGCTGGCCTCAAACTCACAGCCATCGCCTGCCTCTGCCTCCCAAGTGCTGGGATTAAAGGCCTGCACCACCATGCCCAACTCGGATGGGATAAATTTTGAGATAGGGTCTCTCTATGTAACCCCGATGTCCTTGAATGCAGGATGTTCCTGCTTCAACCCCAAGTGCTGGGAATAAAGGCATGTACCTCCAAGCCTGGCTAAACTAATTTCGTGAGGGCCTGATGTACTAGCCTATTTGTTTTTGAGTGATGAGTGCCTATGAATTCAGGACAGTCTGTAGTCTGGGTTACCTTGTGCTCTTGTTCTGGCACTCACTTTAGTGACTCAGAGTCTCTGTCGTAGTGATTCGGAGTCTTGCCTTTTTTTGTTTTGTTTTCTTTTGTTTTGTTGTGAGACAGGGTTTCTCTGTGTAGCCCTGGATATCCTGGACTCACTTTGTAGATCAGGCTGGACTTGAACTCAGAGATCCACCTGCCTCTGCCTCCTGAGTGCTGGGATTAAAGGCGTGTGCCACCATACCCGGCCATTTTTTAAATTTTTACCTTATTATTTTATATGTATGTGTATATTGCCTGTATGTATGCCTGTGTACCATGTGTGTGTAGTGTCCTCAGAAACCAGAAGAGGGTATTGGATCCCCTGAGACTGGAGTTACAGATGGTTGGGAGCCACTGTGGGTGCTAGGAACTGAACATTGGTCCTATGGAAGAGCAGCAATTGTTCTTAACTACTGGACTGTCTCTTCCTTCTTTCTTTCCTTTTTTTTTTTTTTTTTTTGGTTTTTTTCGAGACAGGGTCTCTCTGTGTTATCTTGGCTGTCCTGCACTCACTTTGTAGACAGGGCTAGCATTGAGTTTACAGTGATCTTTCTGCCACTGCCTCCCAAGTGCTGGGATTAAAGTTGTGCGCCACCACCTCCTGGCAGTCTCCCCCCCCAACCCCCCCACCCCCGCTGCCCCTTTTTTTTATTTATTTAATTAATTAATTTATTATTTTTTTGTTTGTTTTTCGAGACAGGGTCTCTCAGTGTTAGCCTTGGCTGTCCTGGACTCACTTTGTAGACCAGGCTGGCCTCGAACTCACAGCGATCCACCCGCCTCTGCCTCCCGAGTGCTGGGATTAAAGGCGTGCGCCACCATGCCTGGCTTTAATTTTTATTTTTTAATGTGCATTGATGCTTTGCCTGCATGTATCAGTGTGAGGGTGTCAGATCTTGGAGTTACAAACAGTTGTGAGCTACCATGTGGGTGCTGGGAATTGAACCCCGGGTCCTCTGGAAGAGCAGACAGTGCTCTTAACCCCTGACCCATCTCTCCAACCCCCTGTTGTTGTTTTGTTTTTTATTTTTTGTTTTTTTTTTGAGACAGGGTTTCTCTGTGTAGCACTGGCTGTCCTGGACTCACTTTGTAGACTATGTTGGCCTCAAACTCTCAAAAATCAGCCTGCCTTTGCCTTCGGAGTGCTGGGATTAAAGATGTGAGCCACCACCACCTGGCCCTTTTTTCTTAAAAGAATCATTATACCAACTTTTCTATTTTGAGATTCTTCTACACTTCAAATTAGCATTTCTAGCTTCTTTTTCCATCTTCAGCTAGAACTCTTATAGCCCCTTTAAAGTTCTATATACTCAAAATCAACTCTTTTTATTTTATTATTATTATTTTTTTTTTTTTTTAGGCTTTTTGAGACAGGGCTTCTCAGTGTAACAGTCCTGACTATCCTGGACGCATTTTTGTAGACCAGGCTGGCCTCAAATTCACAGTAATCCGCCTGCCTCTTCCACCTGAGTGCTGTAAAATCAACTCTTGAGGAGTGAAGGGGGCTCAGAGGTTAAGAACACAGAAGCACAGTCTACAGTGGGCGGTGCCATCTCTAGGCAGGGGGTTTGAAATCTATCTATCTATCTATCTATCTATCTATCTATCTATCTATTTATCTATCTATCTATGAGCAAAAGGTAAGGAGCAAGTCAGTGAGCAACTTTTCCTTCACGGTTCCTGCCCTGACTTCCCTCAACAGTAGGCTTTCACCTGGAAATGTAAGCTGAAATTAAACCACTTCTTCCTTAAGTTGCTTTTGGTCATGGGGTTTATCACAGCAACAGAAAGCAAACTATGACATCATGTTAAGGTGTCTCACCCTGTAGCCCAGGATGGCCTTGAACTTCTCAGGTCACAGGTACTTTTCGAGAGACACGTACTTAGTCGAGCATGGTGGCACATGCCTGTAATCCCAGCAATCAGGCAGGCAGAGGCAGAAGGATTTCTGCAAATTCAAGGCCAGCCTGGTCTACAAAGTGAGTTCCAGGACAGCTAGAGAGCTATTACACAGAGAAACCCTGTTTTGAAAAAAAAAAAAAAAAAAAACAAAGAGAGAGAGAGAGAGAGAGAGAGAGAGAGACAGACAGACAGAGGCATGTACTTTGCACTCAGTGTTGTCATGCCTTAAGCCTTGTTGTGATAATGGTCATGAGGAAACTTTGTTCCAAGGGTGTGCTGTGCCTAAATATGTTAAACCACTCCGGTTCAGACTAAGTGAGTCATATTTAACCAGATTCCCTTCTTGCCTCTTGCAGCAGTGTTTTCAGGGACCCCGTCCCCCACCCCCCACCCCCTTCTCTGTTGCTGTGATAAAACTTTGGCTGACTAGGTTTCACTGAGAATGACCCTCCTAGGCTCACGGATTTGCATACTCAGTCCCCAGGGGATCCGCTGTTTGGGAAGGATTAGGAGGCGTGGCCTTGTCAGGAAGAGGTGCGCCATTGGGGATGGGTGTAGAGGTTTCAAAAGCCCACACCAGGCCCAGCGTCTCTCTCTCTCTGCATGCTGCCTAAAGATCAATATGAGGCTCAACCGCTCCATTGTCATGCCTGTCTACTTCCTGCCATGGCCACGAGCCAGTCCTCTAAGACTGTAAACAAGCCTCCAGTTAGCGTCTTTCCTTTGTAAGAACTGCCTTGGTCATGGTGTCTCTTTAGCGCAGCAGAAAGTAACTGAGACACTGAGCAAAACCAGGTTGGGGAAGGAAGGGCTTAGTTGGCTTGCAGGATACGGTGAGAAGCCACAGAGGAATGCTGTTTACGGCCTTGTTCCGCTTGCTTTTTCTTTCTTTCTTTTTTCTTATCTATCTATCTATCTATCTATCTATCTATCTATCTATCTATCTCCCTATCTATTAATCTACATATCTGTCTAGGGTGCACTGATGTTTTGCCTGCGTGCATCTATTTGTGAGCGTATCAGCCTGGAACTGGGGTTACAGGCAGTTGTGAGCTGCCGTGTGGGTTCTGGGAACTAAAGCTGCGTCCTCTGGAGGAGTAGCCAGTGGTCCCAGGCACCGAGCTACCCCTGTAGCCCCCAGCTCTTGTTTTCTTCTACAACCTAGGACCACCTGCCCAAGGGTGGCACTGCCCACAATCAAGGAAGATGACCCCACAGACTTGTCCACAGGCCAAGCTGATGGAGGGATCTTCTCGATTGAGGGTCTCTATTCCCAGGGGACTCTAGTGTGTGTTGAGTTGACAAAAACTAACCAGCTCAAATACTGCCATATCAATCAATCAATCAATCAATCAATCAATAACAAATAAAAGAAGGAAGAGGAAGAAAAGAATGGTGACTGAGCACAAGTGACTGAAGACACAGTAGCAAAACCAGGTATTATACCAGAGACCAAGAAAAGGTTGCACGAAAGAAGTGAAGTTGAAAAGTGTGATCAACAGAGCTCAAAGCTTCTGAAAGGTTAGGTAAGATCCAGACTTACTGAGTGTGGCTTCGCAGTGCTTAGAGGGTAGGGTGCCCCGGCCAGCGGGGCTTCTACTAAAGCTCAGGAGGAGAATTCTCCTGTTTAGGGACAGAACACAAGACACAAAGAAGGAGAGTGAGTCTTGGATCAAGCTCTCAAATTTTATTTTTCAGGTAGAAGGTTTTATAAGGCAGGGGGCAGGGGAGCATATTGCTATGGCAACCCAGCTGCAGGCTATCTCAAGATGCGAGGAATTCCAAGCAGGTCACATTGTTCTGCCACACCAAATATGTTGCTATCTTTGTCTAATCTAACTGCTAAACTACAACAGGGTGGCTCCATCTAAATCTTACCTTTAGTCTAACTGCCGAACCACGACAGGGTCAGCTGGTGTCTGGTAAATGACAGACTGCTGGAGAGATAGAAACCTAGGCTCTGACAAGATGGCTGAACATTGGCCATATGGCCTACTGTCCCCAACAGTAGGGTGTGGCTGTTTTAGCCTGGCATTCTTTTCCATCCTGATATCTTCCCCACAACATCTTTAGAACGAACTTCTGGGAGAGCATCTGCTGAGGTTTGCATGAGAACGGTACCCCACTAAAGGTTATTCGTTTAAAACACTTAGTGGTGCTGTCCGAGGAGGGCGTGGTACCTTTAGGAGGTGCAGTCTTGTTCCTGACATGTGAACAAGGTGGAACCTACACATAGCCCGTGATCATCTGCAGTGACAGAGGCTGTACCCCACTGATGCCCCTCTTTTGAGTTCCCATTGGAAGGCCCACTTTGTAACCATAGGGGAGCTGACCACCAAACTTGAAGAAGGGACACCTCCATGTGGTTGCCAGGGTAATTAGACTGTTGTGGCCATCAGAGTGCATGCATACAGGAAGCTAGGTGTGGAGTTGCGTTCCTGTAGTCAGTCCCAACACGTGGGAGGCAGAGGCAGGCAGATCAGGAGTTTGAGGTTACCCTGTGCTGCATGGCAAGTTTCAGGCCGGCCTGGGCTATGGGGAACCCTATCTCAAAGGACAAAAATGAAACAACACAACAAAGGGGCTGGAGAATGTCATCGTCACTGTCCTTGCAGAGGACAAAGACTCAGTTCTCTCAGCTCACAGCCATCTTTAAATCTAGTTCCAAAGTGTCCAACACCCTATTCCAGTCTCCACAGTGTCACGCAGGCACATGGCATGTGCAGGGAAAACACTCATGCACATAACATAAAATTTGTTTTCAAAACTAAACAATCCTGCTGGGAGGGCAGGGGGGCGGGGCATGGTGGCGCACGCCTTTAATCCCAGCACTCAGGGAGATAGAGGCAGGTGGATCTCTGTGAGTTTGAGGCCAGCCTGGTCTACAAAGGAGTCCAGGACAGCCAAGGCTACACAGAGAAACCCTGTCTCAAAAAACCAACAAACAAAAACAAAACAAAACAAAAAATCTGGCTGGGTGGCAGCAGGCCTTTAGTACCACCATTCTGGGAGACAGAGGCAGGTAGATCTCTGCGAGTTTGAGGACACCCTGGTCTACAGAGTGAACTCCAGGACAGCCAAACTACACAGAGAAAACCATGTCTCAAAAAACAGAAACAAAAATCTAGACAAGGGGCCTGGAGAGATGGCTCAGAGGTTAAGAGCACTGACTGTTCTTCCAGAGGTCCTGAGTTCAATTCCCAGCGACCATATGGTGGCTCACAGCCATCTATAATGTGATCTAATGTGCACTGTACACATAATAAATAAGTAAATCTTTTTTTAAAAGATTTACTTACTTATTTATTTATTTATTTACTTATTTATTATGTATACAGTGTTCTGCCTGCATGTTCAGCTGCAGGCCAGAAGAGGGCATCAGATCATATTACAGACAGTTGTGAACCACCATGTGGTTGCTGGTAACTGAACTCAGGACCTTTGCAAGAGCACGCAGCACTCTTAACTACTGAGCCATCCCTCCAGCCCTAAAATAAGTAAATCTTAAAAAATAAAAAATAAAAAATCTAGACAAGGGTGGGAGTCTAGGAAGGCGGCTAAGCGGGTAACAGCACTTTCTGTACAAATGTAAGGATTTGAGTTCAAATCCCTAGCACCAGCATAAAAAGCCAGGCATAGCAACACTCACCTGTGGCCCCACTGCAGGAGTTGGGGGGCGGGGTGCATGAGATGTGCTGCTGTTTGCTGGCTGATAGCCTAGCGCTGGGCTTAATGAGAGACTCTGTCTCAAAGGAATAAGGCAGAACTTGATAGAATTCTTCTCTGGCCTCTGTGAATATACATGAGCATGCATAACAACAGAGGCAGAGGCAGGTGGGTCGCTGTGAGTTCGAGGTCAGCCTGGTCTACAAAGCAAGCCCAGGAGAGCCAAGGCTAACACAGAGAGACCCTGTCTCAAAAAACAAAAGAAATGAAAAAAATCATCTTTGCTTACCAACCCATGCTGACCCTGGAGCTGCAGTGTTTCACAAGGAAGCCATCCATCCCCTTGTCTTGTTGGACTCTCACGCCCAACTCGGGAAGGGGGTTGCTGTGAGAGACCACGCGAGGCACAATGCACTGATGCAAAAGCAAAGGTTTTATTCTTATTGCTGACGCGCCAGGGTCCCTCAGCCCTTGGGAGGTGAAGGACCCCGAGTAGCTGTTACAGACTAGTTTTTAAAGGCTAAAACACGTGGGGTTCCTTATCAAGCTTAAACCATATGGACATTGGCAGTGGGAGACTTCTTGTGGGGACTTGGGTGTGGGTCCCTAGGGCGGTTACTAGAAACCATATGGGACTTCTGATACAGGGAGCTTGCATGTAGCTATTCTGGGAACTAGGGTGGAACTCTGAGGCTAGTAGTAACGAGAACTGGGAGAAGCCCCTGGGCAGGGCAAGCAAGCGTCTTACATTTTATAATTTTACAATTTCTCAGTCTCTGTTCCCATCTCCAGTTACACACAAAAGGCATCAGGGTGGTAGGACCAAAGATGAAAGCGCCTATGATCCTTGACTCACCTTGCAAGGTAAACTGCAGTCCTTCAGTGCTGTGGCAGGGCTTGTTTTACTCTCGCTCTCGCTCTCTCCCTCAGAATCTCCCATTTGTGGGACTCTTCCTGCCAGACAGGCAAGATCATTTTCATGGCTACCTGATGTTTCTATCAAGACCACAAATAGGAGGTAACACAAAGATACATCGCAATCTAAACACCTTTCACAGAATCCAAGGGTATCCAGGAGTGGCAGTAGCAAGGTTTGTCAACAGTCACCATGACGACCGTCCTGGACCTACATGTTTGTTTTCCTGCTTCTAGATTATCTTGTTTCTTTATTTTTCTGTGACCTTCTTTTGTTTTTTGTTTGTTTGTTTGTTTGTTTGTTCGTTTTTGCTTTTACGAGACAGGGTTTCTCTGTGTAGCCTTGGCTGTCCTGGACTCATTTTGTAGACCAAACTGGTCTTGAATTCACAGAGATCTGCCTGCCTCTGCCTCCCAGAGTGCGGGGATTGCAGTATGCACCACTGCACCTGGCTTGTGCTGCCTTCTTTCTCCTTCTCCTTCTCCTTCTCCTTCTTCTTCTTCATTTTTCAAGACAGGGTCTCTGTGTGTTGGCCTTGGCTGTCCTGCACTCACTTTGTAGACCAGGTTGGCCTCGAACCTCACAGAGATCCACCTGCTTCTGCCATCCGAGTGCTAGGATTAAAGGCGTGCGCCACCACATCCGGCTTTGTGCCTTATTACTTTTTTTTTTTTAACTTAACCTTTATTTTGCGTGTACGCGTTTTGCCTGTGTGCATGTCTGTGGACCGCAAGCGTGCAGTGCCTATGGAGAACAGAGCTCCTGGAACTGGAGTTAGACAGTTGTGAGCTGCCATGTTGGTGCTGGGAATTGAGCTCGGGTCCTCAGGAAGAGCAGCCAGTGAGTGGTCCTGACCACCAAGCCATCTCTCCGCCTGTGTTGAGAGTTCCTTTCTTCTGGTGATGAACGTCTTTCTTTAGGTACCCAGAGCTCCCTTCTAAGGCTCAGAGTCAGTGAAACTATGGACAATTAATCATGTGGTGAACACCCAGCTATTTTCAGCACTATCCTCCTAGCTAGACGAGAGCCATCTTTAGGAGCTCTGCTGGGCCTGTTGCCTGTTGAGGTTTCCTTGTAGGAGGAGGAGCTGGGGAGGGTCATGAGACCCTCGCCCGAGTATTTGCCCCCCACCCCAACCAGCTGTATGCTATTCTGCTCTAATTTCATTTGGCCGCATGCTGGGAAGGGCCCCGGAGGGTACAGGTGAGGAAGGAGTAAGGCAGGCAGCTCCATCTATGCTGCTGGCTCTGGGTAGGCCATCATTCCTGCTACAGAAAGCCTTTCCAGTGCATCCTTTTTCTGGGGGAGAGATACCCACATTCCTGTAAGGAACCACTCACCTATGTTCCGTAAGTCTGTCAGTAAACTTACTGCTTCCCCTCAGTTTGTCATTGGGACTAAGGAGGAGGAGTGGACATTGTTGGCACCTCCCCCTGCAAAGGGATTTTAGCAACATGGCATCATATATTTCTCTCTCTCTCTCTCTCTCTCTCTCTCTCTCTCTCTCTGTGTGTGTGTGTGTGTGTGTGTGTGTGTGTGTGCGTGTGTGCGTGTGTGTGTGTGTGTACCAGGTAATCTTGAAATACGTATAGCTAAGGTTGTATCTTCCTCTACGTCCCTAGTGCTGGGATCACAGGCACACTCTGCTTATGCAGTGCTCAGGATTAGACTCAGCACTTTTTTTTTTTAAGATTTATTTATTGTGTATACAGTGCACATCAGATCACATTATAGATGGTTGTGAGCCACCATGTGGTTGCTGGGAGTTGAACTCAGGACCTCTGGAAGAGCAGTCAGTTCTCTTAACCACTGAGCCATCTCTCCAGCCCCAAGACTCAGCACTTTTTGCATTTACTTACTCCAGCCTCTCCGCAGGGTCAGTAGCATTTTCTTTCCATTTTACCTGTCACGTGTTATTTCCATTTGCCGCTTTATAAACAAGGGAACTCAGAGATGAGACGATTTGCCCGTCACACTGCTGGTGTCACTTGGAACTGAGCATCAGTGGCACCAAAGCACCGTACTGCAAACCATCAGTAACTCAGAGTTACGGCCGTGTTTTTTCCCAGTCTGTGACTGGCTCTGGGAGGGAGGAAAGCATCCATGTTTACTTAATCCTTTCCAAGTATAGCAGGGTGGTAAGGGAGGTCCTCCGCTGGCAGCTGCCTCCTAAGTAGTTTTCCTTCCCTCCCCCACCCTGTGCATGTCTCTCTAAAATGGCACACCATGTGTCATGGCAGAAGGGGCACGGGTGGCGTCGTGCCATTTGGCGCTCTTGCTCACTTACCTTGCACGGTCCTGTAGATTGTGACGCTTCTTCCCAGCCCTTCCTTTTGCTTATTAGCTCAGAGTCACACTTGCTTTGTCATCTCAAGGCTGAGCTTCGAGAAGCGGGTGGGATGAACCTTCCCCTGGTGACCAGCCACTCTCTTGATTATGTCCGATGCTCTGCATGAATACATCTCAGTCAGATGTCAGAAGTTGCCTCTGGCACTGTAGAGGAGGGAGCTGATTCTGCCTTCCCACAGAAACTGGATTAGCAGGAGGGGGTGTCCAGTCAGAGCATCCCTGTATCAGGAACTGTTGCATACTGGAGACATAGGAAAAATGACGTGAGGATCCTTACTCTATATAAGCAATGGGGAGTCAAATACAAATAGCCTCTTTTTGGAGCTTATCTTCTCTTTTCCTCTCTTTTATTTTTATTTTTATTTTTTATTTTTATTTTTGGTTTTCCGTGACAGGGCTTCTCTGTGTAACCTTGGCGGTCCTGTGCTTGCTTTGTAGACCAGGCTGGCCTCGAACTCACAGCGATCCACCTGCCTCTGCCTCCCAAGTGCTGGGATTAAGGGCATGTACCACCACACCCTGCTCTAGAAGCTAATCTTGAACCCTTTAGAACAATATAACTCATACCAAAGGCTCAAAACCACCCATTATAATGTGGTTGTGAAATTAGCATAATTCATGTAGCCTTTTGGGATGATGTAGGAATAATTAAAGAAAAACAGAGGATAGTTCACAATAGCAATCAGCCTGCTTCAGCCTTAAGATGCTGGGTCTCTAAGGGAGGGTGACATGGCTCACTGGGTAAAGGTGCTTGTTGTTAAGCCAGATGACCTGAGCTCCCAGGGACCCACCTGGTAGAAGGAGAGGGTGGATTCCTATAAGTTGTTCTCAGACTGTTTCCACACACACACACACACACACACACAGAGAGAGAGAGAGAGAGAGAGAGAGAAAGAGAGAGAGAGAGAGAGATTGTTTTATCTTTTTTAAGAGAAAAAAAAAGATTTACTTAGTTATTATGTTTACAGTGTTCTGCATTCTGCATGCAGGGCAAAAGAGGGCACCAGATCTCATTATAGATGGTTGTGAACCACCATGTGTTTGCTGGGAATTGAACTCAGAACCTTCAAGAGAATAGCTGGTGCTCTTAACCTCTGAGCCATCTCTCCAATGTTTTTCTAAAGGATCTTTAGATGAGGTCTTCCTGGGCTCAGGATGGCTCCTAAATTCAGTGACTGGTGTCTAAAAACAAAAACAAAAAACAAAAAACAAAAAAAAAAAAAGGAGAGGGAAGCCATGAATACTGAGACACAGGAAGAAGTTTGTTAAGATGGAGGTGGAGGGAGGGGGCCTGGAGAGATGACTCAGCAGTTAAGAGCACTGGCTCTTCACTGAGTGGTGGCGCGCACGCCTTTAAGCCTTCAATTCCAGCTCTTGGGAGGCAGAGGCAGGCACATCTCTGAGATTTCGAGGCCAACCTGGTCTACAAAGTGAGTCCAGGACAGCCAAGGCTACACAGAGTAACCCTGTCTCGAGAAACCAAAAAGAAAGGTGGAGGTGGAGTTTACTGTTGTGTTGCCAAAAACAAAAGACATTTGAGCTAGTCAGAAGGTAGGAGAAGCAAGCAAGGTTCCACCCCGGGACCATCGGTGGGACACCACCACCCCATCGCCCCGCCCCCACCTCCCTGATTCCAGACTTCCACCCTCCAGAACTGCCAGAGGGTGCATTTCTATTGTCTCACCACTGGGTTTGTGCTGATTGGTCTACAAAGTGAGTCCAGGACAGCCAAGGGCACACAGAGAGACCCTGTCTCGAAAAAACAAAAATAAATAAATAAATAAAAAATAAAAATCCAGCATAACTCAAAACACCAGGTCAATGCAGGTGACAAAACTTTATTGTAATCAAGTTGCCACTGATCAAGTAAGGCTGCAGACAGACTTGGGAGCTGAACTGGGACCCAGAAGACCCTGAAGGGACGTTGTACAGCGTATTTAAAGGATGAAGACATAAATGGGGGGGGGGGCTGACAGAAGCTGTTGAACAAGGGAATTTCCATCAATCAGGACAGGAATGGCTTCCTGGGCCTGAGAACACGAACTTAGTTAACCCTGCCAGTAAGACGGAGAAGTTGTCCTTGAAATGCCTGGACTCAGACAGCTGTCTCCTTACAGGTTGTCCCTGAGATGGCTGCACTCAGACAACTGTCTCCTTACAACAGAGGCTGTTCAGCTATTGGGAAGTCCCCAGCTCCCCTAGGGCCTGGGACCTTGAATTTAGTTTCTCCCTATGATTAAATGGAGTCTGAAATGAAACAGTACTACTCAGACAGTTTCTTTTGCTTGTTCCCAACAGTCAGCAAGAACTCAAAATACTTCTCTTTCTCCTCGGGTTAAAAAAAACAACACAACACAATCCCAACACCAAGGAGAGACGTGCATTATCAATGCATGGCAAAAAAATCTTAAAAATGTTCTCTCTACAGGAAAACAGCTGCTCGCTATAATTAACCCTCTGCACACACCCTTGCCCCTAAGCACCCAAGGCGCCTCTTGGTGAGAAACACCTGGACCGAGCGGAGCACAAATGACAGGAGCCCAGCTGTTGCCCTGGAATTCACTGTGAATTTATATGGAGCCACACCTGCCTCCTGCTGCTCCCAGCTAAACCCAACCAAGCAGGAGCACTTTGGAGTTCAAACTCCCCATAACACACTAAACTTTTCCTTAAAACTGCAAGAGCTTAGAGGAATGGAAAACATTCACGCCTCCTTTCTCTCTCTCTCTCTCTCTCTCTCTCTCTCTCTCTCTCACTCTCACTCTCTCTCTGTATATCTGTTTTCTTTTTTTGATTTTTGACTGTCCTGGACTCACTTTGAGACCAGGCTGGCCTCGAACTCACAGCAACCCGCCTGCCTCTGGCTCCCAAATGCTGGGATTAAAGGCACGAGGCACCACCACCGCCTGGCTTTTCTTTCTTTCTTAAAATTTGTTTGCTGGGTTTGGTGGCCCATGCCTGTAATCCCAGCACTGCGGGAGGCCTCAGTGCTAAAATTAAAGGCGTGCACCAACTCCATCCAGCTTTACTTTCCTCTCTTAACCTGGAATTCAAGCTTGCTCTGCAACCCGAGGGCTCACCTATCTCGTTACCTCTGTGTTCTCTGTCTTGGTTGTCCAACTTGATTGCTTCTTGTGTGCGCCTCATTCTCCTGGTCCCAACCTCTCTGAGGAGAGACTATATATGTATGTGTCCTCCACTGCTTTTGCCATTGCACCCAGCCTTGCTCAAAGTAGTCACTGACCAAGCAGGAAGGGCCAGAAGATGTTGATCTACCATTCTTTGTTTGTTTGTTTGAGACAGGGTTTCTCCGAGTAGCCTTGGCTGTCCTGGACTCACTTTATAGACCAGGCTGGCCTCGAACTCACAGTGACCTACCTGCCTCTGCCTCCCGAGTGCTGGGATTAAAGATGTGCGCCACTATGCCTGGCTACCTACCATTCTTTCTTACTCAAGAAGTTAGTACAGAAACAAAATACACAGGTTCGGACGCAGGGTAAATTACAGTTCCCTTTTGGAGTTCTTAGTCTCATTAATAAAAATAATTTAAGAATGGACTGGAAGCCTGTCTCGAAAACAAAAAAAAAAAAAAAAAGAAAAGAAAAGGAAAAAAAAAAAAAGGGCTGGAATGGAAGCTCCAGGACAATTTTGTCAGCGTTTAAAAGACCCTCCTACCCCCTCCGGGCCTCCCATGCAGGTCAGCTGTAAGTACCAGCAGCTGCCTAAAGGAGGGGAAGGAAAGGAAAGGAAAAGGAAAAGGCCGTATTGTTTAAGCTAGTGGGTAAGAAACACGATGGATGCGCAGAGTGATCGCGTGGAGAGCTATTGTAAAGAGCATCAGAGAAAGAGTGGGGGGTGGGGGGAAGGCCAAAGAGTCAGGGAAAACATACTTAGAGGGGAGACAGAAGAAAAGGGTGTGCTATGCTTTTCTGAATAATTTAGAAAAGTGGACAGTCTTACAAAGCTACACGGCTTGAGCCTGGCAGGTCACTCTGTTAGGGGTGGAGATTCTGGGGCGGACAAGCACCACACGTCATTAAAGCACTAATTATCCCTCCAAGGAGTTCCAACGGAACCCAGCTTCCTAAAGGCTGGTCAGGAGACTGACTCGCTCTACGGGAACGCCAGGACTCCACCCTGGCCAGAGACTGTTCTCTCGCCCGGAAGGAGTTTGCAGCTACTCTGGCAGTTGCTGGCCACCCCTTGTGGTAGGGCGTGGGTCCCCTTCCACTCTGAGGAGTTCTCAGGAAAAGATAAGACTGTCTGCGTCAGCCAGGCGTGGTGGTACGTGATTGTAATCCCAGCACGGTATGTGGTGAGATCATGTCTTAAAAACCAACCAAGCAAGCCTTTAATCCCAGCACTCGGGAGGCAGAGGCAGGCGGATCGCTGTGAGTTCGAGGCCAGCCTGGTCTACAAAGCGAGTCCAGGACAGCCAAGGCTAACTCAGAGAAACCCTGTCTGGAAAAACGAAACAAACAAAAAAAACCCTGTCTACTTTAGGAAACTATTAGTAAGCTATTAGACAACAATTTTACAAACACTCAAAGTTGCTATGTATCATGCCTGGTTTTATTAATTTCTCACATTTAAACCACATTACTCT
This sequence comes from Acomys minous, assembly GCF_964271855.1. NCBI lineage: Eukaryota > Metazoa > Chordata > Mammalia > Rodentia > Muridae > Acomys > Acomys minous. The sequence goes on from NC_140495.1 coordinate 21,970,193, forward strand.
ATGGCACAAAACTACTTTCACTTTATAGGAGTGGAAACTGATTCTGTTTTCCAAGATCACACAGAAGTCACTGTCAGAGCTGACCTTACCCAGACTGTTTTAATGTTAGGTGATCCAGCTCCTGTCATGGGAGACAAGTCAGAACTCAGGGTTTCACAGGCTCCCCCTCCCCACCATCACAAAGGGGGAGGGGGGGTCAAGGCTCTGAAGTAAATTACCCTGTTTTTACCATTTTACCCGGAACTTAGAGCAGAAGCTGGACCTGCTCCAAATTTTTTTTTCTTTCTTTAAGACAGGGTTTCTGTGTAGCCTTGGCTGTCCTGGAATCACTCTGCTCTGTAGACCAGGCTGGTTTTGAACTCCCAGAGATCCACCTGCCTCTGCTTCTGGAGTGCTGGGACTAAAGGTGTGCACCACCATTGCCTGGCTCCTGATCCAGACTTTTTTTTTTTCCAAGGGTTTCTCTGTGTAACAGCTTTAGCATCCTGGAACTTGCTCTGTAGTCCATCCAGGCTGGCCTCGAACTCACGGAGATCCTCCTGCATCTATGCTTCAGATTTTTTTTTTTCGAGACAGGGTTTCTCTGTGTAGCCTTGACTGTCCTGGACTCACTTTGTAGACCAGGTTGGCTTCGAACTCACAGCGATCTGCCTGCCTCTGCCTCCCGAGTGCTGGGATTAAAGGCGTGCGCCACCATGCCCGGCTTCAGATTTTTTTTTTTTTTTAATGCTTCAGATTTTTATCTCTGATAAAACAAGAAAACTAGCCCGGCCATGGTGTGCACACTTTTAATCCCAGCACTTGGGAGGCAGAGTCAGGTGGATTTCTGTGCGTTTGAGACCAGTCTGGTCTACACAGGACAACCAGAGCTACACAGAGAAACCCTGTCTCAAAAAAATAAAAACAAAAATGAAAAAAACCTAATGACAGAGCTGGGTGACTCTTGTCTCCTGTCGGAGAAATCACTCAACCCCTTGAAAAGGACTAAAGACAGAAAAGCCTAGAGCATGCTGGTGTTCAAAAGGAAAATCCTTGGCGAGTACAACCCCTTTCTGGCTCTATCCACAGCAATAAGATAGGACTTGCAATAAAACAGTATTGATTGTATGTAGGGCTATATGCCCATGGGTAGGACAGAGAGGAGGAGGAGGAGGAGCTCAAGGTACTGAGACTCACATGATTTGTCTCTTCAAAGCTTGTGTGTGTGTGTGTGTGTGTGTTTTAAAGATTTATTTATTATATATACAGTATGCCTCAGGTCACATTATAGATAGTTGTGAGCCTCCATGTGGTTGCTGGGAATTGAACTCATGACCCCTGGAAGAGTAGTCGGTGCTCTTAACTGCTGAGCCATCTCTCCAGCCCTCAAAGCTCGTGTTTAGTCCCCAAAGTCACATGTTCATAGTATCAAGAGGGTAGAAACATAATGTGACCATTGTGCTAGAGACGGAGCCTTTTGAATGTGAGTTACTGAGGTGCAGCCCCATGATTGGATCCTGGCAGCTTTCTAAAGAGGAGACCGTACTTGTCTAGAAGATCCAGGACGCACTGGGTAGATGTGAGTTTGATACTGAAGTGTAGAGGAATGTGAATTCAGAACTTGACTATTCTGGCAAGAAGCGATCACATTCAAAGATCTTCTAGGTCTGTGTGATCCGGCTGGAATCCAAACATTCCTTTACTCCAGGAGACAGAGGCAAGCAGAAGTGAGTTCAAGGCCAGCCTGGTATAGAGCAAGTGTCAAGTAAAGAAAAGCTTAGGTCCGGGCGTGGTGGCCCATGCCTTTAGTCCCAAATGAAGGTAAAGTTAGTTCGTATAAGGAAGCACCCATGTTTGAAAGTGATGTCTAGTTGAGTGGCAGAAAAGGTGACGAGTCATGGAAGATTTGACAGAATAGGATATGTCCAACTCTCATGAGGAGAGGAAAGGGAAGCTACTTAAGAGGCAGTTTTACCAGGGCAATAATATAGAGAGATGAGTTGCAGAGAGAGAGAACTCAGGTGAAGATGGAACAAGCCAGAAGAGTAGAGCAAATTGCTGAGTTGGAGGCCAAGCAGAGCCGATTAAATTAGTCAGCTGAGTTGAACCAGCCAGCCCAGAGCTCTGAAAGAACAAGCAAGGGTGGTGAGCTTATTCAGCAGTAAGTCTCAGAGGCTGAACGCATTCTAGGCCTAGGTTAGACTGTACAGAGGCTAGAAGCTTCCAGAACTAGGCCTAGGCCAGCAGAAGGAGGCAGTAAGCCTCCCAGACAACAATTGAGCCAGGAGAAGAAAAGTTACTTTTACGCTGAGGAAAACTGGATCTTGGTAGCTGTGTTTTCTCTCACTCAGAATGCCCCTCTGTCGTTAACTATCACTGATGCTGCAGTTATATTCTGGCTATGTCAGAAATCAAGGCTCCAGGGCAATTTCACAAATGCAACATTGATGAAGGAGACATAAAGCCAGTAGTTTATCATTTGCTCTGTGACTTGATACTCAGCTTGGCAAAACAGCCACCATGGGGGAGGGCGATGACAAAAACACCCCCACCCCCCGCAAAAAAAAAAAACAAACAACAACAACAACAACAAAACCCACCAATCCACAAATACGCCAATCTTCCCACACCTCCCACCGACCAGAGTAATAAAATCAAATGAAGAAGAGCATGGAAAATACACGCTGGAATTAGATATAGTAAGACCCCTGTATTTGACTTTCAACTAAACATTGATTATTTGATGTTAATATTCCTTGCTTCCTGGTTTACCCAGGCCAGCCAGGAGGTGGAACAAAGTAGATTGCCTGGAGGGAAACCAGACTGGAACAGAACTTGAGAGTTAAGCACAGGAATTGAAAACCTGCAGACTCACACAATTCTTGCCTGCTTGTTAAGTCAACGTCTCAAATTCATTCTGAGAGCGTCTTCCTATCGGTTAGGGATTGCTCCAAATTAGGGGCAGAGTGCTGTGTTGGTGTGCTTCTTTTTTGTTGTTGTTTTTGTTTTGTTTTTTTTTTCGAGACAGGGTTTCTCTGTGTAGCCTCAGCTGTCCTGGACTCACTTTGTTTACCAGGCTGGCCTTGAACTCACAGTGATTCGCCTGCCTCTGCCTCCCCAGTGCTGGGATTAAAGGCGTGCGCCATCACACCCGGCTGGTGTGCTTCTTATTTCTATTTTAATTGGGTTCCTTAGGCCTCTTACTCAGTTCTCCTTTAGATAGGAGAGAAAGATCGTTAGTGGGGAGAAAGGGCATAGTTCTCTTTAGTACTTCCTGCTGGTTAGGGTCGTTGGGTTCCTTGGGGCAAGTCCAGTCTTCAGTTCAGGATCCCTCCAGTTTCTCATCAACAGCAACCAGGAGCAGCACAGGGGAGCGGCAGCCTTCTTTCTCAGAGGCCTTGTCTCTCTCCTGGCCCTGGCATTTATTCCCTCTCCAGAGCCTTCAGAATTAAACTATGTGTAGTTTAGTTATCCCAGCACTTGGGAGGCAGAGGCAGGCGGATCTCTGTGAGTTCGAGGCCAGCCTGGTCTACAAAGCAAGTCTAGGACAGCCAAGGCTACATACAGAAACCCTGTCTCGAATAACCAAAATAAATAAATAAATAAATAAATTAATTAAATAAAATAAAAAAGAGGAGGCACAGACCAAGAGGCCAATATGACTAGATGATATAAGGATCTGGCTGGAGGAAGGGTAGTGGAGGGGCAGGGCCGGGTGAGGAATGCTGGTGTAAGACCCCCTCCCCTGTGCACCCGACATAGCAAGCATAGCAGCAGTAACGCTATCTTGCAAGGCAAGACTAGAATAATAGGTTCCCGGGGTAAGATAAGGCCTGGGGCTCAGATGAAAGCGTGCTTGTCCTTGTCAAACAAGATATTTATAGTCGGCCATCTGGCCCAGGGAGTGGGCAAACTCCCCTGTTCCCATCCGATGACCGGGCTATAACCTCGCCTCATTTAAATTTACCAATCAGAGCCCTGTAACTATGCTTTTTCGCTTCTGTAACCGAGCTTCCCGCCAAAATCCCTATAAAAGGACCCCCTAAAAACTCGCTGGGCGCGCCAGCCTCTCCGGAGACTGAAACGCCCGGGTACCCGTCCCCTTAATAATAAAGCCTCTTGCTTGTTGCAGCCGAAGCCTTGGTCTCGTTGGTTCTTGGTGGGGGTCTCCACGTTAAGACCGCCGTGTCGGGGGTCTTACATTTGGAGGTTCCACCGAGATCGAGACCCCCGCCCGGGGACCATCGACCCAAATTCGGGAGGTAAGCCTTTGTCTTTGTGCCGGCCGGCTTTGTCGTTGTTGTCTTGTTGTCATTTCGTCTTTGTTCATCGTTACGTGTCTCGGTGTTTGCGCAGACTCTCTGAATCTGGCAAGGAGAGGAGGAGCTGACGGGCTCTCAGACTCCTCCCTTGTGCCCGTGGGAGACGGTCCCATCGGGATTCCGTAGGGACTTTCCGTCCCATCCGAATCTGGGGCCCCCGGCCCATCTGAGAGGCTATTCGCCTCATCTGGGAGACAGGGAAAAGTCCGGACCCCCTGCGTCTCCAACCTCCGTTTTGGCGCAAGCGTCCCGCGCAAGCTGTTTTTTGGTCTTTTGCGTCTAGATTTCCTCTGTTGTGTTTCGTTTTGTGTTTTTGGTACCATGGGTCAGACTCTTGTCACCCCGCTAACCCTTACTTTGCAGCATTTCAAAGAAGTCCGTGCCATTGCGCACAAAGTGTCAGTAGAAGTCCGCAAGGGCAGATGGAAAAGTCTTTGTTCTGCTAAATGGCCTACGCTTTATACCGGGTGGCCACAAGATGGCACTTTTAACCTTTCTCTCATTCTACAGATCAAGTCCAAAATTATAGATCCTGGACCACACGGTCATCCGGACCAGGTCCCCTACATAATGACTTGGGAATCTCTCGTTCGTGACCCTCCTCCATGGGTCAGACCTTTCCTCGTTCAGCCCTCTCCTTTTCCCCACCTCTCTTACCACGCCCGCCTTAGAACAGCTCAACCCTGGGCGCATGCTCCTCTCGCCGCGGCGGGGCGGGCACCGCCAATCCGGGCTTTTAGGGAGGTGCGAGAATTTAGCGACGGTCCCTGGGATTTCCCCGAGGCTAAGGCGAGCCCTCCTTTTGTATGAATTACTCTCTGCTCCGGCCCGGGGGTGGGGCGGCGAGGAGCTGGCCAGGAGGGCGTCCGAAATCTATCCTTTTCCTTCCTGACTCCGCTGCCAAGACTGTATCGAGATCCGGGTGTCCCTTCCCACGGAGGCTACCTCCCGACGTCAGTCCCACTATCCCCCTGCTCGCCTCCCGCCTCCCTTGCTCCTCTAACCGGGAGGAGCACAATGCTGGGGACCCTTCACGGCCTCAGAACCCAAGGGCTCTGCAGCGGCTTCCCCTGGGGCTGGTCTCTATATTGCGCCGCCGCCACCTGATTGCTCCAGACCTGCGCCCACCCTGACGCTCCCGCCGCAGCGACCGAGGCCTCACCAATGGCCGGCCGACTCCGCAGCCGGCGCGAGGTTCCACCCCAGACCTCTCAGGCCTTCCCCCTTCGGGCTGGCACGGGTGGCCAGGTACAATATTGGCCGTTTTCCGCCTCAGATCTTTATAACTGGAAAAATAATAACCCTTCTTTTTCTAAGGACCCCTCCCGGCTAACCTCCCTTATTGAGTCCATTCTAGTCACCCATCAACCCACTTGGGATGATTGTCAACAGCTTCTACAGACGCTCCTTACCTCTGAGGAAAAGCAGCGCGTCCTTCTGGAGGCACGCAAGAGCGTCCCAGGAGCTAATGGGCGGCCTACCCAGCTGCCAAATGAGATAGCCAGTGCCTTCCCCTTGGAACGACCCGACTGGGACTTCAATACTGAGGAAGGTAGGGCCCACCTACGCCTTTATCGTCAGCTGCTTATAGCGGGTCTCCAAAAAGCCGCCAGGCGGCCCACCAATTTGGCCCAGGTTAAGATGGTTACTCAAAAAGCAGATGAGACGCCGTCAGCTTTCCTTGAGCGTCTAAAAGAAGCTTATAGGGTCTATACTCCATATGACCCTGAAGACCCTCTCCAGGCCACCACCCTAGCCATGTCCTTGTCTGACAATCTGCCCCAGATATCAGATGCAAATTAGAGAGATTAAAAAAAAAAAAAAAAAAACTCAAAGAAAGTACAGTTCAGGATCTTTTAAAGGAGGCAGAAAAAGTTTATAATAAGAGAGAGACGCCGGAAGAGAGAGAAGAAAGGCTTAGGAAAGAGTCTGAAGAAAGGGAAGAGAGATTGAAAAAAGAAGCGGAAGAGAGGGAAAATGCTAGAGATAAAAAGAGACATAGAGAAATGAGTAGACTTTTGGCCACCGTAGTTTCAGGACGCCAGGATAGTCAGGGCCAGGGAGAACGGAGAAAAACCCCTGTGGATAAGGACCAATGTGCCTATTGTAAGGAGAGAGGTCACTGGGTACGGGACTGTCCCAGGCGTCCCAAAGGGCCCCGTAGAACCCCCCCCTCCGCGGCTCTCCTCAACCTGGAAGACTGAAGAAGTCAGGGTCAGGAGCCTCCCCCTGAACCCCGGCTAACTCTAAATGTGGGGGGGCAACCCGTCACCTTCTTGGTGGATACGGGAGCTCAGCACTCCGTCCTTACCACCGCACCGGGGCCCCTGACAACAAAGACTGCCTGGGTGCAAGGAGCGACTGGCGGGAAGCCTTACCGCTGGACCACCGAGAGAAAAGTACATCTTGCCACCGGTAAGGTCTCACATTCCTTTCTTCACGTCCCGGACTGCCCATATCCCCTCCTGGGAAGAGACTTATTAACCAAACTCAAGGCCCAAATTCACTTCGAAGAAGGGCACACTCGTGTGACAGGACCACAAGGGCGGCCTATTCAGACTTTGGTATTAAATTTAGAGGATAAATACAGATTGTATGAGACTGACCCCCCCCCTGGGAGCGATACCCCTAGCCCAGACTGGCAAGCCCTGTATCCATCATCATGGGCCGAAACTGGGGAAATGGGCCTAGCTCACCAACAGCCCCCCATATTAGTACACCTTAAGGCTTCTGCCACCCCAGTCTCTATCCGGCAGTACCCTATGTCACAGGCAGCCTACCTGGGAATACGGCCTCATATTCGGAGACTCCTGGACCAAGGCATACTGACTCCTTGTCAGTCTCCCTGGAACACCCCCTTGCTTCCTGTTAAAAAGCCCGGAACGGGAGATTATCGGCCGGTCCAAGACTTAAGAGAAGTCAACAAACGAGTTGAGGACATACATCCTACTGTCCCCAACCCTTACAACCTATTGACAGGGCTATCCCCAGACCATGTCTGGTACACTGTGCTGGACTTAAAGGATGCTTTCTTCTGCCTAAGACTGCATCCCTCCAGCCAGCCTCTCTTTGCATTCGAATAAAGGGACCCCGACTTGGGGATTTCGGGGCAACTAACATGGACACGGCTGCCCCAGGGATTTAAAAATAGTCCCACCCTGTTCGATGGGGCCTTACACCGTGATTTGGCCGACTTCAGGGTACGATACCCAGACCTCATATTGCTCCAATATGTGGACGATCTCCTCCTGGCAGCCCCCTCTAAGGAGAGCTGCCAACGGGAAACCCACGCCCTCCTACAAGTCCTAGGACGGCTGGGGTATCGAGCCTCTTTCAAGAAGGCACAAATTTGCCAGACTGAAGTAACCTACCTAGGTTACTCCATCAAGGATGGACAGAGGTGGCTCACTCCGGCTAAGAAACAAACTGTCCTCCAAATCCCGCCACTGCGGTCCCCCGTCAGCTCAGAGAATTTTTAAGAACAGCGGGCTTTTGCCGCCTCTGGATCCCTGGGTTCGCGGAACTGGCAGCTCCCCTGTACCCCCTTACCAAGCCAGGAACAATGTTTGCCTGGGGGCCCACCCATCAACAGGCCTTCGAGGCTATTAAGACTGCCTTAATCTCAGCCCCTGCACTGGGGCTGCCCGATTTAACCAAGCCCTTTGAGCTGTTCATTGACGAGAAACAAGGCTACGCCAAGGGAATTCTAATCCAGAGACTGGGGCCCTGAAAAAGGCCTATAGCCTACCTCTCTAAAAAAAAAAAAAAAAACTGGACTCCGTGGCAGCAGGCTGGCCCCCTTGCCTACGGATGGTTACTACAGCCGCCTTACTCCTTAAAGACTCTAATAAACTCACCATGGGGCAGCCAATTACTATCTTAGTCCCCCATGCCATGGAATCCCTGGTCCGGCAGCCCCCAGACAGATGGCTCTCCAACGCCCGGGTTACCCATTACCAGGCCATGCTTTTAGACTCGGACAGAGTCACCTTTGGGCCAATAACCAATCTCAACCCTGCCACGCTGCTCCCTCTCCCAGACGGGCCCGAGGATCATGACTGTCAGCAAGTCCTGGCGGAAATCCACGGAACCCGCCCTGACCTCACTGACCAGCCCCTCCCTCACCCAGACTTCGTTTGGTATACGGATGGGAGCAGCTTCCTGGATAACGGGACACGACGGGCCGGAGCGGCTATCACCACCACCGACCAGGTAATATGGGCCAGCCCTCTGCCCCCAGGGACCTCCGCCCAGCGTGCTGAACTGATCGCCCTGACCAAGGCCCTGGAACTGGCAAAAGGAAAAAGGCTAACAGTCTATACAGACAGCCGGTATGCCTTCGCCACAGCCCACGTACATGGAGAAATTTATCGGCGCCGAGGACTCCTCACCTCAGAAGGTAAAGAAATTAAAAATAAGACTGAAATCCTGGCCCTCCTGAAGGCCCTCTTTTTACCCCAGCAGCTCAGCATCATCCATTGCCCGGGCCACCAGAAAGGGGACTCTCCGGAGGCTCGAGGTAATCGGCTGGCTGACGAGACAGCCCGCCAAGCCGCTACAAGACCCCTCGACACTCTCGAGGCGCTCTCCTTACAAGGAGACACCGGAGCGCCAAGACAGCAGGACCGGAATTAAAAATTCACCGACGACGACATACAAAGACTTCAAAAGATGGGCGCGCTTCCTGAAGGCCCTGACCATTGGCGATACCAGGACAAGGTAGTCGTCCCCTCAAAAAAACTGACTATTTGATTGACTACTTCCACAAGCTCACTCATTTAAGCGCCCAGAAGATGAAGACCCTCCTTGAAAAAGAAGAAACGGACTTTTACCTATTGGGAAAAAAGGAGGCCCTCCAGAGAGCCATTGACAATTGCCGGCCCTGCACGCTGGTCAATACCAACAAGTCCTTAAATTTGTCAGGAACTAGGGTCCGAGGACACCGGCCAGGGACCCATTGGAAAATTGACTTCACGGAGATCAAACCAGGTATATACGGATACCGGTACCTGCTGGTCTTCGTAGATACTTTTTCAGGATGGACTGAAGCCTTCCCCACCAAACATGAGACGGCCAAGGTGGTTTCCAAAAAGCTTTTAGATGATATTTTCCCTCGCTACGGGATGCCACAGGTAATTGGGTCCGACAACGGACCAGCCTTCGTCTCCCAGGTAAGCCAGCAGGTGGCCAAACTACTGGGGATTAATTGGAAATTACATTGTTCTTATAGACCCCAGAGTTCAGGACAGGTAGAGCGCATAAATAGATCTATTAAGGAGACTTTGACTAAATTAACGCTTGCAGCTGGCACTAAGGACTGGGTGGCCCTGCTACCCCTGGCCCTAATACAGGGTTAAGAACACCCCTGGCCCACATGGGCTTACTCCCTTTAAGATTGTCTATGGTTCACATGTTCCTATTGTTTACTTCCCTGACCCAGATATCGGCTCCTTTGCTACCAGGCCTTCCCTCCAGGCACACCTAAGAGCCCTCCAAGAGGTGCAAAATAAGGTTGGAGACTACGTCTGGGTCCAACGTCACCGGACCAAGAACCTCGAACCCCGCTAAAAAGGACCTTACGCCGTTCTCCTGACTACCCCGACGGCTCTCAAGGTAGACAGAATTGCCACCTGGATTCATGCTGCTCACGTCAAGGCGGCCAAGGACACAGACGGGAACACATAAAAAGCACATCAGACCGACAACCCTTTAAAGATAAGACTTTCCCGAACCTAATTCGCCCCATGACCCCTCCGACCTATACCACCACTTTAAGGGGATCAATCACTACCCCCGAGAGCCAATATCCATCACTCTGACACTGCTATTAAAAAGATTAACAGTCGGGGGGGGGGGTGTTTGTGGCAGGGATCGGAACCGGGACTACTGCTCTCACTCAGGTTGCTCATTTTCAGCAGTTACAGCAGGCCATGAGAACAGTCCCTGACCTCCCTTTCCGAGGTAGTGCTCCAAAATCGTAAAGGGTTAGATATCTTGTTCCTGAAAGAGGGTGGGCTCTGTGCAGCCCTCAAGAAAAAATGTTGTTTTTATGCTGACCATACAGGAGTAGTCAGAGATAGTATGTCTAAGCTGCGAAAAAGACTAAAACAGCGACAGTTACAATTTAAATCAGGACGAACTTGGTATAAAAACTGGTTTAATAAGGCTCCTTGGTTCATCACTTTAATATCTACCATTACGGGCCCTTTGTTATTTATGGTCCTGCTCCTACTTTTTGGGCCCTGCGTTCTTAACAGACTGATGCAATTCATCCGAAACCGAGACCACCTATCGGTTGTACAGGCCTTGGTTCTAACCCAACAATACCAACAGCTCCAACAGGCACAACCAGAGGTCATTGAATGAAAGATTTCATTCAGTTTACAACAAGAGGGGGGAATGTAAGACCCCCTCCCCTGTGCACCCGACATAGCAAGCATAGCAGCAGTAACGCTATCTTGCAAGGCAAGACTAGAATAATAGGTTCCCGGGGTAAGATAAGGCCTGGGGCTCAGATGAAAGCGTGCTTGTCCTTGTCAAACAAGATATTTATAGTCGGCCATCTGGCCCAGGGAGTGGGCAAACTCCCCTGTTCCCATCCGATGACCGGGCTATAACCTCGCCTCATTTAAATTTACCAATCAGAGCCCTGTAACTATGCTTTTTCGCTTCTGTAACCGAGCTTCCCGCCAAAATCCCTATAAAAGGACCCCCTAAAAACTCGCTGGGCGCGCCAGCCTCTCCGGAGACTGAAACGCCCGGGTACCCGTCCCCTTAATAATAAAGCCTCTTGCTTGTTGCAGCCGAAGCCTTGGTCTCGTTGGTTCTTGGTGGGGGTCTCCACGTTAAGACCGCCGTGTCGGGGGTCTTACACTGGGAGGAGCCACAGGTACTGAGTGATGCTGGCATCCAATTTGACTTGTTAATAGGCACCCTACTTAGCTGTATTTGTGGTGATTCTTGTAGACCTAACCTCCAAAGTCTGAATTATGGACATGCCTCACTCTTCATAGTCTCCTTTGCTACCATTTCTCCAAAAGCTGGAGTGAATGTGTGTGTGAATGTGAATATAAAAAAAAAACAAAACAGAATATATCCTCTATAGATCAGGCTGGCCTCAAACACACAAGAGATCCCTCTGTCCCTGTCTCCTGAGGGCTGGGATTAAAGGTGTGTGCTATCAGGCCAGGCCTCTTTTTCTGACATTATTGCTTATTACCTTCTCTCATATACTCTAAACACAGCATAGCTCAAATCCTCCCGAAGCCAGTGCCCTGTCTACCTCTCTAGGTTAACAAGGCTCTTAAGGCAGGTGTCCGGCAGGTGCAGGTAGTCTTTGCTAAGTCAAGCTTCTGTGTATGTTGAAGAAAACCATTCCTGATCTATGGTTAAAGTTCAAGTTCTTGCCATATAAGTGGCTCAGAAATGATTATTTGGCCAGGTGGGGTGGTGCACAGCTTTAATCCCAGTACTTGAAAGGCTGAGGCAAGTGGATCTCTGTGAGTTCCAGATCAGCAAATGAGGGCTACGTAAGTTAGATCGTGCCTCAAAAAGTAAATGAAAATGAATACATAGGTAAGTAAATAAAATGGCATTAACCCTAAAGTCTCAGGCCAGAATTTGAGCTTTAAGGAAGTCCTGGCTGTGAAGTGGACCTAGAAAGGGTTAATAATCAACTTTGGCAGGTTTTTTTTTTGTTTTTGTTTTGTTTTGTTTTGTTTTGGTGCCTAAGAATGTAAAACATGCACCTTGTACTTTGCCTTAAAGACTTGCTCGCCACTTAGCTGGGTAAACAGATGGGAAATCACTAACAGTTCGGTTTCAGAAGCTCAGGAGCAGCCGGTTTTAGCATCTGAACTAACTACAGGTCACTTGCTAAGGCCGGCCTGCAGACCTGCCCCGCCCCCAGTGCCTGATTCAGTAGGTCTGAGCATTTGTCAGTTGACTTTTCCTGCTTGCTCTCCGGTAATGCCACAGCTGCTGTGTTGACAACATTCTCCTCCTGAGCAAACTTCGGTCAGGCTCGACTGAGCTCCCCTTGGGTGGAACGGACCTTGGCTCCCAGGTCCTCTCTACTAGAGTATAGCTTTACCCAGAATCCTCCAGCCTTGTTAAGTGATCACCCTCTTTCAGTCTCCCAAGTGACGTCTGAGCACCTTGGCTTGCCTTCAGCAAAGCATGCATTTAGTTTGTCAGATTGCTCCATAGCCTTGCTGTTTCCTCCTAATTTTCCATCCATTGAACCCCCAACCCCAATAAATGCTGTCTTTGTTGTATTGAGGGTTGAGGCCAACTTCTCTCGCCTACTGCAAAACCCAATTGAGCAGTGGTCCTTCTACCTAACACAGTGCTTCCGGAAGTCCACCCCACCATCCCGTGGAGGTCACAGGACAACCTTTTGTTTGAGGATTGGGTTTGGCTTGCTGCAGCATATGCCAGGCTGGCTGGTCTGTGAGCTTCCTGCTAGTCTCTTACTTCTGCCTCCCATCTCACCTGGGCAACCTCTCATTACACACCCTCATTCTTCTTACTGTACTGAGTTTGGAGAGCCCCCAACTCTGGTCCTCATACTCGTTGGGGGCAAAGGCTTTAACCAGAAACATTTCAGTCCTGGCTCCATAGCAAACCTACTTCTGTTCTTGCGTATCTCATCTGTGAAATCTGGATACATTATTATTTCATGGCTAAATTCTAAGAGCAAAATCTGGCACAGCATTTGGTAGAAGTTGGTTAAAGCTCATTCTATATTCATTTTTGGGGGGACGGCGTGGGTCGACAAAGCCTTGGTTTAGATGAGTAACGCAGAACAAGGGATTAAGTCCTTGTTCTGTGCAGCCACGCAGGCACACACATCTGAGAGGCCGGGGTTTCTCGGTAAGGCGGGGTAGAATCGCCTTGGACCGAGAACAAACGTCTCTGGCTGTAAGGAACAGCAAAGCTAACGACGACGCGCAGGCGCAGACCCGCTAATGGCTATGCTCTACGCGCATGCGCCCTCAGGTGCGCTGGTCCGTGTAGCACGCTGGCAGAGTAGAAATGGCGGCGGCGATCCGGGCGGCGGCGGCTGGAGCGAGGCTCAGAGTCCTGGATTGCGGCCTCCGCACCACGATCCGCAGCCTTTGCAGCCAGCCCGTGTCAGTTAACGAGCGCATCGACAACAAGCGCCATGCCGCGCTGCTGGGCGGAGGCCAGCGCCGCATCGACGCGCAGCACAAGAGAGTGAGTCCCCGGCGCCAGCGTGTCCCGCCCCCCCTCTGCCCCGCGACCTATCACGGCGCGCCGGGCTCGCGGCGCCGGGGCCTCCCAGCCAATAGGCGCGGCGCCTGGGAGGGGCGCGGCGAGAACTTTCACCTGGAGAAACTAGGGCCCCGGGGGGAGGGGGGGGGGCGCGTCAGGAGGCGTGGGTGTGCATCTGTGTGCTTAGCAAGGTCTAGCTGTGGACTTTTGGGAAGTTTAGTCTCTAGGAAGTATCCTAAACAGAATAATGCTTCCCGCATCTTGTTAAAATAAGATTGCTTCACTCATCGACAACAGGCTCTCAGCTAAAAAGACCCAACTGTTCTCGATCTGTTTGAAAGAGTTTGTGACAGTTCCCCGCCGCCGCCCGCCCCCCCCCCGCGCCACCCTAAGGTGGAAGCAGTAAAACCAAGCCCCCCCCCTCCTCCAAGGTGGAAGCAGTAAAACCAAGGCCAGGAGTATTAGAAATAACTTGGTTACGTTAACATTAATCTGGGGTGAGGTCTCCGTGCCTGCAGGGGTCTTGTGATACCTGCCTGTGCTCCAGGAAGTCAGGCCCGCCGCTTTGGGCATGTATTAGTGATCTGCTGCAGGGTAGGAAGCTGGTGGCATTCTTAAAAAATGTATTTCGAGACAAGGTTTCTCTGTGTAGCCTTGGCTGTCCTGGACTCGCTTTGTAGACCAAGCTGCCCTCAAACTCCCAGAGATTTGCCTGCGTCTGCCTGGGGTTACAGGTGTGCGCCACAGGGCCGCAGGTGGACTCTATAAACTCGCAGGCTGCTCTGCCGTCTGGCTAGAGCGAGCAGCCGAGGCCCCTGACACACTGCCTGGATTTTCAGGCGAGACTCTCAGTTGGACTCGAGAGGCCTTTTAGCAGCAGAAAAGCCAGACTTGCCCAGTGTGTCCTTGATTCATTCGTAGGTCTGCACGGAAGAGCTGCGCCTAAGAGAAGCGCCACCGCCGGGGAAGGGCGCACAAGTCCAGCTCAAGTGTGGGAAAAGCTGGGTCTTAAATCTAGGTCAGATGTTGATTCACATGTCCTGAGTCACTATTTGAAAAAGGCCCAAGGATAACTATTCCTTTTGACACTTAAAAATGTAAATGTGGGACTGGAGAGATGGCTCAGCTGTTAAAGGCTAGGCTCACAACCAAAACTATAACACGCCCCTGGGGTTCTCTTCCTGGGAACGCTTGTCACTGCTCCCCCTTGGGGCCTGTTGCTCAATTCCTTCCAAGAGCATTGGCCCCCTCCTCCCCAGGCAGATCCTGATTCTCTTTGTTTTGTTTGTTTGTTTGTTTATTATTTATACTACTCTGCCTGCATGTGCACATGCATGCCAGAAGAGGGCACCAGATGTCATTATAGATGATTGTGAGCCACCAGGTTGGTTGCTGGGAATTGAACTCAGGACCTCTGGAAGAGAAGCCAGTGCTCTTCTGAGCAGTAAAAACGGCCTTTAGAATTGGTTTTTGCTGTCAGAGCTGATTTATTTGGGAGGCTGGTTTGTGTTCCCTTTAAGTTTCTCATTATTTCAGTAAGACAGTTCCTAGAAGTGGACCAGAAAATATGAATATTTAAATATCTGCCTTCCTGCCTGCCTGTCTTTATGTATGTATCTATCTATCCTATCTTCTATCTATCTGTATACATAGTTGTTAGAGTGCTTTCCCCAAAGGTACATTTGTTTTCCACCACCTCATTGGCTTTCAAGTATGTTCCTAAAATAACTAATGTGAAGGTTTTTGTTTGTTTGTTTAATGTGTATGTGTGTTGTTTTCTTGGCACAGTGGACCAAGGAATAGAGTTGAAGTTTTGGGGAGCCTGAGCACTGGAGGGTCTTGGTAGATTGAGGGATTGAGAGCTTCGGCTTCGTCTGTAAGACATATTTTCTTTAATTTTTGAGGTAGGATCTCGTGCATCCCAGGTTAACCTTGATTGTCTATGTAGCCAAGGCTGACCTTGAACTTCTGACCCCTCTGCACCCTCCCCAGCTCTGGGATTACGGGCCTTCACTACCACACACAGTCTGTGTAGTCCGGGGAATTGAACCCAGGGCTTTCGCACACGCTTGCCATGCCCTCTCCCAACTGGACCTTCTCTCCAGCCATTTTCTTTTCCTCTCTGTCTTTAGAACGAACACCACTCAACCAGAGAAACTCCTTCAAACAAGCTCTCCAGCACCCTTGCCCCATCCCCCTTCCCTCAGCAGCTCCCTGGCATGGGATCTTGGCCCTGTCAGCTATAGCATCTTTAAGCAGAGAGTACTGTTTAGGATAGAAGAGAAAGTGCCCTGGGGTGGAGGCTGAGAGCTGGAGGGAGGGGTTGTGCCTGGTTGAAGTGTGCTTCTCTAAATAGTGCCTGTAAATTTCCCACCCTGCCTTATTTCCTTCCCGCTTTTACTCCTTTTTGGGTCTCCCACTAGTCTCCATCTTTTTCTCCCCCCTCTGACTTACCTTCCACAGGCAGATGGCTCCTGGGGCCCCATGTCTACCCTGCATTCATGGCTGAAACCAAGTCTATTACTATCACCTGTCTACCTCGGGCAGGGAGAGACAGAATGGAGCCTTTCCCATTGCGGCAAAAAGGAAAAACCTGTGCCCTTGGCCTTCCTGCCGGCACGTCTTACCGGCTTGTTAATTTGGTCTGTGATCTGTGATGACATCACCGACTGGTCCTTGTGTTGTAGGGAAAGCTGACTGCCAGGGAGCGGATCAGCCTCCTGCTGGACCCCGGCAGCTTCGTGGAGAGCGACATGTTTGTGGAACACAGATGCGCTGACTTCGGAATGGCTGCTGATAAGAATAAGGTATCTTTATTGGTCCGGTGGTGGTGGGAACACTTCCCGTGGCTTGCTGGCCTTCCCACCAGAGCAAAGAGACCGTCTAGCTTTTATCTCAGCTGCACTGGAGCACTGAGAGACTTCCTGGGTTTCCCCCAGTCTTCACCTTTGTGACCCACCGGGCTGGGTGGTTTGTCTGCAGATGACTGGCTGCCTGTTTATACTCTGCAGTGTAACTCCGGTCCAGTTTCCAAGGCTGAGGTCATGGGTTCCGTTCCTCATCATACACAGTGACAAGTTTGTAAGGAGGATTGTAAGGTTGCCATTCAGATGGGTTCCGAGAGCCAGGCCTTAGTCTAAATATAAGCTAGTTGCTGCTTTTCATACTCCCTAAGGTTGAGCCTTATGTTTAGGTGTTTTTGTTGTTTTTAGTTTGTCTGACTTTGTCACACAGGCTGCCTTAGATCTCTGTGTAGCCCAGGCTGGCCTGGAACTCATGTCCCCCCTTGGCCGTAGTCATCTGAGTGGAATCAGGTGCACATCAGACACACCTGGCACCTCTGAATCTTGATGTCAGTAAAACCAGATTGCTTTTCATAGGTGCACGGGCTCGTTACATTCACTTCTGGTCCAGTTTTCTGCATATCTGCTGCCTGTGACCAAAGGTGCAAACTCGGCAGGCTCTGTCTGAGTCATTATAGGCACAGTGACGTTTGAGTTTCCATGAAAAAGAGTGGGTTTGGGTAGGGGTGTGTGACATTGGAAAACCTGATTTGCAAGTGCGCACGTCGCCTCCTCCCCTGCTACTATGCCCAGCTCTGCAATGTTTGGTTATATGCTCCTTTCAAGAGTAAGGGGCAGGGGTGGCCCTGAGAGCCTCTTAGAGTTATTTTGTCTTTCTTTGTAAAATATTTATTTATTTATTTATTTTGGTGTCTTTATTTATTTAGGTTTTTGTTTGAACCTTCTTCAAACCAAACCTTGGACAATTTGGTATTTTGTTTGTTTTTTATTAAGGCATGATGCCAATTTCACTATAAGTAGTATTTGGGCTGGGCAGTGGTGGTGTACACCTTTAATCCCAGCAGGCAGATGTCTGTGAATTTGAGGCCAGCCTGGTGTACAGAGCTAGTTCCAGGATAGCCAAGACCACACAAAGAAACCCTGTCTCAAAAAAGTATTTGGGGTTTTTTGTTTGTTTGATTGATTTTTGTTTGTTTGTTTGTTTGTTTTGAGACAGAACTTCTCTGTGTAATAGCCCTAAGTGTCCTGGACTTGATTTTGTAGACTAGACTGGCCTTGAACTCACCGAGATCCATGTCCCTGCCTCCCAAGTGTGGGAGTGGGAGTGTGCCACTACACCAAGCCTATTTGGTCTTTTTTTTGGTTTTTCAAGACAGGGTTTCTCTGTGTAGCCTTGGCCATCCTGGACTCACTTTGTAGACCAGGCTGGCCTCGAACTCACAGCGATCCACCTGCCTCTGCCTCCCGAGTGCTGGGATTAAAGGCGTGCCCAGCCTATTTGGGCTTTTTTGACCTTTACTTTTCCATTTCTGTGCTAGTTTCCTGGCGATAGCGTGGTCACTGGACGGGGCCGAATCAATGGACGATTGGTTTATGTCTTCAGCCAGGTATGTCCTATCTAGTCTTTCCTAAAAGGTGGAGCCAGGAACAAAATATGTGAAAAAATAAACAATTTGGGGGAATGAAATCTTGCTTATAGTTTTGGGGCACATGGCGGATTTGCCTTCTGTTTTGCATGTTCGTATGTAGTGTTAATGCTGTTTTCTTCTTAGGAAGGAAGAGGCCTTTGTCGTCATCTGGGAGGTGATGGCAGGCCAGTGGGCTTGTGTGACGTTGTTGGAGAATGTGTTGATCCTTTGGACTGTGTTGTGTGACTGTGGGGTGCAGAGTCCCGGGCTGGGTGGTGTAGCTGTGGGGTGCGGAGTCCCGGGCTGTGTTGTGTGGCTGTGGGGTGCGGAGTCCCGGGCTGGGTGGTGTGTCTGTGGGGTGCGGAGTCCCGGGCTGGGTGGTGTGTCTGTGGGGTGCGGAGTCCCGGGCTGGGTGGTGTGTCTGTGGGGTGCGGAGTCCCGGGCTGGGTGTGTGTCTGTGGGGTGCGGAGTCCCGGGCTGGGTGGTGTGTCTGTGGGGTGCGGAGTCCCGGGCTGGGTGTGTGTCTGTGGGGTGCGGAGTCCCGGGCTGGGTGGTGTGTCTATGGGGTGCGGAGTCCCGGGCTGGGTGGTGTGTCTGTGGGGTGCGGAGTCCCGGGCTGGGTGGTGTGTCTGTGGGGTGCGGAGTCCCGGGCTGGGTGTGTGTCTGTGGAGTGCGGAGTCCCGGGCTGTGTTGTGTGGCTGTGGGGTGCGGAGTCCCGGGCTGGGTGGTGTGTCTGTGGGGTGCGGAGTCCCGGGCTGTGTTGTGTGGCTGTGGAGTGCGGAGTCCCGGGCTGGGTGGTGTGTCTGTGGGGTGCGGAGTCCCGGGCTGGGTGGTGTGTCTGTGGGGTGCGGAGTCCCGGGCTGGGTGTGTGTCTGTGGGGTGCGGAGTCCCGGGCTGGGTGGTGTGTCTGTGGGGTGCGGAGTCCCGGGCTGGGTGTGTGTCTGTGGGGTGCGGAGTCCCGGGCTGGGTGGAGGAGCCAGAGCAGCCTGAGTGGAAGATATTGACTCTTAGAAGCATGGGTCCCTAAGCTCTGGGCTTTTCTGAACCTATCCAAATACATTTTGTGAGGTTCCATCAAGAGAGATGGAGTTGGTATACACTGAGCTCCGAGGTGGACCTTGTAGGCAAAATAAAGCTACCTCATATCCAAATAGTTTTCAAAAAATTATTATGTACATGGGTGTTTGGCCTGCAAATATGCCTCTGTACCATGTGTACGCCTGGCTTCCGAGGAGGCCGGAAGAGGGTGTCAGAACTGAGGGTTCCCTAGAACTAGAGTTTCACGTGTTATGAGCCAGCTTTCCTAACAGCTGGGCCATCTCCTTAGCGCTGTGTGTCCAGTTCTTAATTTCCAGGAGCCTGGTGTTACCTGGCATGGTAAAACAGAATCAAGGTTCTGCTCAGCTGACCTTACGGTAGTGTGGCCTGGGTTACCCAGGTGGCCCTAGTGTAAGCATAAGGGTCTTTAAAGAGGGGAAGAGAGAGCCAGGTGTGGTGGCGCACACCTTTAATCCCAGCACTTCGGAGGCAGAGGCAGGTGGATTGCTGTGAGTTCGAGGCCAGCCTGGTCTACAAAGCCAGTCCAGGACAGCCAAGACTAACTCAGAAAGACCCTGTCTTGAAAAACTTAAAAAAAAAAAAAAAAAAAAAAGTGGAAGAGGTCAGACTAGTGCAGTGGACTGCACCTGCTGTATCCTGCTTTGACAAAAGAAGAGACCTGTTCTATGAGAGGAGGAATGGGCGTTTCTAGAAGCCTAGGAAAAGTGGAAGGATGGCCCTTGAAGCCTCCTGAGAGGTCACAGATGCGCTGACTTTGGTTGTAGCCCAGTGAGACCCCTGGAAGGGAACTACTTCTTTAAAAAAAAAAAGATTTATTTATTTATTATTTATTATTTATACAGTGTTCTGGCTGCATGTACTCCTGCATGCCAGAAGAGGGCCCCAGATCTCATTATAGATAGTTGTGAGCCACCCTGTGGTTGCTGGGAATTGAACTCAGAACCTTTGGAAGAGCAGCCAGTGCTCTTAACCACTGAGCCATCTCTCCAGCCCTAGCCCCCTTTCTTATGCATCCAGGACCACCTCTCCAGGGTGGACACTGCCCACAGTGATCTGGGTCTTCCCACATCAGTCCCTAAGACAATACAGACTTGTCTACAGGACGATTTTATGGAAACATTTTTTCAGTTGCATTCAAGCTAACAAACAACCAGCACATGACATTAATTTTAATTTTCATGTAAAGTAGTATTTTTATTAAATTCAGAAAACAAGAAGTTATAATCTCACTTTTGAGGAAGCGTTTGAAAGAGGCTGGATACCAGACCTAGGATGTCGCGAGCCAGCTTCTTCACTGTGATCTCCGGGATAGGAACACAGGTGGCTTTTCTGTCATTGGCTCGCGGGTGTCGGGGTGCGGCAGGAGCCAAGAGAGCTCATTCGGTATTTGGGCTTCAAGTCTCTGGTTTTTATCCTCACCTTTGCCTTCTTTCAGGCCAGTGGCCCTGAGTCTGGATGTCTCTGCCTCAGTGTCTTTAGAGGACTAGCCTTTCTCCTCTTGAGGTGAAGGAGGGGCCCCCTGAGTTCTTTCAGTACAGGCTTACCCCTGGTTTAGTGCCCCACCCGCACCCCATTTTTTCTGGTTCCTTCCTGGTTGCCCCTCCTGTAGGTGTGTGCTCCCATTTCCTTCCTCCCAGTCATGTGGTACCCTTGTGCCTCCAGTTCCCCTCAAGTAGCCTGCTGCTATTGTCTTCATGCTTGTAAGACCCCCTAGTGTGAAGGGTTCCGAGAAACAGGGGTGGAGTGGGGGGGGGGGAGGGGGCAGAGACGACTCCTCCTCCTCTTTCAGACTCTAACACATGACCTGGAAGTAGCGGAGTTTGACACTGGTGGAATCTTCCTCCGCTTCTGCCTCAAAGCTCTGAGTTATTTTTGTAGAGCAAAGACGAAGTCTTGACCCTGATTCTACAACTAACTACCTGTCTTTGGTATTATATTAACTATCCTCGGTAATAATTTGTGAGTTAAAGGGTTTTTTTCTTTTTTTTTCTCAACATCTGAGATGCCTTTAGCAATGTGAGTTTCCCATTTCTTCCTACGAGATCTTTATTTTTATTTTCCTACGGGATCTTTAGCTCTGCCTAGTGATTATATATTTTACTTGCTGGTTTAATTGTTTTTCTTTTCAGGACTTTACAGTTTTTGGAGGCAGTCTGTCAGGAGCGCATGCTCAAAAGATCTGCAAAGTAAGTGTTTAATAGTGAAAATAAACTCTGTCCCTCTGCCAGTTAATGTGGCACACACTGAGCATTCTGGGGGCGCAGTGAGTCGAGCTGCATATGAGGGAGAACAGATTTGTACAAGATGTGGTACTGACCAAGGGAGTCTTTTTTTTTTTTTTAAAGATTTATTTATTATGCATACCATGTTCTGCCTGCATGTAGGCCAGCAGAACAGAAGAGGGCATCAGACCACATTATAGATGGGTGTGAGCCACCATGTGGATGCTGGGAATTGAGCTCAGGACCTCTGGAAGAGCAGTCAGTGCTCTTAACCTTTGAGCCATCTCTTCAGCCCCTGACCAAGGGAGTCTTAATTCATGTCTTAAAATATTTGTGTACTCAATTTGGGAGGCAGAGGTAGGAGGATCTCTGTTAGTTTGAGGCCAGCCTGGTTTACAAAGCAAGACTACACAGAGAAACTTGCCACGAAAAACCAAAAAGAAAACACAACCAAAAAAATGTGTGTACTATCTCTTTGACCCTGGTAAAGTCTGTACCTACACTTGTTCTGTTCTCTTTTTCCCCTGCCATCCCCTGCCCTGCCTGGGATTATATGTGTGAACCCCTCAACTGGCAGCCTTTGAACCTCTCCATGCATAAAATGGCATTTACGATTACAAGGCGTGGTGGCGCACGCCTCTAATCCCAGCACTCGGGAAGCAGAGGCAGGTGGATCGCTGTGAGTTCGAGGACAGCCTGGTCTACAAAGTGAGTCCAGGATAGCCAAGGCTACACAGAGAAAGCCAGTCTCAAAAAACAAACAAAAACGAGAAACCAACCAAACAAAAAGATGACAAGGTTCAAGGGCTAGAGAGATGGTCCAGTGGGTATGAGTACTTGATGTGAAAACGAAAGGACCCAAGTTCAAATCCCCAGCATTCACATAAAAGCCAAGCACAGCCACATGTCCTTGTAACCCCAGCTGTTAGGGACTAGGCAGATCCTGGAAGCTTGCTGGCTGGTCAGCTTAGCTGGAACAGCGAACGTTGGGTGCATTGAGAGACCCTGTCTCAAAAAATAAGACCGAGGGTGATAGAAGGAGACGCTTGTTAGTCTTCTCTGTCCTCTCTGCCTGTGAGGATTGGAAGCATTCAAAAGCACATTTGTAATATGTGTTGTTGTTGTTGTTGTTGTTATTGGCTTTTTATGACAGGGTTTCTTTGTGTAGGTCCTGGCTCTTCTGGATCTAGCTCCATAGACCTGGCCTCAAACCCACCTGAGGCAGATCCACCTGCCTCTGCCTCCTGAGTGCTGGATTAAAGGCATGTACCACTATGCATGGCTCATTAGTATATGTACTTTTATTAGTGCATTAAATAATGAGATTTAGTAGTGAATCTTATTTTAATTTTTTTGGTTTTTTTCAAGACAGGGTTTCTCCATGTAGCCTTGGCTGTCCTAGACTTGCTTTGTAGACCAGGCTGGCCTCGAACTCACATCAGTCTGCCTGCCTCTGACGGGATTAAAGACATTCGCCATCAACCCTGGCCTGAAAATGTAAACTTTTTCTGACTCAACTTCATAGACAATGTATCTATTCACAGCTACCTTGAGATCCAGGCAGAGAGTCCAGGCACTAAAATGTAAAGAGCGGTCCAAAGACTCCATGAGAGTTTTGTTTTTGAAGGATTTATTTATTTTTGCCTGTGTGTATGTCTGTGAACTGTGTGTGCCTGGTGCCTGCAGAGGCCAGAAGACGGGGTTGTGTCCTCTAGAACTGGAGTTCTAGATGCTTGTGGGCTGCTCTGTGGGTGCTGGGAACTGACTCGGGGTCTTTACAAGAGCAAGTGCTCTGAACCACTGAGCCCCGCATGAAGATATTTACAATACTACTCTGGAGCATGCGCTTAGAGTTCTGTGATAGATTACATGCCTAACGTGAGCAGGCCTTGGAGTCAGTTCTGAATTCTGCTGAGGAAGAACCGTGAGCACAAACAGCCAACCAAACGAAGCTGCCCAGCCCCAGCCCTGCTAGACTGGGGTGCTCTGAGGAGTAGCGCCGGCAGGATTGGCATCTAGGGAATTTTAGGAGTAAGTGTTGGACTGAATATTAGTAACTGGCCAGGATTCCCTCCGTAATGAGCCACCTGGACTCCAGACATGTATAACTCCTGAGACCTAAAGCCAAATACCTTTAATTTTTTGTTTTTCGAGACAGAGTTTAGCCCCGACTGTCCTGGAACTTGCTCTGTAGATCATGCTGGCCTCAGACTCAGAGATCGGGGGCTGGAGAGACGGCTTAAGAGCACTGGCTTCTCTTCCAAAGGTCCTGAGTTCAATTCCCAGACTCAGAGATCCGCCTGCCTCTGGCCTCCTGAGCGCTGGCATTAAAGGCACGTGCCACCATGGCCTGGCTAGTTAATTGCTTTGGAACCTTCTTGGTTTTCCTTTTTACTGCTTTGTAGTAGGCATTGGGGGGGGGGGTTGAAATCAAGGTAGTGACTGCTTCCTGTTTGAAAAAGTACAGGGGGACTGTTTTCCAGAAGATACTATGCTTTTCTTTTCACACACACACAGGCATGCACACACACGATACAGAATAAGTGTTGGCCCGTACATGTGTAGCTACAGCACAACTTTCTCTGTGTAGCCTTGGCTGTCCTGGACTCACTCTGTAGACCAGGCTGGCCTTGAACTCATAGCAATCCACCTGCCTCTGCCTCCCGAGTGCTGGGATTAAAGGCGTGCGCCACCACGCCCAGCTACAGCACAGCTTTTCAGAGCTGGTTGTTGCCTCGCATAGTGGGTTTTTGGGGAGCTGACTTGGGTCACACCAGGCTTGTGCGCTAAGTGCTTCTGTGACTGGGATGAACGGTCTAAAGCAGTGGTTCTCAATGTGTGGGTTGTGACCCCTTTGGGAGTCAAATGACCTTTTCCCAGGGGTCACATGTCAGATGTCCTGCTTATCAGGTATTTCCATTATTATTAATAATAGTAGCAAAAATTACAGTTATGAAGTAGCAACAAAATAATTTTATGGTCGGGAGTCCCCATACCTTGAAGAACTATATTAAAGAGTCATAGTATTAGGAAGCTTGAAAACCTGATTTAAAGAGACCCATGCTCCCCTCTTTGGCTACCGGACTGTTGAAAGAACGGATGCCAAGACGTGTAAATTTCCCTAAGAATCTCCTGCTGGCGAGAAAGGGCTGAAGGCCCTGGTGGCATTCAGAGGAGGAACTTGTCTCCCTGTGTAACAGGGTCCCCCAGACCTTACTTAGCACAACTGACTCCATGGTGGAAGTACCATGCAGCCTGTAAAACTCAGCACGGAGACAGCACCACCTGGCAAAAGTGAAAAAAAAAAACCTAATCCATCCATCAAAGTCCATAGTTCTGGGAAGGTCTCTAAATGTACTAACTAACCCTGCTGTTTGGCTTCTGTAGTTCAGCTTCTGGCTAAGTGTTCTTGTTAGCTGAAGTATGTCAGGCCAGGATGTGGGGTTTGTGCTTAAACGCTCATTCTGAGGAAGGCTCGGGCTGCACTGGGATCCTGAACGCCCAGTGTAGTCTCCAGCCGGCTAATAAGGACTTTCTATTGGCTTAAACATGGAGACACCCCATGACACTGGAGAGCGATTCACAGCCATATGTATGGCCTTGTGGGAGAGACTGGGAGCCGAGTTGGGGGACAGGGACCACACCTTGCTGGAATGTTCAGTTATGCACACCTCTTAGTATTTAAACTCTCATGCCAGGACCCCTGAAGACGGACTCGTAGGCTGTGGATTCTGAATCCCTCTGTCGGTCACATTGAATAAATGTTTCTTTTCTGCTTTTCACTATTCACTTGGCTCCTCTAATGGGTTCATTGAGGCCGGGTGGCGGACTTAGCTTGTCCGGCACACACAGACTGTGGCCTCTTAGTGTGGGGACACTTTCATCCCTCAAGCCATCGCCTTGGCTCAACAAGACATTTGTCAGTGCTGTTTTTGGTAACCGGAGCAGATGTCTCATGAGATTTTCTATGCCGTTTTAGATCATGGACCAGGCCATTACAGTGGGGGCTCCCGTGATCGGGCTCAATGACTCCGGGGGTGCTCGAATCCAGGAGGGGGTGGAGTCCTTGGCTGGCTACGCAGACATCTTCCTGGTAAGAAACTTATTAATGGTGACTTCCGTGTGTGCTGGTGTCGATCTCTCCACATTCCCCCCCCCCCCCCCCCCCCCCCGCTCCATCCTGCCTCTGAGGTGTCTCCAGTGTCACTGGGATGAGGGGTAGATGACAGGCCAGATGGGCTGCAGAGCCCACTTTTTTTTTCTTGATAAAGCACTTGGAACTGTTTTCCTTTCCTTTCTCTTTTCTTTCTTTCTTTCTTTTTTCTTTTCCTTTCTTTCTTTCTTTTTTTTTTTTTTAGATAGGGTTTCTCTGTGTGTAGCCTTAGCTGTCCTGGACTCATTCTGTAGACCAGGCTGGCCTCGAACTCACAGAGGATCCACCTGCCTCTGCCTCCCGAGTGCTGGGATTAAAGGTGTGCGCCACCAGCACCCAGCAACATTATGTATTATTATACAAAGTTTAACCAGTAATACAAAGAAGAAAGAAATCTTTCTAAATGTTATCATCAGAAACCCTTGGAGGACGGGGTGTTGATACCTGCGTTATTTGACATATGAAATGTATTATGAGAGAGATGGGGATGCAGGCTGACAGGAGAGCCGGGAGACGGGAAGTTTCTAGTCAGCCCAGTGCTATCCGTCCCACCCCTTCAGAATGACAAGCGTTCTGTCCCCGGCCACAACCTCTCACGATCTATTGGAGTGCTCGTGTGTGTGAGAGTCTCTGTACATTTTAAGTGTGCGCATGTTACTTGAAAAGCTATCCAACTTTTGCCCTATGCTTTTTAATCTTTCCGTCTCAGTTCTGAGGCTAGCCCGCCATGAGAAACGTCAGTTCTGTGGTTGTTTGGTCAGTACAGGGAGGCCTGGAAGGTCTTTGTTGGCTCAGGGTTTGGAAATCATGGCTGTGTTACACAGGGCATAAAAGAAAAGAGGCCCAGAGAAGTGGCCCCATCTTAGAGCGTGGCTGGCTTTTAGGCTTTCAGCTGGTGCAGGTTTACACCGTGGGGCTCAGGTGTTGGTGTTTCCAGAGCTGGGCCTCAGTGACTTTGAGATCTGGGGAGATGGATGAGTTGCTTGCGTTGCCTACTTGTCACAGCGCCTGCCTTTCATTCCTGCTGTGTTGTGAGTTTCAGTAACATTTTTTTTTTTTGGTCTTTTCTTTTTTTTGGTTTTCTGAGACGGGGTTTCTCTGTGTACCCTGGCTGTCCTGGACTCATTCTGTAGATCAGGCTAGCTTCGAACTCACAGAGATCCACCTGCCTCTGCCTCCCAAGTGCTGGGATTAAAGGCGTGTGCCACCATGTCTGGTTTAGCTAAATTCAGTCTTTTAGTCTCTTGGTAGATGGATTTTTGGTGTCTAAATTCTTCTATTATAACTTTAAAAAAGTTTTATTTTATTTTATTTTTTTAAAAAGATTTATTTATTTATTATGTATACAGTGCTCTGCCTGCATGTACACCTTCAGGCCAGAAGAGGGCATCACATCACACTACATTATAGATGGCTGTGAGCCACCATGTGGTTGCTGGGGATTGAACTCAGGACCTTTGGAAGAGCAGGTGGTGCTCTTACCCACTGAGCCATCTCTCCAGCCCTAAAAAAGTTTTAAATTAAAAATTTTTATTTTGTGTGTGTGTATGTGTGTGTGTGTGTGATGTACACAAGTACCTATGGAGGCCAGAAGAGGGCGTTGTGTCTCCTGGAGCTGGAGCTAAGAGGCAGCTGTGAACCTTGAGCTGGATGCTGGCCTTGCACCTAGGTTCCCTGAAAGAGCAGCAGGTGCTCCAGCCCCCTTTTATAGCTTTTATTTTTACTTCTACAGTTATGTGTGTGTGTGGGCACGCATGTGCCATATGCACACATGGAGGTCAGATGGCAACTTGTGGGAATTGTCTTTCTACCTGAGGGGTGCTGGGGTGGAAGCTGGGCCGTCAGACCTGGCAACAGGTCCCTTTACTCCTCTCCTGTAGCTTGGCTCTTCTGGGTGTTGGGTTCTTGGCTGTGTTTTTCTTCAAGCACTTGAACCATGTCCCGCTGCCTCTGGGCTTTGACTGTCTCACTGGGATCCCTCATGAGAAGGGAGCTGCTCTGCCCGGCTGCTCTCCGTGCTGGAGGTCTGCAGTTTGACCGTGGTGGGTCTCAGTGTGATGTCTTTGAGTTCATCCTCCTTCGGGATTTGTTGAGCTTCTTGGAGGTGAACATTCGCGTCTTTCATCAAATCTGGGGAGTTTGGTTCATATTTCGTCGGACATTTGACTGGACCCCTTCTGTTTCTCCTGGGTTCCTGCACTGTGCATACTGGCACCTGATGGCTTCCCACCGGCCCCTTAGGCTTTAATCACACTTTAATTTTCTCAACGTAGATAACTTTGGTGGCTTTATCTTCAAGTCCCCTCATCCATTGTTTTCTCTGATTAAAACTGCCACAGAACCTTCTAGTGAGTGAATTTCTGTTGTTTGATTGTATATATATATATATAATTTCTGTTCTGTTATTTTGTTCAGTGTTTTCCTGATTTCCTTGAATTATTTTTCTATTATCATTATCATTATTATTATTAATTTAGTCCATCTTATTTAGGATAGCTGTTGTAGCAGCTATGACTAATAATTTCAACATATGGGTTTGTTTTCCCTCGGATTCTTTTGTTTTTCCCATGAATGGCTGTACCTGTTCGCTTGTTTTATAATCCATAATTTATTGTTGAATAGTGGAAATTTGTTTTCCTCCTTTGCGGCAGGGTCTCATGTAGCCCAGGCTGACCTCGAACTCGCTCTGGAGCTGAGCACCCTCTGCTTTCCAAGTGCTGGGTGATAGGTCTGCACTGCTATGCCTGGCTTTTTGACAACTTGCAAACTAGCCTGGGCAACATAATGAGATTCCATCTAAAAAAACGAGCCATTTTACCAACAAGAGAACCCTATCCCAGGCCATAGCTCCTATGTTAAGTACTCCAGGGTAACTTAAAATTTCTTCATGTTTCTTTCTCTGCTTTTCTTTTTTTGGGGGCAGGTGCTATGGGGGAAGGGCAAGGCTGTGTTATATTGCCTAGGTTGGCTTCAAATTCCTAATCCTCTGCCTCAGCATCCAGAATTCTGGGATTACAGGCATGCTCTCTACCATGCTTGTCTAATTTTTTAAACTGTATTTTTAAAAAACATTAATAGCCGGGCGTGGTGGCGCACGCCTTTAACCCCAGCACTCGGGAGGCAGAGGCAGACGGATCGCTGTGAGTTCGAGGCCAGCCTGGTCTACAAAGCGAGTCCAGGACAGCCAAGGCTACACAGAGAGACCCTGTCTCAAAAAAAAAAAATAAAAAAATAAGCAAGCATACAAAATAATAGTTGTTTCTCCTTCTCTTCCTTCTTCCCCTAACCCGAGGCCTGACAGGGTCTTATGTAGCCTTGAACTCCTTAGCTTCCTGCCTTGTCTCCCTGGGTATTCCAGCACATCTAGCTTAAAATAAATTTTTTCCTTATATTTTGCTTGTATTAATCCTGACCCCATTGTAATTGTTTTTGTTTTTTTCTTTGGTTTTTGGAGACAGGGTTTGACTGTCCTGGGCTCACTTTGTAGACAAAACTGGCCTCAAACTCACAGAGAGACATCTGCCTCTGCCTCTGCCTCCCAGAGTGCTGGGATTGTTTTTTTTAAGTGTTCAGTGATTGCTTCCAGGTTGTAAAAAGCACCTCAACACAATCTCCTTTAAAAAAAATCATTACATTACACCTATCTATCTATCTATCTATCTATCCATCATCTGTCTGTCTATTGATGGTTTTTCTGAGACACCTGGCTGTCCTAGAACCTGCTCTGTAGTCCAGACTGTCCTTGAACTCATAGAGATCCACCTGCCTCTGCCTCCAAGTGCTGGGATTAAAGGTGTGTACGACCACCACCCGGGTGCATTTATTTATTGTGTGTGTGTCACTTGTGGAGTCAGAGAACCACCTCTGGGAGTGACTTGTGTCTCTCATGTGGATCCTGAGGCTTGAACACTATAGTCTGCCCTGATGGCAAGCACTGCTTCTCACTGAGCAATTTCACCAGCCCTCAGCACAGTCTATTGTATTTAATTTATTTTGTTTTTTCGAGACAATGTTTCTCTGTGTAGCTTTGGCTGTCCTAGACTCACTTTGTAGACCAGACTGGCCTTGAACTCACAGCCATCCGCCTGCCTCTGCCTCCCACCACCACACCCAGCATCGTCTATTTTAAATCAATAGCCACTGTGCATCACTATACTTCCCCTTTCTCCCCTTTTGTGTTGTGTGTGTGTGTGTGTGAGTGTGCATATGTGTGCGTTTATGTATGTGTATGAATGTGTATATCAAGTTATAAGCCCAAATACAGTATTATAATTATTACTTTATTTGTTCTTTATTCCTAAAAATTTACTTTTAAATATGTGTGTGTCTGTATGAGTCTGCCATATGTGTACAGGTGCCGGTGGAGTCCAGAAGATAGCACAGAGTCCCCAGGAGCTGGGGTTGCAGGCTGCTGTGTGTCTCCCAATTTAGGTACAGTGATCCGAATGCAGAAAATGCTTTGAATTGCTGAGCCATTGTTCCAGTCCCAGATTAAGAAAATATATTTTCTTATATACATACATATATATATGTTTTGTTTTTCGAGACAGGGTTTCTCTGTGTAATAGCCTTGGCTGTCCTGGAACTCTCTTGTAGACCAGGCTGGCCCAAACACACAGTGATCCGCCTGCCTCTGCCTCCCGAGTGCTGGGATCAAAGGCGTGCGCCACCACGTCTAGCTTGCAATATATATTTTTATGTGTGTGTAGTATGTGTGGAGTTGTGCATATCCATGGTGACCTGTGGCGTCCAGCCCCTCTTTTTTTTTTTTTTTTTTTTTTTCAATTTCTCTTGGAGACAGATAGGGGACAGGGTCTTAGAATGTAACCCAGACTCCCTTGGTCTCCTGTGACCTCCCGTGACCTCCTGTGACTATCTCATAGCATAGTCCTCCTGCCTCAGCTTTCTGAGTGCCAGGTGGGGTTACAAGCATGAGCCAGCTTTCCTGGCTTGCTCAGCAATTTTTTTTTATGCATTAACATTTTGTTCACAGGTAGTTCAATTTTAGAGCCTTGAACACTTGTGGGGGTTTTTGTTTGTTTGTTTGTTTTTGTTTTTTGACAATTCCTTCCAGTTTTATAGTTGTTTTTATTTATTTATTTATTTATTTATTTACCTTTTGTTTTTCGAGGCAGGGTTTCTCTGTGTAGCCTTGGCTGTCCTGAACTCGCTTTGTAGACCAGGCTGGCCTCGAACTCACAGCGATCCGCCTGCCTCTGCCTCCCGAGTGCTGGGAGTAAAGGCGTGCGCCACCACGCCCGGCCTTATAGTTGTTTTTAAAGAAAATCTCCAAACACGGTTCTGCTGTAGCTAGCAGTCTGCCTGCCTGTGGCCGTGGTTCACAGAGGCTGAGCTCGCTGCCCAGGCTGGGCCTGCCCTACCTTTTCTTAGCTGTTCAGAGCGAAGCTTTCAACTGTCACCAGGAATAGAACAGCTGGGCGACAGAAGCACTTTTGGAACTTTTGGGTTCCAGCTGCCACACTGCCCTTGGGAACAAAGTGGTCCAGTCACATCCCCTCCAGAACTGTCCCCTCCTACTAAGCAACTACCCTTTCCCCTCGGCCTTTCTCTGTCATGGTATTTACTGCTAACTTTTTGAACACTAAGAAAAAAAAAATCACTGGGTGTGGTGGCCCATGCCTCCAGTGCTCCCAGTGCTCCAGGAGGCAGAGGCAGGTGGATCACTGTGAGTTCGAGGCCAGCCTGGTCTACAAAGTGAGTCCAGGACAGCCAACACTACACAGAGAAACCCTGTCTCAAAAAACCAAAAACACACAAACAAAAATCAGCCCTTCTATCCTAATTATCACCTTAAGGGGTAGTTACCTGCGTTCTGAGTTTGAGGCTTTTATCTTTTCATAACACCTTTGTCCTCACAAACCCCTTGTGAAGTCATGTGTCCTCCATCCCCTCTCCACGCCCACTGCCACCAAGCTTTGTCTGATGAGCCGATGCCGAATACCACTTAAGTGGCACCTGCCTCTGTGGCCTTGTTTTCCAACTTCTGGGAGCTTCTGCGGAGGGTGTGCCAGAGATTAGCATAGAGGTCAGGGACTGGTTCCGGCTGCTTCTCCCTGGAGGCTCTGCACACCTGGCTCTGCCCTGAGGGAAAGTGACGGGACCTATATAGCTCACAGCCTGGTGGCCACTTTGACGAACTGCTGTCCAGAAAAAGGGCCGCTCTTTGTTTCAGAAAGTTGACGCCTTAACCAATCCTCCATTATGGGGACAAATTGCACAGATAATTTTAGAAAACACTTCCCTGATTAGATCTTTTGCCTCCTGCATAGAGATTTCTATGGAAGCAAAAGCAAAGCTTTTTTTTTTTTAATCTTCCCGTAGATAAATTCACGAATACTTCTGTAACCAGATTCTTTGCTTTTTTTCTGTGTTTGCAGAGGAACGTCACAGCGTCTGGAGTCATCCCTCAGATTTCTCTGATCATGGGCCCGTGTGCCGGTGGGGCCGTCTACTCCCCGGCGCTAACAGACTTCACATTCATGGTGAAGGTAAGACAGCTGTGCCCGGGTCTGGTGCCCCGAGAGTCTCTCACCTGCGATCACAATGCCTGACCCAGATCTAGGTCCTCATCTGAGTTCCCGTTGGCGTTCAGTGGAGCAGAGATAAGGTCTGAGTGCCGGGAACGTTTGGCCCGGGATGTGTGTGTGGTGTTTGAGGTTCAGTGGTAGGAAGGTGCTTGTGCGCCGTGAGGTTTCACTTGTGATCTGAGTTGCAGATGGTTTCACATAATCAGAAGAGCCCATCCTTTGCCCAGACTGACAACCATTTGCTGGCTAGGGCTCCCTTGGGAGGGTGTGTTGTGGGCCGTTTCATTGGGAAGTGGCTCCTGATGTCCCATGTTTCTCCCATTTGCTGCTTTACTACCCGTTTTGTAATGGTAATGGCAAAAATCTGATCTCCAGCATCAGTTTGAGAAGTATATGTGACCATATTACCTGGATTTAATAGAGGGGATTTGAAGTGATTTTTTTTTTTTGAGACAGAGTTTCTCTGTGTAATCTTGGCTGTCCTGGAACTCAGTCTGTAGACCAGAGTGGCCTTGAACTCAGAGATCCACCTGCCTCAGCCTCCTGAGTACTAGGATTAAAGGTGTGCGCCACCACTGCCTGGCTCTTAAATGAGTTTGTCTATTTATTTATTTATTTATTTATTTATTATAGCTAGTTTGTTTTGGTTCTCGAATTCAGAATGATACACCCTGTAATCCCAGCACTCGGGAGGGTAGCGGAGGCAGGCGGATCTCTGAGTTCGAGGCCAGCCTGGTCTACAAAGTGGGTCTGGGACAGCCAAGGCTACACAGAGAAACCCTGTGTATGAGGAGGAACCTCCCAAAAAAACCTTAAACAATTTGGAATAGGACAAAACAAACAAAGAAGAGAGCCCAAGAAAAGGCAGAAGAAGCAGATATAGACACAGAGATACACTCATTCACACACTCAGTATTTCCATAAAAACACAGTACTATTTATATGCAAAGACCTGCAGGGAAATAAAAAGTAAAGTTAAAGGGGGGGTGGTGTGACAAAGCCCTGACGTAACATTATGAGACAAGGAAGCTAGTTTCTTCCCCCCCCCCCCCCAGTCCCATTGAGACTTCCTTGGAGAAACTAAATTTGGATTTGTAAACAGTTGTCATTGGAGATAGCTTCTGAGTTAGGGTGGGGCATATGTTTACTTCTCTTTTCTTGCTCTAGGTCTGACATAGACCCATGCATACCTTAGTCTCTTGTGAGTTCAAACATCCATTGGCCCCTGCTGTGCTTGGATGGCCTTGTGTCCTCGCTGGCCTCCATCTTTTCTGGCTCTTATGCTCTGTTCACTTCCTCTTTGGCAGCGTTTCCTGAACCCTGAGTGGGAGAGATTCGATGGAGACCTTGCTAAAGGCCTAGTGTTCCAAGGGCATCTCACTCTATACAGATTGTCTGGCTGTCGATGTCTGTGTTTGTTCCCATCGTGTTCTAGGAAGAGGCTTCTCTGATGGTGGTTGAGCAAGGCACTAATTATAGGAGACTGTCACTAGGGGTTATTTTATTGCTATGTTCCTTTAGTTACTAGACTACACCAACATCCGTTGTTCAAGTAGGACAGTATTTGGTTTCCCCCTAGGTCCCTGGGCTATCTAGTCTCAGGTTCCTGGTCACTCAAGCAGTATCTGGTATAGGTTCCATCTTGTTGAGTGAGCCTTAAATCAAACAAGGTATTGGCTGGTTACACCCACAAGCTTTGTGCCACCATTGCACTGGCATATCTTGCAGGCAGGACACCATGTAGATTTGAGGGTTTGTGTCTGGGTTGGTGTTTGGGTTTCTCTTTAGATACCATACAGAGTAATTTCTAGTGCCAAGAACACTGGTCTGTGGGTGTGAAGGCTCTAGGCAGGCGCCAGCTCAACTTCTCTCTGTTCAGTGAGCTATGTAGGTGTTGTTTTCAGCAATAGAGCCTTGGCAACAGCCTGGGTGTTTAGAGTTCCCAGTGGGACCCCTTTGGCTGACAACTCAGTTAGAGGTAACTCATTCCTGGTACTGGAGACTGCATTTGGTGACGAGAAGTCTAGTTGAGACTCTCTCCCTTGCTATTTGCAATTCCATTTAAATGTATCATCTTCACATATTCATATTTTGGGAAGCTCCTGCTGTCTTAGGTTTCCACACTGCTACTCAAATGGACCTTAATTTTAGCAGTTTCTCCCTTTATTCCCTTCCTAGTCCTCTTGTCTCTCCCCCTCCCCACTTGATCCTACTGTTCAGCCTCGCCCCCCATCTATTCTATTTCACCTTCCTCACGACAGCTGTCGCTACCACCCCGCCCCGTTCTCTATCCCAACCCCTGATGCTCTGCAGATTGTAGTTTGGTTGTCATTGACTTAGCAGCTAACATCCACCTGTAAGTGAACACATAATTTGTCTTCCTCAGGATTCTTTTTTTTTCTAGTTCCATCATTTACCTGCAAATTTCAATTTCAATTTCTTTCTTTCTTTTTTTTTGTTTTTTTTGTTTTTTTGTTTTTGTTTTTCGAGACAGGGTTTCTCTGTGTAGCCATGGTTGTCCTGGACTCACTTTGTAGACCAGGCTGACCTCGAACTCACAGTGATCTGGCCTCTGCTGCCCAAGTGCTGGGATTAAAGGCGTGCACCACCACTCCGAGCCCTGACTGAAAGCCTCTTAATGGGGCTGGGGTGCCGCTCAATTGGCACAGTGCTTGTGTGGCATGCACGGACCCTGAGTTCAACTCCTAGCACTGCGTAAAGGGGCTTAGTAGCAGATGTGTGTGTAGCCCCAGCACATAGGACGTAGAGGCATCCTTGGCTACCTAGTGTCATAGCATGCTAGTGGCTTCACCCAGGGGATATAACACAGTATAACCAGATCGCTTCTTAGCACTACTCTGCTTTGACCAAGCATAGCATTTCCCACCTGGATTGTCTCAGGATCCCAGCTGCCTTGAGCAAAGGACTGTCAGCCAGACACTCAATTGGATCACACTCACGTGCCCACACTGGCTGGTTTTAGCATCCCAGTACTAAGGACAGGCAGCTTACAACTGCCTGTGACTCCAGATCCAGGGACTCCAACGCCCTCTTCAGGCCTCTGTGGGCACCTGTTGTGTTGTTCTGTGCCCGGTGATAGCCGGGGTTGTTCTGGAACTCAGCTGTAGGTTTCCAGATGGAACAGAGGAACCTTGAGATCAAAGGTTCCATTTCTCTCAGGAATGGCTAGCCCGTTCCTGGTGAGGCCCATGTGCTAGGCAAGGTTCCTGGTCTCACCCGGGGAGGTGGAAATGAGTTTTCTCCTGGATGTTATAGTTCGCTCTTTTAAATGAGATTGCCAGTATCAGATGACAGTGGAAAGTGAGGAGTTCCAAAAACCTGTGGTGATCCCACAGTGTTACAGCCTTTTGGTTGTGTTGCTGTATTAATGGCGGGGATGCAGGCAAAAGCCCATGCCTGGTTGGCACACAGCTGAAACACAGGTCTGGTGAGACTCCGGCCTGGTGGGCCAGAAAGCAGATCTGGTTAGATAGGCCCAGTGGGTGCTTCGCTGGTGGTCAGCACCAAGCTCGCAGCAGCCAGGCTCCAGCAGTGACCCAAGGCAGCTATGGCCCCAGGAGTCCAGCGGCAGGAATCCTTCCTTTCCCAGAATAATGACTCTCAGATGGTCATGGCGAAAAGCTGATGGCAGCACATTTACTTCATGGGAAATCAGGCACTTATAAACCCTGGGCAATAGGAGGGGTTTTGAGGGTGAATGTGTTTGATTCACTGGGGTTAGGGGAGCCAGGGTTACTTGATTTATGCACAGTCAGTTCATAAGAATGGGAAAGCAGTATTTAATTATCCCATGGGTGGGGGAAGA
The DNA here is from genome assembly GCF_964271855.1 of Acomys minous. Classification (NCBI taxonomy): domain Eukaryota; kingdom Metazoa; phylum Chordata; class Mammalia; order Rodentia; family Muridae; genus Acomys; species Acomys minous. The sequence goes on from NC_140495.1 coordinate 22,005,971, forward strand.
ACTCCAGGTACCGCTAAAGGTCATTGGTTTACAGCCAAGACAGCACGACATCATTCACATAGAGTGGGTGTTTCTAGGAATCCCCAGGTCCTTGCTGAATGGGCTTCTTATCAGGAAAGGGTTGTGCTAGTAATCTCCCTGCGGGCTATGTGATACTCCTCAGAAGATCTGGAGTTCCCCAGATCAGGCGGAGAGGGAACCCAACTGAGAAAGGCAGTCCGTCATTTTATACCAAACTCAGAGGCCATCCAGAAATAATAGACTTCAGCCTTAATAGCAGGGTCTCACACACACACACACACACACACACACACACACACACACACACACTCTCTCTCTCTCTCTCTCTCTCTCTCTCTCTCTCTCTCTCTCTGGGAAATATCCAAAACCCTTAAAGGCAGTTGAACAGCTTTTGTAGTTGGGATTGAAGTAAGGAGGACAGAGAGCTGAGCGTGCAGAAGCGTAAGGCTATACGGCCAGTGCGCAGATCCTGCTTTCTGGAAAAGCCCAGAGCCTATAAGGTCAAAGTCTCACCCCGGAGGCCCCTGGCCATGGTCAGGGGCTGAGGCCTCTCAATTCCTGGGTCTGTTCAGAGGCTGCAATACCAGCTGCCAAATACTAAGGAACCCTGACCTCCTCAGCCTGTATGGGCACCGAAGGCTTGCCAAGCTAAGCGCTCTGTCACCCGAGGCCTGCATCAGAGCTGTGATGGTAGGGTACCATCTGCTGCAGCTTGCTACTGTCACATGCCAAGGGACACAGACACTGCACAGGAACATCCCTTGAGGAGGTTTCTCCTTGCCTGCTATGACTTCTATCAGGGCAGAGCAAAAGGGCACCCTTGCCAGAGATCATTTGATATATAGTGAGGGTTTATTTCTGGGTAGCTGTTCTCTCCGTTGGCATATAATGTTTTGATTACCATTAATCCAGAATAAAATTTGAAATTAAAAAAAAAATGTGGGCCAGGTGTGGTGGTGCACACCTTTAATCCCAGCACTCCGGAGGCAGAGGCAGATGGATCTCTGAGTTCGAGGCTAACCTGGTCTACAGTGCAAGTTCAGTAGAGACTAGCCAGCACAGTGGTATCTGGAGGCGACCCTATGCTCTGGTTCGGTAGGTTTTGTTTTTTTTAATAGGTCCCCTTTCCCTCCTAGTGGTCCCAAAGTAGGGGGCTTCCAGCTCGGCAAGTAAAGATACATAAGGGAGTCTAGTGTCCTAAGGTGATAGGCTACAGAGCAGGTGCCGAGGGACCTGAGGCTCCAACTTCCTTTGATCCCCTTTGTTTACCTCCTTGCTGAGGGGAGTGCCAGGCTTAGGTTTCAGCTGAATGTCTGCCCTGTGCTAATTGGCTGTTGCTAGGGGAGCGAAGCCATAGGGGGCGGTGCAGGGGCCCTTTGATCTGGTTTTCTAGTGACCATATATCTCTGGTGGGCAGGGAGGGATCGTGGCAAGTTTGGCCTTCCCTGCAGGTGTTCCAGGCCTTTCTTGCTTTAGTGACCCTGAGATAGGGATTTTAATTCTTTTTGGTTCTTGTGTGTGTGTGTGTGTGTGTTTTGGAACCCAGGGTCCAAGTACTAAGTACTAAGCCAGACACTTGTAGCACTCTACAACTGAGCCTTTGTTCCCTTGTCAAAGATGAGGTGACTGTGGGAGCTGGGTCGAGACTCCATGGCTGGTCCCGGTGGCGCTTGTTCTTTGAACAGTGCATCACTGTCATGGTTACTATATATTACTTTTTTAAGATTTATTTTTATTTTATTGTGTAAGAGTATTTTGCCTGTGCGCTTGTGTGTGTGTGTTTATACCATGTGGGTGCAGTGCCTGTTGATGCTAAAAGGCTAAAAGGACAGTGTCAGATCCCCCTAGGACTAGATGTAAAATACATGTAAATTTAAAAACTATTTTTAAAAGAAAATACATATTTCACAAGATGGTTACAAGTTAAAGGCACGATTAATTCTTTGGAATAATTCAGTATAAATGGGTTTGTTTTACATATGAATCTAAAACTTTTAGAAAAGTATTCTGAAGTTTATTTCAGCCTTATAGGAAACATAAAGCTGCCTGTAGGTTCCCGTATGAGAGCATCACCAGGCCGGATCAGCTCCAGACCAGGGTCACAGTCTCCTGCTGGCTGGTCCAGCCTCAGGCTACCCCAGTGTAAAGCTTCCTTAAATAAGTCTCCAGCAGCTGAAAACAGGGTTCCTAGGTCAGATCAGTGAGCATAAAAGACTTGGATCGAATTCACCACAGAAGATACTTCAATAAAATTTTTGGGTTAAGGAAAAATCCATAACAGTAATTGACCTGCCGTTACCCGTTACCCCAGCCAGGTCCTGCCATCCATCCTCAGAGAATTAAAAGAGCCAAATTAGTGCAAGACAGAAAAAGATGTTCACTGTAGCCACATCTGGAAGAGGGACAAAGAGATCTGGGGAACCTCCGAGTCAGTCTTCAAGGTCCTGAAATGAGATTAAAGTCTAAATGGAGGGTCCAGGGTGTGCATGTCTAAGCAGTTCTGGTCAAGGTATGGCACAGCCAGCACAGACTTGCTTTTCTGGGCCTCAGTCTCACTCTGCAGGTGGCCTGACAGCTGGCTAGAACTTTGTTAAGTCTTTCAGGGAGACAGCCCCCTCCACCCAAAACACACATACACACACACACACACACACACACACACACACACACACGCACTCTCTCTCTCTCTCTCTCTCTCTCTCTCTCTCTCTCTCTCTCTCTCTCTCACTCACTCACTATCACACACTCATATTCACACTCACACACTCACTATCACATACTCACTCACACTCACTCACTTGCTCACACTCACTCACTCACTAGTCTGGGGCCCTTTCCTTTTCCAGCAAGGATTCCTGGGGAAATTCGCATTTCTTTAGGGCCTGTTGTTTCTGTGGACTGATTTATGTATTGAGAGGCTCAGGTCCCTACTTGGACTATCCTCATTTCTGCCAAGCCTATATAGGTTGTGGTCTGCAGAGAAGTGGATGGCACTGGGCTGTTTACAGAGCTTTCCAAATATTTTGAAATTGGTAAAACGGACTTCTAGGGCACGGTGCTTTTGGTGTTCGTGACAGAGGCCACACAAACCATCTATCGGAATGTGACTTTCAGCCCACAAGGAAGATTCCTCTGTGGGAATTATTCTAGAAATTGAGGCGGTATGAAGCGTCAGAATCATTTTCCATGATGGATATTTTTTCTGACAGGAGCCTGCGATCTAGCAGCCTTCCCCACGGGCTGACACAGCCTCTTTGTTATTATTGCCTCGTGAATTGTAGGGATGGCTTCAGATCTCCTCTCCATTGGTGCCTAGGGCCAGCCCAGTGTGCTCTTTGAAGCACTTGGCCCTCGCAAGCCAGACTTGTGCTGTTCGCTTTGCTGTCTCCCACCTGGTTCTCTCTGGTTCATCCAGTTGTTTGTCCAGAACACAAAGTTGCGGGAACTAGCTTAGAAGTGTGTTTCCTGGTGTAGGCGGCTGGCTGTCTCAGCTTGGATTTTTCTCTTCCCCCTTTTCTCTGTGCTTTAAGATTGAAGTGTGCCTCCTGGCCTGCCGTTGCTTCTAGTCAGGATGCAAAGCATGCTTGAAGCTCTGCTCTTCTTCGGTAGATCTATCTGGAAGCAGATTCTCATCTCCCATTATCGCCCCGAATTCTTGGAAGCGTTCACATAGCTCCTTGGGAGTGTTTTGCAGCTGCCCTCCTCCCCTGGGCTGTTTGCAGCCTCTACAGTAACTTTCTCTGCTAGAGCTGCCTGCTGGCCTGTGGCCTGGTGGATACCAGCTTGTATGTGCTTTCTCAGAGCGGCATCTTTCCTGTTACTGTGTTCTTAGCCCGGGTAGCTTGGAACATTTGTTTTAAAACACGACAATCTAACCTCTGTGGAAGGGGCAACTTTGGGGGCCTTCAGCAAGTGTCTGCCCTGAGTCAAAGCATTCAGTAGGGCAACTGTGGAGTTCATTGTGAGTGACTTCTGAGGAGTCAGTGCTAGTGTGGGGGAACCCCACTTTATGCACAGGTAGTGTCCAAATTGTGGAAGTTTTCACTGCTTCTATATTGGGTGGTTAAGGAGGTCCACACTTTGTGTGTCTATAGTGGAGGTTGCACACTGCCCTAGTCCCTACTGGGGCTGCCCTGAGCAGTTTAAGATTTAGCAGCTAGCTGGGCAATGATGGTGCACGCCTTTAATCACAGCACTTGGGAGGCAGAGGCAGGCCTATCTCTAAATTTGTGGCCAACGCACTCTACAGAGTGAGTTCAAGGCAGCCAAAGCTACACATAGAAACTCTGTCTCAAAAAACAAACAAAAAGCTGGGCATCATGGCGCACGCTGTTAATCCCAGCCTCGGGAGGCAGAGGCAGGCGGATCTCTGTGAGTTTGAGGCCAGCCTGGTCTACAAAGTGAGTCCAGGACAGCCGGGGCTACACAGCTAGGCTACCCTGTCTCGAAAAAACAAAAGACAACCAAAAAACTTAACTACTAGCTCTGTTATATTTAAAGATTAGATGGCAGTAAGGCAGCAGATGTTATGTTGTAGAGGAATTTATTAAATGAGCATGGGGCGAGAAGGAAAAGGGGCAAGGGGTACCCGAGAGACGGGGGGGGGGGGAGGGGGAGAGAGAGAGAGAGAGAGAGAGAGAGAGAGAGAGAGAGAGAGAGAGAATATGTAGAGGGGGTGTGGAACATAGAGGAAGTAGCGAGAGAGGAAGTAGAGGAGGGAGAGCGAGAGACCACGTGGAGGAGGGTCTATCCTTTTCTATGACCCTGGGCAGGGTAAACGATGACATCACAAGTAGGTGGACTGAAGCAGAATCCTAACAAGCTCCCCGATGGCTTGTCCTTGACCTTTGGGGTGCAATGGGCACACTGCCGGCTTTTGAGGCAGGGGAGCTGTGCCTTTGAGGTCCCACCTTACTTTGTCCTTGGAATCAGGATGTGTTGTGTCGGCACCCTCTTCCTGGCTGACTAGTTCTGCCTTGCCCGTTGTTCAGTCTGGAAGTCTCAGGCTGTCCATACGTCTAGAAATGGTCCCCGACGGAAGTATGGGCAGATTCCTGGCAGTTAGAGAAAAGCCAGCATTCCTCTGGCAGAAGGGACATAGGCTGCATATCAAAGCCCACACCGGCCTCCAGCCTCCCACAGTCCCTACTCACAAGTACTTGCTACCCGCCTCACAGCCCCTCCCCTGGCTCCTGTCAGCTCAGGCTCCCGCTCTCTTTATGTTGCTTCCTGTCCTGCTATTCTCAACTATTCTCTCTCCTGTAACTTGATGTATATATATATTTTTTTACTAAAATCAGTAGATGTAATTCTTTTGGCAAGGTAAATCTTTCTCCATACCTTCAGAGTGGGAATTTTACAAAATATGTATATAATTGAGTCTTGTTTCTGTTTTTTGTTTTGTTTTGTTTTTTGGTTTTTGAAGACGGTTTCTCTGTGTAGCCCTGGCTCTCTTTGTGGACCAGGCTGGCCTCGAACTCACTGCAATCCACCTGCCCCTGTCTCCCGAGTACTGGGATTAAAGGCGTGCACTACAACCACCTGGTTTTAAAACAGTTTTTAAAAGATAGCTTTTTATTTATTTATTTGGGGGTTTGTTTGTTTGTTTGTTTCTTTTTCTTTTCTTTTCTTTCTTTTTTTTTTTTTTTTGCCTGCAAGTTCCAGGATAGTCAGGGCTATACAGAGAAACCCTGTCTCAAAAAACAAAACAAAAAAGCAAATTTGGAAATAATATGTACAGGACAATGTTACAAATAATTGTGTCAAAATGAAAATGTGGTAGGAAATAAGAGAAAATATGTTTGTACGTGTTGAGTGTCCCTGGAAAGACAGACGAGAGCCTGACAGTGGCTGTTTTTCAGGAGGGAGATTGGAGATTTGGAAATCAGGTTTGGGATATCGCTTTATTTCCATTGTCCCTCTCACACCTTCTGTCTGGATGTTTTACATAAAGTAGAAGCTACATGTTAAAGTCAGGCGTGGTGGTGCACACCTGTAATCCCAGCACTTAGGAGAGAGGGCGATCTAGAGTTTGAGGAAACCAGTCAGAGCTTCACTCTCAGTCAGTTGTCTGTCTGTCTGTCTGTGTCTCTGTCTCCAAACTCCCTTCCTTTCTCTGCCTTCCTCTCTTTACTACCAGAATACTGACTAATGGGTTTTTACAAAACCAGCCTCACTCAAAATAGTTCACTGTAGCACATCTTGGTGCCTCAGTTTCTACAGGGAGAGGAGGTCACTCCTGGGAAGTTACCAAAGAAGCGCACGGCCCATGGACTCTGAGTTGGGCCACCCGCAACCCGAGGCCTGTCCCTCTGCTGGGCGACAGTGAGAGTGAGGCAGACAGCAGTGCTCTACCGAGAAGAGTGAGTTCTGTTCCTGTGAAGAGACACCATGACCACAGCATTTAATTAGAGCTCGCATACAGTTTCAGGGGTACACTCAGGGGTGTGGTCAACATGGCAGGAACACGGCAGCACATAGGCTGACGTGGTGCAGGAAGTGCTGAGAGTTCTGCATCCGGATCTGCGGGCAGCAGGAAGAGAGAGACTCTGGGCTTGGAATGGGCTTTGAAACCTCAGCTCCCCACCCCCCACTCCCCAGTGTCACACTTCCTCCAACAAGGCCACACCTCCTAATCCTTTCAAATAGTGCCACTCCCTGGTGACCAGGCATTGGAATCTGTGAGCCTCTGGGGGTCATTCTTGTCCAAACCACCGCTGTGCGGCGTGGTGTGGCTCGGAAAGCAAGTCTCCAGTCTGTGGGCATCCTGGAACCCAGCCTCTCCCCCCCCCCCCCCCCGCATTTGTGGTCGTGGCTGGGGTGAACTCTGAGTACCTTTGGTGACCTGAGTCTGATGCTGTGACATGTGTTTTCAGGACACATCATACCTGTTTATCACTGGCCCTGACGTTGTAAAGTCTGTTACCAATGAGGATGTCACTCAGGAGCAGCTGGGTGGCGCCAAGACCCACACCACTGTGTCAGGTGAGAGGGACCTACTTGACCTCCCTGCCCTCAGAAGGTGAGGAGACAGCATTGGGCATTGATGTGTGGAGTGGTGAAAGTTTGTTTTTTTTAATTATTACTTCACTGGCAGCATTTACCTAGGAAGACTGCCGTCCACCCACAAAAGGGGTAGGCAGATTGCAGTCTGAGATTTAAGTAGCAGGTTATTACTAATGACCCCCAACCTCACCCCTCTGCCCCACATGTGCCACTATCTGAGTGGTCAAAGTAGCTGCGACTTAGATTCGTGCAGCAGGACTGGCCCAGGAATGCTCTGGAACCCCCTCTTGGGACTTTACTTTTACTTTTGGCTTTGAGGCAAAAGATATTTCACAGTCGTAATCCACTGCACCCCAACTATGCCAGCTGCTGGGAGTATAGGCAGTCATGAGCCACCCTGGTTTCTGGGTATTTGCTAATTTTGGACAGTTCGTGTAAGTGGAGTCATACAGCAATGACTTTTTAAAAACTTAGTAGTGTATATTTATTGTACAAAGTGCTTCCACGTTGACATTGTCGCACATGTCGGGCAGGTTCTTGGTTCATATTCATCTACTTCCCTCGCTTGTCTGCTCTATTTTGATTCCTGTTCTCTTCTCAGACTATCTCTTGTCAAGGCCCATGATGTGTGCGTGTGCGCGTGCGCGTGCGCGTGCGCGCGTGTGTGTGTGTGTGTGTGTGTGTGTATGTGTGTGTGTGTGGTGCATGTGCTTCCTCCCTACAGCATGGTGAGGGGCGTGCCACAGTATGCATGTGGAGGTTTGAGGACAGCTGGTAGGAACTGGTTTTCTCTTTCCACTGTGAGGGTCCCAGGGATCAACCTCAGGTTGTCTGGCTTGGCCACAAGTGACTTTTCCTGCTGAGCCATCCCAGTGGCTCATGACGTATTTTTTTTTTTTTACTTTACTTTTTTTTTTTTAAATTATTTACTTATTGTATATGAGTACTTTATCTGCAGAAGAGTGTATCAGATCACATTACAGATGGTTATGAGCCACCATGTGGTTGCTGGGAATTGAACTCAGGACCTTTGGAAGAGCAGGCGGTGCTCTTAACCACTGAGCCATCTCTCCAGCCCGCGGCGTATTTTTTTTGAAAGTCTAGATTCTACATAAAACATTTGGGGAGGGCTGAGGAAATGATAATACTTTCAAAATTTAAAACTACTAGTCTTTTACGACTGGCTTCTTTTACTAACTCTACTTCCACTGTACCCAGCTTACCATAGATTTTTAAACCCTTGTCTGTGTGGAAGCACTTGTCAGTGCCTCATTCTTATTAGTGGAGTCATTGTCTAATATATGACAGTATAACTATTAATTATTTGTTTACCATAGAGATAGGACCTTACTAAGTTGCCCAGGCTGGCTTTGGAGTCTTTTTTTTTTTTTCCTCGAGATAGGGTTTCTCTGTGTAGCCTTGGCTGTCTTAGACTGGCTTTTGTAGTCCAGGCTGGCCTCGAACTCACAGCAATCCGCTTGCCTCCGCCTCGCAAGTGCTGGGATTACAGGCGTGTGCTACCACGCCCGGCTGGTTTTGGAGTCTTAATCCTCCTGCCTCAGCTTCTTGAGTGTTGGGGTTACAGGTGCGGGCTGCCGCCTACTTTCTTCATTCTTTTCTCCCAGCGGTGGCAATTAAACCCAGGGCATCCAGCACGCAAGACAGCTGCTTTACCACTGAGCCCAGGCTCAGCCCCAACATGTCTTGTGTATCCACTGATAGACATTTGGGTTTTCTAACATATATATGTTTGTAGCATACAATATACTGCTATAAACATTTGTGTGTGTGTGGAGGCGGGCGGGGGGAGGGGCGCTTTTGTATGACATTTTTATTTCTTGCTGGCACGTGCCCAGGTATGGGTGGAAAAGCTGTTGATCTCTTTGAGGATCTTCCAGACTGCCTCCCAGACTGTTGTGCCAGTTTATAAATATTTTTGGAATAATACAGCTCAGTCCTGTTGAGAATGTTCCTTTCTCTTGTAGCGGATACTCATCGAGGGCTTGTGTGTGAATCGCTGTGCTGGGCTCTAGGAATGTGTCTGTGGAGACGGCACAGCCCGGTCCATGGGGCAGTTACCTTCTAGTAAAGCCGACAGGCGATACAAGGCACAAGGGCACCATGCAGTGCATCCGAAGTGATGTGTTGTGGGAAAGAACAGGCTGCCAGATGTTGGGTTGTTGGGGCTTTTAACCACAGGCCAGGGGAGGGCTCATAGTGAGGGTTCCCATGGGTGTTGAGGGGGAGCGCCCCAGCGGTAGCTTATGCAAAGCCATGGGGCAGAGGAGGGGTTGGGGGTGGCTGGTATCCTGATTTCACATAAAAATCTCTCCCCCTGGCAGCTCTGAGGAAACAGATGGTATAGGGCAGTGGTGGAGCCATGTGGTCTGGGTGAGGTGGGAATGGAAGAGGTTTTGGCTCTGCCTAGGGCCTTGCTTGGATGGTTTTAATTTCCAAACACATCCAGAACTGTGGCTTGACCCCTCACCGGTGAGAAGGGCGGTCTTCCTTTCCTTTGTCACCCACTGGGCGGCTGTGGGGGAGTTGGTGTAGGCTGGGAAGTAGGGAGGATCTTCCCTCATGGGTCAGAAAACATAGGGCCATGGGCCAGTTGGGGAGCCGCACAAGGCCGACAACAGGCATGGAGTGTCCATCCTGGGCAGGACTGAGGACACGGCTGCCAGCTCGGTTGGCGGCAGCCCAGCTGGAGAAGCCTGCAGCATCGTGGTAGGGTCTCCGTGGGTGACTGCCGGCCCCTGGGCCTCCCGTGCTCCCTGTGTTCCCTGTGTTCCCAGGTGTGGCCCACAGAGCTTTCGACAACGACGTGGATGCCTTGTGTAACCTGCGGGAGTTCTTCAACTTCCTGCCCCTCAGCAGCCAGGACCCGGCTCCCGTCCGCGAGTGCCATGACCCCAGGTGGGTGGCAGCTGGCTTGTCCTCCTCTGGCTTTCTGTCCCCTCTGTCCTGACAGGATCTCTGGTCAGATTGGAGCAGGAAATAGAGTATGTCAGCAAGGTCCCAGCTGTGGCGAGGGTCCGTCTGGGAGCAGTGATGGGTGATTTCCTCACACCTCTAGTTTCTAATGGGTAGCTTTGGGGGAGGAAGAGACCACAACGTTTTGCTAAGACTTCTGAGTTGTCCAAATATGGACAACTTCATTTTTGTTTTTGTTTTTCAAGACAGGGTTTCTCTGTGTAGCCTTGGCTGTCCTAGACTCACTTTTGTAGACAAGGCTGGCCTCAAACTCACAGTGATCCTCTTGCCTCTGCCTCCTGAGTGCTGGGATTAAAGGCCACCATGCCTGGCCAGCTTCTGTTTTGGTAAGGAATAACCAAAATGATGTCAATGCCATGTCCTTAAGGAAGTAATGTCAATGTGTACTGTATCTGGCAGAGGGTGGCACTTTGCTGACCACCTCATAAGCTGCTTGGTTCTCCAGGGAGGTGGGCCCAGGCTCTCTTTTTTTTTTTTTTTTCAAGACAGGGTTTCTCTGTGTAGCCTTGGCTGTCCTAGACTCACTTTTGTAGACCAGGCTAGCCTCGAACTTACAACGATCCACCTGCCTCTGCCTCCCAAGCGCTGGGATTAAAGGCGTGCGCCACCACTGCCCAGCCACAGGCTCTGTCTTGATCTCTCTGCAGTGCCAGAGAAAGAGTCCCAGGCCCAGGTGTGTTGGGTCTCAGGTGATTCTATCCAGTGGGCCTGCAGCTTTTCTGCTCAACAGGGCTGTGGGTGGTTAACCTCCTGGGGGGCAGGACCCACTGTGGCTCCTCGCTCTTCTGCCCCAGATGCTGCAGGAAAGAGTGGGGTCCTAGTGTCTACAGTGTCCTTTACAGCCCACACTGTGCCCCGGAAGGGCAAACTCTGAAGGACTACAACCAGGGACAATCTTATTTTTCCTGCTTTGTTTTTAAAGCACATGAGCTGGTGTTGTTCTCAGGCTCTGTTTAGTGATGTGCTGAGCAAGACAGTGAAGACACATTGCGCAGGCGCTGTGCCGTGTTCCCTTCATTTCCTTCCCAGCCCGCACAGGAGGACCCTGACTTCCTACACTGACGCCATCCGCCTCTTTTCTAGTGACCGTCTGGTTCCTGAGCTGGACACAGTGGTCCCTCTGGAGTCAAGCAAAGCCTACGACATGCTGGACATCATACACTCAGTAAGTGCCTTCTCCTGCCTTGCCTGCCCTGGCTCTGCCTCAGCCATGGCCATTGTGCTTTGGCTTAGTGGGAGGCATTTGCCTTGGTCTCCGTCTCAGTGTTTGCACATGTAGCACATGTAGTGGCCAGGGGCAAGGGACCACCAGGCAGGATGTTCTGGCAGGAGCTAGTGGCTATGATACACCGAGGGCCCAGGTGGACTTGCGGGCTGGGCCAGCAGAGCTCGGGGCTTAAGAAGGCCTTGGGGTACACAGAGTTGGTGCCATATACCGGCCTGTGGGGAGGCGGGGTGATCCTTCTTGGGTGCTGCTGTTAGGGCGCTTCTGATCAGGATACTATGTCTGTATGTGCACCTGAAGGCCAGAAGAGGGCGTCAGATCACATTATAGATGGGTGTGAGCCACCATGTGGTTGCTGGGAATTGAACTCAGGACCTTTGGAAGAACAGCCAGTGCTCTTAACCTCTGAGCCATTTCTCCAGCCCCTCTAGCTCTATTTTTTTTTTCTTTCACAGTTTATATGTCCTAACAAAATCTTTCAAGCAGTACAAAAATCACAATGTGAGTCTATTTCTCTATAAATAAATGATTACAATAGATAATGTAAGAAAATTATGTTCCCCAATACCTTCACATGGTCAAATGTTTTACATATTATGGATGAGAGACAAACATGAATTATTTCCAAGAATCTACATCTTCTTCTTTTTTAAGATTTACTTATTTATTATGTACAGTGTTCTGCCTGCATTTACACCTGCATGCCAGAAGAGGGCATCAGATGGTTGTGAGCCACCATGTGGTTGCTGGGAATTGAACCCATGACCTCTGGAAGAGCTTCCACTGTTCTTACCCTCTGAGCCATCTCTCCAGCCCTCCCAGCAGCTCTTGCTTGGTGGGATGTCGATGGTTGTGTGGGCTCAGCTGGCCTGGAGCCTACAACCTGTTTGTACTCCCTCATTCTGGGAGCCTGAGGGAATCAGCGGGCACGGCCAGCCTGCCCCGCCTCATGGCTGTGCTCTATTTTGCTGGGCAGTAAATCTTATTATCAACTTCCGGGGAATGTAACGAAAGATTTTGACTGAGGGCAAAAATAAAACATTAAGTGTAAGAAAACAAAAATTACAAATAGTTGGCTGGCTGGCTGAGCAGATGTAGAGATCCTTGACACTTGACCACCAGACTGATCCCCAGGAGCTCATGGTAAAGAGAGCTGACTCCCAGGAGTTGTATCTGACCACCATCTGCACACTGTGGCACACACACACGCGCGCGCACACACACACACACACACACACGTGTGCACATGCTAAGGAGATACTATAAAACATCTTCGGAGGGATGATGGGATGGCTGGTCTTGGTTGTCGACTTGACCACATCTGGAACCAACTAAACCCCAAGCTGCCGGGCACACCTGTGAGGGATTTTCTTAGTCAGATTCTTGAAGCAGGAAGACCCACCCTCAATCTTGGCCACACCCTCTGGTGGCGGCCCAGGTAACAGGCTCGGAAGAAGGAAAGTTCTTGCCCTTTGTTTGCCCGTCGCCCTCACCTGTGTCTGTGGCCTTTACTAAATGCAGCTTGTCCAGGATCTCAACACAGCGTGAAGCCCAGCAGCTCCCCAGGCATCCATCCAGACCTGTGAGCTGTACAGCTGCCTGATTCGTCACCCACATCAGACAGCCCACATTTTGTGAGCCACACATCTTATCTGTGTACTGTCAGCCCTGGTCCTTTACAGAACCCCAATTAATACAGGTAGCTCAGTGGTTAGGGTATCTGCTGCTCTTACAGAAGGTACCAGGTTTGGGTCACAGGACCCGTGTGACAGCTCACAAACGTCTGTAACTCCAGCTCCAAGGAATCTGATGACGCCCTCTTCTGGCCCATGCAGGCACTGCATGCATGTGGCACACATACATGTACACCAAACACTCATACACATAAAACAAAAACAAATCTAAAGGCCAGGCAGTGGTGGCCTCTTAGAAGAATGTATGTCTTGAAGCAGTAAGAATGGCAGAAGTGACTAGGCAGACTTAGTTTCCATCTTAAAAATATGGAGGCTCTTCTCTGGAATTTGCCCTGACCACTAATAAAGACAAAAACGGTGGTGTGGAAGGTAAGCAGAGCAAATGGAAACATGACCATGTTCCTTGTTTGTTTTTCTTTTCTTTTCTTTTTTTTTTTGTGTCTGTTTTTGTTTTTGTTTTTTTGTTTTGTCTTGTTTTTTCGAGATGGTCTCTCTGTGTAGCCTTGGTTGTCCTGGACTCACTTTGTAGACCAGGCTGGCCTCAAACTCAGAGATCTTCCTGCCTCTGCCTCCCAAATGCTGGGATTAGAGGCATGCGCCACCACGCCCGGCTTGAATAAACATTTTAAAAATAGAATTAGACACATTTGTACATAAGTGCATGAATTACTGGGAATGTTCTGCAAACGCTGCAGGTGAGAATAGCCATGTCTGTTAAAGCTTTGCAGTAACAGTGAGAACGGCATGCAGACAGACCAGCAGAGTGGAACTGAAGAGCTAGAAACAGACCCCGGGGAGCCATAGTGGATGATAAAAATAGACCCCGTGCCCAGGAGCAAGGTTGCTTTCCTTAATGTGACAGATACTGTGACAACTGGAGAGCCATTGGGAAGGACACAGACATGACAGAAGGGGACAGCTGAGTGTGGTGCTGCAGGCCGGGATCTCAGCACTGTGGAAGGTGAGGCAGGAGGCGCCGAAGTTGCAGGCCAGCCTATATGGAAATGCTTTTGAATTGTGATTCAAATCTGCCTCAGTTAAACAAAACAAAACAATTCCACTCTTCATAGAAAAAAGTGTAAAAGGCAAAGGACAGTAAAGTGGTAGAAAGCATCTGCCATATCTGAAAGTGACACAAATTCCTATAAACCAAGGGAAGAAAGCCCAAAACTGGCAGAAAAGCCATCTGAATACGAACATTGAAAACACAACAAATGGTCCTCAAGCAAATAAGAGAATGTTCAAGTCCAGTCCTCATGGTGGGACTGTGGGGCGATGGCTCCCTTTGGGACCTGACCTCGAGTCCGCAGCAGCTGCATGAGGCAGGGCACAGCAGCAGCAGGCTCCAGGTGGGAGGCGGAGACAGGAGAATCCATGGACGCTCTCGGCCTGGCTGCCTGGTGTATGCAATGGCCAGCAACAAGAGACTGCGGAAACAAGAAATGCCCTGAGGTGGAGGGCAGCCATGTCTTGAAAAAGTAAACCAAATTGAGTTATTTCTTGTGCGTCAAAATTGACTAGAAGTTTGAATACTGTTCTTGGCAAGCCCGTGGGACGCAGCCCTCTTCACAGTCTGACGCTATTGGAAGCTGGTATTATCTAGGACAAGGAAATAGTCCACAATTGCCTTCCTGGGAACTTATGCAGCACGTATGGTCCCCACAGTATGAAAGCACAGGATACCCTGAGCATATGTGGGAGTGACGAGGTGACACGGTGCCTGTGAACCAATGGGGCGTGATTGCCCGGAGTGAAGTGATGCAATTCCCCGCTGTGCAGAAAACATCAATACCGAGTTGCTGTCCATGTAAAATATGGGAAAGTGTCACAAATGTAAACACAGACCAAAAATTCACCAAGAGGGGATGATGGGCGGGTAAGTTATTTCATGTCAGTCTGTAAGCAGAGTTCTAGAAGCAAGGAAATTAATTTTGCCTCGCAGTTTCATGGTCTCTCAGGCCTTTACATACACGATGTGCTGAAACAGCTCACACTAAGGTGGGCAGGAAGTATGTTCCCAGCCCAGATGAGTAAGGATGTTCATGCTGAAGGGCTTGAGTTTCAACAGTCAATGTGGATCGTCAGTCTTCCGTCTGTGTTTGAGAATTACATAGTGTGTTTTAAAGATTATGGGAGTCAGAGCTGCATTGTTGGCAGGGAGTGGGGTGTCGGGGTTTGGGGGTGTCGGAGCATCAGAGGAAAGGGTAAGCGAGAATGAACTACGTGCTTTAGGCTACAATTGTGTATTTGTGTGTGTGTGTGTGTATGTTTGCTGTCTGGTTCTCTGTAACAGATTAGACATGATGAGACACACATTTTTCTCCCCCTTCCCCCCACCAGGATTTCTCTTATAGTCCTGGCTGTCCTGGATTCACTTTGTAGATCAGGCCGGCCTTGAACTCACAGAGACCCGCCTGCCTTTGCCTCCCAGTGCTGGGATTAAAGGCGTGAGCCACCACACCCAACCCAGTAACACATTTTTTTTAAAAAGATTTATTTATTACTTATATAGTATTCTGCCTGCATGTAGGCCAGATCTCACTACGAATGGTTATAAGCCACCATGTGGTTGCTGGGGATTGAGCTCAGGACCTTTGGAAGAACAGCCAGTGTTCTTAGCCTCTGAGCCATCTCCCCTCCCCCACCCCCACCCCCCCCAGTAACACATTCTTAAGTGTGAACTCCAGCCATTGGATAAAAGCCTGGTTACATGGCTGGAGCAGGAAAGAAACAGAACCGAACCTTAAATTCCAGAATTTAAGTAAGGCTCATTTAAGGACCCATTAAAAGAGAACAGCTACTTTCTTGAAGAGGTGCTCATGGACAAAGATGGAGAATGTAAGCATAAAATAACAGCAAATGTACATAATACACAGCACAAAAATATCTATAAACCACCCTAATAGAAATGAAAAGTGTAATGTGGAAGAGAAATGGGAATTGAAAAGCTGACATTTGACAACTATCATAGCAGCAAGAGAGTCAATCAACAACCATTAATCA
Organism: Acomys minous; assembly: GCF_964271855.1. NCBI lineage: Eukaryota > Metazoa > Chordata > Mammalia > Rodentia > Muridae > Acomys > Acomys minous. The sequence continues at coordinate 22,021,913 of NC_140495.1, forward strand.
TGTGAAATTGAATGGGTAGAACACCAATTATTACTATTTTAGACAGGGTCTCGCTCTATAGCCCTGGCTGTCTTGGAACTCGCCATATAAACAAGGCTGGCCTCACACTCGCATAGATCTGTCTACCTCTGCCCACTGAGTGCTGGGATTAAAGGCGTGCACCACCACACCTGGCACTAGGTGCTAACTTTTTGATGAAGTCTTGATAAAGAGCAGGATAAATTTCTATTATTAATTGGATTCGGAGAAGTTGGCTTGATTGAGGAGAACCCAAACAGGTCCCTCTAGTACAGGACAGATTGACATCATTACCACTTAATGTGAGTCACTTAGAAGTTACTACCATATTCTAAACATGAAAAAAAAAATCACAAACAAACTTGAACAAGAAGGCACCCTCCACCTGATAACATGTATGTTGTCTTCAGAGATGTGGAGATAGAGACTAACTAATGTCAGCGTACATTGTCAGAGGACAGTGAAAACCGATGGGTGAAAAGTTTAAGGGGCCAGAAACTGGATCCCTGAAAGTGCCAGCTGCTCAAGTCTGTGTGAGGTCGTGTAGTAAAAATGAATACTGCGTCCAATGACACTTTCTGCTTTAGGAGTCACTGCAGTTAGGTCAGGGAGTGTCCTGGTTTTTAGACAGTAAGAGACTCACTTAAAGAGCATATATGTAACTTAGTCTTAAATGATTTAGGAAACGTTATCTGCATATAGAGAAAAGAGACCATTGTGGGGAGAGAGGATGTTGGTTAAACACTAGTAAGGAGTCTGAGTTAGGATTCATGAATATTTTTTGTACTGTTTTTTTAAGAATATGTGTGTGTGTGTGTGTGTGTGTAACATGAGTGTAGTACCTGTGTTGGCCAAAAGAGGGCATTGGATCCATTGGCGCTAGAGTTACAGGTGATTGTGAGCTGCCAGGGAACCAAGTTCAGGTCCCCTGCAAGAGCAGCAAGTGGTCTTGATGTCTGAGCCATCTCTCTAGCCCTTTTGTAGTAGTCTTAATGAGGTTATGTAAGTTTGAAATTGTTTCATACAAACTGCCACAGTTAATGCCAGATTCATATTTTACAAGAAGCTGTGCCGTGTGAAAGGACCCTGCGCCATCTCCTGCAGCAATCGAGGGATAGCTGTGCTGTGCTGAGCTGGGCTGTCTGCTGTCCTTTGTAAGGCTGTCCGTAGCTGTGTATCGCAGCATTTTTGTCTCAGTCATTTTGAGCTTAAGAGAAAATTTATTTCTACAGGTGATTGATGAGAGAGAGTTTTTTGAGATCATGCCCAATTATGCAAAGAACATTGTCGTTGGCTTTGCAAGGATGAATGGGAGGACCGTTGGGATTGTTGGCAACCAGCCCAAGGTGGCCTCAGGTAGGACGGGCCTCAGAAGCTCTGGTTGTTTTTGGGGATCAGGGCTACCTGCGTTCTTAGTGTCCTGTTTGCCACCTGCCCTTCCGTGTCCAGGGGAGAAACTCGAAGGTATGTTGTGAAGATGTCTTTCTCTCCTAATGTTAAATATTTCCGAAGCTCTTTCACAGCTGGGCTCTTGGGATTTAAAGGCAAGGTTCCTTCTTAGCTCAGAAGGTCTATATTTTCAAGAACTGCCTTTCTGTTCCCCCTTGTCGAGGGGTTGGCGTCTCCAGTTTCTTTGACAATGGCTGCAGACACAGTAGTTAGCACCCGAGACATGAAGAGCATCTCTCGTGTTGGGTGACATGGACGGATCTGAGTCATAGCTGGCTGAGAGGAACTGTTCACAGCAGTGCAGTGTAGGCGGGGACTGTGAGCCCTGCCTCTCTTCACTGTTGTCCCTTGTTTTTAGAAAACAAAAGTCAGTGTTCCTGTCGTGGGTGTGGTGACACATGCCTGCAGCCAGGACACTAGGTAGGTAGGGTGAAGCAGGAGCATGCTGAGTTCAAGGTCAGCCTGGGTTGCATTACAAGACCTGTCTCAGAAGCAGCGGCAGCTGCCGCAGCTGCAGAACCCACACCACACGGCCCATGCCCTCACTAGCCTTAATCATTGATGCTTCCAAGACTTTTCATTGCCTAAGGCACATATTTGGGCCCCATTAGCAGCAATTTCCAGCCTGTCTGTCTGTCTCCCTGTCTCCACTTTCTTTCTCTTTGTCAGACAGGGTCTCCCTACATAGCCCTGGCTGGCCTCAAACGCCACCTGTCTCTGCTTCCCCAGTGATCAGTGCTGGGGTTCAAGGTGTGCACCACCATGTTTGAGTTGCATCTCTAAGCATTCTATGAGTCTAGCCCTTATATTTAGTTTGGTTGAACGTGAGTTAATTGTGCGCGCGTGTGTGTGTGTGTGTGTGTGTGTGTGTGTGCTTGTGCGCACGCGTCAAGTTTGGTCTGCATGTGGAAATCGAGTTATCTCTGTTTCTAGATTTTGAGTATTTTTACCATGAAAGGATATGCTGAGCGTGGACCACCTTTTTGTTTTTAAGTAGACTTTGTATAAGTAAATTGAGAAGAAAAATCGTGTGTGTGTATGTGTGTGTATGTGTGTGTTTGGTGAGGGTGTCTGTTCATACTTTGCAGACTATTGTGAACTCTGCCTGTTATTATTCATAAATGAAGTTCATTTTATATGGTTTTTAAACAACTTTTTTTTGAGACCGAGTGTAAGTAGCTCTGGCTGTCCTAGAACTCAGAGATCTGCCTACCTTTGCCTCCCAAGTGCTGGTGTTACAGGCCTGTGCCACCACCCAGCATTATAGAATTTTCTTATTGAATTAGCTAATAGAATATTGAAAAGCAGTGAGTGGGTCTCCCTAACTAACCTTGGCTGACCTTGAACTCAGTAGGTAGAGTAGTCTGGCTTCCAGCCTGCTGTGCCTGCCTGCCCTGCCTCTTTGCTGTGCCTCATTTCCGCTCTTCCTGGGAGAGCCACTCTCTTACCATTAGAGTAAGCGTTTGGTAGATCTTCCTTATAAAATTTGTAAAATTCACCCCTATTTCTAATAGGCTGGAGGCTTTCCCCCTTTCATTTATCATAAATGGTCACTGGGTTTTGTCAAATACTTCCCCTGGGTCCTTTAGAAGAGCAGCCAGTGATCTTAACCACTGTGCCATCTTTCCTTTCTTGGTTTCATAGTGGTGTCCTCTTACACATAGAATTTTTGGAAATCTGAAGTCGCGACTGCCATGCTGAGGTTAGCCTGAGCTCCGCAGCACTGGGTTTTATGGTTAAGCCCATGATCTAGTTCGGATGGTTTGTGTGTCACCTCTGCATACACCTGGCTGGCCTTGATCTTTGGGGGGCTGTCCTGCCTCTATATCCCATTTGGCCTTAAAGCACACTGGGATTACAGGTGCAACCTGCTTGGCCCTGCTTTTCTGTGGGCTCAGACACCTGCTGTCTCACACCTGGACAGCAGTGCTTCTCTCTCTCGGTGGCCTCTAGCCCTGCCCATCAGCATTTCCTAGGAGAGCCCATTACCTACCCACTGGCTGCCCTGGTGCTCGCTCCATTTTATGTTTTGTGTGGCTTTCTGGATGTCTTTTTGCCTGTCACACTAATCCTGATTACTGTAGTTTTATAGTTTTATTTTTTGGGGTTTTCTTTTCTTTTTTCTGTTTTTTTTTTGGGGGGGGGGTGGTTATGAGACAGGGTTTCTCTATATAGCCTGGCTGTCTTGAAACTTGCTTGATAGACCAGGCTGGCCTCGAACTTCTATATCTGCCTGCCTCTGCCTCTGCCTCCTGAGTCCTGGGATTAAAGGTGTGTGCCAGCATGGCCTAGTACTTAATAATTTTTAATCTGGAGTCGTTTTGCTGTCTTGGAGACATTTGCAATGTAATAAGTGGGGTAGGAGGCATCTATCATGGGTAGAAGCCAGGGATACTGCCCAGCAATCCCTAAGCACAGGACAGCCCCACACCAAAGATTTCCCACATTCCCATCCCCAAGCTCCAAAGTGGGGAGCCCCACACCATCAGCAAGTATGTGCACACATGCGTGTATAGTGAGAGTTTCTTTAAAAACCCAGTTACGACGTTACATGGATATGGTTTTGTTTGGGATAAGAGGCTGGTACACAGCAGCTGTGGCTGTGATTTGCCTCATGTGCTAGCAGGTGATCTTTGCCAGCTGCAGATAGTTTATGGTTGGAATTCTGGGGACTCTTGAGAAAGGGTATAAATGCCAGAGCCCAGAGAGGGATGGTGTTTCAAAGAAGAAGCCTGCTGCTCCTGCTGCTCCTTCTGGTTGCTCTAGTTGTGCTTTGTCAGGTGGTCCTGAGCAAAGAGATGAAGAAATCTGACAGCGAAGATGAACCCTGCCCCATGGGACTGGACGCTCCCAGTCAGCAGGAAGTGGTGCGAAGAGGTCTCCATCCCTTCCCCTCTCACCTTCTTCTACCTAGTGTTGGGGAGTAGTGTGGAATAAGGGTTGGAAGGGAGGTAGGGGTATAAGAACCCAACAAAACAGATTTAAAACCCATGCCAACATGCACGTGTGTTGCTAGGAACAGAATCTACAGTCTCACGTGTGCTGGGCAAGTGCTCTGCAAAAGAGATGTGTTTGCGGCCCAATCTGTGTGTTTTGTTTTGTTGTTGTTTTTCTTTTCTTTCTTTCTTTTTTCTTTTCTTTTTTTTTTTTGGTTTTTCAAGACAGAGTTTCTCTCTGTGTAGCCTTGGCTGTCCTGGACTCACTTTGTAGACCAGGTTGGTCTCAAACTCACAGAGATCTGCCTGCCTCTGCCTCCCGAGTGCTGGGATAAAAGGCGTGCACCACCACACCTGGCTAACTCTGTGAGTTTTTAAGTTAGCTTGTGAAAGTCTTTGCCTTCATGCCTTTTACTTTTAAATTTTGTTTTATTTTCATTGTACTTATTATTAGTGTGGGTGACATGTGTATAACATGTTACATTTTTATTAATATTTTAACTCCAAAATAATTAAAACAGCATAATTAAGCAATTTAAATAACATGGAATTAAAACTTTAGATTCTCAGTCACACGAGGCATACCACACATGGTAGCCCCTTACCAGCGGCTTTGCCTAGAAGAACAGTCAGAGGTCATTTTGTCTCCACAGCAAGATCCCAGCTCATTGGGCAGTGTGGGGGAAATGTGTCTTACTAGTATTTATTATTCGTCCCATGAGCTTAAAAGGCTGTTAGTAAATTGCTTGATCAGATTGTAGGAATTTAATTATAATCTTCATTTACTGCTATGTATGTGTATGGGTGCTTTGCCTGCATGTATGTCTGTGTATCACATGTTTGCAGTGTCTGTGGAAGGCAGAAGAGGGTATTGGATCCCCCATAACTAGAGTTACAGATGGCTGTTCATGGAAGTTATTTTTATAAAACAGTGTTGTCTCTCTTAGCTTCTTTCTTTTCTTTCTTTTCTTTTTCTTTTTTAAGATTTACTTATTTTATTTATTGTATCTCCTGAAGAGGGCATCTGATCTCATTATAGATGGTTGTGAGCCACCATGTGCTTACTGGAAATTGATCTCCATTTGGCCATGGGTTACTACTGTTTTATAGGCTGTTATCACTATGTTATGTATTGATGGATTTGATCATCTACTTTAGAAGGCTGTGAAGGTGTTTAATCTGTTCTTTGCTTGTCATGTCCTTACATTGCCTTTGCTCCAGGGTCATGCTGGTCTTAGAGATAGATCTGGAAGCCCCTTGTGGGTACTTAGTACCCACTAGTGACCTCCTCAAGCCCGAGATATCCACGGCCATGTCCTTTAGGCCTCCCGTGATGCTGTAGGAGGTCGCGACTTCCCTGCTCTGCAGGCGAAGAGCCTCAAGCTGGAAAAGGTGCCTTTCCAACGGTGATAGAGGCGTGTTTCCCATATCATCACTGCTCAGTCTTGCTGAAGCATAGAGCCACAGCCCACCTCCACAGTCTCTAGAGCCATTCTGAGTAGCAGCTACCACTGCAGGTCCAGGCTGGACCTTAGCTGGCTGCCTTTTCAGTCTCTGGGAAAGAGCCTGGCTAGCTGTCCCAGGCTGGTTCTGCACCTGCTGTCAGCACAGCTTTAGGCTTTCTTGTTTGCTTGGCATGAGGCTCCTGACTGCAGCCAGATGGATCCGTGCAGCCTCGGGAGCCTGGTCTGGGTGCTCGATGGGGGAGCACTCCCACTGTGATGGAGCTGGGATTACTGGGCGCTAACTGTGGACAATCTTTCTCCTTGTAGGGTGCTTGGACATTAACTCCTCGGTGAAAGGGGCTCGTTTTGTCAGATTCTGTGACGCATTCAACATCCCACTCATCACTTTTGTTGACGTCCCTGGTTTTCTGCCTGGTGAGTCCCTGACACCGGTGAGGGCGGGGGAGGCAGTTGTATTCGCTGTCCCCAGAGCTCTGACTTCTTCCGTCTTCTGCCATCCAGAAGATAGGGCTGTATAAAGATTGGCCCTTTCTGGGGGTCGTCACAGCCGTGAGGCCTTGTGAAGGCTTCTATGGCAGCTGGTAACTCTTCCTCACGGCCTAGGCACTGCTCAGGAATATGGTGGCATCATCCGGCACGGCGCCAAGCTGCTGTACGCGTTTGCTGAGGCAACGGTGCCCAAAATCACAGTCATCACCAGGAAGGTGAGGACACTCCCCGCAGAGCCCTGCCCCCCCTGCGCCCCCCCCCCCCCCCCCCCCCGCAGCATGGTCAAGGCATCTGGCACGAGTGTGACCTGGGCTGGAAGGAGGCGTGTCTCCTGATCACTCCTGGGAAATGTCTAGAGGGCTCTTTTCAGTCCTGCACTTGTGTATTCTGGCGGCAGGGAGTGGGCATTGAGAAGGACCTTGGCCTTGTGGGGCCAGCAGGGCATGGCCTCATTTCCGTTGGCATCCTGGAGTGTTCGGGGATGGGATTTGATTGTCCCTGCCATTGACCCTCAGCGTGTGGGTTTGTTCTAGGCCTATGGAGGTGCCTATGATGTCATGAGCTCTAAACACCTTCTTGGTGACACCAACTATGCCTGGCCCACAGCTGAGATTGCAGTCATGGGTGCAAAGGTAACAATATCAGCCGCAAGCACCTTCCTGGGCCCAGAGACTCTCCCGATAGAGTCCTTGTGTGGCTGGAACTGTGGAAAGAGACCAGGTCAGGGCTGGAGTCTCCTTCTTGTGCCCCATGGCCAGTCACCCCGCCCTCCCACAGCAGCCACATTGCTGTCTTTATGGCTGAGGAACCACCCAGGGAGAGGGAGAATCCGCTGAATGTACCTTTGGGAGGTCAGAGCTTCCCACCACCCCATCTCATCTCTAGGAGCTAAACTCTAGTTCTTGCTTGGTGCCTCTCCCCTAGCTCTGGAAGAGCTGTCGGTGTCCAGCCCTGTGACTCCCAGGGTCCCAGAGATGACTAGCGTGTGTTCCCAGTTGGAGACCGAGGCTTCCCGGGAACCCAGGGCCTGGGGTAGTGAAGGAGGGAAAACAAGCGTCCTGGCTTCAGAGAATGAGAAGGAGGCAGCCACAGCCCAGCATCCTACCCATGTGCGGCTGTCCCTTTGTTCTGATTAGCTGTGAAGTTCACAGAGACAAAGGAGTTGACAGCTCTGTCTGGGTGGGGACCCCACTCTGGGGGAAACCTTAACTCTGCTCTGACAGGGTGCTGTGGAGATCATCTTCAAAGGACACCAAGATGTGGCAGCCGCCCAGGCGGAGTACGTGGAGAAGTTTGCCAACCCTTTCCCTGCAGCTGTGAGAGGTGGGCCTGGTGGGGACCAGGTGCTGTCCATTGTATTTTCAGGAAAGTCAGATGCAGTCGTACCTGTTTCCTGGGGCGCGTGGGGTGCAGGGGAGTGTGATGCGGCTGCCCCTTGGCAGGAGCTGGGGCCACCCAGTGGGCCTGTGCAGGCTGCTGGCAGTGTTCTGTTTCTAAGTTCTGGTCCAGTCATCCAGCCTGCCTCAGACCTGGTGGCTAAAACCACCTGTCTTCCCCTCACTGTGTTCTGGGCTTAGCTGGGTGGTTCTTGGGGTTTGGCCTGGGATTATTCTCAGGGCTTTAGTCAGCCGCTGGCTTGACAGTCCAAGATGGTTTCCCTTTCAAGTTAATGTTGACTGCTGCCTGGCCCTTCCTCACTTGTGTTCTTGGTGTACCAAAAGTAGCTATAAAGAAGAGAGCTTCGGCCCAGAGGCCTCAGTATGGAGACTTCTAGTGTCACTTTTGTCACATTGTATTGATAAAAGCAAATCACAAGGGCAGGGGAGGAAAGAGACTCCATCCATGGGGGAAGCAAGGACCACTGACAAAGACGGAGAAGTTGGTCTGTGTGTTTTCTTTCTTTAAAAAAGTGTTTTCTTTTGCGGGATGTGGTGGGTGGCACACGTCTGTAATCCTAGCACTCTGAGAGGCAGAGGCAGGTGATCTTTGTGAGTTCGAGGCCAGCCTGGTCTACTAGTGAGTCTAGGACAGCCAAGGCTACACAGAGAAACCCTGTCTTGAAAAACCAAAAAATAAAAGTTCTTTGTTTTATTATTTGTCTGTGTATGAATGGTATTTTTCTCTCTGTCTCTTTTCTGTCTCTCTGTTTCTCTCTCTCTCTTGAACGTGTGCATAGACACACACACACACACACACACACACACACACACACACGTACCTACAGAGGCCAGAGAGGGCATTAGATCCCCTTGAGCTAGAGGTATATGCATGTCCATCATGACAGGGTAAAGGCGCTGAGTCAAGGCAGGAAGGGGGTGGCCATATTTTCCTTCCCATCCCTAACGCTCCTGTGCTAGAGGTTGAGAGCCTGGCAGAGCGAGGAGGCCTCAGGTCCAAAGAGGCTCCTCGCCCACACTGTTGGCCTGTGGGGGCTGAGCGTGCAGTTGGGGTGCTTGACTTCAGCCCACCCACACAGTGATGGCCTTTTCTTTGCCTTACCAGGGTTTGTGGATGACATCATCCAGCCATCCTCTACTCGTGCCCGGATATGCTGTGACCTGGAAGTCTTGGCCAGCAAGAAGGTCCATCGTCCTTGGAGGAAACACGCAAATATCCCACTGTGAACAGATCTTAAAGGAAAATAGACCAACAGTTGAAAAACTGGCCATTTGTAGCCTACCCCTGCTTTCTACAATCATGAAAAAACAGGATCTACATATCTTGGAAGTTGATTAAATTGCAGAAAGAGTTATTGTGCCTGATGTAAAATTATTTGATCTATTAAAATCTTCGCTGGTACTTTTTGGATAAATATTTCATTTTCAGAGTTAAAAAAAAATCTCAAAACAAGAAAACAGGAAGAAAAAAAAATAAGGCAGAATTTTAGTATTGTCGCCTGGAGCTGGCTGCAGATGACACTGATGTGGATGTGGTTGATTCAGGTGGTCGGCATCTTGGAGCCTCGTCCCCTGTGTAGTGATGGTGAGAGGTGAGGTGTAGTGTGAGGTGCTGACGTCAGCTGTGCTGTGCTGTACTCCTGAAGCGAGTTCTTAGTCTTGCCCTAGCTAGCTAGCTACTTGTTGACTATGTGACCCACCCTTCCCCCCCCCTCCTACCCACCCTCTCTCTTTTTCTCTCTCTCTGGTTGCTTCACCAATGGTAGTACCTTGCCGTTGAACCTCAGAACTCTGATCTAACTAAACCTCTTCATAAAGTTGCCAGCCTTCAGTGTGTCATTATAGTAATAAAAGCAAACACAACACACCTGTGAATTGCTTCTTTCCCCCCAAGGAATTAATTTTTATCCTTAGGTAAAATAATATGGTTTTGGGGCAGGTTTTTTTTTTTTGGTTTTTTTGTTTTGTTTTTTTAAAGGTTTATTTATTATTTATTGTATATGAGTGCTTTATCTGCAGAAGAAGCATCAGATCACATTATATAGATGGTTGTGAGCCACCATGTGGTTGCTGGGAATTGAACTCAGGACCTCTGGAAGAGCAGGCGGCAATCTTAATCACTGAGCCATCTCTCCAGCCCAGTTTTTTGTTTTTTAACTAGAGGCCTCGGTCTCTTTACTCTTAAGCAGTACTGATGGGATAAGCCCCGATTCTCTACAGATTGTTGAGGATTAAGTGAGATGCCTGTGATTCCAATTTGTCTAGCAGAATAGAGTCTCACTAAGAGTAATATTCAATACTGACTGCTGTGACTTCCAGACCAGGAAGGTGTTCCTACATCCCAAAACACTTCTTTTATGAAAGTGGTTGATCCTGTAAAGTGACCCTAGGATTGTATCATATGCCTTGCGCTGAGTTTCTAGTTGTTAATGTTGCACATTTATCTTGTGTGTATGTGTGCCTGTGTGTCGTGAGCGACTCTCATGGCTCTTACATGTGGTCAGAGGACAACTTGCAGGAACTGGCTCTCTCCTTCCTCTCTGCAGATCTGGTTATCAAACCCACATCATCAGCCTTGGTGGTGGTAGTTTTACCCCCAAAGTCCCTTAATTTGGATTTGTCTGGTCACTTTCTGATGTTTAGTTTGAAATAAGAGTAATAATCGCCCTTTTGGTGATATATCAAGAATACATGGCATAGGCTTACCTGTTATTGGTAATCAATTATGTGGCCTCAAAGGTGCCTATTTTCTTTTTTTTCTTTAATATTTATTATTTATACAGTATCCTGCCCACATGGGTGTCTGCACACCAAAAGAGGGTACCAGATCTCATAATAGATGGTTGTGAAGCCACCATGCGGTTGCTGGGAATTGAACTCAGGACCTTTGGATGAACACACAGTGCTCTTAACCTGTGAGTCATCTCTCCAGCCCCCAAGGTGACTATTTTCTTCTCATGGTTAGTTACCAGCATGCGGGGCATTCAACTGTGTCTGCCAACAAACAGCTTTCTCCTGCTTGTTTTCCCTTCGTCGCTGGAGCTGTTCGTCCAATGTGGAGATCTCCAGCGCCATGTTTACTCTGTAGTTACTAGTTGGAGGCAGCAGTTTCCTCACCTGTTTGTTTCTGGTCTCAGAGCTGTCGTCTTCTTCATGATTTCACTGTTAACTCTCTGGGATGCTCGTGTGGGAAGCTCCTTAAAGTTAGTCCCTCAAGTCTAGTAAATCCTGGAGCACTTCCTTATTTTTTGGCGTCAGCTAATGGTCTTGGTTCTTCCTGCATCCCCTTGCCCATCCCCAGAAGCTGTGTTTTCTCTAAGGGGCTAAAGTTAGGAATGTCATTTAGAAGTGAAAAATGGGGCTGGATGTTGACATTGCTACTAGGATGCGTTAGCCAACGCCAGGGAGTAATCACACAAATGTGTATCCGAGAGCTCCTCATTGCTTGTGGTGACAATATGTAAGCAAAACAACGTAAAAAGGAATATGTGCGCTCAGGGTTTGGAGGTGTCAGTTGATTACTCCTGAGATGAAATGGAACCTCGTGGGAACAGGATAACGTTGTAGACATGGCTGCCAGGAGGAAGGGCCACACTTCGTTTCTGTTACACACCTCCAGTGGTTCCCGGCCAGAAGCCCCTACTTCCTACTTCTATTAGCTCAGCGACGAGTACAGAAGCTGTTGGATTACTCTCCATTAACCCATCAACTGGTGACCAACCCCCCCCCCAGCACATGTGTAAGTGGGGGTACATTTTGTATTCAAGCTGTTGCAATGTTTATATGTAGGGTACAGGTATGTGGTACACGTAAATAAATATTATGTTTTAAAATTATAAATGATAGAACAAATTTCTAATCCTATGAGTCATTACTTGTCATCTCATTCTTTGTGTCTCGGCACAGTGATGATGAACTAAGCTGTTATATTAAACACAGGCCGTTTGCGTTTGGCAGTGTGGTTCAGCCATACGAAAGGGAACACAGTACCTAATTACCCTAAAGGCAGCAGGAGGGAGAGTGCTAGCAGGGAACGGTGCCAAAGGTCATATTCCAGATATGGCCAGAGGCATCTGTGCTAAGGATGCTCTCCAGATGAGGTCATGCACAGAGTAGGAGGCCATGGTGGGGGGAGGGAGTCCTCCATGTAGGCCAGGGTCAGAGAGGCTCTCCAGACATGGAGGGCTGCAACCTCAAACCACAGGGCCCCCCAACAGTGTTTGCACACACTGATCAAGGATTCATAAACACACATACTTGGGACTCTCCAGAAAAGTTTCACCATTTCTACGGGGCTTGGCCGTATGGGTAATGGCTTTGCCAATGAGTCCTGGAGAGGCCATGCCCACGTCAAAATATATATATTCAAGAACTTTTCTCACTCAGAGCTTTTTCTACTACTTCAATGATTTGTTTTAGGTTTTTTTTTTTTTTAATGTAAGATTTAAAAATTACTCTTTAGATCATCTTTCTCTTCTGTTATTATCATAGTTAGGCTGCATTTATGTAGCATTCTATTGGCATCTATGGCCTTAAAAACTTATTTTTTTGTGTATATGTGTATGTATATGTTGTAAACAGAGGTGTAGATGTGTAACAGTTTGCATGCAGTGGTCAGTGCTCATCTTCTTTTTCACGTCTATTATTTTTATTTCTTCCACTTTGTAAATTTTTACGCGAATGTTTTAACCTCCCCTACTCGGTAAAACCTTTGTTACACAAAGGCTCACTACTGTATTCTAGAGATTTGATGGCCTAGAGCAGTAACTCTTTTCTCCTTCATTTCCTGTGTGCCAGTTCCTCTCAGACTAGCCAGCTGAATTAAAACTGCAAGCTTAGACTCCTACCAATGGGGAAAAGACACAGTCACTACCTGACTTAGAATAAAAACCAAATGCACTTTCTGTCTCGGTGTGTTTGCCTGCCTAAGCATACCCCTTGATCAGGAGTAATGTTTCTCCGTCCAAACACTGTAGTAGGAACGGTGGCATCTTTCTTTGCAACCCTGAACATATTTCTAACAATTTGGGGGGGCTCCTTCGGGATCCTAGCTCACCCAACGGAGTGCTTCAGACCCCCACACCAGCTCGTATTTTGGTTGTTCTTGAGTCCTGGGCCTCTGGTCAGCAGAAGAAGCCAGGGGTTGGAAGCCTTTGGACAAGGCAGAAAGAATCAGCCCCAGGAGATTGCCACAGTGTCTAGGATTTCACAGAAGACAAGACAGAGCAAAGGTAAGAAATACTGTGTGGAACAGCAAAGTATTCCTTTGGTGGTCGGGTCACCCTGGTTGTTGAGACTTGTCTTTGACATGAAACTCAGTGTAAGAGGGCTTGGAGAGATGGCTCAGTGGTTAAGAGCACTAGCTTCTCTTCCAAAAGTCCTGAGTTCAATTCACAGCAACCACATGGTGGCTCACAAGCATCTATAATGAGATCTGGTGCCCTCTTCTGGCATGCATGTGTACATGCAGGCAAAACACTGTATATATAATAAATAAATCTTTAAAAAAAAAAAAGAAAGAAAGAAAAAGAAACTCAGTACAAGAAACCTCCACAAAGGGGTGTTGAGCACAAGATAAACCAAGATGGGGAAATAATATGGGGGCAAAATCTAAAGGAAAAAAAATGGAACAAAGCCAAAGAAAAACATTTTCTTTGCACAGAGGAAAATCAGTTCCTTAGGCTGGTCCCCAGTTTCCCTTACCTTGTTTAATATGACTGTCCCTACTCTGCCTAAGGAGAGATTAATTAAAGCAAAGCCTCCAAGCTCAAGCCTCTGTTCCTATCTTCTCTCTACGGGCATCGGATTCCCCCTTTCCTCTCCCCAGGCCCCTCAGATACTACAAGAGCTTGATCAGGTTTGGTAGAAGGGATGAAGGCAGTCTCTTAGCGTGGTCAAGTCTGACTGGCTTAGAGGAGCCATCTGGCAGCTGATTTCCTGGCTGAATAAAAGTGCCGCCCAAGCTACTGAGGTTTTAAGATAGAATTAACTATTTTAACAAGTTGGTTTCCAAAGCTCTTAAGTTCTAGGTAAGAATGTCAGTCACCAATTGTCTTAGTCCACACAATTCTGGAGTCCACACCTTGTATCTGGGGCTGATGGGAGGTGAAAACAAGACCCAGCTGACAGCAATTGGCATCTTAAGTTACCGTTTGGGTGTTACGATATGTGGACTCTACTTTCTTGGGTTGAGCGCATGGGATTCTTTCCTGTTTCTTTGCTAATTTGAGCTACTTGCCTAGGTATTTCTTCATATATCCATGCTAACCTAATTATCATGCCTTTTAAAAGAAATCTGTTAAGACTCCCCACATTTAGACTGTTATGTGTGGCTCTCAAGGGATGTGTGTCCAGATGGAGAATGAGCTCATTTTACCATGGAGCTAATCTCATGAAAAAGTAATCATGTGGTTGGTTAGCATCTTAGCTAGTGACATCATAATGATGGTGAATGTTATGTAACTTTGCTGCCATCTTAGTGTAACCCCACATGGCATAAACCAAAAATGGCAGTACACATGAATTTCCTGGTGCCACTGGGAGGTGGGGGAAGGGACCCTTTATATTAAACAGGTAGTGTCAGACCTCTATTGTATTTGTTTTGCATTTAGGTTTTTGTTTTGTTTTGCCTTACTTTTAACACATTGCTTTACATGACATATTTACTTGCTTCTAGAGAGAACTTGAGTTTTCCTAGCCTTGTGCCTCCAACACTAGTGTTTGATAATGGTCTAGTGCTTTGAATTTGTTAATTGCTTGCCCTGAGATTCTTGCTCTTTTAAAAAAAATACTTATTTATTTATTTATTTATTTATTTATTATGTATAGTGTTCTGCCTGCATGTAACACCTGCAGACCAGAAGAGGGCGCCAGACTTCATTGTAGATGGTTCTGAGCCATTGTGTTGTTGCTGGGAATTGAACTCAGAACCTTTGGAAGAGCAGGCAGTGCTCTTAACCTCTGAGCCATCTCTCTAGGCCCCAAAATTCTTACTTTTTATGAGCAAACTGTCACATACCCCAAGTATTGCTGTTTAACCTGCAATTGTTCCTGATTAGCTAATTAAAAGGCCTAAGCCTGGGAGGGGCAGAAAGAGGTGGGTGTGACCAAAGCTTGAGGGCTTTGGGAGAGAAGGATCTGGGAAAGAAGCAGGCAGGTACCAGAGGAAGAAGAGGAAAAGGATCATTATGGGATAGAAAGGAGCCACATGGGCCCAGAGGAGGAACTCTGAAGTTCCACAGGGAAAGAAATGGCCCTGATGAACAACCTTAGTAAGTATTTTGGGATTATGGTTGGGAGGTAGCCCAGATAGAAACTATTAGAAGCAGATGGTTATGGGATGGAGGCTGGGAGAACACGGAAGGTGGTTTAGGAGTTAATACCTGCCATGCCCCAGGTGAATTAAGGCTGTTCTAAAATATATCAGGTGTCTATGTTTTTTATTGATTGTGAAAGTGGATAACTAATACCACTGTAATAATTATAAGCCTAATAATAAACGTTTATTAAGCCTTATCATTTAACTAACACAGCAACAACTAGCCAGGTATGAAAGGAAGCTGACACTTTGAAAAGGTTTGACTTGGAAGGCTTACTTTGTGTTACAGTTTTAAGGGAAAAAAACTGTGGAAGAGTTGGCAGCTCTGAAGGCATTCCGGTGGCCGGGAGCCAAGGAATACCACAAAGTCACACCACACAACAAACTTTATCCAAGAGATTTTCTGGGGGAGACACAAGAGTGTGGCTGCCTCCTCTGCTCAGGTGAGCAGAAGCCAGGAGCTTAGCAGGAAATAGGGTTACATAGGGTGTCGGGGGGGGGGGAGGATGAGATTTCAAGCGAACCCCAGGGATTGGTGGGATTTATGATTCAGAGATTGGTGGGTTTGGGTAGGTTTCAAACATCAAAGTGGGCTCAGACTTTCACTCTACACATGTGAATTTGTATCAGCACAAATCCCAAAGGGAACAAACATAAAGAATAGGTTGTCAGCCGGGCGGTGGTGGCGCACGTCTTTAATCCCAGCACTCGGGAGGCAGAGGCAGGTGGATCGCTGTGAGTTCGAGGCCAGCCTGGTCTACAAAGCGAGTCCAGGACAGCCAAGGCTACACAGAGAGACCCTGTCTCGAAAAACAAACAAAAACAAAAACAAAAGAAAGAAGAACAAAGAATAGGTTGTCAGGTGCTAGAGTGGCTGCGTCAGTGTGCGGTGTAAGCGAGGGCAGGACACAGTGAAACAACTTAACTAGACTGCTACGTGAGTAGAAAGGAAGGTTTATTGGCGATCAAACTGCTAAGGAGGTTTGAGAGAAGAGCAAACTGGTGGAAAAGCAAGCAGACCCCATATGACAGTTAATATGCGGGGTGTCTTTGAACCAGATGCCATTGCCCAATGTAGTTCACCCTTGGAGTAGATTAAGTAAGAAACCCATCTTAGGTCTCTGTTTACCTAGTAGCAACCCTGCTTTCCTGGCCAAAGTCCTTTTGTGGGGGACAATTCCGTTAGCACCACCATTCTGAGGTGCTGCTGTAGATCCAACAGGCAGCCACAGCAACTTGAAGCAGAGAACAATCGCTCTGCTTGGGTGAAAAGCTGGAGATTCAGGTTACGCTGGGTTTTAATGTCTGCTTTTGTTTTGTTGAGACAGGGTTTCCCTGTGCAGCCCTGGCTGTCCTGGAACTCGTTCTGTAGATCAGGCTGGCCTCGAACTCACAGGGATGTACCTACCTGTGCCTTTTATTTTTTATTTTTTTGGAGACAGGGTTTCTCTGTGTAGCCTTGGCTGTCTTGGATTAACTTTGTAGACCAGGCTGGCCTCGAACTCACAGCCATCTATCTGCCTCTGCCTCCCGAGTGCTGGCATTAAAGGCGTGTGCTACCACGCCGGGCTCTTTACTTGTGCCTTTTGAGTGCTGGGATGGATTAAGAGCCTACCACCACCGCCCAGCTAGGGTCTGCTTTTTATACTATTGCTTTTCTAACCCAAGTAGTCTGACTGACAGTCCCCCCTCCACACACACAGCAAATCCTTTGTTCATACAAAGGCCTACTGTTTTGTACTTGGAATTTGATGACACTTTTTCCTTGAGGAGCAGTGTCCCTTTTCCCTTCCTCCTTCCTTTCCCTGAATTAAGACTGTGAGGCTGGACCCGAACCAATGGAGGATAAACATAGTAACCACCTGGGTCAAAATCAAACTCAAATACACTTCTTATCTCAAGGTTTGCTCCTCTGCTCTCCCAAGAACAGTCTTTTGATCTAAGAGTGAAGTTTGCCTTATGTAGACACTTTGTTGGAGTGGTGTCTTTTACTTTGTGTAGCATCTCTCTCTCTTGGTGACCCTAAAATTATTTCTAATAATACTGACTATTCGAATAGCTGCATTAATCTCTATTATCACCAGCAGTATATAAAGATTTCTCTTTCCTTGCATTCTTTGTTTTGTCTTTTTGTTTGTTTTTGTTTTTGTTTTGTTTGGTTTTTGAGACAGGATGTCTCTATGTTAGCCTTGGCTGTCCTGGACTTGCTTTGTAGATCAGGCTGGCCTCGAACTCACAGCGATCTGCCTGCCTCTCAAGTGCTGGCATTAAAGGCGTGTGCCACCATGCCCGGCTTTTCCTTGCATCTGTCACCATTTGTTGTCCTGATGATAGCCATTTTGACTGGAGTGAGATAGAACGAGTGTAATTTTTTGTTGTTGTTTTGTGTGTGCTTGATTCTTCTTGCTTGTGTGGTGTATGGGTGTGCCCAAACATGCCTGTGTGTGGAACCCGAGCTGAGTGTCAGATAATTTGCCCCTGTTGGTCTCCACTCTTTAAAGAATGCCATTGGAATTTCCATGGGGATGGCACTGAATCTGTAGATCACTTTTGGTAATGTGACCGACTTTAAAATATTCTGCTCATCAATAATTGGGGAATTGTGAGACTTTTCCTGGGGAGAGACATGCTCACCCCATAAAGAGACCAACAACACACCAAAGTAAGGGTTCTACAAAAGTCCAGCTTGGCAAATCAGTGAATTTATTAGGGGTTAGGAGTGTGTCTAAGGGGTTACTTATAGGAGCAGGGACAACTCAAAAACAGATGCATCGCTGAAAAGTCCACTCCTAAATAGGTAATAACTCATGAAACTTGCAACTCCAGTGATGGGATCATCTCCTTGTGTAAAGGTTGTCTTCGTGTTATTCGAATGTTGGTGTCTGCACCAGCAGAGAGTTAAATACAGGCCAGACTTTGGTATTGTTATTTTTCTGAAGCATCACCTCAGTGTTTTGTAACCATCTTCTCCATCACCTTCTAATTGGTTTAATAAATAGCTGAATGGCCCATAGCAGGCAGGAGAGGACAGGCAGGACCATCTGACAGAGATAGGGGAAAGAATCAGTCCCCAGGGGATTTGCAAGGTAGACACAGAGGAAGAAACAGGTGCTGGCACTGAGGAGAGGTACTGAGTCATGTGGCAGATTAGTCATGTGGTAGATTAGTATAAATGGGTGAATGAGAATAGTCTAAGCAAAGGCCAAGCTTTTACATTAATAAAAGATCTCCATGTCATTACTTGGGCATCTGCTGGTCAAGACAGTCAGGTGATAATTGGTGCCCAATGTGGGGCCCATTTGAATGATTATTAATTTATAAGATGTATTTATTATTTTAATAAGTCGTCAGTTTCTCTTTAACCAGCTTTATACCCAAATATCCACACAGAGAGACCAGGATCTGTTTAATTAGCCTACAGCACAATGCTGAGCAATACTTATTCTATCCTAAACTTCCAAGCTAGTATAGTTTCCTCCCATTCAGATTTCCCACATAATGCTTGGTTTTCACTCATGTCCTAGGTCCAGCTCATTCCTCCTGATATTTCCCAGTCCTTTCTATGTGCATCCCTCCTGCTCTTCCTCCTCTTTATCCCTCCCCTCACTAGGCCAGGATGTCTCACCCTATTCTCTGTATTGCTCACCATTGGCTAGTTAGCGTTTATTGGCAATACAGAGAACAAATGGTGACATGTTTACACAAACTTGAGAAAGGAGATACTTAGAATAAACATCACAATGCAGTGTCCTGATTGAAACCAGATAGTGGGGCAGAGAAATCAGCATTTGAATGAACAAGGGTAAACTCTACGCAGTCCACAAGAACATTATGCAAACATTATGCAAAAATATACCCAACCTTAGAGCCTGGGAGAATATTAGAGGTTACAATGGTGGTCATGAGAGAAAGAAGATGCTAAGGAGCTAGAACAGAGGAAGAGGGGCCAGAGGTATCAATAGTTTCCAAGATCAGTTTCCAGGTGAAGGTCAGAATGCTGAGGTACAAATGCTGGTTGAATGTGATGATGCCACCTTGGCACTGTGCTGCATGGCAGCTTTAAGTTCTTGGGACAAGGTGGAAGAAATAAACAATAGGTCTTGGACCATTTACTCAAATTATGCAAGGCCCAAAGGAAGTATTTACCGATCTATTCATTTTACAAATATTGACTTCAGCAGTAAATAGAAGGAGCCTCACATTCAGAAGTTAGGCAAGTGTTAATCAAATCTTCGGCTTTCAAAAATGCTAATTCTGGATAAAAGATAATTAGGCCTCTAAAAGCAAGATCAACACCAGTAGGTTAATGGATTAGAAATAGGGCTGATGTTGAATCTCATACTTATGATACAACTTTAATAGGAAAGGGAATCTCTAAAGGTTTTAAGGAAAATCAAACTGTCAAATGTCATGGCTGTGTCAGTCAAGGTCATTTCAAAGGGAATTGTAGGCAGAGCCAAGCTAACTCTGAAAGAAGGCCTGAGCCTTCTGGAGTATGTGGAAGGTGTGGCAAATGCCAGCATTGTACTAATGATTGCAGTTCATCAAGGGACTAACAAGGTAACCCCTTATTGGGAAATGCACTAGGAGGCCTTTGCAGGCCCCCAATATAAAATTTAAGTTGGTTGTTTCAGGTCAGCTGTGGAGAAACTCATCTACAGAGCAATTAAGCAGCACTTCTCTGGATAGAGCCATTAATAAGCCAGATAGCAAAGCCAGAGTAGCTCCAATATATAAAACAGAAAACAAATCTTTTGGCAAGCTGCTATAGATGATTAGAGGCCAAAACTAAAAGCACTTACAAATGATATTGAAATTGAAGGTTTGGTAGGCACAGGAGCTAATCTAACAAAAATTTCACAAGATTCCTGGAATCCAGCTTTGCCACTTCAAAAGGCATCTACATCGCTCCTAGGAATTGGAACGCTGTCTCAGGTAAAACAAAGTTTCAAATGGATTAAATGTAAGATCAGAAGATCAGCTGGGAAAATTAAGGCCATATGTGGCAGATATCGCCATACATTTATGGGGAAGAGAGATCTATTGCAACAGTGGGAAACACAGATTATTAGCATTCCTCTAACTTCAGATACAAGTTGTAAAGGAGAAAATATTCCTCAAAATGATATTTTAAAATGTCATCAAACAGTTGTTATCAAACAGTTACAGACTGTCCAGGCTGTCCAGAAGGAGGACACAGCAGAGGTTGGCTCTCCAAATTTTTATGGGAGGAGCCACTGCTGATAGGACACCAACAGCCTTACCATTAAAATGGTTAACCCACAAGGCTAACTGGGTAGAGCAATGGCCCTTAAATTAAAAAAAAAAAAAAAATACAGGCACTAGAACAGTTAGTCTAAGAACAGCTGAAGGCTCAACATTAGAAGAGTCTACTTTTCCTTGGCATTCTTCTGTATTTGTCAGTAAAAAGAAATCTGGAAAATGGAGGATGTTGACAGGCCTGAGAGCAACCAAAGTCATTCAATTTATGGGTTCTTTACAACCTGGAATCCTTTTAACTTTTTTGTTAATTAAGGCGTGGTCTATTATAGTAATTTATTTAAAAGACTGATTTTGTTTTTTGTTTTTCGAGACAGGGTTTCTTTGTAGCTCTGGGCTGTCCTGGACTCGCTTTGTTGACCAGGCTTGGCTTCAAATTTACATCAATCTACCTGCTTCTGCCTCCCGAGTGCTGGGATTAAAGGTGCGCACCACCACACCCGGCTAAAAGACTGATTTTTCGTACTGTACCTTTATAAGAATAAGATAGAAAAAATTTGATTTCACAGTGCCTACTTAGAGTAATTCTCACCCTGTTAAAATTATACCAATGGAGGGTCTTACCACAAGGAATGCTGAACAGTTCTACCTTGTGCCAATGTTTTGAACAATAGCTGTTAGAAATAATTCATAAACAGTTTCCTCAATCTATAAATTATCATTATATGGATGATAATGGTTGGCTGATTCAGACACAGATACCTTAGAAAGAAATGTTTGTTGAAACAAAGAGAATTTTGACATGGGGATTATAATTTGCTTCTGAAGAAAATACAAACAGGAGAGTCTGTTAATTATCTAGGATATAAGATAGGTCTATAGAAACAAAAGCTTTGATCACAGAAGTCTAAATCAGGAAATATCAAGTATTAACACTTAATGATTTTTTTTGTCTGTCTGTTTTTTTTTTTTTTTGAGACAGGGTTTCTCTGTATAATGGCCCTGGCTATCCTGAACTCTCTTTGTAGACTAGGCTGGCCTCAAACTCACAGAGATCTGCCTGCCTCTGCCTCAAGACTTCTGAGACTAAAGGCATGTGCCACCATTCCTGGCGCTTACTTAATGATTTTCAAAAAGTATTGGGAGATATTAATTGATCAAGGTCCACAATTGGATTGACTACTCAAGAGTTAAGTAATTTATTTTAAACCTTATAAGGTGGATTCAGATTTAAATAGTCCAAGAAAAGTATCAGATGAAGCTGAAAAAGAATTGGCTCCAGTACTTAAAAAAAAATTACAGCATGTACATGTGGATGGCTGGATCCAAAGCTGGATTGTATTTTAGTTATTTTGTCTTCTACACATTCTCCCATAGAAATTCTTATACAGAGAGAAGATAATATCTTTTTTTTTTTTTTTTGGTTTTTCGAGACAAGGTTTCTATGTGTAGCCTTGGCCATCCTGGACTGACTTTTGTAGACCAGGCTGGCCTTGAACTCACAACGATCCACCTGCCTCTGCCTCCCGAGTGCTGGGATTAAAGGCGTGTGCCACCACGCCCGGCTCTGAGAAGATAATATCTTAACATGGACATTTTTAGAACACAGAGTAAAAAATTAAAGACCTATATAGAAAAGGTTTTTGAATAGATTCTGAAAGGAAAATGAAACATTTTTTTGCATAGTTCATATTATAGGTATATCACACAATCTTGCAGAACAAGCAGTTATAGAAAGATCTAACTGTACTTTAAAAGATATGCATAATAAACAGAAAGGGGTAACAAAGACCCTCAGAGATAGATGACATAGTGATTTATTAACATTAAAAAATTTAAATGCTAATGAATAAAAAACCATCTCCAGAGAGACATTGGATTGTGTGTGTGGGAATACTGAATTAAATCATATTTTTTTTCCGAGACAGGGTTTCTCTGTGTAGCCTTGCCTGTCCTAGACTCACTCTGTAGGCCAGGCTGGCCTCAAACTCACAGAGACCCACCTGCCTCTGCTTCCCGAGTGCTGGGATTAAAGGTGTGCGCCACCACGCCTGGCCCAGTCTATATATTTTAAAGATGTGTTAACTTCAAAATGGAAACCAGGAAATGTGTTGTGTTGGGGAAGAGGACATGCTTTGTTTCAACAGGAAATGAAAAGCTGAGGATTTCTTCAAAATTACTAAAGATCAGATTTGGCCAGGGGTGAAATCCTGAAAATCTTGGCTGCAGACATGAAGGAAGAAAGCACAAACAACAACAAAACAGGTGATGTGGATGCTGATCTATACAAGGGAACAGCTCTGAGACTGGCGGAGACATGAATGTCCAGTAGCCAATAAATCTTGTTGCCTGCGGAGTCCTCAGGACATACCATTCTACGGCATCCTTTCAGAGAGCATGGATGGAGATTTATATTACAACATAAATGGTCTTATAAAGCTTATAGATACCTTTCATCCCAGAGAGTGGAGAATAATCTTTAGCTAATTTGTATACACCACACATTTCATATATGCTTTTATGCAGAAATGTATGTTACCTTCAAAACTTTGTATGTTTTCAGAACAAAAAGACCAGACACCAATGAAGACAAGATGAGCAGCCAAGGTGATCCAGCCTCACAGACTGCCTTAATTACTGTTTCTTTAAAAAAAAAAAAATCTGCATCCAGAACAACTTCAAAATGGCCAGCTAAGGTGGTCCAGCCTCACAGGCTGTTCCATCCAGGTCTTCAGCTAAGCCCTGCACGTTTCCATCCCACAGAGCCTGGCAAACAATGTTACAGCTAGCTCTCCTAGGACTCGGCTGATGTCTCAGTTCTCTCGAGGTCCCCCAAAATGCTATTCTCCCCCCACGACACACAGCAGAAAGCAATTTTAAGTAAGTGACGCCGCCCCCCCCCCCATTTCAAGAGATGGAGTGGGGTAGATGTTTTTGGTCATTTGATGGGTGATGGATGTTGTCATTTAAGGGGGGAGGTTGGTTGCAAGTTGTTAACGGTCTTGGTCGAAACAAAGTAAAGGAAGTTAGATTCAGGAATTTCTTTTTCTCCTCTCTTCTGTTCTTTTTTCTCTCTTATCTAGTGTTACTGGGAAGGTGGGTGAAGGGGATGAAAAGAAAAAAAAAGGGGGGATATAGGAATGATAGGATAAAAGGGAAAATTATTGAGTCTACTTTTAGACTAAAAAGTAATTACAAATCTCAAATATTTTACATTGGTATAGATTATTGTATATTGATACAAGTTTAAGGCTATATTTTGCTACAACATTATATATCTTAACTCTTGTTTTAGATATTGTACCTATGCAACTCATTTAAAAATGTAATGTAAAAGTTCTAGTCCTTGAAATTTACTTTTACAAATTGTTTAGGGTAGTTAAGAAATGCAAGTTAGTCGCCTTTAACAATCAAAACTGTAGTCTTATTAGTCACTAGTTTAGTTAATCATAGAAATAAGCTTTATTTTTGCCTCCCGTAGATGTTCTCAAATACTAAGTTTAGATAGTAAATAGCTAGAAACAAGCAACATTTACCTATTCAAATACACTTCAGTAGATAAATGGTCTTCAAACAATGCGGAAATCTACAGAACATGGCATTTAAAGATGTTTTAATAATGAAAGGCTTTTTTTTTTTTTGACAGTGAGACACATCTTCTCCTGGCACCAACCCCATACCACTTCAAAGTAGATGATGGGCATCAAAGAACCTCCACGTGGAGTTTGCCTCAAATGTGGTAAAGCTAACTGCTGGCCCAAACACTACCCTTGTCCCAACTGCTGGCGTGCTGTCCAAACTGTGGACAAGTAAGACACAGTCAACTGCTGAGCTTTGCCAAGACAAGGTAGGCCAATCCTTCATAATTCCTGCTTCATTGAAAAGTCTGTCAGATATTCTGGGCCTGTAGGCTGAAAATATGGATGCTCCAACATTGCAGAGGAATCTTGGGTGACTGTCCTGGTGGCCAGAAGTCTCTGTCACTTTTATAGTTTTGTGAGCTGTTTTTCTGCACTTCCTGTTTATTCAGGTAATAATCCTTTTCAGGTCTCTGATGGGATTGAAGGCTTAGATGGTTATAGTCTCATAATTAAGCTTAAATTGTTTAGGATTAAGAATTTAAGGTCTAAAAAGATATTTGTAAGCTGATAATTGCAAGTTATGATAGAAAGTGATATAGGTACAGAACTTTGGACTCATCAAGATAGGACAGATAGTGGAGTACTTTCTCCAAGGTTTCCAAATACAAGTGGACTAGACACTGTGAATGTAATTCTTATCTGATAGTTGTAATATTTGTTCTTATTGTATATAGGGTTTTTGTTTTGTTTTGGTTTGGTTTGGTTTGGTTTTTTGAGACAGAGTTTCTCTTTGTTATCTTGGATGTCCTGGACTCACTTTGTAGACCAGGCTGGCCTCAAACCCATGGTGATCCACCTGCCTCTGCCTCCCAAGTTCTGGTGTTGAAGGCATGCACCACCATGCCTGGCATATATAGTTTATTGATGTTGGAGAAAGACCCTTTTATTGGACTAAAAGGGGAAGATGTTGGGATGATCTCCTGGTGCACTGCGTAAAGATTGTCATTGCATTATTATTCAAATGCTGATGTCTGCACTAGCAGAGAGCTGAGAACATGCCAGACTTTGGTATTGCTACTTTTAGGAAGCATCACCTCAGTGTTTTGTAAGCATCTTCTCCATCACCTTCTGACTGGTTTAATACAGAGTTGAATGACCTAGAGCAAAGTAGAAGAGGACGCGCAGGCTATGCAGCAGGTTAGGAACTCGGGGAAAGAATCACACCTTGGGGATTCTCCAGCCAGACCCAGAGGAAGAAACAATTGCTGTTGCTGAGGAGAGGCAATGAGCCATGTGGCAGAGCGTAGATAAGTGTAAACAGGTGAACTTAAGTTATATGAGCTAGTTGGAAACAAGCCTAAGCTAAGGCCAAGCTTTCAAATAAATAAAAGGTCTCCACGTCATTTCTTGGGTGGGTGGCTGATCAAGACTGTCAGGTAATAGACCATGTCTAGGTGCCATTCACTGTCATAGGCAGCTGGCTAGTGAGACCCTCCTCAGGGCTACTCTGCCTCTTTTCCCCCATCGAGTTTTCTCCTCCTATAATCTTGGAGGGAAGACCTGTGATTCATGTTAGTTTCTGGAACTTCTTGAGATTTGTGAATTGTGTACTATCTGTGTCTGAGGAGCCTCTCCCCTCCTTCATGGTATGAATGTTTCAACTCGGAAGAAACTGCTACACAACAGAGCTACATCTTCCAGTGTCTTCAAGTTATTTAGTATTTTAAAGTTAGTGCAGAAGTCTGTCACTTCTTTTGTTAGGCTTATTTTTAGCTGTGCCTGTGTGCTTGTTTGCTTGTCTTTCAGGTATGGTGAATGAAAATTTCTTCCTCTATGTATTTATAATTGGTATATAGTAAGACTATTGATTTTTTGCATATCTATTTTGTATCCTGCTACATTGTTAAAAGTGCTTGTTGGTGTACTCTTTAGGGACTATTAAGTATATCATGTGTACTTTGGGATATTTTGGCCTCTTCATTTCCTATTTGTTTCCAGTTCTCATTGTTTTGGCTAACGTTTCAATCAGTATGTCAAGTGAAAGTGCAGGTGCAACAACCTTGCTTCATTCCTGATTTTAGAGAAAATTCTGTTTTTTCCATTGAATATGATATTGGCTGTATTTTGTTTGTATATATGTCACCATACATTCCTTCTTTTCCCTAATTTTTTTAGAGTATTGTTTTTTCAAGACAGGATCTCTCTGTGTATCCTTGACTGTCTTGGACTTGCTTTGTAGACCAAGCTGGCCTCGAACTCACAGAGATCCACCTGCTTCTGCTTCCTGAGTGCTGGGATTAAAGGTGTGCACCACCACGCCCGGCTAGAGTTTTATATTTTATGAATGTGTAGCATGTACTTTTCAAATCTATTTTAGTTTAGGCTTCTTATACCTCTACCTCCCTTCCAACAACCCCCAACAATAGGTAGGAGAGAATAAAAGTTATTGGGGAGAGGGGGCAGAGCGCTCTCCTTAGCTACTTCTGGTTGGTTAGGGCCATCAGGTTCTTTGGGAAATATCAACCTCAGTTGTAAGGATATCCAGCAGTCCAGCTGACCAGCAAACAGCAAATGAGCCAGGAGCCTTCTTCCTCCTTGAAGCATCCTCCCTCTGTCCCCTTCTCTCTCTCTCTCTCTCTCTCTCTCTCTCTCTCTCTCTCTCTCTCTCTCTCTCTCTCTTTCTCTCATTCTCTCGGATCATTTCTTTTTTTAAAAATTATTTATTGTGTATACATTTTTCTGTCTGCACGCCAGAAAAGGGCACCAAATCTCATTATAGATGGTTGTGAGCCACCATGTGGTTGCTGGAAATTGAACTCAGAACCTCTGGAAGAACAGCCAGTGCTCTTAACCTCTGAGCCACCTCTCCAGCCATTGGATCATTTCTTGGAGCATCCTTTTCCTCTCCCTGGGCTCTGGTATTTATACCCTCTCCAAGTCTTCAGAATTCCGCTAACTGCAGCTGGAAAAGACCATGCCCCTCTCTGAGCTGCATGAGGCTGTTACCAGCTTCAGACAAACTAAAAGCAGCCCCACATCCCACACTTGGGAATAAAACAAAAAACCTGCTTACATAACATAACTGAGTTTTTAAAGAAACCAAAACTTCCACTACAGAAATGTTAAATTTTGCCAAGCACTTTATGCTTTTATTGAGATTATCATTTGATTTGCCTATTTGTCATATAGTTATGTTTATCAAAGCATCCTCATGTCTCTGGATTCAATGCATTGTTGAATTCAGTTTTTAAGTTTACAATTAAGAGCTTCCATGTCGGTGTCATCAGTGATACAGTTTGGTTTTGTTCTGTTCTTATGAGGGCAACACTAACCTCAGAGTGGATTTGTATTCTTGGAAGGCACAGAGTTCAGTGAATTTGTCTAGTCTTGGGCTTTTTGTTGTTGTTGTTGTTGTTGTTGACAGACTGTTTTCAGCTTTGACCTTTAGTTTCCCAGATCATTACAGATTAAGAAACCCCCCCCATGCACACACACACATACACACACATGCACACACACACACACACACATATACATACATCACACACATATAAAGTTGTGTGTGTCTGGGTGGTGTGTACTCATGAATGTGCACACAATTTTCAGGAGTTCTCTCCAGTGACATAGACAAGCTAAGGAAAAAAGAAAAAAAAAAAAAGAATAATCTGGTGCTATCACTTTAAATGTCTGGTTTTTTTTTTTTTTTTGTGGTCTTTTTTGCTGTTGTTTTCCATTTAATATTCTGTAGTTTAGAGGTACTGATGAATATAAAAAGAAGGCCAAACTGGGAATGGTGGTGTACACCTTTAAGCCCAGCACTTGAGATAGAAGCAAGGGGAATCTCTGTGAATTCCAGGACAGCCTGGTCTACACAGTGAGTTCCAGGACAGCCTGGTCTACACAGTGAGTTCCAGGACAGCCTGGTCTACACAGTGAGTTCCAGGACAGCCTGGTCTACACAGTGAGTTCAAGGACAGCCTGGTCTACACAGTGAGTTCAAGGACAGCCTGGTCTACACAGTGAGTTCCAGGACAGCCAGGGCTGCATAGTAACACCCTGTCTCCAAATAAATAAAAGGGAGGCCAAAGGAAATATTTAAAAGGAGAATACTTGTTGAATTTTTCAGTTTGAACGTTCCTATCCGCATGCACATACAAATTGATTATTACAAATTGTATTATTGTATTGTATTTGTTTGTTTGTTTGTTTGTTTATTGAGACAGGGTTTCTCTATTTAGCTCTGGCTGTCCTGGAACTCACTCTTTAGACCAGGCTAGCCTCGAACTCACAGAGATCTGCCTGCCTCTGCCTCCTGAGTGCTGGGATTAAAGGCGTGCACCGCCACCACTCTGTTGGTATAGGTTTTAGAGCAGTTGATGATCCCAAATCCACGCAGGGACTGTGTACATACTGGTGAAAGCAGCTCCTCTGTCAGCTTGATCCTACTTGATCATGAGTGCGTCCACAACCTTATTAATTTATAGGTATCTGAAGGTGTGCCTTTAAAATCAAATGTTGCTTCTTCTACTACACCCAAGGAGAAAAATGAAAAGACAATGATAAATATCTCTTGTCATTGAAAGCTACAATTACGGGGTTAACATGTAAAGATCATTAGCTCTCTGAGTACTTCTTCTTGTTCTTATTCATAAACCTCATTTATGTTCATTAACAGCTCTAAGGCTCTTGCTGGAATATGAACTTGCCTGGGATCTGGGAGTCAACAAAAAAATAGGAAATGTTACAAAGTGTGTGTGTGTGTGTGTGTATGTGTGTTTATGTCTGTGTGTATATGTATATACATACACACATATATAGTTTTATCTTTGATAAAAGGGTTAAATACTTTAGATAATGATAAATCATATATATTATAAATTTTGTCCTAAAATAGACTATAACAATGGACAAAGTAAAAACGTAAAGCCAAGTCACAGAAGGCCTGAATGCATGGTTTATGGCAAATGGACTTGAGGACAATACACTTACCGATTAGCTTATTAATGTTTCTAAGGTTATAGTAATTTATTCTTGTTAGAAAACCTGTCTTAAATGTCTAATCACTTACATCTTTGTTAGCTTCGTCCAACTTTGACCATTTCGATCCTTATGAACGTCTTGTGAGAACCCCTCTCCTATAGTTACATTCTTCATGATGCAACGGGGCTTGCTTGATAATGCCAGATGCTGATATTCCTGAAATATCACTTTATATATGAGAATTTCTAAGTAAATCAAAGTGCCAGTTTTGAGAAAAATAAATTCTAAGAAGGAATAAAACCACTTTTCACGTTTTAGACATAATAAACATTGGAATAGCTTCCTTCCCTCTTTAAGGGTTTTTGACATCACAACTGACAACATAAAATTTATATAATACTTGAAAGACATAAAGTTAATCTACTGATCCACTGAACATTTAGATTTTATAACGGCACACTATAAAAGAATGAGGAAAATAAGCCTCCCAGCCCCTTCAAGGTTTATATTTTTAGTTTGAAGTTTATTTTGGTACTAAAAAATAACTTAAGTTAAAAAAAATTGTTATTTCATAAGGTTCTCAACCTTAATACAGTTTCTAGTTTTGTAGTGAATTGTTGAGACAGAGGTAACTAAGACATGAGTTAACAAATATCTTCAGTATATCTAAAACTATGTTTATAATTATGTCAAATGCAAATGTTATTTATGTACAGAGACGAGATTGCAGGAAGAGCCCAGTTTCTATTTCCCACTCTATAGACTTCTGTGTATGTTGTCAAAATGTCAAAGTGAAGCCTAAAGCAGGAAAAGTTTAACAAGTTTGAACGTGAGCTTGGTTCTTGCTAATCTGAAGTAATAGGTAGAGTCAAGAATTAAAAAAAAAACCCCGCAAAAATAAGACCTGGTTATGGAGAAGCACTTACTTCAATAAAATGGGTTGACTTTTCAATATATATAGTCCATAAGAGTAATTAGTTGGTGTGCGTGCATGTAGGACATCCCTGGCTCAGGTGGTACCCTCTCCCTTGGATGGACACAGACTCCATCAGAGTGAGCTGCATGCCAGCCTCCATACAGGGTATGGGTGCAGGGACATAGGACATCAGAGTCTGTCGCTCCTGTGCCTGGCTAGCAGGCAGACTGTGGAACAACCTCCCCCTTATCTTCAGAGAAGATGATTGCTCCTCGGGTCTCACACAGCAGGGGCATGGATTCTTTTGCCTATTGGAGGATCTTGGAGTTTGTACCCACATCCTAAATGTCTCAAGCAATGGAGAGCAAATAGCAATTACTCACCAGCCGGAGTCTCCCGTTCTGACATACGATGGCGGTGTTAACAGTGAACCTGGACCTAAGCCTGACACCTGACTGGGATGGGGCCTGCACGCCAGGTCCGTTTGGCTACATCCTGTATTCTGGTCTTCACTTCTCCTCTTAGCACAGCTAATCCCGTGGCTGAGAGGTCGATACCTGATGCTATGAGGGGATGTCCACATAAATATAATGCAGCGACTCTGCTGTAGGCCGTTCAGCACAGTAGGATGAACTATGGACACTCATTTCAACACTAAGCTTGTTATGGATGGACCACGCCTGGGTAAGGGCATAACACTTATGAGTAAGAAGAGACCTGGACTAGAGCTTTTTGGAGTCACCTTCTAGGGACAGTGGACTCATCACCCCTGTGCCCACCACACCTGGAAGTGGGTTGGTCAATGCGCAGTGGGAGTTTGAGGAACCCTGCGGCCCTGCTCCCATTGCTAACTGGGAAGCCAGTGCGCCCATGCCTGGTAAATGCTTGAGGAATTCAACAGGGGATCCCAGTGCAGTGTCGTCTTCCCTTTGGGCTCAGGGTCCTGTTGACTTTAGTGTTTTCTGTAGAGCTAGCCACCACGGCTCCCAGAGTGCAGCCTGGTTATTAACATGGCTGTACCTAGGAATAGCAGTTATGTGACGGCAGTTGTTTGCTTTCTCCAGTGATTCATGGCTGGGCATGGTCTCAGATAACATCTTGCCCTTGTGTGGATGGCAGATGGCATGGATAGTCTCCTGGGAATAAAATAGGGCCTTAGGAGTCTGCCGTGAGTGAATATGCCGATAAATCTGCAACAATATGTGCACACTGAAAGAGGATTTTCCCAGTGCCAGATACAAGGGCCATCCAAATGTTTTAGAAATACCAAGATCAGAGTGAGCTCAGCATCTTTCATATGTCTAGATGGAGGGGATCTTCCCACACAAGAGCAACAGGTACAAGAACTCAAATGGAAAGATGTTGTATTATCAGTACAGGGTCCGTGTTGCTTACAAAGCCTCAGGGGAAAGATTTACGGAAATTTAAAACAAACGCTATATAATCGCATCACTGTCCTGACCTCCAGACAAAAAGATGCTGAAGCAAGTTGTTTCTAGCTAAGAACCAGGCACATACAGGCCTCCATATTCTGTGTGGAACATGGGCCTATCAGCGCCTCCCTCCTAACTGGACAGGACATTGTACTCTGCCTTACACAAGTCCACAGCTGATACAGCTCAACTTAGCCCACGTCTCACTTTATTAGTAGGAGCCCCTGGCAGGATTAAAAGAGCTGTTTTCATCCCCTTAGCAGCGGGGCTGGGAGGCCCGAGGATGAGAGGGACCACATCTTCAGACGTACACTGCAGTGATCTGTCTAGCTGTACAGGTCAGGAGACAGGCAGCTGAAGCTTTAGGACAACATAGAGCCCTTGGGGACCCCAGTTCTGAAGCAGTCTTGGGGAGCAGAAGCCTAAATCTGTGAACAACAGAGAAGGAAGCACTGCGTTCTTAAAGGGCCAGTGCTGCTTAGTGCTGTAGGGGGAATAGTCAGAGGTTGGTTAAACAGCTGAAAGCCTGAAATTAGGAATCGAGGTTACTGCCTCTAGCAAGGCCTTTCCTCTGGGTGGTTTTGAGTCTGCTCTTTCCACCTTGCATCTTATACTGCCCAGTCCAGTTCATTATTTCACAGAAGTTACAAAGTTTCAAATGGTGTCAATTCTGAACCCAACCAACCAGGAGAAGCCAGGATGCCTAGCCCTGATGCATCAGAAATCTAAAGTTGTAGCTTATATGAAATTAATTGACTCCAAAAAGAAAGCAGTGAAGGAGAGGAAAAAAAAAAAAAGAGAGAGATAGCAAGTCTTACATTAGTGTGATGAATAAGACAGAATAAGCCGGGTGTTGATGGTGCATGTCTTTAATCCCAGCACTTTGGAGGCAGAGGCAGACGGATTGCTGTGAGTTCGAGGCCAGCCTGGTCTACAAAGCGAGTCCAGGACAGCCAAGCACACAGAAACACTACCTCAAAAAAACCAAAACTAAAATAAACAAAAAATTTTTTGGTAAGAGACAACAGAGCTGAGCCATTGACTTCCACTTTTGTAAACGAGCTTGCACTTTTCTTCTGAAATGAGTAACACCTGCTTCGCCCTTGAGACGTGACTACCAATATCCCCTCACAAGGCAAGTTCTGTTTGCTAAGGATAAAACTGTCTTAACTAGAAACCTGCAAATTTCAACCTCTAGTAAATTTGCTTAGCTCCAGGACAAATCTCCTTTGGGAGAGGGAATAAAGACCACTCTAATATGGTCACAAGGTTCTAAGAATGCATAACCTCACATAAGCCAGGAGACACTTCTCGACATGGCTGGGCCTCTCTTAGCAATAGCTGGAAGCTACAGCTGTGGGCTAATTAAAGTTTTCCCATTATCTCCCAAGTCTGGTGTGTGGAAATGCCTCCATATGTGGGCAAGCCTGTATGGCATTTCCTAATTGATGATTCACTGTTGAGGGCCCAGCCTTTGATGAATAGAGCCATCCCTGGGCTGGTGGTTTTGGGTTGAGAAAGCAAGCTGAAGCCTGGTGTGGTGGTGCACATCTGTACACCCAGCACTCAGGGAGGCAAAGTCAGGCAGATCTGAGTTCGAGGCCAGCCAGGTCTACAAAGTGAGTCAAGGAAAGCTAAGGCTACACAGAAAATCCTTGTCTCAAAAAAGAAAGAAAAAAAGAGAAAAGAAAAGAAAAGAAAAGCAGGCTGAACAAGCCAGTAAGCAGCACCCCTCCATGGCCTCTGCATCAGCTCCTGCCTCCCGGTTCCTGTCCTGACTTCCTCCAGTGAACAGTGAAGTGGGAGAATAAGCCAAAAAAACCCTTTTCTCCCCAAGCTGCATGGTGTTTCATCACAGCAACAGTAACCCTGACTAAGAAGGCTGGGCCTCCAGCATCTACACCATGTAGGTTCTGGGGATGGATCGAGTTCGGGTTGTGAAGTTTGGCAGCTTTACCTACTGTGTGATCTTGTTGCTCCTCACTATAAGCCTTGATTTAAATTTTGGTAGGTCATATGTTTCTAGGATTTTTTTTTTTTTTGTTTAATACGCATTCTTATTGATCACATCTCCTCCCAGCACAAATACGTTATAAGATGGATAAGCTTTTTAAGAAAAATTTGTTCACTTTACATCTCAATTGTAGCCCCCTCCCCCATCGCCTCCTGGTCTCACCCTCCCTCCCTCAACCCCCCTCCCCCTAGTCCTCAGAAAGGGGGAGCTCTCCACCCCTGTCATCTGATAGCCTATCAAGTCTCATCTGGACTGCCGGTATCCTCTTCCTCTGTGACCTGGCAAGGCTGCCCCACCAGGGATAAGCGATCAGTGAGTGGGCATCAGAGTCCATGCCACAGGCAGCCCCTACTCTCCATATTAGGGGTCCCACAAGGAGACTACATCTGAGCAGAGGGTCTAGGTCCTCACAATGTGCATCAGTCTCTGCAGCACTCTCCTCGTCCTGGATTTGTTGGCTTCATTGATCTCCTTGTGGAGCTCCTATTCCTTCCAGGTCCTTCTATGCCAACTCTTCCATAAGACTCCCTGCACTCCACCCGAGTTCGGTGGTGAGTCTCGGCATCCGTTTCCACCCCCTGCTGAGTGGAGTCTTTCAGAGGACCTCCGTGGGAAGCCCTGTCCTTTTCCTTCTCTTCAACTGCTTCCGGTGTCCATTCTATTTGCCCTTCTGAATGAGAACTAAGCATTCTTCCTAAGCATCTTCAACAAATCGTCCAGGTCTAACTGGATGTCTACGTGTAGAAAAATGTGTCACCTTGCACAAAGCTAAAGTCCAAGTGAATTAAAAGACCTCAAGGTAAAACCAGACACACTAAATCTGTTAGATAAAAAGTGGAAAGGAGCCTAGATCTCATTGGCACAGGAGACAACTTCCTGAACAGAACACTAATAGCTCAGACTCTAAGATCAACAATTAAAAAATGGGACCTCATGAAACTGAAAAACTTCTGTAAGGCAAAGGACACTGTTAACAGAACAAAACAACAGCCATAGACTGGGAAAAGATCTTCACCAACTCTACATCTTACAGAGGGCTACGATCCAAAATATATAAAGAATTCGAGAAATTAAACACCACCAAACCAAATAATCCAATTAAAAAATGAGGTACAGAATTAAACAGAATTCTCAACAAAGGAATATCAAATGGCTGAGAAGCACTTAAAGAAATGCTTAACATTCCTAGTTATTAGGGAAATGCAAATCGAAACAACTATGAGATTTCAGCTTATAGAATGGCTAAGATCAAAAACTCAGGTGACAGCACATGCTGGTGGGGATGTGGAGAAAGGGGAACACTCCTCTATTGCTGGTGGGAGTGCGAACTTGTACACCACTTTGGAAATCAATTCGGCGCTTTCTCAGATAATTGGGAATAGTGCTACCTCACGACTCAGCTATACCACTCCTGGGCATATACCCAAACATGCTCCACTACACAAGGACACTTGCTCAACTATGTTCATAGTAGCCTTATTTGAAATAGCCAGAATCTGGAAACAATGCAGATCCCTCAACAGAAGAAAGGATAAAGAAATTGTGGTCCATTTACACAATGGAATACTACTCAGCTATTAAAAACAAGGAAATCTTGAAATGTGCAGGCAAATGGATGGAACTAGAAATGATTACTCTGAGATAACCCAGACCTAGAAAGACTCTCGGTATATATTCACTGATAAGCAGACATCAGCCACATAATACAGAATAATCACACTACAATACAAAAGAAGTGTCTAGGAATTTATCCATTTCTTTCAGCTTTTCAGAATGTGGGTTTTTTCCCTTTATTTTTAAATTTTTTTGAGACAGGGTTTCTCTGCATAGCCCTGGCTGTCCTGGAACTCTCCAAACTAGGGGATCCCCCTGCCTCTGATTCCTGAGTGCTGGGATTTAGGGTGTGTGCCATCTGGATTTCATTAGTATCCGTTGTAATGCTTTCTCTTTCATGTGGTTTTGTTAATTTGAATCTTGTTTGATTAGTATACCCAAGGGCTGGTCGTCAACTTTATAAAAAAATTCACTTGAAAACTTGTTCTTGTACCATTTTTGGTCTCCACTATTAATTCCTGTGATGATATTTATTCTCACTTGGATTTTACGTCCTCTCCTAATACCATGAGGGCACATCATTAGGTTATTTCGTTTCCTCAATACTTTACTGAAAAATGTTTCATGCATGCTAGGCAAATGATCTACCTTGAGCTACCCTAGTTCTTAAGTTTTATTTTCATGTAGCCTCATCAAGTTGCCCAGGATCACCCTTTATTTGTGATCCTCCTACATTAAGCTCCTAAGCAGTTGGGATAATTACAAGGCCTGGTTTGAATTCTGAGTTTACTTTTCTAATGTAAACATATTTATAAACTTTCTTCTTAGAAATGTTTTTGTTGGGCCAGAAAGATAGATTATTGGGTTTATGCTAACTTGGACAACTCAATTTGGATCTCCAGGACCCACTTGGTGAAAGAATACTCCATTCATATATATCTGCTTCCATAGTGGTACTACATAGTGCTCATCCTCTCTAAAACTAAAACAAGAAATACCTTCTTCCAAATAGTTCTGCTAGGCTGCATTTTCATTTCTTCTAGTTAAAAATTCCCTTGACCATTTTTAAAAAAATGA
Source organism: Acomys minous (assembly GCF_964271855.1). Taxonomy (NCBI): domain Eukaryota; kingdom Metazoa; phylum Chordata; class Mammalia; order Rodentia; family Muridae; genus Acomys; species Acomys minous. The sequence goes on from NC_140495.1 coordinate 22,057,761, forward strand.
TACAGTGATTACACTGATCACATGGTTTAATATCTATGTACTTGTATAGTCTATGTTAATATCTCATCCAAAAACAGTGAATTGTGCCTTCTCAGCAGCCCATTTAGGCCAAGTCTTTTTTGTTTTTGTTTTTCAAGACAGAGTTTCTTTTGTAGTCCTGTCTGTCCTAGACTTGCTTTGTAGACCAGGCTGGCCTTGAACTCAGAGATGCGCCTCTGCCTCCCGAGTGCTGGGATTAAAGGGGGTGTGCCACCACGCCCAGCTCATGCCAAGTCTTAACAACAACAAAAAAGTAAAAATTTATTAGATTGTAGAGTGGTTAATAATAGAAATCAGTATGTAGGTATGTTAAATCCCTTAAGGTCCAACTTAACTAGGGTTTTTCTTTTCTAGATCTGCTTACTCATTAATCTGAGGTACTGATCTCACCATGACAGCCCTTTTTTCAGCAGTATCTATGAAAACGAGTGCTTAAACATTTGGTAGATTTTAGTATAACCTTTATTATTTTTATTTTTTTTCCTAGTTTTGGTTAAGAGTCTTCTTTATTAGTATAGCAACATAACTGCTCCAGCTTGTTTTTCAATTTCCGTTTGCTTGACACTGACATCTATTCTTTGTACTTTTCAGTGTCTTTGCTGGCATGTTTATCTATCTTCTCCAGCACTTTGGGGGCAGAGGCAGGTGTATCTCTGAGTTTGAGGTCACCCTGATCTACAGAGTGAATTCTAGGACAGGCAAGGCTACCCAGAGAAACCCTGTCCTGAAAAACAATTAACAACAAAAACATTCTGTCGTTTTTGATTTGAGTGTCTTAGTTAGGGTTTCAATAGGTGTGATAAAACACCATGCCAAAAGCAGCTTGGGAAGGAAAAGGTTCATTTTCCCCTTAGAGTTTCTATCACTGAAGGAAGCCATGGCAGGACATGCAGCTTAGGTTGTGGAGTAACGATCTGATTGGCTTCCCCCGTGGCTGCTCAGCCTGCTTTCTTACATTATTCTGAACTACCTGCCCAGAGATGGTACTATCCACAATGAACTAGGCCCTCGGCCATCAATCCCTGATGGAGGCATTTCTCAACTGAATTTCTTCCCACATGACTCTAAGAAAATTTCCATGTAAGGTTATTGAGAGAAGTTTGTATATTTCTCTAATTTTGTTGCTGCTTTCTCTCTTCATATTCGAGGTTTGCTGAAGTTTGTGTTCTTGAGAGGGTCAAACTGTGTGCGCGAAGGTGCTCACAGAAGCCTGAAGACTGTCAGATTCCCTAGACCTGGAGTTAGTTGGTTGTGGGCCACCAAACATGGGTGCTAGAAAGTCAAAGCTGCTCCTCTGACAAGAGCAGCAAGCACTCTTCAACTGCTGAACCATGTCTTCAACTCCCCAGATGTGATTCTTTAGTTCTCCTTTATCAGTCCTCTGTGAAACTTACTCCTTCTTGTGCTTTGCTCCTGTGTAGGATTTACATTTCTTCTGCCTTGTTGGCTTGGTGGTCATGAATTGCTTTAGTTTGTGCTTGTTTTGAAATGTCTTTATTTCTTCATCAATCGTAATAGATAAGGACTGGATATAGACATTTTGACTTTGAAGTTTTGAAATCTGTTAGTCCATGCTTTCTAGGTGTTTTAGAATTTCTGGTCAGGTCTAATGTGATGGGTTTGCCTCTGCAAGCAAGTCTGCATTTTCCTCTTGCTGGTTTTGATAGCGTTTGTTTGTTTGTTTGTTTTTTGTTCTGTAGGCATGGCATTTTAATTTTGTAGTGGAAATAGTCTTCTCCAATTATACTGAATTGGGGTTTGAAATGCTGCTTGCATTTCAAGATACATTTTTTAGATATGAGAAGTTCTTTTGTTATCCTTTCATTGGGTATTTCTTATGTTTTTCATCTCTGCTGTCTTGCATTCCATGGATCTTCAGTTTTAGACCCAGCTTTAGTGAGGAGTCTAGCACAGTCCATATAATACATCTAATGTTCCCTTAATGATGGACTCTTACCTGGGTACCAGGACAAAGAATGACAAAGGTCACACCTCAGATTTACAAGCCTGTCTGTCCCAAATGAAAAATACCTGTAGATCCAGGATAGCCAGGACTACACAGAGAAATCCAAAAATCAACCAACCAACAGACAAAAATTATAGAGAAAACCACATTTCAACATAGGTCTCCTTCTTGGTTGCCCTGTTAATTTATCTCCCATGTCCTTGCCTTTTCCCCACTGGCAATTGGGCTACTAAATGACTCAGACCAAAGGATGTGACCAAGCCATAAACAGTGTATGTTGAGCTTTTCCTTCAGAGGGAGGCCTTATACCAATAGCAAAAGAAATTTTCACTTCTGCTGGATTGCAAATCTTGGCAATTGCCAAAAGGCTATGCTATGAGCAAGCACACATGACCTGAGGTAGGAGGAAATCTGTTCTGAAAGGCCTGATCCAGAACTGCTTTTAAGAGGATGTGGCCTTGTCATTCTTCGTAAGGAAACTTGAGCAATTAAAGAAAACTTGTGAACAATTCTTAATTTTTTTTTCTTAAAAATAAAACATCACAGTCAGGCATGGTAGTAGATGCATTTACTCCCAGCACTTGGGAAGCAGAGGCAGACAGATCTGTAAGTTTGAGCCCAGCCTGGTCTAAAGTGAGACCCTGTCTCAAATAAAACAAAACCCACCTATACCACTATCATTTAACAAATTATCAGAAAGAACTAACTCTCAAGGGCAGCAGGAAAGGAAACAGTCTCCTTAAACCTTGCTCAGGAGCAACGACAGGATAAGCACCACAAGCCTGATTTTGAATAGTTTATTAAAGGAAAGGTGAAGCATCGTTTCAAATTGTACAAAAGGAAAAAAAAAACCTTCATTGCAAATGTACAATTTACAGAATTACTAGCAAAACCAATCAAGGAGACACTGAAAATACAAAATTTGATTGACTTCAAACTGAACTTGGAAACCAACTGGAGTAGAGATTAAGCCTTCTTTGTTGTAGCATGGTAGCCTGTAACCGTAAGTCAGCATGTGTTGCTCACAGAAGACTGTCAAGCAAAGGATTAGTCTGTGCTTATTCCAGGACCCCTCAAAGGTGGGTCCCTGGCCAAGAATCCCAGGCAGGCAGGGCTGTCGTGGACAGTCCATTCATTCCTGCCCCTTGAGTTCCAGTGAAGCCCACATTTCTAGCAGAGAGCGAGGCCCCAGATGTCTTAACTGGAGCCTAGGACTTGCTGAGTTAGTTGGTAAAACATTTTTGGTGACCAAGGTTTTTTTTGTGTGTGTGTGTGTGTGTTTTTTTTCCTCTGAACTGTACAAATGTTGAGAAAAATCTTGTGTACTAAAAGAATGAATAAAATCATCTGTTTTGCTTTCCCACACAAAAGATAATCATAGAGTTCACATACTTTTAAAAAATGTTCTTCATTTTTGGTAAAAAGGGAAAGCCTCTTAATTCTGTTGCAGCTATTTAAAAAAACCAGCCCAGATGGATGGACTGGTTTGGAAATTTGGAGGCCTACGTTAAAATCAGGAAAAGGCTAAGTGGGCCTTAAAAAACAATAGCAAGTCATAAACGTAAGCAGATTGTAACTCTAAATCACTGAAGACTGTCCTGACGATTCAGAATTTCTTTCTCCAAAAGAAAATTTTTTAATATGCACACTTAACACTGAAATATAGCTTAGGAAGGCCACCCTCTAAGCACAGACTCTTCTATGCAGCACATACTTCTATGACTGGTAAACAAATTCACAAAATTAGCAGGCTGAGGGGATATTAAGTGCATGGGAAAAAGACAGTTAAGTTACACATCTTAAAATTACTTCTGAATGGCAAAGAAATTTTCATGATTATAAGGAAACGGAAGTCTGTGTAACTTGACTTTGGCAGGGCATGACACAAGTGGTAAAAACAGCGAGACTGATAACTTGAGAACCATTTTTGTTTTACTGAGAATACTTTATTTGCTGGTAGAAGTTGCTAAAAATGCACAGAACAAAGACCAATAGAAAATGCACTGTATTTGAATCTCCCTATTCTATATAAAATGAACGGTGTACAGCATCAGTTGGAAAAATGGCTGCATGGACAAGTATTTTATGTCCACTTATAAATAAAAATAAACCTTTTTATTCAAGAGTATATAAAATCTGGGAATTCACATCCATCCACAGAGGGGGGGTGTGGTTTTTGGCAGAGACGCACGATGTTAGAACTCTGTTTTAGCTTGTCCATGCTCTGTTCCCGTCAATGTTTCTGTTTTACAAGGTCAACCAAACCCAGCGAGCTCCAAAAACACTCTTCGGCGATTAGAACGAGCTGCTTACTCAGAGTTTAATAAAAATGGTTAGCTTTTAAAACATAAAAAGGCAAAATGTTAAAACGGTTTTTAAATTGTACAACAGGAAAATAAAGTTAAAAATATTTTTTTACTCAATGCTGAATTTTCATAAAACAGGTGTATAACAGTGTTTATTTTGACAGCTGTTTTAAAAATTTAAAATATCTTCCTCCTTTCAGAAAAACACACACACATCTGTACTGAGATAAGTCCAACATTAGAGTACAAATGAATTTTTTTTTTTTTGGTCAGTCTTTCCAAGGTGACATTCACCAATATTTCCATGGGTAGCTGACATGCTGCTCTTCACTGCAAAAGGGACCAACCTTTAATCATTTGATTACAAAACAAATCAGATCACATCCAAAGTGTTTCTTCCCCCGTATAAGCTATCACAGTATATAGGCCTCTAGCTCTAAATAATAGAGTTCCAGATTTGTAAATTTTCTTCAGATTTCAGAACATAGGCATTCCAAATCCCTAGAAAAATGAGAAATATAATTATTTATGTATTCCCCAGGCCAAGGAACTATACATAAAAAGCAGTTAACGACTTGATATTTACTGAATCATCTTCTATGATAGCTGCAGAGTCAAAGAAGTCTGGCCTTAGCTCAGCTCTCTCACGCCGATTTCTTGATGGGGGCTAAAAAGAGAATCATTTAATTATTTTTCCTGTGAGATAAGCTGTACTAAGTAGCTAATATTTATGACAGTATGTAAACACATAGAAACAGTCAGGAGTCAAATACCAACGATAATCTGGCTTGTATATAAAATTAATTTAAGAAATGCAACAGTATTTGAATTACCCAAAGAAAAAGAAAAAGACTTTCAATTAATAATTTTGTTTGTTTGTCTTTTGAGACAGGGTCTTACTATTGTAGCTCTGGCTAGCCTAAAATTTGCTGTGTAGACCAAGTTGGCTTCAAATGAACAGAGACCTTTCTATTTCTGCCTATGAAGTGCTGGGATTAAAGGTATGTGCCACTACTCCTGGCTTTAAAAGTTTTGTGTCTGTGTATGGTATGTGCCTGAGAAATCAGAAGAGGTTGTTGGATCCCTTAGTGCTAGAATCACTGGCAGGGATGAATCATCAGTGTGGGCTTTGGGAACTAAGCACAGGTCCTCTGGAAGATAAGCACCAGTGCTTAATTGCTGAGTCATGTAAAGAATGTACTTATAATATAGAAAATACTTTCCCTTTGAAGACATCAAGCAATTACAAAAAAAAAAAAATGAATTTCATGTTGAAAATCACTGAATTCCCCAAAGTAGGTAGAGGGAATGCTTCTGGGGAGGGAGCAGGGCAGGGAAGTTCTATTGAGGCTTCACCAAAACTTGTCACGATGGAAAATTCTGAACATGTAAGGCAGAATGCATGCTGCATTATGCCGTCTTTGATTTGTGCTTAATCCCAGAACTTCAGAATGGGAGTCTGCTTTTCTTTTAAAAGAGTTTAAAGTTGTAAAAACCTGTAGGAGAACAGGTGGGGGCTTCTAATCAATGTCTGGTGTCCCTAGGAGGTGCAACCTTTAGGAATGACAATGAAGGACAGTGGGGGTCCCTTCTCCCCTACCATGTGAGCCTTGGGGATCAAGCTCAGCAGTAAGCAGCTTTACCTGCCAAGCCCTGCCAGCTCATAAAGACGCTGGAAGAAGCCATCCATCTACAAGCTAAGGAGGACTAAATGCTGCTTCACCTGACTTCTGGTAATTTAAGCCACCTGAGACTGGTGTTTATTATATTATGGCAGCTGTAGCCAACATAAGAAAGCAGTATAATGAAAATTAATCTATAAGCCACCTAGTGTTAACAGCTGTCAAATACCTGGTCAGTCTAATTTCACTGAGTCTATTAGTTGTTTTTCCTTCACGACATTTCAGCTACACTTTAGTGTTACCTATAACCAATGATAATTTTGTTTTTTACTTGGTTTTGGATTAAAGATTAAAAGCTGGGCCCCTTGGCACACTATACAATGTTCTATGACTGAGCACTTGTTGTACCAGCACTTTTTTTTTGGAGATAGGATCTTAATATGTAGTTCAGGCTGGTCTTGTGTTTATAATCCTCTTGTCTCAAACTCCCAACCATTCTAGGGTATTACAAGTGTGTATCAACATGCTGGGCTGTGCAATGAAACTGTACAGAGCACAGCTCCATGCATTACTATCACGGGAAGGGTTTTGTGTCATCATTAGCTAGTCTGTATTCATCTCATCTAAGATGTTCTTTGTAAATGGAATATACAAGTTCCACATTCTACATTTAATTGTTACAGGTTGGAACACAGTATATACTGTCAGGTTCCAACTTAAAATACAAGATGGCAAATATACAAGCTATACCAAAAGATCAGCAGTCTTTTTCAAAGGAAAACAAAAACAAACAAACAAAAACCAAACCCAGCTTCTTTCTTCATTAGAACCCAAAGTGTGATTGCTTAAAAGCAGCCCTGAGAGCCATGTAAGCTCATGTTGATGCCCAATGATGGCCACCACTCCTCACCTAGGCCTCTCTCACAGTACGAATATAATTTTAAACTCCAGTACCCTCATATACTATAAAAGAAAAACAAAAAGCCAAAACCAACCAACCCAGTAAATTCCTTACCAAATCAATAACCATGGTGTCTTCAAATTCTTCATTCATGTCTTCTAACTGGCTCCGTGATGACATCATCACATCTTCAAAGATGGGCTCAGCATCTTCCTCCATTAGACCCCGACTGGTAAAAAAGGTGGTCAGAAGGCTGTTGAGACTTGCCCAGTGTGGAGTCCTGGTACTTTCTATTTATGACCTATAGACTATACAAGTTATGATACTAAACTAAAAAAAAAATTAGGATTATTCCCCAAAAAAGGGATTATTCCTTTGGTTCACTCAAATTTTCACTTCAACTTATTAGAAAGAAGAAGAATTAACTTTGTTAAGGAAATATTTATACATAAGTAATGAAGTATTTAGGTATGTATCAATTCCCTCCAAATACTGTTCAATTGTATCTCGATTTTACCAATTAGGAACCACGAGATGGGCGTTTTAGAGCTTGGCTGTGTGTGTAACCCTGGAGAGCGGCAGCACTAGGATGTGAATACGGAAAGCTTCAAGAGCCCGTGCCCTTACTTCATCCTGTGCTGCAGAACACATCCAAGCCTCACTCACTCACTAAGAAGCAGGGACAACTAGGTGGCGAGCATCATGCAGCTGCTCTGCCCTTGTGATGCTCAGTTTGACACTTACACAGCGTGCCTCACTCCAGCTCTCACTTTCATGTAGTTCATTCCTGTTCTGTCCTTCCGATTCAAGTCTTCTAACTTCGGCTGGCCTAACCAAGAGATCTGCATCTGAGGACTGAGAGAACACTATTATTTATCTTGTGCAACAGAAACGTATACAAGAAACTGGCCTCATGTTAATGAAGCCATGGTTGGCTAGTGAAATCTACATGTAAGGGACTTAGTAAGATTTATCCCATTGTTTCACAAATAACAAGTTAATTGCCTCCAGCTATCACTAAGTCGACACAAGAAACAGGTCATGCTGCTATTAATCCTTCCTATGTGTTAGCTTCATGCCCCACTCTGCGCCAAATAAGAGCATTCATTCCCAGACTCCTGTTTCAAGATGCTACACCACTCATTTGTGTACTTAGCTAGACAGCAAGGCCCTTTAGAACACACACGAGTCTGACTTGAGAGTTGAAAACTCTATAGCATTAAAAAGAAAAAAAGGACATAATATATTTCCTTATTACTTAGAAGTCCTTATAACATATAGTTTCTTAGTGTTATAGAGTCAAATCTTCATCTGTATTCTATATTTAAAGAAACAAGGGAAATGGTAGACATATGCCCCTCCCCCATTTTATAGGTGGTAAAATTTTAGTAGTTCCATAGATAAAAAATCTGTCACCACCATGGTAAGACTTATAAACACAGCCAGGCATGGTGGTGCACACCTATAACCCTAGCACCAGAAGGCAGAGGCAGGTGGATCCCTGTTGAGTTCAAGCCAGCCTGGTCTACAAAATGAGTCCAGGACAGCTGGGGCTACACAGAGAAACCCTGTCTTGGGAAAAAAAAATACCTATAAACACAGGGTAGGAAACAGAAATCAATGGCCAATGGGACTGGTAAGTGGTCAAGTTAGAATAGCGAGACAGGTTGCTTAAAAAACTCACCCTGAAGGAAGGACAGTAGGCATACTTGCATACTTATCTATGCAAGAGGCCGGACACAGGCATAACTCTTGATGCCTACCAGCACACGCAGGCCCAGTTATCCATAAATGCTCGACAGAGATTATCCTCTCCTCTCAGGCTTTTTTTAAAAAAATATTTTTATTTAATTTTATTTTATGTATGTTGGTGTGAGGGTGTCAGATCCTCTCAGGTTTTAAAGACAGATTCTTTGGTATAAAGTTGCCTTATAAAAACCCAGGGCCTGAAATAATTTTAAAATTGCCTCTACTTTCAACATATTAATTTGTTTAGGTATGAATTTTATTCACTAGTACAAGTCACATCATTATCCTAATTATATATAGAAATCTAAGTAAAGAACTAAGAGAACTTTCAAGTTGGATACAGAAATCACACAAAATTAGGTTTTGTTTTTCTTTTGAGACAAAGTCTGATGTAGCCCAAGCTGGTCTCAACCTCACCGTGTAGCCCAGGTTAGCTCTGAGCTCCTGCCTCTACCTCCCGAGCACTGGAACTACAGGTATACGCCACGGCCCAGCTTAAAATTAAAATCCTTAAGCGGGTGATAAAGGTGGTACAATCTATTGGAGGCTCCATCGCAGACTGCCTAGCAACGACCTCACAGGCTCTTATAAAGGAAATAGAATGCATTATTTTTTTTCAAAGTCTCTGAGAAGAAACAGATCTACCCAATAAGTATATAAAATAAGTACACTTAGTGAGACACTGTTCATTCAAAGGAGTGTGAGCTTGCTCCTTTAAAAAAATGTCATTATTGAAGAATTAAGGGCAAAACAGTACTTCCAGAAGTAACATACGGGGCCGGGCAAGGAGGCAGCAGCTTTCTTAGCATAGACACAGAAAGTGTATTTGCTTAGTACTGTAAAGTTTCTTTTCAAAGCCCTCCAAGGTTTAAAAGTTCAGTTTTCTCTAACACATTCCTACAGTTCTGGTAGGTGGAGAAATTATCACTGGATCTTGAAAGATAAGAAAAGCGAGGTGACTTAAACACGAAGCGTGTCTCACTGGATCAAGAAAAGTCTCTGAATTCTGAGATGTCCACAACAGTGTTTGTAGACTTGTATTTACTCATCTGTGGTTTCATTTTTGCAGGATCTCACCACAATGTTCTCAGTTTTTCTTAGATTCACCTTAATGGAGGATTTATGCCAAGAAAATGAATTTTTTGTACTTACTTGTGTAAAAAGTCTGGTTCAGACCCATGCTCAGACTCAGGCTCCTGTATGTGTTCTCCCATGGGACGGCTGTTCTCTCTCAGCACAGTGGAGGTGAGCTGTGGGGTCGGCAGGGGTCCAGGAGTCGGAATCATCGTGTCAGTCCTATTTAGCCATGTGCTATCCAGACTTTCATCTGCAAAATTTCAGTTAGTTTCAGAATATCAGAGGATGCTGCAAACTCTGGGGGCAGTTGTAACAGACTCACAAAGCATGACTCTACAGATAGACCACCTGGTTTATTTATTTCATCTTTCTATTTTGCTTTTGAAACAGTCGCAGATAGCCTAAGCTGGTCTCAGATTCACCGTGATGCAAAGTCCTTGAACTCCCCCACCCTCTTCCATCTACCTTGCCAGTACTGGGAATACAGGCGTGTGCTAATATGCTAGCTACGTTTACATTCAGCTTTTGCAGTGTTTTCTTTTTGCAACAGGTCAAATGAAGCTTAGGCTGGCCTTCATCTTTCTACCTTGGCCTCATACATGCTGAATTACATGGCTACCATGCTCTTCCTGGCTGGAGCAAGGAGTTTAAATCACAGTTCCACAACTCCCTTGTTTGATTTTGGATTATGTTAATGACTTCTAATACAGTTCAATTTTCTCATATTACTACTCAGCCTTCTAAATGGCAGGGATGAAATGAGGTGACAACTTCATCATAGCCATTAACTGTCACACTGCCTCCTGTCTCCTTTATCTTTGAGGATTTATTACCCTAGAAAGGGAAGAGCAAGGTTAAGCAGAGCCCTCAGCAATCTTTCTTTGCTTACTGACTTACTGCCTGAGCCTACAAGGTGTCTCAGGTGGCAGCACCTAAGACTGTCTGGCTTTTACAGAGAAATTAGCAAATGCTGTTAATACAAGTCGACACCGATCACCAGAGAAACTGCTTTTTTTTTTTTCCGGCCAGGCTGTATGTGTGGAGATGGAGAAGCTCACAGTTTTCATGTCTTTAAGTCCCGCGGGAGCTTGACTGTCCTATGCAGCTTTTAATTACACCTCATTTCCCCATCGTTTCTGTTATGTAAAACTTAGCCCTGCACTCCAAGTGACCTGCCCCGTTCCCCTCCTCCTGATGCTGCTGTGTAAAGACGAGAACTGGCATTCACCATTGCATACCAAAGCCATCCTGATAAAACAATGCGTTTTGTATTAGTTTTGCCTATAAAAACTATTTTAATGAGAAGATTTTTACAAAAATGATTCAGAAATATTTTAATCAAAGTATAAATAATATGAATCTCCTTGGTTTTCCTCTCTCTATTAAGTCTCAGATGTGTCTGCTAGGTTCATTCTCATCTCTCTTCTCACTTCTGAATATTTTAATAAATATATGATTAATCACCTACTCACTATATTTTTTAACTTGGCATTTATTTTAAGCTTTTATTTTCTAGCACACTGAACATACTATAGTCAAAAGACTGGTATCATTTAGTTTCTTAAGCTGGTGAAAATCATGTTAGCTCTTAAACTCTTGTCAACTCCAACTGGGATTAAATCTTTTATCAATTCCCTCTGGAGCCTCCTGTTTGGCTCAGAGACCTGAGCAAGCTGAAGTCAAACTGCCTGTTCCTTTCCTTGTCTCCTTATTTGCACTAGGTTCTTTGGATTAATTCTTAGCTGGAGCACTTAGCACAGTTCTGTGAAGGTGCCCAGTGGAGGCTGAATTACCTCAAGAGCTCTGCTCTTTGAATACATCTTCTAACCCTTTAAAGATTCTTCAGTGAAAACAGTTCTTACAACAGATCATCTTCATTTTCATCTTAGATGAAACTGCCATTGAAAGGTTCCAGCTGCACAACCTATCTTGATAATTTGGAACCCTTCAAGCCCACACAGCCAAGCTTCTTTTACAATTTAACAGTTAACAAAGCGGTTACTTACCTAGTCCACATATATGTTCTATAGTCTTACAGATGACATGTTTTGACGGCTTATTAGTGAATGGTAATTTAAGATCTCTAAGGCTTACTTTCTTCTTTATAAAATCTTGGTAATAGTGTGGAACTAAGCTGATTAATACAACATTTACAAATGATAAAATGCATGAAAAACAGGACTTGGAGTGATGGCTCTGCAGTTGGAAGCCCTGAGTTTAATTCTCAGCACCTACATGGCAGCTCATAACCCTGACTCCAGTTTCTACAGATCTGACTGACACCCTCACACAAGACATATATGCAAGCAAAATACCAATGAACACAAAATAAAAACAAGACATTAAAACCCAAAACAAAAACCTCCAAAACACAAAACCAAAATATATTAAAAAAACACACGATAAGAATTTAGAGCCGGGCGTGGTGACGTACACCTTTAATCCCAGCACTCGGGAGGCAGAGGTGGGCGGATCTCTGTGAGTTTGAGACCAGCCTGGTTTACAGAGCTAATCCAGAACAGCCAAGGCTACACAGAGAAACCCTGTCTCTGGGGGGAAAAAAGTACATGTTACCTACAAAGATTACAGTTAAGATTATGAATGAGGAAAAACATGTAGTCATGGAAAACCTCAATAGAGGTTGTCACAAAAGATATTTTCAAAGAAAAAAAACCATGGAATTATTCTTTGGAGTAAAGCCCTGGATCTTCAAGCATTAGGACAGGATTTAGTACACACACACATAGTCCTTATGCTTGAAGATATATACACACACATATAATATATATATATATATATATACACACACACACACACACACATACTATATATGTATTCATTCTACTAAAAGTATCAAAGCTGAAGTATGAACAAACATTTCAAAGCATGTTGAAGCTTTGCCAAACTTTAACATTAACAATGTTACTTTGTCTTCTGACTGGTCCTAAAGAAGCATTACCGTGGGATCTTGGGAACAATCTCAAACGAGCAGCCGACGTTTACTAGATGGTTTATAGGTCAAGTACTGTGCTCAGTAAGATGTGTGCTGTGGTTTTGTTTGCTTTGGTTTTTGAGACAGGTTTTCTGTGTAGCCTTGGCTGTCCTGGACTCCCTTTGCAGACCAGGCTGGCCTACAACTCAGAGAGATCTGCCTGCCTCTGCCTCCCCGAGTGCTGGGAGTACAGGTGTGTCATCACACCCAGCTGTACTCTGTGTTTTACTGGGAGTATATCATTTAATATTCATAGTAACTGAGGCCAGGTACTTTAGATACTTGGACCATCTTTTACTTGATTAGTTATTAAAACTCAAAAAGAATTAAGTTAACATGCTCATATGTCATATGGCTGACAATGAGAAAGTCAAGTTTGAAATATGAAAACTGACTTTAAAGTTTGTTCTTCATCAATAAGGAAAGGCACACTAGGTTTATATTACAGGTAGGTGTGCCAGAGTCCAGCAAACCTCTGCTGAGTTCCTTTTCTTTTCTTTCTTTCTTCTCTTTTTCTTGTTTTTTTGGGACAGGGTTTCTGTGTGTAGCCTTGACTGTCCTGGACTCCCTTTGTAGAGCAGGCTGGCCTTGAACTCACAGTGATCTGCCTGCCTCTGCCTCCCGAGTGCTGGGATTAAAGGTGTGAGCCACTCAGGCAGCAGAGGTGCAGTGATGATAACAATACAAGTATGGCGCCTGATCATGGAGAAGACAGAGGCTATCTGAGAAATAGCATGTTTACCCTGAGTCAGCCCTTGGAAAGCACCAGAGAAATAGTTTAATAGTGCAATGTTAGTCTTTTTTTTTAAAATAAGGGAATACATATTGATCAGATTTTCATGATAACTCAAGACCCTATTCCCTACAGTCTAAGAAGATATATTACTTTCCAGGTCTGTGTAACTGCTTCCCTTTGCTCTCTGTGTCTTCTCTATTCTGCTTCATTACGTTTTTTTGTTGTTGTTGTTGTTTTGTTTTTTTCCTGCCTCATTCTGTGCATCCAACCTTTGTTTTTGGACATCTCAGTCGGTACCAAATGGCTACTGATATCCTGTGCCTACAACATCCTGTTTCCATCAGTCACTTCTTACTTTACCTCTGTAACCCATGCTAACTGGAGGACTTACCTTCCACTCGTTTCCTGTGCAGGGGGGGTCTTCCTTTCTTACTCCTCACTGAGGAAGTTTTACTGCTGCTACTTCCACTGTTCACCGACATTCTATCGTCTTCACCCCCAGTGACTAATGAGTTTCTATAGGAGATGAGTGGAAGCCATACGTCCTCCCGTCTCTCCATCATCTGCTCAGTGAGGAATTTCTCTAGATACGAATGACTGCAAACACAGAGAGCAGCAGTGACTTTCATGTCTGCACTTTGTATGTCACAGTTTTGCTTTAGACTCCAGCAGTCCTTTGAAGGGCGGTATAAATGCTAGTAAAGGTGCATGTGTGAGTTTCTTTAAAATATTTTAATGAGGTGAGGGCTTCAGGAACGCTAGAGTGAGGAATTGGCATATCCTTTTCCTAGTATAACAATCTTGAAACTGGGAAAAATGTTAAGACAATAATTTAACACCTGCAAATTATCCTAAGGGGATATGGCAAACAGAAAAATACTTACCCAAGAAGGTCTACTGAATCTTGGTAAAAATATGATTCAGTAAGTCTTTGAGCCGCACTCTGTTTTCTTTGCTTTTACCTACTAGTATGGCTTTGTATTGTGGAAACTATTCTGGGAAGGTGGGCTACTTAAGTGGATCAGGCAAAGATAAAAATTGAAGAGAACACAAGCTAAAATGAGGATGGAATTGAAAATTTCAACATCCTAATTAAAAACGCAAGGAAAGCAGAAGACAGACTGTAAGGACCCAAAGATAAAGCAGAGACTGAATAAGTAAAGAATGTGAGATATTAAAAAGAATAGCAAAGGAACACGTTAGAAATGTGGAACACCATCAAAAGACCCATATCTTTACATTATAGACAGAGATGAAGGAGTTGAATTCTAGGACAATGGCACAGACCAGATCTTTAACAAGATCATGGGAGAAAATTTCCCCAATAAAGACAATTTACACCAAGAAGTACTAAAAATCTGACGAAACAAGACTAAAATTAACTCTCTAAGGCATATTATAGTTAAAATATACAGAACAAAGAAAAAATTCTCAGTGTTACAAGAGAAAAACGAAACATAAGACACATTTAATAGAAACCTCATCAGAAGAATAGCTGTTCTCAATGGAAACTCTAAAAACCACAAGAGGCTGGAGAAATAGTCCAAGTTCTAAAAGACCACAACTGCCAACCTAGCCTACTGTACCCAACAGAACTATCAGCCATAGTCGAAGGAGGAAGGAGAACACGCCATGGCTACTATCCAACTAAGAAACACGGAACTGTACACTGGGAGCAATGTTTTGATCTGAAGAGAGGAATAATGTAAGGCCCAGTCAGCAGAACTCTAGCCAGCATCAGTGAAGTCATGGATCTTAGAAGATCATCTACTGCCTGCAGTGCTTATGCTCACAGGCAAGTGCAGCTATCATCCCTCATCAAAGAAGCGCACCGCTACAGCACAGCGTCTGCATCTGTGGCTCAGAGAACATATCAGACAAGGAAGCAAAAGGATTGTAAGAACCAGAACAGCAGAACGTTGGTTGTGAGTCTGCCTCTTAGAAATGGCTGCATACATAAGACCTGAACAATGACAAAGCTTTGGACATGGTAACGCAGAAGGGGGAAAATTCCATGAGGTCACACTCCTGGACAAAGACGACAGGCAACAAAGGACTGCCAAGGGAGGGAGAATTAGCTTTTCTCAGGAATGAGCCCAATCTCTAGAAAAATACCAGTAGCATTTTTCATAAATTTAGAAATAAATTCCAGCGTGAGGGAGTGGCTTACAAGATCCTATCCCTAGCTGAGGAGCGCTGGCAGTGACAGCTGCTGGAGGACAAGGAGTCAAATCTCTTTAGAGAAGAAGAGGAGGAAAGGACATGAACGGAGAGGGAAATGTGCTGAGGGGAGTTGGAAGAGGTGGTGTGGGGGATGTATATAATAAAAATCCACAGTATATACGTACAGTAAAAACACCCCCTACATCTTACCAAAACCAATCAAACAGAAATTAGTTTTCAAACCTTCCCATTCCCATCGATACTTAACATCTGCTGTTCTCTACCGTGTCTCTACCATACGTTCTAACTTAGTGCAGGGCCAGCTCACTTGTCAGCCTGTACCTGTGTGCTGTGTTCTCCTAACAGGATAAGAGCCTAATGATATCCCATCAACTTATTATGGGTATACCAATAGTTTTTTAATAAAAGGAAGAGAACATATTTTCCTAGAACTATTACATATATATACATATATAAACATACTCAAATTTATTATAACTAGTTCATCTTCCTATTGACTTTGAAATTTTGTGATTTATTATTGTAGCATTCTCTTTAGAAGTTTTGTACTTTGTTCTAACTAAAACATCTTTATATATCAAAGTATTTTGGTAAAGGTAGACGTCTTTAGACTGTTTTAAATTAAAAATACAAGAAAAGCCAATTATTTTTGATAGGACAGTAGAGCTAAGGTTTCACTATATAGCCCAGGACAGTCTAGGGACTTTCCTTTCTTCTGCTCTTGAACTGTGAGTAGTGCTGCACCAGAGTTGAACAAGTTTAATCTTGGCGTGAGATGACAGAAAATAAAATTGGAATTAATGTAAAAGCACAGATGGGTCATACAAAGCAACAGTCAGTATTCACATGTCAGAACTACAGAATAAGAAATCATTTTCAGCTACTTCATCCATTTTATAGTTTCTAGGTCAAACAGTGTTTTATTACTAGAGCTTAAATTATCAGTAGTAATGATTTAAAATATTCAAGTTGCAGTGGTGCCATTAACAAATCACTTCTGTTGGTATGTTCAACTTACACAGTCTTCTTGTCCTGTCGAAGAAGTTTAGAAGAAAATTCACTTAGTACTTCCAGAAAAGCCAGATTAGGAGGTGGATATTCTTGTCCTTTCTGATTCTGGTATTTAAAAGCAAACTCTATTCCATCCCTGAATTTAAAGAAAATAACATTTTAATTTTTTCAGGTAGTGTAGATGTCTCAAAGGACAAAAAACTATAAAAAGTTGGAAACAGTGAAATCATTACTGAAGTTATCAAAATATAGTAATTTCATACAGCAAAATTGCTAGCCTATATTTAATTTTATTATCTACAGTACCTGTCTCTAAACTGTAAGAGAAAAAAAAAATGCCAAAGAAACAATGCTATATCCCCAATGTATTTTTTTAGGGGTAATACAAAACCTTGCAAAGAAACTGGATTGGCAGTACCGTGGAGTTACTCAACAGTACCAACCAGCTCTGTGAAGTAAGACTCCCTGTTAGTCACAGGTATCTGTAGTGCTGTGAGCAACAGTATTCCCTGAAGGCTCAGATGTTTGAACACTTGATCTTGACTCTCACCAGGGGCTTTAAAAAAAACTGCATCTTTTAAAATCCACATGGCCTATTACACAGTCTTACCCACAGACAAAGACTAGGTTACTGAACTCTCCCTCCCCCCAGACAGGGTTTCTCTGTGTGACAGCCATGACTGTCCTGGATTAGACGCATGTGTCACCACATTCAGCCCAAAGCTTTCCTCTTTATAGTATATGAGATGCAGAGAACCCCTGCAGTTAGTTTAAGAAAGCTTTTTCAAAGTAAAATGTTGCTACCTAATTTCATTAATAGCCCAAGATCTTGTGGTTTGAAAAGTAGAAAGTGTTGATCTCACTTGTGAAGTGTGGCAACTGCTTCTCGGGTCTTGATCTGGTCCAATCCAAATGTAAGGGCAAAACGGCGTGCCAGTTCTTTAATTCCACTGACGTGGGCAGATGTCCTATCCAGATTAGGCCCTTGTTCTTGAACAAGTTCATTAAACAACTGGTTCAAATAAATTAAAATAGAAAACAAAACCTTATAACTAAGAAACGTTTGAAATTTTATTTACTTTTAGAATAGGTGATATAATTTTAAGATATACAAAGTACAAAGGGCATAAGGTACCATAGAGCTCAGTAGCACCACAGTCCAATAGGTGCTGTTTAGTTGAATAATAACATTTAAACAATGTATTTTAATGTTTTTCTATTTGTTTTATTTTTTGAGACAGGGTTTCTCTGTGTAGCCTTAGCTGTCCTGGACTTGCTTTGTAGGCCAGGCTGGCCTTGAACTCACAGTGATCTGCCTGCCTCTGCCTCCCGAGTGTTGGGATTAAAGGCGTGTGCCACCGTGCCTGGCTGGCTTTGTTTTTTTGAGACAGAGTTTCTCTTATGTAGTCTTGGCTGTCCTGGACTCACTTTGTAGACCAGATGGCCTCGAACTTATAGAGATTCTCCTTCCTCAGTCTTCCAAGTGCTGGGATTACAGGTGTGTGCTACCATGCCCGCTTAAACAATGTATTTTAAAATGGAGAAAGGATGTATGTTTACAACCTACAAACATGATTTAAAGGGCTTGAAGCATTTTTCTACTTATATTGTAGGTCAGAGTATCATATATGTATTCATGTATAACTGGATAAGAGGATATGATAATTTCAACTTAACAAAATACACTCAAAGGGTCAAGTTAGTTATTTTCCATATGTGCCATTCATTCTATTAAAGTAAAAACAAAACTTCAGAGCAGTAATGTTGAAGCACTTATCATACAGTTTACCAAATCTAGATCCTAAATTGTGCTTATATAAATCTACCTTTTGGGTTAGGGATAGTTAGTGTCAGACTTGTCTAAAGCCTTTCTGACATTCTGATAAGGAGGAAGAATGTAAGGCTTTACCAGTCAAGAGCTTTGCTTCCTGATCTCTCCTGCATCAACCATTTACTTTCTATTATATATATTATTATTTTATAATGCATATACATATATACACATCTTAAAAAAAAAACAACCCTAACTTCTTTATACTGTTTCCTCCACAAGCCACCAATTCATTTCTTTGCATTGTTCCTTGACGGTATAGTTCCTGAAACGTATATCCTCAGTTTCTTACTTCACTCATCCACCTACCTGAGAGAGAGCCTGTATCCAGCTGTGGTACCCATCACTGTAGTCTTTTTCAGGAACACACTGCCTGAACTATCTACCATGCCATAACTAATAGGAATGGTTCTTCTACAGATTTTCAAATAAATGTAGCTATTATAAATTCTTAAAATTTAAAACCTTAAAAAAAAGAAAAGATTTATTTATTTACTATTTGTACAGTATTCTGCCTGCATGTGAGCCTGCATGCCAGAAGAGGGCACCAGATCTCATTATAGATGGTTGTGAGCCACCACGTGGTTGCTGGGGATTGACCTCAGGACTTCTGGAAGAACAGTGCTCGTAACCTCTGAGCCATCTCTCCAGCCCCCGAAATCTTTTTATACAGTGATACATAATAATCTTAAATTCTAAAAATCTAAACATTTGCTATACCAATTTATTCATATTATCTGTAAGAGGTAACATACTACTTATTTTATCTTAAAACTTGTCTTAAATTGCAAGAAATTTTCAGTGGGTATAGTGGTATGTGCACCCATTTTCAATTACTTGGGAGGATGAGGCAAGAGGATCATTTAGACCAGTTTAGACAACACAGCAAGATACTGTTTTAAATTATATAAAAACAAAATTAACTACTTCAGAGTTATCAACTTCCTTTCCTTCTACTGATGGATATTTAGACTATTCTAGAAATTTGTACCTTGAGAATCTTACTCAAGATGTATATTTTATTTATCACTGATA
This sequence comes from Acomys minous, assembly GCF_964271855.1. Taxonomy (NCBI): domain Eukaryota; kingdom Metazoa; phylum Chordata; class Mammalia; order Rodentia; family Muridae; genus Acomys; species Acomys minous. The sequence continues at coordinate 22,077,210 of NC_140495.1, forward strand.
AACTTGCCCTAAGTTTTTCTTTTGAGACAGGGACTCCCTGTGTAGTTCTGGTTGGCCTGGAACTTGTTATGGAGGCCAAGCTGGACTAAGACTTACAGAATTGTGCCTGTCTCTGCATCCAAAGTGCTGGAATTAAAGATACATGCCATTACGCCCAGCAAGTTAAATACTCTTTATAATTACTTTTACTTAAAATATAGTAGCCTTGGTTAGCTTGGAATTGCTATATACGCCGGGCTGACCTTGAACTCATAGAGAAAATATCAGTCTACCTTTGCCTCCCTAGTGCTGGGATTAAAGGTGTGCACCACCATGCCCAGCAAATTATTATTTCTTATATTTTCCAATATGACATTTCCTTTGGCCCAAGAATCAGTCACCTTAGGACTTTATCTATTTTAAGATGTGAATCACACTATGTATTTAAAAAATTAAACGCGGTAAGACATGTAATACATACTAAGCATAGAGAAGTTTTATCTATTTCCCCCGACAAGTTTCTTACCTGTTGCAAACTGAGAATGAGGGTCTTAGCACACTGAATTTTATCAATCTGCCTGGTTTTACTCAGTGTTTCCTTTATGATATCACCATAGTCATTGTAATACTGTGAGATAAAAGAAATCATACCTTAGAATTAGGAAATTTCATGACAGGAATGTATCGGTAAAAGAGAAGGTAACAGTCTTATTTATTCACATTGAAAATGAGAGCTAAAAGTTTTGTTTATATAAAGATTTGATAATTAAGATTATGAAGTAACTAATAAAAAAAAAAGGTAAAAATTCCAGGAGAAGAGGTGATACATATAATATTTCCTCATTCTTCTTTTTTATGATTTATGTTTGTTGTTTTTTGTCTTGAGATCCTGCACTTGCTCAGTATACTAACTAGGCTGGCCCTGAGCTCATCCCAGGGATCCTCTTGACTGCCTCTCATGTTCCAGCTCCTTATCCTTCATAATAGGGTGGAAGATGATACATTCTCTGAAAGATTATAAGCCATTACTGGGCTCACATCTGTAAGACCATCACTGAAGAGGCTGAGGCAGGGGGATTACACCGGCATTTACCATCAGTATATGTGATGAGTTCCACCATGGCCAGTTTGCAGTACAGAGTGAGACTGTGTCAAAACCTGAAGAGCTAAAGGTGTCTCGGTGTGCAATGGCACCTGCCACCAAGCCTTGGGTCCACAAAGTGGAAGGAGAGGGCAGTGCCTTCAAACTGTCCTCTGACTTCTACAAGGTGCTGAGCCACATATGAACTAACACTCATACATACATGGGCAAACAGAGTAAATAAAAATATTATAAAAAAGAGAATAAGGTAAAAATAAAATGTTACAAATTGAGGGGGCACGTGCGCGCGCACACACACACACACACACACACACACACACACACGGAAGAAATGCAAGAATGACAGTTTACTTTAGAGCAACACACCTTAGTTTCTGGGGTTGGTATTTGTATCCTAGCACATTAAGGTACCTGAGAATATAGATCTTTTGTTTTACTTTAATTATGCACCAAGGCCATATAACTACATATTAAGAGGCAAAAATTGCTACTATAATACTCAAAAAAGGTCGACCCAATAATGAGTTGAGGAGTAAAAATGCTATGGATGATAAAAATTTTGAATAAGGCTCATTTTTCAGAAACAATACCATGGGTCAGGGATAATTAGGAAAACAAGGCATCTCTTTCCCTGATAATGGAAACTGCTACATAAGCAGGGGGAAAGCACTGGTAAAGTATTCTGGGGATCTCAGCCTAAAGAATTCACAAGAGTTACCAGGTTATTTCAGACAACTGGTTTCATAGAGCAGATAAATCTTAAGAAATCTATAGAGATTATGAAAATTGTGCCTTTAAGAACGGAGAAAATTAAAAGGTACTGAAGGACAGGGTCATATAGTTAATTTTTCAGCAGAAACAGGATTTGACAGAAAATTATATAATCCTTCACCTTATATGTACACAGGGCTGAGCATGGTAGCACATAATTTTTTTTTTTTTTGGTTTTTTTTTGAGACAGGGTCTCTCTGTGTAGCCTTGGCTGTCCTAGACTCGCTTTGTAGTCCAGGCTGGCCTCAAACTCACAGTGATCCACCTGCCTCTGCCTCCCGACTGCTGGGATTAAAGGCGTGCGCCACCACGCCCAGCCTGGTAGCACATACTTTTAATGTCAGCAACCAGAAGGCAGAGGCAGAATCTCTGAGTTCCAGTCTAGATAGGGAGGGAGGGCTACACAGTATGATCTTACCTAAATAAAATCCCAAAACAAACACACAAACAAAAGCACATGGGTCCTACACTACACAATCTCTCTTTTTAAAATTAGCATACAAAACACAAAGTTTCATTATGCAAATTACGGCATTTTGATCTACCTTCCCTCTTTCTTAATTCTCCCATGAGGCCCCTTTTTAGTTTCATGGTTTACTCCCGCACACAGTACATTTATACAAAAATTAGAAGGATCAGCATAATAGAGAACAGGTATTGTAGTTTATCTGAACCAGGGACACCTCACTTGATTTAATTGCTAAATCAGTCCAGTGTCCTGAAATTCTCATTTTTCATCACACCGGAATAAATTCCACTGCGTATATGTACCACATGTTTATTACCCATTCGTCAATTGGTAGCCATCGAGGCTGGTTCCATTTCCTTGCAATTGTGAATAGAGCAGCAAGAAACATGTATGAACCAGTATCTCTGTGGAGTAGAGAGAATGTTTGGCTATATGTCCAGGGATGGCACAGCTGGGTCAATGGCAGCTCTATTTTTAACTTTTTGAAAAAGCTCTTCACTTATTTTCACAATGGAGACACCAGTGCACACTTGATCAGCAGTAAGATGTGGGTTCCATTTTTTCGACATCCTCTCAGGAATGTGGTGTCATTCGTTTTCTTGATGATCATAATCTGATTCAGGGTGAACTGGAATCCTGTAGTTGTTTTGACTGATTTACTTGATGGCTAAGGATGCTGAATACTTTACTTTTGATTTATGCTTCTTCTTTTTAGAACTATTCACACTTCTATTTGTTGATTCACAGTTTTCATTTTGATATTTATTGTTTTGCGGGTATCAGTATTAGTTCCTTGTCTGATAGATAATTGGCCTTTAAAAAAATAAACTGTAGACTGTCTGCTATGCACAAGCTTGTTAATGTCAAGCCTTACCCACTTGCTAATTTGAGTAACTTCCTCTCCCACTTGATTCCTATTTAGAAAGTTCTTGTTAGTGCCTATATCATGAAATGTTTTCATAATATCAGTTTCAATGTTTCGGTTTTAAATTAAGGCCTTTGTTTCACTATGAGTTGTTTTTTTGTGCAGGGCGAGAGACATACATCTAAATTCAATATTTTCCCAGTAAGGCACACCTAAACTCAAAACTGTTTTGAAGTTTTAAGTCTTTTTTTTTTTTTTTTAAATGGTTTTTCGAGACAGAGTTTTCTCTGTGTACCCCTGACTGTCCTGGACTCGCTTTGTAGACCAGGCTGGCCTTGAACTCACAGTGATCCGCCTGCCTCTGCCTCCCAAGTGCTGGGATTAAAGGCGTGCGCCACCACCGCCTGGCTGAAGTCATAAGTCTTGTATGTGCTAGGCATGTATGGTACCACTCAGGCACATAAAAACCAGCCATATCTTGGATGTATAAAAAGATGCATATTTGGATTGGGATTACAGTTGTTTGCTAAATATCCAAACTGGGATTAAGTGATATAAAAACACAGACACAAGTATACAAGTGGATGAAAAGGCACACACAATATTCTGAACACAGACAAAGGAAAATAGTCCCACTGACTGGAAAACAAGGCATGGACACTGGGAAGTGCTAAGCACTGATTTTATAGGAGCAGGAAATGGAGCTTACAGAAAAGAGAAGGCAGCTAAGTGTTAAGAACTCATACAATATGGAATAAGAAATAGTACAGACTGATAAAAACATTTACCAAAGAGATAAACTTCATTACAAAATTACCCATCATTAACTGGCAAAAGCCTCAGTTATCCACTCATTTTACTTATTTCTCAGCAGTATAGAAAGGAGAAAATGATACCTTCATGTAGTGTTTAAAGATGTCTGCAGCTGCATGCATGTCAACAATATCATAAATGATAAGTTTGCTGAAGGCAGCAAGTAGGTTCCTTCTTTTATGTAAGGCTTCAATTTTATTAGCTTCATCTTCTTCATCGCCCTCTAGCCACAGAAAATGAAGTGGTTATAAATGTAGACTGCTTATGCAGAGAATCTGTACAATTGAAAACTTGCTGTATTAACTTTGATTTACTTATCTATTTAACTAGCTGTGCTAGGGACCAAATTCTGGACTTTGCACATGTGAAGTGAATGCTCTTCTAATGAGCTGCAACCCCAGCCAATTTAGTTTCAAATGGGATGAAAACATTAAGCTTATTATTTCAGAATAAATAGTAGGAGCTAAGATCCTGATCTTTTAGTAGTGCTAAGATAAACTATAAAGACATTGCTTTTCTTACATTTTTTATCATAATATACTGTTATTTATCCTAAAATGCTGCCTTTTCTAATTAAAACTTTCCTGCACTTCCTTTATGCTAATATATTCCCCCAGAGAAGAAATTTCTTAGTTTTTTTTCCTTTTGAAATAAAAATACATGGACTAGTTTGTTTTTCGTGCTTGTCCTATATTTGATTACTTAACTGGTCAGAAATTACATATATAAACACGTATAAGGTTTCTTTATTTATATGTCTGGGGTTTTGTCTATGTGAGTGTATGCCACACATGCACAGGTGCTCCCTCTCTAGAGTTATAGGTATGCAGTAGTGAGCTGCCTGACATGGGTACCAGGAACTGAATTTGGGTCCTCTAGAAGAAAAGCAAGTGCTCTCAAACACTGAGTTCTCTCTCCAGTCAGAAATAAAGTGTATTTTCATTTTTTTAAAAAATATTTTTATTTAACTTTAATTTATGTGCTTTTGGTGTGAGGGTGTCAGATCTTGGAGTTACAGACAGTTGTGAGCTGCCATATGGGTGCTGGGAATTGAACCCGGGACCTTTGGAAGAGCAGACAGTGCTCTTAACCACTGAGCCACTGATTTTCATTTTTATTTATTTAATTTAAAAATAATTTATTTGATGAGCATGATGGTGCATGCCTTTAATCCCAGCACTCAGGAGGCAGAGGCAGGCAGATCAATGTGAGTTGGAGGCCAGCCTGGGCTACAAAGTGAGTCTAGGACATCCAGGGCTACACAGAGAAACCCTATCTTGAAAAGCCAAAAGCCAAAACAAAAAACCCAACCCCCCCAAACACAACACTCCCCCAAACAAAACTATTCTTTTTTATGAGTGTTCTGCCTGCATGTATATATGCATCATGTGCTTGACTGGTGTCCAAGGAGGTGAGGCGAGGGCATTGAGTTTCCTGAAACTGGAACTGCTGACTGTTGTGGGCTGCCATGTAGGTGTTACGAACTGAACACAGGTTGTCTGAGAGAGCAGCAGGTGCTTTTAACCACTGAGCAACCTCAAGCTTCCAAGGCAATGCTGTCTTTTCCACATGGGCTTATCTGTTTGTAATTCTAGAAAAAGCTGCCTTCAATGGTCTAGGATGGTAGCATCTGTAGCTCTGTAAGGACGCTTTCACATTCTGGCCCGTTGTTATCTGGGATTAATTTTTCTCCTTCACACAGAACATACAATGTAGCCCAGGCAGAGCTGACCTGGCAATTAGCAGGGGTTGTAGGCATGTAAAACTACCATACCCAACTTAGTTTTTCAATATTTTTACCCAGCTTTTTAAATAAAAAACAGAAAAGTCCCTGTAAGTTTTAGAACTGGATTTATGCCCCCCAACCACTATCTTTTGAAGTTGACAAGGTGAAAAAAGCTGTTAAATACCCATGCTTTGGTTTTCCTCATCTTGATCAATGAAAACATGATCCATCACAAAACTGAGGAGTTCAGACTGAAGTCCAGTATCTGGATTAAACACCAAAGGCTGAAGGCCCTCTCTCCCACCTGTCATTAACTGGTGGCTAAAAATCATTAAAAGATCACAGAGCAGCATGAAAGCCTGTAATGCAAAGGGATTCATTAGCAGACTAGGACACGAACACAGCAATGTCTATTAGTACATGAATATAGGAACATCTATTAGTTTATGAAAATAGGATTGTCTACAAACCAGAGGAATAGGGAACATACTAAATTATAGTATTTTAATACCAACAGCACAATAAAAAACTTAAGAATGTAAGTTCCAACTTTTTACATTTATTAATGCAATGAAATTATTTTTCTCATTAAACAGTGGTTATACTAAAAACATTATTTTCTAATTCTATTTTTCTTTAAAAGTTGAATGTATTTACCAAAGAACAGAAGACAGAAAATTAAAAAGTAAAAGTTCAACTCTGACACTATAGGATTAATTAACAAACAGTGACATTAGGAACCAATTATACATTACCTAATCAAGCATACCTTTTATCATAAATTATAATTCAATAAATTATAATGTAGTACTCAAAATATAAGCTATTTAGATTTTAAAAACTAATATAAAATATTTCAGAAATAGGATTTAAATTAGATCCAAACCTAAAAGTGACTATCTGAAAGCCTCACAATTAATTTCTGTGAAGACAAAATGGTATATAGCAAAATTTTTACTCTTTAATTGATGAGGTAAAAATGGGCCAAGAGCTTTATAATAATTGATTTTGTGAGATTATTCTAAGTGAAGAAATCTCTAAATAACTTACTAAAACCAAGTTTCTAAAAGCTGACTTAAAAAAAATTACAACTTGGCATTTATTTTGGGACAGTTGCATACCTTGCTGACTAATTCCAGCAAGAATAATGGCAACTTATGCTCTGACTGTACAGCTGTGACATACATTAATATCCTCAGGAAAAGCTATTTATAGAGGAGGAAACTTTCAAGAAAATCCAGGGGAATACTTTTTAAATCCAGGCTACTTTGGATATAAAACATACCAGAGTAGAAACATCAGATTTTAGGTTAACTGGCCATAGGTAGGTATTGGGTTCTGAAAAGTTAGAGTGTAAAGCCTACGAAGATCGGCTATGACCTGGTAAGAAGAGACTTGTGGCAGTTTATTTTAAGAAAAGACTGCAAAGGGTGAATATCATTTAATCTGACTTATTTTATAGCCTGATAAAAAAATTTAAAAAATAGAAAATATTAATTTTGCTTTACATAAAGTATCCCTTAATAGGGAAGTATAAATAATTTATATATTTTTATAATGAAAAACCTTAAGTTTCGTGTGTCCCATTTTGATCATCTTTATGCAGTGTCTTTCCGTAAGAAGAATCTTCTAGACAGAAAGATCTCCACTTGAATGCTGACTTCTACATTAATACCCAAATACACAGATTAAGGAGTTCACTACTCTGAAAGAGCTGGTCATCTTGTCAAAGCCTGTAAAAGGTCTTTTCCCGCAGCAATACCATATCGATGTGTGTTCTTCATGGTGGTCAGGAGACCAGCTACTTAAGTGGGGGGTTGGACATAGTTTAGATGCAGGGCCTGAAGTACTCACTAATGTATATATGAAGCTCTTTCTGGTTTAGGAGCTGAAGGTGAGAAGTCGATGTAAGTCATAGGTCAGCTCACTAGACTATCAATATTTTAGCACACAATCCTTAGGAATCAAGAATTCTAAATTTGAACTTAAGTCTTCCAGATTCCTAGAGTACACTTGTCAAGTATAAGAACAGAATATATAACTTAAAATATCCAGAAATGGGTTTCATATGTTATGGATATATATATATATATATATAAAATAAAATCGAAACTTTTTATATCTTCCAGTGTTCATCAATACATTTGGGTTGTTAATAGCAGTCAATGCAGAACAATGTTATTTAAGAATTCCTTACCTGTTCCTTAACTGGAGTATTAACATTAGATAGGCACTGTTGGCAAACAGCCAAAAAAGATTTCACTGTTTTCCTCAATACCAACAAATCCTCCTGTAAAACACATTCAAATATGCAAGCATGAATAACTATATCCCAGAAAACTGATCCAAAGAAAAAACAGAAAACAGTCAAGTATATAGTTTAGTTATTTGCTAGTTATTGAACATAATGGAAAGGACAGAGAGCCCAACAACATTAAATATTCAGTCATGTTAATAAAGAAATGTGGAGGCCGGGCTTGGTGGTGCACGCCTTTTAGCACTCGGGGGCAGAGGCAGGTGGATCTCTGTGAGTTTAAGGCCAACCTGATCTACAAAGCGAGTCCAGGACACCCAAGGCTGTTACATAGAGAAACCCTGTCTGGAAAAACCAAAATAAAATAAAACAAACAAACAAACAAACAAACAAAACAAAGCAAAACAAGCCCCCCAAAAGAAGTGCACAATGTGACTATTCAGAAAGACTCTTCTTTATAAATAGTTTTATGTAGGCTGATATTAGAGTCATTAGCTCTATAACACATAATGCTACAGTAAGATGATGGAGAGAGGCTGAAGAAATGGCTCAGTGGTTAAGAGCATGTACTGCTCTTTCCAAGGACCTGATTTCAGGTCCCAGCACCCATACAGGGCAATTCACAACTACCTGTCCCACCTGCAGGAGGTCCAATGCCTTGCTGGGCACTTGTACTTACATGTACACATCTATACAGAGATACACACAGACATGTAAGGGGAAAAAAGGAGGTGATTTAATTCTAAACTTGGAGATAAACATGATTTCACATTAGACACCCTGATAATATTCCACATATGGTTACATTTGAAAAGTATGAAAATAAATTTTCTTGTTTTAAAACTGTTTGTTTGTTTATTGTTTATATATAGTTGTATATACCAAGGCAGAGGATGATTTGTAGGAGTCAGTTTTTTACTTCCATCCTGTGTATTCCAAGGTTGAGATCAGGTCACTGGGCTCTGCAGCAAGTACCCTCCAGTCTTATTATAGGCTCCTTTTCTTTTTTCTCTTGAGACAATCTTACTATGTAGCCTTGGCTATTCTGGAACTCACTACCTAGACCAGGCTGGCCTAGAACTCATAGAGATCTGACTGCTTCTCTCTCCTGAGTGGAATTAAAGGCACTTGATACCAAGCCTAGAGATTATATATACATATATCCCTCTTTGGTACTAGAGACTGAACTTTGAGCCTTCAAAAGAAATTTATCTAGCATCCAGGAGATAACATCCTGTGAATAAGGAGCTAACAGAGAAATTTTGCAATGTTGTCTAGCTAAACTGGATCCTCCAAAGCAAGAAAAAAAAGGTCTCTGCAAAGGAAGGAGAGAAGGCGTCCAAAAGGAAAAGAAAAAGCTGATGGTGGCAATGTATGTGGACAGTTCTGCAGAAAACGAGGATGCCAAAACAGACCAGGCAAGGAAAGCTGAAGATGCCAACTAAAATGTGTGTGTTGTTATCACACAGAATTTTCACCTCTTTCTTTTCTTTTTCTTCCTTCCTTCCTTTCTTTTTTGCAGGGTTGAGGAGAGGGAACAGGGAGGCATGCATTAGCTAACAAAATTTCTTCCCTCCTGGACTGACTTGGGGGAAACATCTTTTCAGGCTAGTGTTTTTCCTCTTTGTTCCCAGGAGGGACTTTGTTATGTTGATGGGCATGGCCATCTTGGTACAAAATGCCTTGCACATAGCATAAACTCAACATTTTTATATCCCCCCCTTACAACAAGCATAGACTTAACTCCTTAAAAACAGAGACCTGTTAAGACTCAGATCCTTAAACTGGTTTTGCCAGTGTGCTGGGAGATCCAGACTTTCCAGTGACATCACTGAGATGGTTTTCCTCAAAAGAGAAGTGCTTCTTTTCTCTAGAAGACCTCAGATCTTCAGATTAGTCATTTTGCTATTTTCATTTCATTTCCTGCAAGTCAGTCAGCTTGTAAAATATTAAACAACATCCGTAATGTGAAATGTGACTCCTTTCCCTGTTCAAATCAGGAACACCTCATGCGATTTCTGATCTTGGTACTCCTACAAGCAGGGAGTATGACAGATTTGTATACTGTTAATGGCATTGCTTGCCATGTCCTACCTGAAATAACATGATTGTTCATAAAAATATTTTTAATAAAGCTGGATACAGTTTGATGTGGGAAAAATGAATAGGTTCTATTGTTGGACATGTTAGCAGCACCTTAACTCAGGAGTTAATGTTGTGATGACCCCCTGAACTCAAGAATCTCAAATCAGCCAGAAAGTGAAAGCTCTGCCACAAAACACCCTCCACTACCAGATACCCCCAAAGAGAAGCTTCCCTTTCACAAAAGACTGTAAACTCAGTGTAGTGTTGCATACTTGTATCCTCAGTAGTTGTAAGGAGAATCAGAATTATGGCTGTTGTGGGCTACACAGTGAAATCCTGTTCCTCAAACGACAGAACAAACTAGTTAGACAGCCCCACCCCATGCCCTGGGAGGGGGACAGTTATGATTAAACTCTGAAACCAGGACTATCTGCTACCAAGGCTTATTTTCCTTAAACAAGCATGTAGTTTCCTAGGCACAAGCATGTAGTTCAGCATTATATAGGTATTTGAAAGAGTAAGGAATAATTATCTGAATAAAGGACCATATGGAATACACTTTAAAAGTTACTCTATTAAACTAAAATTCTTTAAAACTATTCTGCTTGGTTCTCTGTTTTGGGATCTTCATAAGGACTGAGGTTTTTTTTTTTTTTTTTAAAACAGTTTTTACAGTTACTGAAGAGGGTCTTACAGATGTAAACAAGCCCTTGGTAGAATGGGAGAGGTTACAACCATATGACCATACCAGTGATAAAGATTCTGTAAGGCAGAATGACTAATTAGAATTTTCTGATTGTGGAGAGTTAAAATACTGTAGACCTATAGCCAAATTATGTTTCACTATTTTTAAGTTTCCATTATAGATATTAATTGCCTACTTGTGCCTTTTTTTGTTGTTTGTTTGTTTTTGTTTTTCGAGACAGGGTTTCTCTGTGTAGCCTTGGCTATCCTAGACTCCCTTTGTAGACCAGGCTGGCCTTGAACTCACAGCGATCTACCTGCCTCTGCCTCCCAAGTGCTGGGATTAAAGGCGTGCGCCACCACTGCCTGGCCTGTGTCTTTTTGATTAACAGAAAAAAACAAAACAAAACAAAACAAAAAACCCCCACATTTTTAGCATACCAAGCTTCTACCAATCCCAAGTTATAAATGCCACGTGATAGCATCTGAGGCTTAAAGCAATTTTGAAACTTTAATGAAACTTATCTGCGGTACTTACAACATGTATTTGGTTTATGACTTTGTTTTTTTTAAGTATAAAATATCACACAAACACTTCTATGGTGGAATATGGCAGGTGGATTGCTGGGAGTTCAAGGCCAGCCTGGTCTACAAAGTGAGTCCAGGACAGCCAGGGCTACACAGAGAAACCCTGTCTCGGAAAACCAAAAAACCCAAAACAAACAAACAAACAAACAAAAAGAATAAACTATCTCTTACTCCCTTTGAGGTGAAAGCTGTGTTTTGCACTGACACAGGCCACACATGGTAACATGTCTGTAATGCCAGCACCCTTGGAAGGTTGGGGCAGACTGCAAATGGGAAGCCAGTCTAGGGGCTGTAACAAGACCCTGTCTTTTTTTTTTTTTTTTGACATAGGGTTTGTCTGTATATCCCTGATTATCCTGGACTCACTTTGTAGACCAGGCTGGCCTCTAACTCACAGAGATCTGCCTACCTCTGCCTCTTGTGCTGGGATTAAAGGCATGCATCACCACATCCAGCTACAAGACCCTGTCTTAAAAACAAAACCTCCTCAAAATACCTATGTTCATCAAAAGAGGGGAGAAAAAGACTCTAGGAAGGGCAAAGAATGTTGAAAAGCATGAATATACCACTGAAAAAGTTATGGTAGTTGATTGGGGCACATGCAGGCAAGAAAGCAGACAAAAGAAGAAAAAGGAACCCATTTCCACTTACTCCAATGAAGAGGCCATTTAAAATGCAGTAAGGAACTACTGAAGGTATTTTTTGGAGTCAGGAACACTAAATTTTTGTGTGACACAGTAGAAGATAATATGACATATGATAAAATAACAGTTCAAGAGTCAATATAATCTTTTATTGAAAGCTTACTGTGTAACAAATATTATACTGTTATGTTTATAAATGTCATAATCATTTGGAGAAATAACTATTAATAGTCCAGATTTACTTAGTTCTTTCTTTCTTTTTGCTCTCTCTTTCACTCCATTCCCTTCTTTTGAGACAGTCTCACTATGTAACTCCTGCTGGCCTGCAACTCAAAGAGATATGCCTGCTTCTGTCTCCAGAGTGCTGTGATTAAAGTGTGCCCACAACAGCCCCAGTAATAACATTCCTGTTCTCTAGGAAGGAAAACTAATATTCTGAGGGGGAGAATGGAGGGAGGGAGAGGGAGAAAAGGAAAGGGAGAGGGAGCTGTGTTGATTCTAGTAAAGAAGTGTTTGATCTTCGTCTATTTCTTGGCATACAACTCCTAAAATCTCTGCACTTCTTAAAGTGAAGTGACTTTCTGAGTGCTAATGAGTTGACTGGTATTCCCTAGGTACCTTCAGGGTCCTCACCGGAAAGACCAGGCATAATTAGCATTAGGCCTTTAAAACCCTTCCCCCCTTATAGCTCTGAACAATATTCTAAATACTCATCCTTACATTCACAGATAAATGTAGCTCTCATCTTATTAAAGCTTTTTTTTTTTTTGCAACAGTTGGAGACAAAGAAATGCAAAACTGGCCAAGATGCATAGAATAAGCGACTGTGGGATGCCCAACTACAACTGCTAGACTTGCAATGACGCCTCTACCCCTAAGGGTCAGGGAAAATCATGGGAGAAGGGGAGGAAAGAATATAAGAACCAGAGGCACACGATTCCCGCCGTTAGACACTGGTTGTTATATGTGACAGAGAAAACGTACCCCTGAATTTTCAACAATACGGCTGCGTGGACAAGACCAGCGACTGCCGACACCAGTTCACATGCTAAAGCAGATGGGAGAAATTCTACATGCTCCCTAGATAAAGAGCTGCATGTAGAAATGAGATGGAGACAGGGAGAATTGGTTTCTTCCACTGATAAACTCTTACACAGCCAATTACTCGGTCCAATCCTGAGTCATAAGTCTGGGCTAATCCATCTATGACCTTAAACTGCCTACTGTAGTTCCAAAAGATTTTGACTTTTCCTGTACTATAAAAAGACAGAGGAAGCTAAAGGAGTTAGGTAGACAGGAAATGTATTGAATATTAGGACCAAAATGAGACTTAAAATGCCTAAATTATCTCAGTTCAGATGGAAGAATGAATTTACCACACCACACACCTCAAGCCTGTACTAGCCACTAGGCATGTATATGCTGCAGATAGTGCATCTTTTAGTATAAATTCTTGGTTTAGGCAGAGGAAAGTAATGACGAGGGCTGAGATTTAATGCCAACAAAGTAATGTGTACTGTTAACTGAAATACTCAATTGTTAACTGAAATAAATCAATTTAGTTGTATAAAAAACCTTACCAGTAGTAAATATCACTGTTATTCTGTGTAACAGAACACTGGAGCTTAAGATGAGGCAACTTATATATTTTGCCACCAGCTGCTAGAATGAGCCAATATGTAAAAATTTAGGGTGAAAGTGGGAGGGAGGGAGGAATGGGAGGATGTTAGTGATGGGATAACAACTGAGGTGTAATCTGAATAAAAAATTTAGTATTTAACTCAAAAGATCATTCTTCATTTCCCACAACATATATGCATGTGTACATATATGTATACAAATATATATACCTGTACATATGCATATGGAGAAACTATGAACTTTTAAGATACATTTGGTTAACAAGTCATTAACTAATATCTAGGAATTATTAATTACTAGAAGAAAATTCAAACTAAGAAACCTACCACCAGAAGAAAAACAGATTAGCCAAAAACTATGAAGTATAATTAATAATATATTTATTTTTATTTTAAAAAAAAATGGCCTGATAGGAAATGACTCCTTTGTCATTAATTTTGTTGGGCTCTTGAATCCTTGTATTAGAAAACAGAGATTGTTATATTTTGTTTAAATAGTCTTTGGTATGTGTGTATATATGTATTTGTGTATGTGTGTGTTTGTATACATAGGCCAGAAGTTGATGTTGGATGCTTTTCTCAGTCTTTCTCCATATTACTCTTTGAGACAGAGTCTCACATTGGACCTGGAGATCACTGATTTGGCCAGGCTGCCTGGCCAGCAAGCTCCAGGAATCTGCCTGTCTCTGCTTGCCAGCACTAGGAGCACAGCCATGCCCTTCCATACCTAGCCTTTTAGGTCAGTACATTACTTTAGTGGCTGAACTATCTCCTTAGCCCCTAAATATTTTTAAAATTGTCTTTGCTTTTTGATGAGCTCATTAAAAAAATCCTTCCACACTAATAATTATTGAGGATAGATCTTTTCACTTCTTACTTATTACTGAGTTCAAAAAATAATATTTAAACACATTGAGTGCTAAACAGCATCCATCTGTGGACAGACTAGTGAAGCTGAGGAACTCTTAATCTACTGTTCATGGGAGATTCTCTACCAGAAAGCAAGATCCTGGAGATCCAGGATTAGAATTGTAAGTGCAGTACACGTAATAAAATGCCAAATTGCTGGGCTTGGCGGAGAATGCCTTTAATCATTACACTTAGGAGTGAGAGGCAGGCAGATCTCTCTGAGTTCAAATCCAGCCTGGTTTACAAAGCAAGTCCAAGACAGCCAAGGTTACACAGAGAAACCTTGTCTCCAAAAACAAAACAAAACAAAACCAAACCAAACCAAACCAAACCAAACCAACAAAAAGGCAAAACCATAAACTAAAAGGTTTTACTTTTCTGTACTAAAATGTTTATTTCTGGTTCTCAGATGATTTGTATTTGCTGAACTTGTATAAAAATTTCAAGTTCAGAATTTGTTAGGAATTGTTAGATTCAGATTATTTTCCTTTCCCTCCCTATTTGGTTTCTGTCTTTTGAGATAGGGTTTCACTGCTTCATAGCCTAGGCTGGCCTTGAAGTTAGCTTTCTGAGGGCTGAGTGCTGGGGTGAAAGGAGAGTGTCAGGATGACAAGCTCAAAGGTTATTAAGACCTGGATGTTTCTTGCCTGTCTTTTCTAGACTAGTCAAACAATTCTTTGTCCCTGGACATAGCAAGACCATAATTATTAAACTCTGGGAGTTAAGGAATGACCAAAGGTGAACTTTAAACTAGTAGGATAGTTAAATAAGGACAGAATTCTAAAAAAACAAAAGGTGGAGAGATTCTGAAAGTAAAATTGTTTATATACTAGTGAAACTTCGTTCCAAAGGGATGGTTACTATCTCTCAATCCTTGTCACATTCTTTTCTCCTCATATAGTAACGGCAGATGTTTTTTGTTATTACAGGAATTCTGGGCAAGGATCCAAGCAAGCTATTTCTTGTTCATAGCTACAGTGAAAGGAGCAGGGGAACAAAACAAAAGCGATAAACAAAAAGCCTGTTGTTTTAACAAATACTTCAGCTCATTCCTGAGAGTGTGATTTGAGGAAAGAAGTTGGCCCCTCTAGCAGCCTTTTCCCTGCTCCTCCTTTCCATAGTGTGTTTGAATATTAAGGTGGAATATGTAGAGGAGACACTAGAGTCATAAAGGAAAAGAAGGAGCACATTTTTGTTGGCTTTGACTTGAAAGATGATGAGGGCGCGAGTCCAGCGGAGGCAAAGATGTATACTCCATGCAGTGTACAGAGAGACATGCAAGATGAGATTCCAGAAAACAGGATATGCTGGTGCCATAGTGCATGTGGGAGGCAGAACAGCTACATCTTTGTGTGTTTGAGGCCAGACTGGTATACATAGTGAGTTCTAGGCTGTCTTTGGCCACATAATTTAAACACACACACACACACACACACACACACACACACACACACACACACACACAGAGAGAGAGAGAGAGAGAGAGAGAGAGAGAGAGAGAGAGAGAGAGAGAGAGAGAGAGAGAACAACACTCATGAGAGGGGAAAAAAAGGAAATTCTTCATCTCCAGGATGAAAAAGGCAACTGTTTTAGTCCCAACTTTTATTTACCAGGCTCTTTAAATGCTTTTATATAGGTCCAGAAGCAGCTAAAGTAAGAAGGATGTTTCTCGTTACAGAGAAGACAGAGTGAAAGCTGCTTGTAAAAACCAGCACTAGGGGGCACTGAAGCAAAGAATACTAAACAAGACTTGTGAGCTTGTCAAAGAGCTTCAACTCACAGCTTGACACCCAAGCACACCTACATTTTACAAAAAGGTCTAAAACTGTTTTGATAGAGGCTGTTTAAATATTTCACTACAAAAGATTTGTCATCGAGTTAAATTATAACTTGATTTAAACTTCAAATATAATTATCACTCAGAATCTCCTGAATTAGAGTGCTCTTCAGGTCAGAAGAAAACTAAATTCAAGAAAAATCTCTTTACCAAGAACCAAATTTGGGCTGGGTGTGGTGGCACACGCCTTTAATCCCAGCACTTGGGAGGCAGAGGCAGGTGGATTGCTGTGAGTTCGAGGCCAGCCTGGTCTACAAAGTGAGTCTAGGACAGCTAAGGCTACACAGAGAAACCCTGTCTCAAAACAAACAAAAAACAAAACAAAGAACCAAACTTGCAGCATATCCCATAAGTGCACTACAATTGTTGACTCAGCATTTCTATTCTAGGCGCATGATAAAACATGGAACAACGAAGAACACAAAACAAGGTCTTATATGAGAATGGTCATTGTAGTACTAATTCCACGGGGGAAAATGCCAAAATATTCAAAAGGGAAATAAATTCTTATGGGATAAAGAGATGACTAGGCTCTTGTAGAGGACCTCGGCTTGGTTCCCAGTACTCGTATGGTGGGGAACAATCATGTGTAAATCCAGCTTCATGGGGGCCTGATGTCCCTTCACAAACACAGTGGACACACATAAAGGTAGGCAAAATGTGCATTCACATAAATAAGAATAAACCTTAAAAAACACTTGGGATATTATTGACAGTAGATGACACTCAATTAGTCTTCTGGTAGAGGTTGAATACAGCCATGAGAAAAGTAACGAGCACTTTAAACAGCTAGTAGAAGAGGCACAGCCAGGCCAGCAGCAGCCAGAGCAGGGTTAGGGAGAACCCCTCACATCTTAGCACTAGTACTTAGCACTGACAACCAACGAAATGGAGGCAAAAATGCCATTTACACAAGATTTCTGCCGTCCTAAAGAACAGAACAAGTACAAGGGGCCAGTGTGCTAAGACCTGAGAAAACCAATTCAGCCAGCCAGCCAGCCAGCCAAAAAACAATAGGATGCTGTGAAAAAGGAACTTTGAAACCGATCTAAATAGTATCCAAGAAGCTGAACATTCAATGGGAACTAAAGTTACATCAGAATTTTCACAGAGATTTCAGGCTAAAACGTCACAGAAGCCAGTCCAGTCTTTGCATTGGGGCTTAGAAGGAACCCTACAGCTGTGACCAGATCAGAGACTCCACCTGGGAAACAACTGTAAGGGTAACTTGATCACCTGAAGGCAAGGCAGAGGAGAGAGGGCGGCCACCCATGGAAGGCAAACTCCTTCATCCCTCTAACTTCTTCTGCCCATACAGTTTCATTTCCTACTTAAGGTAGCTACTCTTTGCTACTTTGTGGGTTCTTCTTTTTCCCACCCTCTGTCCCACCCAGTCTCACCCCCTAACACTAGATAGGAGAGAAACAAGGATAGAGGGGAAAGGAGGAAGAGAGGGGGAGGGGCAGGGAGGGAGGGAGATAGAGAGATTGATCTTTTGTTTCTTCTTTGGCCTTGGCTACTAACAAACTGTAACCAACCTCTCTAAGTGACCAACAACCACCACCTTCCCTCTCCCGGCCATCACGTTTATGTACTCTCTGAAAATTTTTAAAGAATCCCAAACATTATACAAGTGCAGAAATTATCTGCAGCTGGCAAAATCATGCTTCAGCTAGAGCACAAGGCCAAGCATAGTCAGCTGCTGCAGAGTCCGGAGCAGCCCAAATTCCCACACCTGGGATGAAAACGAAAGTACATTCTTATAATATTTCTGTGTGTGTTTTAAAAAGAAACCAAAATTTCAGAATTCTTAAAAATGTCACTACAATTTATGTCCTCTTTCTCTGCTTTTTATCACCCAACTACTAATCATTAATCATGTTTTCTTCTTTTCTTATTCTTTCCCACTTATACCCACAATAACAAGTACACCACTAGTGTTATCAATTTCCCCTCACTACTGAAATGATTAACATGTAAAGGGTAAGGACTTATTACTTCATTTCCAAAGTGAGTTTGCACTTGGATACTGACTGTTGTTGCATGGAATGGCTGGGAATATAATCTGGTACCCTGAACATCAATTATACAGAGAAAGAGAATATCTCAACCTTACTAAAACCTAGTGCCAACCCAACATGTGACATACCTAGAGCCAACATCCTGTTAAACAGAAAAACTTGCACCATTTGGTCCCAACGTATTAGTGCTATCTGGGGAGAATTAGGTTAGTGTGGCACTACTGAAAGCAGCAAGTGTGGGAGTGGCCTTTGAGAGTAAAAGCCTTGCTTACTTCCACTTGATTCTCTCTGCACTGTGCTACGGTGCATGCCATGAGCGCTCCACCAGCTTCCTTGTTGTCATGCCTGCAGGATCGCGGCTGTTCCTCGCCCTCTTGACATCACCAGCCAAAAGAAACACTTTCTTTTCTAAGCTGATTTGGTCATGGTGCTGTATCACAGCAGCAACAGCAACTAATACAGTAGCCAACAGAATGGAATGAAATTTCTATCATCTATACCTCAGAGGATTCATATCCAGGAAATACAAAGAACTCCAAACATAAACATCAAGAAAACAGCACAATTAAAAAAAAAAAAAAGAGCTGTAGAATGAAACAGGGCACATTCAAAAGAGGAAATACAGATGGTAATAAAGATTTTTTAAAAAGTGGCCATTATAGGAATGCAAAATACAAACTATATTGAAGTTCCATCTCATACCAGTGAGAATGGGCAAAAACAAAACAAAACAAATGACAACAAATGTAGGCAAGGATGTGAGAAAAGAGGAACTCATATTCACTAGTGGCTGGTGGAAGTGTGAACTAGTGTACCCACTGTGTAAATCAGTGTGTCTTCTTAAAAAGCTAAAGATAGAACTAGCACATGAACTATCATATGGTTCTTTATCCACAGGACTCTATTTCCTTCTACAGCGATACTTGAACATCAATGTTCATTGCTCTATTCCCAACACCTAGGAAATGCAATGAGTTAAGAGGTCTATCAGTTGATTAGTAATATAAAAATGTTATTCATATAATATACAATGAAATTTGATTTAGCTGTAAAGAAAAAAGAAGTAGAAAAATTGTAGCAAAATGGGTGGAACTGGAAAATGTTAATGCTGTGTAAGGTAGCTCAGGCTCCAAAAGAAAAACACTGTATGCTCTATCTCATATGTGAATCCTAGCTTTGAATCCTTAGAGCTGTATGTTTAACTTGGAGTGTCAATAGAGACCAGAGAGCTAGGAAGTGGCCATGGTTCTAGAGGGAGGGGGGGTGGGGGTTAAGAGAAGGCTTTAGAGGAGGGGGAGAGTAGAACACATGCAATATAAAGTAGAGTGGGATGAAAGCAGAAGGTGGAGGGAATACTGGGATCACATGGTGTAAATGGGCAAGTGAGGGAAAAAGGAGTTGGGAGAGTGCTAACTAAAACAGAAGATGTATAACAAAGCCAAATGGAAACCTACTATTCTGCAAACTAATTAAAAATAAATGATAATCCTGAATGAGGTAACCCAGACCCAGAAAGACACGCATGGCATATACTCACTTATAAGTGGATATTAGCCCAACACAGATGTACTCTGAGAGACTCTAGCCAGTGGGGGCTCAGGACAGATGCTGGGATTCACAGCTGGATTCCAGGTGAGAGTGGTATGGAAGAATTGGGGGGCGGGGGGATGGAAGAACCCAGAGGGTTCAGGAGCCCCACACGGAGATGATCAAAGTTGGAGGACCCAGATGCAGGAGGGCCTGCACAAAATGTTCCAAGCGAGGACAATGCATGCAGTAAACCTAGACTTCCTTTTCACATCTAGCCAATGGACAGTGCACTCTCCACAGTTATGGGGGGAGAGGGGACTGCCTCGGACATGAACTGGTGCCCCCAATTTGATTACTTCCCCTTGGTGGGGAGGCATGGCGGCACACAAAGGAAGGGGATGCAGTTTATCTGGATGAGACCTGATAGGCTGTGATCATATGGTGGGGAAGCTTCAGTCAGAGGTCTAGGGGAGGGGAATAGGGCGGAGGAGGGAAGATACAAGTGAGGGGATAACAATTGGGATGTAATCTGAATAAATTATAATAAATTAAGAAAATAAAAATAAAAATAAATGGGGTAAATAATGCTTCCCGAAGCTGTAAGGTCCAGTTGCAGCCATAAGGTACTGCCGTATGTGAGGGAGGCCTCCAGAACAACGTAGCCCACTGTTCCAAGTCTCAGTTGCCACCAGCGCTAAACGAGAAGTCACTGAAGACACAAGGCACTCTAGTTACAGACACAGAGAAATCAGATGGACCTGAGCTAGACACCTCTTCCCTGCCTGGACAGCTTTCACAGTGCCGGAAGGAGGGTTTGCAGGCTGCCGAGGGAGAACGGCCATCAATGCTCTTACCTAGTTGTGAACTCTGAAAGCTACAGCCCCTGCCTGCTAGGTGACGTGACCATTGGCACAACAGTGGCATAACTGCTACAGCAATACCTAAATAGTTTCTGGTTGGATCTGAAGACCACACGACAAGAAGAATTTATACGTGGTACTGAAAACTGCCCAAAAGCTCATGGTTGGGGAGGTTGTTGGCCCCAGGAGAAACCTACTACTTTTGTTTTGAAAATGGGCATGGAGTAAAGCTGTCACTTAATTATTTATGTGTATTTTCATAGATTAGTGCTTCTCTCAGTCAGAGAAGCATCTCTTTGCGGTGGGAGAGAGCTGATGCACAGATTTTTAACTGGTCAGCGTGCTGAGACTGACCTTTGCATGCTTAGCCCAACATGGGACATTTGTAGTATCCCCTCCAGGCCCATGGAGCATCTTGGAATAGGGGTTAGGAAGAAGCACTGTGACATGCTGTGGTCACAGATATGATGGATGCAGCACTCATGAACTTACATCAGCCGTGGGCACCTACACGAGACCAGGCCCACAAATACTCTGTTATGGGAGAGAGTCTCATAAGGCCCCACTCCTGAGGCGCTATAGTTAACTAGTGGTTGCTGCGGTGAGGAAAACCCTATTTGGTGATATAGCCACTTGTAACTTACAGTTATCCAAGTAAGTAAGTTTCTACCTACATACATTCAGGCAACCCTAAATGCAATGACCTATAAAAAGGAAGACTAAAATCATCACCATCATCATCATCATCATCATCATCAGCAGCAGCAATTGCCCACACCCAAACCCCAAACAGGTAGAGAGCTTTTTGGTAAGAAGGGGTTTGATGAGAAGAGAAGGAAGAAGAAAGGATAACAGAGTGGATTCTGATAAAGAGTACTGCATATGTATCAAAGTGTGAAAAAATAAACACCCACTATAACCATCTTTTAAAGGTGCTTTAATTTCTTTGTTTCTATTCTAAAAGAAGTTTGTATAACAGTAGAAATCAAATTTCTTTGAGACAACATCTAACTCTTTAGCCCAGACTGGCTTTCAACTTGTAATTCTCCTGCCTTTGCTTCACTAAAGACGATAGCCAGAAATATTTCTTTTCTTAAGAGAGGGTCTCACTTAGCCCAGGCTAGCCTCAAACTTGCTATTTGGGTGAGGATGACCTTAAATTCCTGACCTCCAGCTTCTACTCCTGACAGCTGGGATCATAGGCATGCATCAATATACTGTGTTTGTGTGGCTCTGGTGATTGAACCCAGGCCTTCAAGCAAGTGAAGCAAGCACTCTACCAAATGAACTATGTACACAACCCTCTGCGATACTTTTCTTTCTTTTAAGATTTACTTCTTTTTAGCTGGGTGTGGTGGTGCACACCTTAATCCCTGCACTCAGGCTGAGGAAGGTGGATCTCTGTGATTTACAGGCCAGCCTGGTCTACAAAGTGAGTCCAGGACAGCCAAGGCTACACAGTGAAAAATCAAGTCTCAAAAAACAAAAACAAATTATTTTTATTTTATGTGTATGGCATTTGTCTGAATGTCTGTGTACCAGAAAAAAGAATCCACTGGGACTAAAATTATAACTAATTGTTAAGTTTCTCACAATAGCTTCCGTGTGGATGCTGGAAATTGGACATTGGTTCAATGGAACAGCAGTCAGTGTTATTAACCACTGAGGCACTCCCCAGGCCACTAACAAGATTTCTTTCCTCTTTATTGTACTCTCCCCATTTCCTTTCTTAGATCTATTTGCCTCTGCCTTTCAAGTGATGGAAGGTGTGTGCCACCACACCCTGCAGCAATATTTCATAATTAAAAAGATGTGCTAATTGAAAAGAATTCTGGATCTACATGAGATTAGAAATATATTTAAAAATAATAAAAGAAAAATATTAAAACATTTACAGGTTGGGCATGATGGCATACACCTTTAATCTCAGCACTTGGAAAGCAGAGGCAGGAGGACCTCTGTGAGTTTCCTTGTTACACAGAGAAACCCTGTCTTGAAAAAGCAACTCCGCCCCCCACCAACTCCCTAAAGAACCCAAAAAACAAAACATTCACCATGGTTACCCATAGCTGGTAGTATCTGGCAGTTTTTTTTTCTCAAAATGAACATACAGCAAACATCAAAGAGCTCAACGTTGTGAAAACATCTAAATATCTTAAAGCCAAAGTGAATAAACACAATTTATTAAAAATTTAAGGCAGGTAATGGCAGTATACACCTTTAATACCAGCACTCAGGAGGCAGAGACAGGCAGATCTCCGCGAGTTTGAGGCCAGCCTGGTCTACAGAGTGAGTTCTAGGGTAGCCAGGACTACACAGAGAAATCCTGTCTTGAAAACCCAAAACAAACACACAAACAAAGAAGAAAACAGAAACTCTTCAGAGATTTAAAATAAGTTTCTGTAAATAATTAATGGCTAGAGAAACAAATAGTGATTAGCTGGCTCATTTCCTTACTACTAGCTAAATAATCCAGTCTGTTCTTAGCATTTTCTTTTCAACAAAACAAAATTACTTCCTACAACACAGTTTCAGATTGTTTCTATTTAAATGTTGGTTAACATTTAAAAATAAAAAGGCCTGATTTATTTTAATCTTATGTGTATGACTGCTTTGCCTGCATGTGTGTACTACATGTACGCCTGATGCACACTGAGACACAATGCACTGGATGATGGACTTTAAGTTGATATGTAGGTGCTGGGAAAAGAAGACAGGTCCGCTGTAAGTCATCTCCCCAGCCCCACAGTTAGCACCAACTTATCAATATGTACATTTCAGGAAGTAAAGAGGAAAAAGAGGGCTTAGTTGCATTAGTATTAGCCTTCCACACATTTCAACTGGCTCTATGAATGAGACATATAAAATTATACTAACTTCTTATTTAAACATCCTTAGGCACATAGAACGATGCACAAATCCTAGCTGCGTGCCATAACTGGGCTATAAGCAGTTAACTAACGAACATTGCCAAATTGTGATCTTTGAGGAACTGACCAATGCACTCATAGAAAATTTCGTGAAAGTCAAAACCACAAATTGTTATAGTAAAAGCTTAATATAAGAATGTAAAAAGTGGGGGCTAGAAAGATGGCACAGTGGTTAAAAGAACTGGCTTTTCTTCTAGAGGATCTGGGTTCAATTCCCAGCACTGACATGGCAGCTCACATCTGTCTGTAACTCCAGATCCAGGGAATCTGGCACCTTCACACAGACAGGCTAAACACCAATGCACACAAAATAATATATTATTAGGTTGAGTAGAACGGCTTATGCTAAAAATCTATGACTTTAGGCCAAGTCTCAACCTCTACATAACAGCGGTTCCATCCATGTAATATGAGATTTTGATAACAAGGATAACTTTGAAGATTTCATTACAGTACTTTTATTCTCGTGTGATTTATCAGTAAGGTAACAGTAACGGCAATCTTTCTTCTGTGCTTCATCTAGGTTGAACAGGTTTAATTAAAAGATTTTCAAGTCTGCATTGAGTGCTAACAGTGTACTTAACAACAGCAGCATAATGTCACTATAACAAATACAACAGAGGACAATTTAAACATTTCGAGGCTTTACATCAGTTCAACAACTGCATTAGGTAGGATAAACTGAAACCTGAGACTATGTTTTTGTCCTAACAGTTTCAAATTCTTTTTCCTAGAGCTAACTACTAAGATTGTATGTTGAGGATCTTTTTTTTTTTTTTTTTTTGGTTTTTCGAAACAGAGTCTCTCTGTATAACCTTGGCTGTCCTGGACTCACTTTGTAGACCAGGCTGGCCTCGAACTCACAGCGATCCGCCCGCCTCTGCCTCCCGAGTGCTGGGATTAAAGGCGTGCGCCACCACGCCCGGCCTGTTGAGGATCTTAATAGTATTATTTGGCTCTTTACATATTTGCTTTTGTTTATATGTTCAAATCTCCTTAATTTCACGAAACAATTGAAAATCTACTTATGTTGGAGAGATTTAAATTATTTCCCCCTTTTGTAATAAAATTGTATTTGTTAAAAATTATTTAAGCTATGTGCTTTTAGAAGATTGAGACTTAGGCAGGTATGGCGGTTCACACCTTTAACCTGAACATTTGGGAGGCAGAGGCAGGTGGCTCTCTGTGTTCAAGGCCAGCCTGGTCTACAAAGAGAGTCCAGGACCGCCAGGGATACACAGAGAAACCCTGTTTCAAAAAACAAAAAAGAAACAAAAAAGATGATTGTTAGGTGTTTGGGGAAATTACTACAGAACTCTTAAAGCCTCAACATGATTTTAGCACTGAAACTGGGTTCTCTGTGAGATCTAGTTCATGCATCGAAGTTTGATCAGAGACATTCTTCTCTTTAATGAATAATAAATTTTAAGATAGGTGTTTTTTTGCTTTGTTTTGTTTTGTTTTGAAAACCTCATCACAAATTGAGCTGCTGTGTGCTTTCCTTTCTGTTTAGCACTGAATCAGAGCTACCTCTTCAGGACCCTGAGTTTATCAGAGATATAGTAGGCAGCTGAGTGAGACGTTAGATTAGAAGTAACCATCAATGTGAGGGCACTTCAGTATTTTTTTTAAAAACTTTTTTTTTAATAAAAAAGACAATGTACACTATTAAAATAGAGCATTGTTTTACTTTCATTTTCTATCCTGTGTTTTCCATTTAGTTCCGTTTGGTCCCTGGCATCACATGGTTGGGGATCCAGAATTATCTAGTTATTTGTAGCTTATGTTGACTACTCTGGCCCACAATCAAATGGTGCATATTAGTGAACTCATTCTCCCCCTCTTTCTCACTGGCTACCAGAGCTTTGATTTCTAGTACCCTTCCGTCTCTCTTTTAATAGAAAAGGAATAGTGCTGCTGTTTCCTACAAATATATTTATTCTGTGCATTATTTAAATATATATTTACAAACGTGTAAATGTATGTTTTGAACCTATTGGTTGAAGATTAACACACATATAATAAAGCAAATACTGATTAACAATAAATTACCATTTTATAAAGATAATAATTTATATAACTTATAAAATATTCGTTTAGTATGGTTATTATTTTATAAAACCTTCTGCTTACAGAAGCTCTTACTTACTTTGGAAGGAGAACCATCAGTAATTTTCACCAGCTGCCAAAGAATTGAGTAATGGGAACACTGTAGTGCTTGTACGACTATCTGTATCAAATAAAAAACAAATTTTTAATGAAAATGTAAATAAAAGAGACAATTTGCACAGTACTAGGTAAATAACATAGTTTTATTTCATAATGAAATTATAATTTCACTATAAAGTAAGACTAGACAAACTGATTTAAAAAACCACAAATCAACAACTCAGAAAATAAAAAATATTGAGACTATCAAGTCAGAAAGATAATGTTATGTTTTAAACAAAATGTAGTGCCATGAATATTTTGCTGTTAATCTTAAAAAGAAATTAATGAAACTATTTTATCTAAATTTAAGAGTTTTTTTCTTTTCTTTTTTTAAATTCCGAGACAGGGTTTCTCTGTGTAGCCTTGGCTGTCCTGGACTCACTTTGTAGACCAGGCTGGCCTCGAACTCACAGCGATCCGCCTGTCTCTGCTTCCCGAGGGCTGGGACTAAAGGTGTGCGCCACCACGGCCTGCTTTATTCTAGTTACTTTAAAGCAAGATATAATAGCTTTATGCTTAATGAATTAAAATAAAGGAAAACACCTATGCAGCCATCACCTATGTCACAAAAGAACATTGTCAGTGTCTGTGCCAACACAATTTCTTTCTTCTAACGTTAACATGGGTCCTGATTCACACAATAATCACTGTATTTCCATTATCTAGTCTGCATCCTCTAACTTTACTATGACTAGTTATAAGCAATACATAAACAAAATAATATGTATTACTTTGGGTTTGCTTTATCATTTAGGTTAAATATTTATGCATTGTACATATATCTATAGATGATTACATTTTAGCATTATATAATATTTAGAATATACCTTTATTCTACTGTTGATAAATTTTTACATGTTGAGTTTGAGATCATTATGAATAATTTTTATTAACCATTTTATATGTATCTCTTAGTATACTGGGCACATATTTTTCTAGGAAGGAGGTTTTCAGAGATTTTAGTGGTCAGGACCTCTTAATACTTTAAAAATTTACTAAGGAAGCCCAGGCATGGCAGTCCATGTCTGTATCTAGCATGTGGGGGCTCCTAGATAGTGTGAACTGTATAGAAAATTCTAAGCCAGACTGCAGTACATAGTGAGGCTCTGTTACCAATCAACCAACCAACCAATAAAGCAACCAATCCATGCTCTCCCCTACTTAATATACCCCTACTTTTTTTTTTTTTAATATCAGTATTTGAATTTCTGTTTCATGAAATATCTTGTTCCAATCTTTGGTCTCTACTCTCTATGGAGATGATAAAATTCAAGGAAATAAAACCAATCAAGCACCGTAACATAACGTTTAATTTGGGGCAGACCCCCACCCCCACCTGAGCATTAAGCAGGCCTTACACATGAGTTACACCACCAGCACGGAATAGGTATTTCATTACATTTTAGTTTAAATACACAGCATTCCTTGATTGCAATGACATGTATGTAATGTTGTCCCATTACTTTACTCACCAAACTGGGTGTTTGTATTGAAACGCAATAAACTATGACACCATACAAATTATATGTAGATAATAAGTTCAAAGAAAAATCAACAAATATAATGCTGCAGAAACAACTGAGTAAAAGCAGTTCTGCTAATTTTACAGTACTAGGTTTCAGATAATATGAGCAAAGGGTATCATCATATACCTGCATGGGAACTCAAAATAAATTGTAAGAATTATGAGGAACAAGTACTGCTTTTGATGAAAAGCTAATGAGACAATAACAATGTTAGAATGTAGAAAAAAAAAAAAGAAGTCTTCCTGAAACACTGTCAAGATATAAGCATTAGTGCTATAAGACCATCTGGTTTATACACGCCATGCTCACTGACAAAATACCTGGCAGTCCTGAGATACTTCTGAATAAATTCTAATGTATCATCACATACATTTGTGAGAAGGTATTTGTGGAAGGAAAAGACAAGTTTACAAACTTTCCTTGAGGTAAGCTGTTGTGTTGCTTAGTGCTACAGAGCTGGCCAAGTACACAAAGCTCTAGGTTTGATCCAACAAGCAAAATAAAAAACTCTTTAATTTGAAAGAACATGAATTGTTAATTATAAAGCAGATATTTAAATCAATAGAAATTAATAGAAAATGGAGATCTAGAAATAATGTTCAAAATTGTTTAATTTTATTTATATTATTTATCCTAATCCACACAAACATAAAATCTTTTTATACAGACTTATTACTCTAGCAGTTTTCAGAGTAGTTTTGATAGTTTCACAGAAGCTTCTTGATGGTGGGTATGTGGAAAGCAGCTGGGAGATATTCGCCTTGCCACTGGCACGGCTATATAATGATGTAGTTGATCAGATACCAAAAGAAAATTCAGAACTTTCCCACCTAGCTAAGTAGCCATTTTGGTATTTTATTCTTCATATGAAAACATTATCCTAACTTGTCTAGAAATTGTTTACTCAGTGTTATCATGGCTGTGGAGCATAGGTGAAGTAAGACCAGCAATAAAAACTGAACAGGTTTTGTCCTGTGTGTCCCAGTTTTTTCTTTTCTTTGTTAACTGTGTCTTGATGGAAGAAGAACCTTCAAATAACAGGTGTTAAATTTTTTCTTTCTGTTTTTTTTCTTTGTATTTTGTTCTCATATTGCTCTTCCTGGGAAGAAAACACTAATTTGTGGAAAACATTTCTGGGTAAATTAATCAAGAGTGACCCTGAAGCACCAGGACTTTGGCCTCTGGGTGACTGAGAGGGCAATGACACACTCCTCCTTACATGTATTCTGCAGTGATGAAGAGACAAATGTTTACTGCATTAAAACTTTTAAAAACTGAGATATGAGATTAATCTATTACAGAAGCTAGCACCAACTTTACCAAAATAAAACAGAGCACTTTCTTAGTTGTAAAATACTAACTATGGCCTTTTAATTTCATATTACCAAACTGAGGAAGGGAAAATCACTCAGTTTTCTCCACATCATGTTATGTAGGGTCTGTGTGTGTGTGTGTGTGTGTGTGTGTGTGTGTGTGTGTGTGTGTTTTTTGTTTTGTTTTATTTTGTTTTAAAGAAAGATTCCCATATAGCTCAGGATGACCTAAAATTTGCTATGTAGCTAAGTATAACCTTGATTGTTTTTTCTTTTTTTAAGATAGGCTTCTTTGTGTAGCCCAGGCTGGCCTTTAACTCACAGAGATCCACCTGGTTCTACCTCCCAAGTGCTGGGATCACAGGCTAGTTTGCCAGTCCGGTTTGATAGTGCATCTCTTAAAAATACACTGTATTAGTGGTGAAAATGAGGAAAAGGGATAAGCTTCTGGACTATTTAAGCTTAGAAAAACTGAATTGGCATGGAAAACGAAGTCTGAATTAAGAATACAGAAAATAGTAATGAAAAACAGTTATGTACACACTCATGTACATTATTATGTCTGAATGTGTAGAACATGTTTAAAATTCTGAAGAATCTACATAACAGCCAGTAAATATTTTTGATCTTTATGTTCATAGAGACCTTAAGAAGAGAATAATCTTTTTTCCTTTTTGGTTTTTCTATGTAGTCTTGGCTATCCTGGAACTCACTCTGTAGACCAGGTTGGCCTCAAACTCAGAGGATGTGTCTACTTTTGCCTCCACAGTGCTAGGATGAAAGGCATGCGCCACCACCGCCTGGCTTAAGAATCAAATTTTAATAGGATGTCCTCCCCTCTTACCCACTATTCTGGTAGGTACAGTTTTTCATGGGGACGTACACCTTGGACTAGTGTCTCGATATAAGTGAGTATATACCATTTAGCTCTTTTTGCTTCTGTGTGAACTCACTCATTATGACAATTTCTAGTTCAATCCATTTGTCCACAAATTTTGGAAATTCCTTGTTTTTAATAGCTGAGTAGTATTCCATAGTGTAAATGTACCACAGTTTCTTTATCCATTCTTCTATTGAGGGACACGTAGGTTGTTTCCAAGTTCTGGCTATTATGAATAAGGCAGCTATGAACATGGTTGAGCTTATGTCCCTGTTGTGTAGGTGTGAGAAGCCTGGGAGAAAGAGGAAATGGAAGGATCCAGTGGGTCCTGGAAAACTATAGGCGAGTCTGGGCCCTGGGGTCCTCTGCAAACTGTGGCGACAGCCAAGGAAAAAATAGGCAGTAAAAACCTTGAACCCCTACCCGGACTAGCCGATGGACATTCTCCACTGTTGAGTGGAGAAGGAGATCTAACTTTCACACAAACTCTGGTGCCCCATATTTGAACATGTCCCTTGGACGGAGATGCCTGGTGGCACTCAGAGGAAAGATAATAGGTCACCAAGGAGAGACTTGATACCGTATGAGCATATTCAGGGGGAGGAGGTCCCCCTCAGACACAGACTTAGGGGAGGGGAGGGGAGTAGTAGGGGGGAAGTGGGAGGAAGGGAGGAATGGGAGGATACATGGGATGGGCTAACAACTGAGATGTAATATGTATAAATTAATAAAAATGTATTAAAAAAAAAGAATCAAATTTTATAGTTGGAATGCATATGACAAAAATAAAATTGAACCAAATAAACAACAGTTTCTTTCTAATAACTGTCATTCTATTTTCGAATATTTTAAGTTTGGGTTAAGATGAATGAAAAAAATCTTTTTAAAAAGAGTCCTTAAATGTGAATTAATAATCAGCCTAGTTGTCAAAGAAGATGATGAAAAAGTGTTTAAAATCATTGGCATTAAAGAAAATACATCCTGTGTTAAAAGCACGGTGAGATACTACTGCATACCAAGCAGGGTGGCTAAGGTGAAGATTACCGACACAGTCAGGTGTGGCTAAGGTGAAGATTGCCGACACAGTCAGGTGTGGTTAAGATGCAGAACACCAGACTTCTCGTCCACTAAGGCAGCAATGTAGTCAACCATTGGAAACAGCACAGAAGGAAAGAATGACGTGAGACACAGCACAAGACCTAGCATGTGTTTATTCTCTGACATTTATTTTACAGAAATAAAAACTATGTTGACAAAAATGTACACAAATCCTCAGGCAGTAAAGACTGCCTTTACTGTGACATTTAAAACTTGGAAAGAACTCAAACATCTTTCAAATGGTTAATGAATAAAAGAAATTGAAAACAGTGAAATATTAATGAGCAGTAAATATGAAGCAACGATTAGTTCACATGCCATATGGATTAACCTCAGAGACATCATGTGTACTGAAACACACTATGTCCTAAAGGATTCCATACTGTATGATTACTTTTTTGAACTTCAAAATGTCAAAACTATAGAAGTGGGTGAGAAGGTAAAGGAATAGTAGAATGCAATTCTGTGTGATAGTGACACTTTTATATTATGATTGTGGTGGTGGCTAAAAAGAATATACATATCAGAACTATCAAGTCAACATAAAATGTGTAACTAATGAATTAAAAAATGAGGTAAAGAATAAAATCTGTAGTAACACCTTTTTATTAAAGAAATGTACAGGAAAAGCACAAACATATAAATGATGTGATAAAAAACCTAGTAATTCAGTGAGGCGGAACAATACTTAAAAGTTGAAAAAGAGAACACAAGCAGACACTACTTCATTACTATGTGTAATTTCTAGGTTTGTGTGTCAGTTTTAAACATTAAAAAAAGCAAGCTGCCAGGCTCAGTCATGCACACCTTTAAACCCAGCACTCGGGAGGCAGAGGCAGGTGGATCTCTGTGAGTTCGAGGCCAGCCTGGTCTACAAAGTGAGTCTAGGACAGCCAAGGCTACACAGAGAAACCCTGTATCAAAGAACAAACAAACAAACAGACAAAGGCAAGGCATGAGAAAAGGCAATACACTGCAACCATATAAGCAATCTGATATATAAATTTATAAAGGACAAAAATTGTATCAGTTTGGACAATACCCAAGTCATATTACCACTGTAACAACTAAAATATCAAAATAAAAGGTTAGCAAATAGTATCTAAATACTTGGGATTTTTGAAATAGTTGTTTACTAAGGACCACAGTTTTCTGCAGGATAGATGAGCTTAAACACAAATAAATTCCTGATCAAATAAAAAGACAACTAAACATCAAAACTATGATACAATAATTGGTCTAGTTAAGTATACACATGCAAGGTTAGGGGTTAAGTTGCAAACAAAGATGCTTACAACTTAAGTAGCAAGAGGAGGTAACATTAGAAAATAAAACTTTCCAAAGAAGCAAGCATCTACCCTCAGCCTATTTTTATTATTGTTCCATTTTATTTTTATCTTTAGTGATAAGTGATTAAACCCATGTCCTAGTATGTGCTAAGAACATGCTGTTCCAGTGATTTGAAACAAAAACAAACTAATCTTGCAATAATGTAAAAACAGGAAAAAAATGGAAATTTCAACGTAAGCTTTGTTGATAAACTGTCAACAGGCTGTCGCCGCATTTAAGCATAAATATAAGCAGGTTGAATAAGTGGAAGCCAGATCACAGACGCCCTTACAAGTATAGATGAATATATGTCCTGTCTATTCTTAGGTCTCAGTTATGTCCTACAGTAAATAATAATAATAATAATAATAATCCTTTTTGTCTTTAAAAGAACACTTCTTTGGGCAATAGAATGATCATCTTACTAAGATCAGGAAAATCTGAAAGCTCTCTAAAAATGCTAGGAAACACATAAAAAGAGATTGATAGAAGAGTGGACATCATTACAAGTTTTAAAAAATTCACAAACAAATAACAAAGGTAAATAGTCTTAATTATTGATTAGCATTTTAAAACGTTTTTATTTTATGTATATGAGTGCTTGTTTGCAAGGATACCTGAAAGCTACAGGTACTTTGGTGGGTGTCACTGGAAGCTAGCAGTGAGAATCAGGCACTGTGGTCATAGGCACTGTGAGGTGCTGGACACTAAACCCAAATCCTCTCTGCAAGAGCAGCAGGTGCTCTAAACTGCTGGAGTCATCTTTGCAGCCCTGTTTACTAGATTTTTCATAATCCAGTTTTATTTATTTATCGGCAGTCCTGAGGATTAAATCCAGGACCTTATGGAGACTAGGCAAGCACTCTGCTCCTGTGCCTTATTCCCAGACCTTGGCTTTTTTGTTTGTTTGGTTTGGAGATAGGGTTTCATACAGCTGAGGCTCTGATTCTTCTGTTTCTACCTACTTCCAAGTGCTGGAATTACAGCCATATACCACCACAACCACTACAGACTCTGTTAGTTTTTAAAATGAACATATAGCACTTTAAAGACAACAAAATCAAATTTTGTTGACTAGATTGCTAGTTTAGAACCATTACACGGTGTTACTAACTCTGCACTTCCCTTAAGCATTCTGGCTATTATTTACCTGCTGGTAACCATTGTACTCCAGTTCAGTATGTTATGCCCTACTCTGAAAAGGCAGTTTTGTTTGTGTGTTTGTTTTTAAATCACATACACACAAAAAGACGCATGTATTTTGCTGTTTTAAAGATTTTTATAACTGGTTACTACATGTTATCTTCTGCAATATACTTCATGTAGAGTCATGTCCTACAGGATTCTTAAATACAACTATATATGTTCTAATAAATAAGAAAAAAAGGAATTTAGTGATATGACTTGTATAAAGTTTATTTCACGTGTTCGGGCACTTTGCCTGCCTGTGTGTCTACACACTGGCACCCACCAAGGCTGTAAGAAGGTGTCTGCTCCCTTGGCACTAGAGTTACAGATGGCTGTGAACTGACGCGTCCTTTTTGGGATTTGAACCTGGGTCCTTTGGAGGAGCAACCAGTGTTCCTAAACAGTGGGCGAATTCAACAGCCCCAATGACACTTACTTTAAACTTTAATTTTTGGCAATCATTATTTAACTTGAAGTTTTGGGCTAATGGTTTGACCTATAAGACTAAACATTATACCACACTTTCCTATGGCTTTGGGGTCTAAGTTTTTCACTATTCCAGATTTCTTCATTCTTTTATTCCCCTCCCCCCTTTTATCTTTGCTGGGTTCATAAAATGTATTCTTGGAGGATATTTTTCCTTAACATGTTTAATTATTAACAATGACCTCCCCCCTTTTTTAAAGGTGGGGTCTCATTATAAAGCCAAGCAGGTGTCGGCGTTAAAACAAAAACAGAAACAAGCAAGCAAGCAAACAAACAAACAAACAAAAAACCCAGACACACCAGGGATGAAGTCATGAGTGGTAGGCAAATTCCTTCTCTACAACTGGCCTATACAGTCCCACCCTCAATTCTTGACACAGCGTCTCATTACGTTACCTAAGACTTGCCTTGAATGTAGTCATGGCAGGTCCTCAGCTTGTGATCCTCTTGCTTCACTTACTTTAGAAGCTGAGATTACAGGCCCGTGAAATTAGAGCAGGCTTCTGAAAAATCTTTGATTAACACAAACTCCCAAAAAATTTTCTTCTCATAATTCCTTTCAGAGGTTTACTGTAGCTGGTTTATAATCTGAGTGTTTATATTATTTATTCTGACACAGGCATCTTTGCTATGTTGTTAAGGCTGGTCTCCAACCTGAGTTCAAGTGACCCTCCAGTCTTAGGTTTCCAAGTAGCTGAGAGCACAGGCATGCGCATGACACTTGACCTGCTAATTGTTGTGTATGGTCTGAAGAAGTATGACTAAGTTTTTAAATTTTGTTTTGTATCTTGATATCCAATTGTGTTTCAGCAAACTAGACAAAAGCTTATCCTTTAGATCTAGAAGGAACTGCATGGGGACACATACCTACAACTCTCAGTAACTGATAGGCTACAGCAGGAGGATTTCTATGCGTTTCATAAAAACCCGAACATACACACAATCTAAAATCAACCAATGAATCAAACAAAAATTTGAAGCCACTTCCGAAAAGCTTTTGGTATGGCAGGCCTGAGGAAAAATCAGAAGTATGCATCTGAAATAAGTTTAACTTCATAAGTGTGCAGTCTTCTAGGGAAGCAAGATTCTTAACAACATATATAAGCTATAATCTATCCAAAAACAATAGCCTGACTTAAGTTAAACTCACCCCCTATATTATGTTCAGTCTGAATAATGTGGTGATTTCCAGCTCATGATGACGTTAAGTACCAGCCTCTAAAGTCTCCCCACAGTTCCTATTGAAACAGCCCAAAAGATATTTGGGAAAAAAAAGATCAATACAAAAAAGAATTTGACAGAGCAAACATCAGAGGGCATGGGGTGAGGGAAAAGAAAGCATGGAAAAAGAGAGGAAACATAACCTGGGCTACCAATTGCTAGTAGCATATTAATAGCAAAAATGAAAATAATTTAAAAGCTAATGATTTTAGTAGATGTGCCATATCTATGTGGCCTTAGGTACATTATTTAATGTTTCAGTTTTATTAGTAAATAAAATAAATATATAAACATATATAAACTATAAACATATAAACAATATGTTTCTCATAAAGCTTAAACAAATAAATATATATAAAGACTTAAAATAGCATTCAGTTTATTGTAAATCTTTTTTTTTTTTTTTTTTTTTTGGTGATAGGTCTCACTGAGTAGTCCTGAAACTCACTTTGTAGATAAGGCTGGCTTTAAACTCATAGAGATCTGCCTGACTCTGCTTCCCAAATATGAACGCTACTTGGAGAGGCCCACATTAATAACATATAATTCCTTTTCTTTTTTAGATAGGGCCGTATAATGTAGCCCAAGCCAGCCTAGAGCCTATAGACCAGGACTAGCTGAGAATTTACAGCAAGTAATATGATTAAAAGTTTGTCTACCACACCTGGCCCCAATTATCTTAAAAAAAATGAACTTAGTTATACTATATTACCTGATAGTAAATAATACTGTAAATGATTTTTATTGATTTTCAAACTTTTAGGGTCTGCTTGGAGCTATGAAAATGATACATTAATGCAGAGTTTAATATACTTATTATTCTCTGATGCTCATCAGATATTTATCACATTTATATATTTAGTGTACGTGTGTGCATATTAACAGCATATACGTGGAGGTTAGAGGGTCACCTGAGGAGTTTGTTCTCTCCCTCCTCCGTGGGAGCTAGGGACTCAAACTTAGGCTGTTAGGCTTGCTGCTTGAGAGACCTTGTTGGCTTTCAAACTCAATAGTATGCAAATAAGAAATGGCACAATTTGGGCTGGTGGCATATACCTTTAATCCCAGCACTCAGGGAGGCAGAGGCAGGCAGATTGCTGTGAGTTCGAGGCCAGCCTGATCCATGACAGAGAAACCCTGTCTCAAAAAGCCAAAAGGCACAAAGCTACAAAAAAGGATAGGGATAACTATAATTTAGAACATACGGTTTCTTCACAGTATATATTAGCTGTGTTATAGAGCTGATAATAGTATATTGATATTTCAAATTAGAAAAGATGAGTAAATGAATTAATGAAGGGTAGTTTTTCTTTATGCTACGGTATCAAATAAAACACAAAATGAGAATTAAAATGTGATTTTTGAAATTGTTTTGAAATCATGATAGCAGGGATTCAGACAAGATTCTATAAATGATGTAAAATTGAAATATACTACAACCAGATAAAATTAACTGAGAATATTTTATAAACATATAAAATATGTATTTTTCAGAATGTCAGTGTCATGAAACACAAAGGCTTCTTATTAACAGTGACAAGAAAGCTAGACCATTGGAAGTAATCGATATAAATGATGTTTATATTATTTTTACATATACATATTAATATATGTAGTAAATACAGAATGGACAAATGCGAAAGTGTGAAAAAAAGACATGACGGTAAAGAAAGAAGCAGGTTTTTCAATAAGGAATTTTTATAACATGACAAAAATAATAAGAATACCAAAAATAAAAAATTAGAATAGGTAAATTTAAAAATTTTGATCATTTACATATCCTAAAGCTATACTGCCTGGGATTATAAAAAACAAATGATTACCATAGAATCCCATACTCTCAACCCCCAAATGCTGCTATCTCTAAAGAATAAGACTACAGAGATATTCGGTTCTATTGGTTATTATGGAAAACAGACAAGGGTATGATAAACATAGACTTCTCAAACAGCTAGAGAATTAGTCTTTAGACACATTTAACACACTGAGCATAACTGAGGGTCAACACTAGCAAAGGTCTTTGAGGTCTGCTCAGAGAAAGAATCTCAAAGGAAATCTCTGGATTTTAACTAAAAGCAAAGGTGAAATCTGAAAAGGGGAATTTAAATAATCATATAAAATTAGTTGAATACAGTTTTTATTCAACTCTCTATATTTTGAAAGCTGTTTGTAAAAGCTGAAAACACCTAAAAGAACACAATCTAGTAGTCATGTTTTCAAACTTGATACACCTGCTTAAAACTAAGGATATGCATCTAAGAGAAGTCAAGCCACATACAACACACATATGCTCTTATTCAAACAACTAACAGAAGGGAAAAGCACATCTTTGCAGTGGTAAGAACAGACCACAGGATCAGAAGACTGTCACAAGTCAGTGGTTAAATCACTAATGATGACATTGTGTATTAAAAATAAATGTCCACAGGCTCATAATCCAATTAAGCAGAAATATGTTATTTTTATTCTTCTTTGAAGAAAACAAGGAAAACAAAAGAATATCTTTACCACTTTTGTAAGAAACAGCTTGAGAATGAGTGAGTTATATTTAGGTGACTGCAAATGAGATGAAGACAGAAGAAAAAACTAATGTGCATTAATAAATGAGGTATACTACATGAATATTCAGCCACTTGCTACAGTAAAGCATACATGTTAACTTTACTCTGTAGTGGAAGAAAATTCTGAGCTTAGCTTTAATTAAGTGAGAGAATAAAATATCTTCTCAACTTAATTTTCCTGTTAATCTATAAAGGAAATGTTTAAATGTGATACATTTGTCCCAGATTTTATCCTCTTTTCAGAAATTAAAGTACCTAACTAGGTACACTGTGTTTTATTAAAAGTGAGATCAAGAAAGTAACAATAATAAAAAAGAGAAAATAACAATTTTATTATAAATTTTTGCAGTTTTAGAAATTAAATCCAAAGCCTTGTACACACTAGGCAAGTGCCCTGCCACTGAGTTACACACCCAAATCATGTTCGACAACTGAAAATAATTAATCATAGTAAACATAATTTTATTTTGGTTGTGGCTTATTTTTTATTTTACACATTAAAATTTCTTTGAGATAAGAGTTTTACTATGTAAGCTCATGTTGCTCTCCTTAAACTCAT
Source organism: Acomys minous (assembly GCF_964271855.1). Lineage (NCBI taxonomy): Eukaryota > Metazoa > Chordata > Mammalia > Rodentia > Muridae > Acomys > Acomys minous. The sequence continues at coordinate 22,115,289 of NC_140495.1, forward strand.
TAACTAACTAACGTGTTTGCCTGCGCCCTTCTAAGTTTGCCGAATGACAGATGTCATCATATCTGTGTCGTGTGACTGAATTTTAGTACACAATTATCATTTTGTTCTATCTTTTGACATTCTAATCACTTTAAGAGTAATAATGTATCATCTAAATGTCCCTCTCACATAGGAATGAATCAGATAATCCCTAAGCACCATCAATAAATATGGTATTTCTCATGAGTAGCTGTAATATACAAAGAAACTCTTCTCTTTCTCATACAGAATTAAGCTAATTGTTTAAGTCTTTGAAATTAGGCAAATAATTCAGTCTTGTCCTTTTCACTCCAAGTTGGCTGTGAATATGTGAACACAGATTGTTCTAACAGGTTCCCTAGGCATCTGAACAGTGGCTTTACTACAACACCAAGCCATGCTTCTGAAGGTCTGGTGCCATCAGTATCTAAACAATGCCGAGAACAGTCATGAGCAGAAATGTTTTAGAGAAATTAATAGTTTTCCCAGGAATGTTTACCTTAACATTAATTTAAAAAGATATAGTATAACAAAGCAGTCTATTTTCTTACTTTAACATATCTGAATCTGAGCCATGGCCAACAGTATAACCACAAGGACAATAACTCTCAAAGGAGCTAGCTGCAGCACAGACTCAACAGCTACTTTCTGCAACAGGCTTTGGAAAGTCAGTTGATCTGAGAGTATCTTAGCTTCCTAAATCCCAGGAAGAACATTAATAATTCCTACCTGTTCTGGCATAGCTCCATGTTCAATTCCAGTCTTCAATAGTCTGTAGCAATTACCAAATAGATCCCATTTAGTGAGATCATGAGCACTAAAATAAATAAAAGTTTAATTTTAATCTAGAATAAAAGATAACTCAAATTTGAGCTCAGTTTCAGTAAGTAGAATAACAAAGAAATATTTCATTTTCTTGTAAAATTGATAAAGAAAAACAAAGAATCAAACAAAAGCTGATGGTAGAGAGTTCATTAAATAAATCTTGAGTTTCACATTTAATGTCAGGTTTCTACTTAGATGGTTAATCTAAATTCATAATGCATACAGGGTCAACTTTACTATATTTCAGAGTATATTTAAAGTAAATCCTTTAACAGTTTAATATATATAACTACACGTGTGTTTTTGAAAGAGAAAGCTGCTGTCATCAAATGGAAAGAATTAAAAAAAACAGAGGATAGAAAATATAGGAAAACTCAAAATCCACTGTGTAGACTGACACGTTCTGAAGGATTTTTGTCAGGCTATCTCTGTATGTAGAATGACCTGCACATCCTCCTGCATTCATGTTACCATGCTTGGCTTTGAAGAAAGAAAGTTGAACTCTATTATAAACCTAATTCTTTTGAGTATGGTGTCAATTTTTATCATAAATGATAGGGTAGGTTTTAAAATAAGAGTTTGTCCTATGAGATTCTGAAATGTTTACCTGTAGGTAAAGAATAATTAGAATTCTTTCTTTTGCTTTATTTATTCTTTCCTTCCTTCTATTTATCCACAGAGACAAAGACCTCACTACATTACTCTGTTGTATCAGGTTATCTCCATCTCTTGAGCTAAGGCCACCCTTTTCCCTCCAAGGCAGGTCGAAGTAGCAGCAGTCACTACCACACTCACCCAAAAGCCTACATTTTAGAAATTGCTTTTGAAATGTGAGTAATTTATTAAGAGCTTCAAACACACTTTCTTTTGAAACACAATTCTGTTTCTTTTCATGTGGAGAAGATAAACCTCATTATAGGGATATGTGGGATATGTTTGAGAGCACATGTGAGCCTTTTATTTCCTTATTCAAATTTAGTTGCTCTGTCTACACAGTAAAGCCAGTAATAATCTACAAGTCCACAAGAATAACTTGCATGACTTTCCCAAAATCTTTTCTTACTGATTTATATAGTTTGGCAATTAAGGAATGTATTGTCTATACTTATCATAAAGATTGTAGAACAGCTGAAGGTATTAAATCAATCTTAATTTTTTGCTTATTTACTTGACATAATGTTTTTATATCTAACTGAAAAATTGCAACTTTGAGCCAACATATAGAACTTTCCTATCAATCTTATTTTCTACTTAGCAAGATTGTTAAATACCATTAATTGATAATTACTTATAAACCGGGTGCAGTGGTGCATACCTGTAATCCCAACACTGGGAAAGGCAGAGGCAGGTGGATCTCTGTGAGTACAATGATAGCCTGGCCCACAGAGTGAGTCCAGGACAGCTAGGACTACACCGAGAAAAATAAAAAATAAAAAATAAAAAATAAAAATAAAAAAACCAACCAACCAACCAACCAACTCCCCCCATAACAAAATTCACAGAAAATCTGAATGAGCAAAATTTGTTATACCTTAATATTAAAAAATGTATAAGAAGTCGAATATTACATTCAGTCTATCATTGGCCAATGTTACTTCCTAAATTTATGCTAATATTAATATGACCTACTTGTGGAAAGAAGTTAAACGCTTTAATGTAGAAAGAACATTGTAGATATCATCATCATCAGCTTCTTCACCCTATAAATGAAAGAGTAAAAATGACTTCTGTTGGCATAAGGTTTTGTGTAATTCAAATGCTGATTTCTGTATCCCCCATTTCTGGTTGCAAGCCTTGTTCTAAGAATCTTCTGTCTCAATGTTAAAACTCTGCTCCCCAACTGTCCCCTTGAACGCCAATAAAGCAGCTTACAGCCAGTTGCTGAGCAGGAGAGAGAATAGGGCTGGACTTCTTGCCAGCCAGGGGAGAAGTTAGAAGGAGGAGGCAGGGGATTCAGGCACAGGCAGAGGTGCAAGAGAAATGAAAATTCATCTGGAGCAAAGAAGAACTAAAAAAGCAAGTAACTTCAGGATTTTGGCAAAGATGAAGCAGGATAACACAGAGGGCTAAAAACAGACTTAAACTGCTCCAGACTGTGCTGGAAAGCTTTATAAACAAATACAAAAGAGTTTCAATTATTTGTGTGATAGCAGGGTTAAAAAATAAACTGAGGGAAACAAAAACAGTTTTATATTAAAAAAACCTTCAACAGACCTCATTTTCAGAGCAACTAAAATTCATAATATACTCTATTAATGCTTAACTGCCTAAAATCCATTATATTAAATAGTATGTTTGTACAGATAAATAAAAGCATACAAATAAGAACAAAATTATAGTTGCCATATCTACACATAATCAGCTTCTGCTGCTTCAATAATATAATGGCCATGACTTTACATATTTTTATAATATACTATGGTAAATTTCTTACAATCAGAATTGCTTTTGAGAGAGTGCTTTATAGCTTTAGCTAGTGCACTCTATCTCCCAGGACTGAGTACTAAATTCTGGGAGTTTCAAGAACACATGCATCAGTTACTACTTGGGCTAGCCCTATCCCGAAAAAAAGTTTAAAGATTATTTAATATTGTATTGAGGACCAGTTACTTTTATAGCTTTAGAAGAAGTATGATTTTAAAAAATGTCATGCTTGAAAGAGTGTCACAAAATTCTTTTTAAAAAAGCAGTTATATAGATTTCTCAGAAGCATCAAAGCATAAACTATAAGATTTTCAGACTGCCTTGTAGATAAGAAAGTAAGGGCACGATATAGAAACCCAAAAATAATGATAAAAATTACCAGTTTGCCAAAAGTGTTGCCTCCTTGAACAAGCATATCTAACTTAATCTGTATATTCTATTCTCTAGCACAGTATAATAAACCAGTAATTAAAAAACGTAAGTTGAATCCCAGAAGTAGGAAATAAAACAAAGAAGAAAAAGCAAATGGTGGACTTTTCTTAAAAGATGGGAAAGTACAGCATAAAAAGTGAACAATAAAAGGTTGATTTTTATAAGATGTACAGTTTCAGTGAGGGGCGGTGGTTCACATCTTTAATTCTAGTACTCAGGGAGGCAGAGGCAGGCAGACTGAAGGCCAGCCTTGTCTATAAAGCAAGTCCAGGACAGCCAGAGCTACACAGAGGAACTCAAGAGTCAAAAAACCCAAAACAACCACCCCTGCCACCACCACCACCACCACCAACTGTACAGTTTAAGTGGTACTGCTAAATACTGAAATGGATAGAAATTTTAGATTGAAAAGAAAATTGGGATTGACTTACAAAGTCAGCTATTCTGAACAATTATTAGCCAGATTTATTATAAGTACCGTCAAGTTTATAACAAACCTCTTGCAACAGGTCTTCCACAGAATGATTGAATCGATCTACAAACTCATCAATCAGCTGGCTCCGAGCAATATCAACTCTGTTCTGGATGGTATACTCTTCACTGCATAAAATGCTGTAGGTTTTACTGCAGGCTTCTAGAACATCTGACTCTACATGTTTCTCTACAACAAACTTAATTTGTTTTAATAAAGCATCCAGGTGCTGAGGAGGAAAAAAAGAAAAACTGTAATATTTAGACTAATAATGAAAATAAAAAATCATCATTTGTTGAATAATCTTATGATTGGATAAAAATAAGCAACCCAGTCACTAAAACTACTTTATTAGCAGAACTTCAGAGTTTCTTACCTTTTCCATTCTCCCCGTGCTGTAGATTTCTAGATCAAAATATTGTGGAATTTGCAGCAAGTTTGCTACCTTCTCTGCATCTGCAGAATACTAAAGGAAGCAGCAAAGAAAAATGGAAGTGCATTAAAAGTGCATGAAAGCAAACTCAGGGCATATTATCACAAAACTGAAAATGGTACATACCTTTGATAGCAACATAGGAAGTGTAATGATAAAATGCTCAGTTAATTTGTTTCTATCATCAATTTGAGTTTTCCTTTCTTTGGCTGTTAGCACCTAGAAATAAATTGAAATGATAAAAAGAGAATGTCATTTGGCAATTTAAAAACAAAATGTTAAGCATTGGCAGATGACATGACCAACAAATTAAAAACAAATATAAAAGGCTGAAATAAACATATGTTATAATGAAATTTTGCTTAACATGATTTTTGACTTCCTATTTATAGAAATTACTTATTTCAAGGATTTAAAAAATAGAAAAATACTTATGAATTTAAAAATTGTTAAGATAAGCTTAACTCAGAGCAATAAAGAATGTACAGTTATAATTATATAAATATGTGTTTCTCATCATAGGCCTAGAGGTAATAACCTATTTAACTACAGTCAAACTTAGTGCCAAGATTTTAACCAGTCTGTAGTAAGGAACCATGGCTCACGAGAGAATAAACAGTTGGCTATTGTGCAAGAAAAGAATGGAAGTCAGAGTTCAAAATAATTTCCTTAGCCGGGAGGTGGTGGTGCACGCATTTAATCCCAGCACTCAGGAGGCAGAGGCAGGTGGATCGCTGTGAGTTCGAGGCCAGCTTGGTCTACAAAGCAAGTCCAGGACAGCCAAGGCTACACAGAGAAACCCTGCCTCAAAAACCCAAAAACCAAAACTAAAAAACAAAAACAAACAAAAAACGAAACAAAAAAATAATTCCCTTATGGTTCCCATCCTGGTATTTACACTCTTGGTAGGTCTTTTTCCCAGGATGATCAGGCTGTTTCTGACTTTTTGAAGACTAGGGCATTAATGTCCATCTTACTGTTCAATTATTTGTTCTGGGAAAGATCAGCAGCATGTCTTCCATATCAAAAGAAGAAAGTTTCTTCACTGTGTATACAAAGCTTATTAAATGCTTGCTACATGTATTACTAGTCACTTTATTACAAATAAGGAGACTACATATACACAAATACTTATTTATCCAAAGATTACACAGCTGCTAAGCAGAAGAGTTTATCAATGATGTGGTTTGCCTCTTGAGCCCTTATGTGCTTAAAAAAATTATTATTGGCCAGGCATGGTGGTGCATGCCTTTAGTCCCAGAAGAGGGCTTAAAGGAGGGCAGAAATAGGCCGATCTCTGTGAGTTGAGGCCCACCAAGTCTACACAGTGAGTTCCAGGATAGCCAGAGCTATATAATAGAGAATCCTGTATCAAAAATTGAAATATAACACACACACACACACACACACACACACACACACACACACAGACACACAGACACACAGACATACAGACACACAGACACATACACTTTATGTGTATAAATGTTTTGCCTACAAATTTGTCCGTGTACCATGTACATGCCTTGAACTCATAAAGTCAGAAGGCATCAGATGCTCAGGAACTCGAGTTGCAGACAATCTTAAAAAGTCATGTGGGTGTTAAGAATTGAACCTGGGTCCTCAGGAAGAGCAGCCAGTACTCTTAACCACTGAGCCATCTCTCCAGCACCTCCCAACTTCTGCATACCCAATATGCTTTTAACTATACTATAAAGTTCTTTAGTAGAAGCAGGCACAGATACGAGAGGAATATGAGGGAAAAATATTTTTCTAGGACCGGAGTCAAGCAGGTAGGACACAAAGAGGAAGCCCCATGGCATGCAGGAATCATTTGTAAAAAGTCCTATTTTTACTGATACAAACACTAGTAAAGTATCAAAACAGTCTAGAGTTAATTACATTAGTAAGTTTGCTGTAGAGATTTCACTAATTGAAAACTTACTCTCTTGCCGGTTCCCCTTCCCACTGGAGGATGTGCCTCAGCTGCTTGCCGAATTGTGCAGACCATTAGCTCTATAAGGGCACTCTCTTGACGATCAGACATTGCTGAAATGAACAAAATAACCACATGCTGAAATGAACACATGATTTATTAAAAACTACAAACATATATTACCTATTATGGAGAATTAAGGTAGACTCTAATTTTTGAAGTTCCCCTTCTCTATTTAAGTAACCAATGGTGGCTATCATTAGCCAAACAAGAAAAATCACATAGAGTAAACACTTCTGTCTCTTCTAACTCTAGTTTCTTTTAATTACCTACTTTTGAGTAACGTAATGCTAAAATTTTACAGTACTTTCTTCCACATAATTTCAAATCCTGTATTATAATTTCCTTTTGCTTTTTTAAGAAATAAAAAGTGTCATATACTTCAAAGTCTAACCACATATTTTAATGTATGTCTAGTCAATATACACATATAGATATTTTTGTTTTTTTTTGAAACACAGTTTCTCTGAGTAGCCTTGGCTGTCCTGCAACTTGCCAGGTGGCCTCAAACTCAAGAGAGTCACTTGCCTCTGCCTGCCAAGTGCTAGGATTGAAGGAATGAACCATCACACCTAGCTCACACACATATTTTTTATTTTATTAAATAATTTATATAGTATAATTTAGTCAATGCACTAAAAATCTAGTAAAATAAAATAATAAAATATTTCCAAGTGTTTGATACCATGAAAACGTTGCAGTAAAGCATCAATTATATGTATTATATATATGTTAATGTAACTGATACATTTCTAAAAATTTGCTCAAAAATAGGAATAATATATCATAGCACAAAGTTTAGCTTGTGATAAGTCATATGATTATTGTAATTTATTCTCCAAGGTTAGAAATTACAAACACTTCTGGTTTTGCTCATAAAATGTCATTTCAACAATATTTTGCTTCTTCCTATCTAATAATCAGTGAAATGGAATATATATTCGGTCACTCCTTTCACCTAACATCTTCCCCCTTTCAAAAAAACCATTTACTTTATTTGTATTTGTGTGTTTATGTGTACATGAAGGTCAGAAGAGGGTGGCAGCTTCCTGGAGCTGGAGTGCCAGGCAGTGATGAGCTGCCCCACTGAGTGTTGGGGATCAAAGTACGGTCTTCTGTAAGAATCGTATTGCTTTAGTGGCTGGGCCAGCTTTCCAGTGTTTTTCTTTCTTCTTCTGAGATGAAGGTTATATTATACCACACTAGACTCTAATTTCCCTATTTTGCTACCTTAATCCATTCATGATAATTCCCCTGTACTAGTGGACTGACCACTATAATTTAGAATTATATGTGTGTCTGTGTGTGGACAGGTGTACATGAGTGCAAGTGCCTGTAAAGATTAGAAGAGGACATCAGATTTCCTGGAGTTGTAGTAACAGTCAGTTATGAGCTGCCTGATGCTAGTGTTGGGAACTGATCTCAGCTCCTCTGGAAGAGAAGGAAGCGCTCTTATCGGTATAGTTCTGGCTGCCCTGGAACTCACTCTGTAGACTAGCTGCTTCTGAACCCAGAGATCCACCTGCCTCTATCACTGGGATTAAAGATGTGCATCACTATAAGCATATCTTAATGTAATCTTTTTCTTACCAACATTTGCAGCATCATCAGAAAATCATAGAAACTAGTACTGCTTGTCTTAGGAAAACATGAATAATTTCAAGTTTTCATCTATATATCCATAGTCCAGTGCCTAATGTTACAAAAATATTTTTTTACTTAATAACCATTTTTCAAGTCTAGATCTTTATAATTTTTCACACTTAGTCATGAATAAAGGAATTATAATGTCGATAACAAGTATATTTTTAAAAATTCTTTTTAAATGTTTGTTTATGTGCACTGCTGTTTTGCCGGCATATATGTGTGTGGGGGGGAGTTGGATGCCCAGGATTCCCTGGAGCTAGAGCTACAGGCAGGTGTGAGGGCCACGCGGGTGCTGGGAACGGAAGCCGGGGTCCTCAGGAAGAGCAGCCAGTGTTCTTAACCACTGAGCCATCTCTCCAGCCCTGAAAATTCCTTTAAGAAGAAAATTTGGTGGCTGTAGAAGTGGCTCAGGGGTTAAGAGACCTTGTTGGTCTTGCAGAGGGCATGATTCAGTTCCTAACAACCACATGGACACTCACAGCCTTCTTCTCCGGCCACAGCCACCTTGCGGGTTCTGGGGGCTGAACACTACGTAACTGTGGCTGGTCTGAAGCTCAGTATGTATGCCAGCCTGACCTAAAATTCCTACAGATCCTCCCACCTCTGCCTTCTGAGTGCTACGATTAAGGGGTTGGCTACCATATATAGCTCCTGAAGAATACTTTTACTTACAGTTTCTTCACCTGCCAAATGAATCTCAGCATTTATTAGAGATGATCAAAAGTCTCCATATTTCAGTTCAAGAAGGTGACACCCAGAGAAATGGAACGAGTAGTCACTGAGTTTTTGCTATATGGTGGCTAAGGTGCCAACAAGTACACATCCCTTCATGTTACACTACAAACTTACCCAATTTGCATTTCACTGAAGAATGCATATACACAAGCACGCACAAACACATATAGTAGCACTAAAAAATACTGAAAGCTACTGCTAGTCTTTTACAATGTGTATTTCCAAAATTTAGTCTGTTACCTTTTAACTAGGTTTTTATTACTGAAATTCTAATATATTTCCTCTATTTAAAAAGTAATTTAATTTCTACTTGGCTTCATAGTAAGTAACTGCCAGTATTTAATTATTTAAAATCCAGAGCAAAACATTAGGGAAGAAAATTGATTTGAATGGCATTCCATGCAAAAGCTTCTGTATGTTATAGCACACAAGTGAAAAGTATGAACAAATTCAGTTATTATATAAATATAATGTCACACTTGTTATACATCACCTCTGTCTTCCCTACTCAGATCCAATCATACTCTAAAATGTGGTTCACTTACTTGGTGTACCTCGTTTCCCAGCCTAGAAATAGCTTTCACACCAACTGATTATCCAACACCTAATGGTCATCCCTGAAAACAAACAAACATACACACACACATACACACATACACACATACATACATACACACACATACATACACACACATACATACATACACACATACATACATACACACACATACATACATACACACACATACATACACACATACATACATACACACATACATACACACACACATACATACACACACATACATACATACACACACATACATACACACACACATACATACATACACACACATACATACATACACACACATACATACACACATACATACATACACACATACATACACACACACATACATACATACACACACATACATACATACACACACATACATACACACATACATACATACACACATACACACACACACATACATACACACACATACATACATACACACACATACATACACACACATACATACATACACACATACATACATACACACACACATACATACATACACACACATACATACACACATACATAAATACACACATACATACACACACACATACTGAACAGGTTGTACTTACATATTCGCAAATACAACATACACACATCATATACACACCCCACACACCCCTACCTAACAACAACAAATGAAATAAAAGGTCATAAACTTGAAAAGGAGAAAGGAGGGATATAAGCGGGTTTGGAGGAAGGGGAGAAGAAAATGAAGTAATTATTATCTCAGAAAGTTAAATAATAAAAAAGAAATAACTTTACAAAGAAATATAAAGTAGTAAAAATATAAATAAGTTGGACTCAGAGACCATATGAGGGAACAAATGTAGAGAAGATGTTACTCTTTCTGATGCCAAGTAGCTTTATTCCAAACACATCACTTACTTCTTAAAGAGCAAGATAAAGACAAATGCTCTTATCGCTTCCGGTCCCCACCCCTTTTCACTCTCTTTTTTAAAACTAGGTACTGAATCCAGGGCTTCCAAGCTGCACCTTTTAAAATTAAAATTAAAGCATGTATTTACATCCATCTATCCCTATGTACGTGTCTCTGGTTGGGAGGCTATGGCTCCTGCATACCGGCTGGGATATAGCTTACTGATGGAACAGGTGCTTAGCAAGTTCAAGACCCTAAGCTCCAGTCTCTGAACTTAGAGAAAAATAAGTAAAAGAAAGAAGAGGAGGAGGAGAAGAGTTTTTGCTTTTAAGCTTTTTTCCAGGCTCACAAGAAAATACAAGAAAAAAAGATTTACTTTTGAAAAAATTAAAACATTAAGCATATTTTGTGTCTAAGGTTAGCAAACAGAAGACTTTCTTAAATAGTTTACAACACATGGATGTTGAAACACCTTGTACAGCAAAGTAGTTGTGTTGATATGGAAAGATGTTTAAACTTGAAAAATTCTGACTTCTTGTAGGAATTAATTTGTTCTATTAAAGAAACCCCGTGGCATGTTTCCACAGAAGATGTTACATTTATCAACAGAGACACAACGAGAAGGAAACAGACTTGTGGAGACACTGTACCTTCCTCTCCTTGCACGGGCTCTTCTAACAGCAGCTCTGTCATGCACTCCCAGTCTTTCAGCAGCTCTTGAGAGCTCTCCCACAGGCTGTCCACCAAGTAGGCTGCATGCTCATGTAACTAAAATTAACAAATTGAATGTGACCAAAGAACATTTAATAAAACAACTCCTAATATTTTGAGTTAAATAATTTTCTTCACAATTAAAATGGCTTGGCCTCAATAGTTCTAAGAACCATTGAAAACAAGAATAAAAAAAATTCTGTGTATGTGTATATGTACCCATATACAAACACGCCCACATATATGTCCATGTATTATGATATGGACATAGTATGCAGAATCAGCTGATTTTTAAAAACTGTACCAGTACTAAGATTAAGGTTCTTCTATATTCCAATGACTATTTTGCCAATAAAGAAACAACAGACATCTAATTAGAATTCCTGAAATAATAAGCTGAATCTAAGTTACTTTTATTACTTTTAGTAGTTTCTTCCTAGATCTTTTCTGGGCATGTCTATGGTACACATGCCATGCCATTCCTCTTGAGGTCATAGGATAGGACGTGGGCTGTAAGCCGTCCCTGGATCCACCTTGTTAAGACTAGCTTTTGTTCACTACTATACACTCCAGGCTAGCGAGCTCCTGGCTGCATAAGGAATCTCCTGTTCTCATACTTTACTATCTCCCAGCTCTCTGTTTCTCTTTCCAAAAAGGAAATACTTTAAAGATACTGTACAAAGAAGCTCCTCAGGTAGACATGCAAAGATGCTGATATTGTTCCAGCTGCTGCTGCTGCTGCTAATGATAATAAAACTTGGGATTACATTTTATGAACTCATTTTGAATTCCTAAACTCATTAAATTACTGAGAGAAATGTTTCAAAAATAAAGCCAAATAGAAAAGTATATAGTACATACAAAGGGTAAATATTATTTCAATGCTGGGGATTGGGCCCAGGGCAGTGTGCATATCAGGCAAGATTTCTACTAAGTAGCATTTCCAACCCTTAACTGTTACTTGTTACATATGCTTGTACTTGTTTCCTCATCAGCAGTGGTATGAAACATCTTTCCAGATTTACTGGTTACTGACTGCTATCTAACACTTGAACTGTATTTTTCTTATTCATTAGTTTCACTGAATGATCTGTAAATTGTTGTGTCTTCTTTTATCTTAATTTTCTACTGCATTTAAAACCTCACACATTGCTTCCAGAAATACTTTAGAAAAACCACATTCACACATGCATGCAAGGGTGGGTAGACACCCCCATTAAATCTCCCAATGAATTGTATCAAAGCCAGAGGGAGAAAACTAATTAGCAAAATCTCTGCTGGGTCAGGGAGAGGTGGTACAGAGAAAGGGTTGTAATGGGACACCTTTAAACTTTGCAGTCATCCATCATGAAGAAACTACTCCTAGGTCATATTATCACTAATATCATTCCTAAAGTGACAAGAACAAGTGGCATATAATTTGGTGCCAAAGATAAAAATAGAAGCAGGAAATGAAACGTGTTCTAACTATTGCCATTAAACCTATGTTAAGAAAAAAAATTGTTGAGTGGTTAGTTAGAGAAGATTTTAAAAACAGCTCTGGATGTTTTAAAACTGTTGGCAGCGACAACAACACATATATACTTAATGTCACTGAGCTATATGTGTCAAAATGTATAGCGGTACACATATTACCACTATTAAAAAACCCAAGCTGATTAAATATGTTTTATGATTAAATAATTCTTATGCTTGACTAAGTATATTATTTTGCAGTGGAGGGGCTATATTCAGCAGATTATAACTTTTAAAAATAGAGGTTATGTCTTTGTTTCCTTTAATGTTGTTGGTCTTTAATTATCACTTATCTTTCATGATTCCAACTTTCTTGCCTTTAAAAAAAAAAACACTTGTTATTTAGTCCATTATTTATAAACTTCCTATGCTACTCTAAGATATGTTTTGAGGTGGCATTCAGCTATTTTTAACTTTCTTTATTGCAACTTCAAAGGACAATTTTTTTTTTAGTACACCATGTTTCATTATATTTTCTGGGATAACAATGTTAGAAATATTCCTGGTATTTATTTTCTGTATTCTACTTGCAGTACTCTCTTGAATGTTTTATTACCACTCCCTCTTAGTTTTCTTTGCCTTAATATTTGCTGTCTTTTTTCTGCTTTAGAAATGAGCTTTCAATTACAAAATATCAAACTATACTCAAAAGAGGGTGTGGAAAAAGGAAACAATGTACACATTTAAATTACATTTGACCTGAAACTGTAGTTCCTTTTCATTGGGAATATCCTTCCATACTGAAAAGAAGACATGCAGCTCCACTTTGCTACCTTCTGTATTACAGAACCTATAAAATGCACATGGAGTGGGACGAGGCAGTTGGAAGAGAAAACATCAGTATTGCTTTAAACAGGCACCTGCAAGTTATTCAGAGGCTCTATCTTCAGACAGGGCCCACTGTAGCGAAAGGCAGACACACATAAACACTCCGGTTTGGCCAAAGAAATGCTTGGGATGGTATATAGAACACTAAGTCTTTGAAACACCCCACTGTTCTAGTCTCTACAGAATTCCTGTTAAATAATACAACACAACTATAAATTTGTACCTTCTGTCTCTTCATTTTTCTCTCTTATAAATTAGAATCCTAGTTTCGGCTCTCTTTCTCTTTCATAAAAGTCTCTTCTTATATCTTGGGGATATGAATCAAGCTCATTAATATACTGGTTTTAGGTTTCTTTCATGTTTCATATACTCTTATTTGTCAATCTGTGTCACTAGGTTTATGCTTGGTGGGCAGGGAAAATGGAAAGAAGGAGTCTGCACTCAGGCTTTCTGTTAGTGATATACACTAACAGGTATATAATTCTTTATCCTCCCTGGTGGCTATAAAATACCTGAGCATTCACTTTATTTCTGAGACACATCATACAAAGCTTAAATGTGCTGGACTAGCAGTTCTAAAGTGACCCACACGCTCAGGTCAGCGGCAACCATTTAGTTACTCCTTATGCTATGCATCCACCAGTCTCTGTTGTTCTGATCCTTAGCGTTTATCTTAGGATTCTCAGTTAATAAAAGAATGTTCTATTTTTGCTCATAAGTATATAAGTTATTTAGTATTAAAAGGTTCTATCAGTTTTCCCCCTCATTTATATTTTATTGCTTTTATAGTCTTCATCCTTCTGGAAACTGGTAATGTCTCTTTCATCTTCACTAATTTAGTCTGAGGTTTTTGATGGAGTCGATGACATATTTAAATTTTTTAACTAATATAATTTTATCAGAATCAGTTTTCTTTTAAAAACCATTTATTTTTAAAGAAAATATCTGACTGTCTTGATTATATATATTTATAAGTACCATATGTGTGCTTGGTGCCCTGAGAGATTTTTGAAACTTTAGAACTGGAGTTACAGATAGTTGTAAGCTGTGATATCAATACTGGAAATTGAACTGGGTACTCCGGAAGAGGAGCACATGATCTCTCTGAGGTGTCTCTCCAGGCACAGAATCAGTACTCTCAGATGGTTTTCTTTTCTATGCTTTAAAATTTGGCTCCAGTATACTGTCATTACTCTTATCACAAATTTTGTTTATAGTGATCAATATTTTTATTATAGATGCTAATATCTTTGATAATTTATTCATCTTTCTAACTGTTTCATAACAGTATATAGTATAGTGTCATGGCATTCTTTATTGTCATTTTTAATGGCTTTGGATACCCAGGAAAAATATGTCTGGGTAATTATTTTTCAGACTACTTCTAGAGAGGTCTGACTGTGGGGAACACGCATTCTGATATGGAAAGCATCATTTAGAGGTGCTACAAGCTGAGCAATGACATTAATTCTCTTTGCTTCCTGGCTGCAAATGCAGCATAATCAGCTGTTTGGTGCTTCTACTGGCATACCTTTCTATCCTGGATGGATTATATCTCCACAAATGGTAAGCCAATCAAGCACATCCTTCCTTCAGTTGATTTTGTCAGGTAAGCTGGTATAGCAACAACAAAAGTAACCAACAGAGAGTTTGTATCAAAGAATAGAGTGATAAACCTAACCATGTGGCTCACAGGCCATTGAAGGTGGTCTCTCAAAGAAATGTGTAAGAGGTTAAAGCTAGCCTCAGAACGCGCAAAGCAGAGTTTAATGAGTTAGTCATTTTGGCCAAAGTGTGGAAGACCAGGTACTGACAGAACAGTGAAAAAGAAAGATTGTCCTAAATGTTTCCAGGGGCAGTAAGCCTCTAGTAGGAACTGGAATAGAAGTCATTCATAGTGCAATGTTCAATAAATATGGCTGTTTCCTGCCCATGTCCCAAGAACATAAGTGTGATTGCATTTAATGACAACAGCCTAGTTTGTTTAACGGCAAAAACTTCAAAGCAGAAAAAAGTGCAGTTGGGTGGGGGTGGGACATCACCAACTTTAAAGCTGAAAACAAGGCTAGTGTGGAGAATATTACTTTAACAAAATGATTAACATATTGGCATAACACCAAAGGTATTCTGAATGCAACATCTAACCAACAAATAAGCTAGCTTGTAAAAATGCAAATTCATTTGAAGGAGAGAGCAGGTGAAAATGTTCTACGCCTGAAAACAATGGCCCAGCGGAGTGTTTACATGTGCATGCTTGTCTGCTAAGGCACACTACAGCGATGGCAGAAGGGGAGCAGATGACACTTCCCGCTGTCAGAGAAACCTGGCAACATTTGTCCACATGGTGCTGGTACAACAGATGTGACAAATGTAAGGGTTATATGGTCATGGAGGCTGATATTAAGGATTCATAAAGCCTCTGAAGCTACGCATGGTGTGAAAGGGTAAGGTTCCCTTAAAGGAGGCATCTTGTGAAGTTCAAGTTCTAACAGGACTGTAAAGGGTGGGAGATACCAGGACCATGCAGACTGTGTCAAGAAAAGCTGCAGGAACAAGTGGTGCTAGCCCAAGAGAGGTCAAATGTGTTGCAGGAAGCAAAAATGGAGAGATGGACTACTCAAGGCTGTTGGAGCCTAGGTGACAATGTCCTTGTCAGACACTGAACAGAGGGTTTTGTTATAACACTGTTGGATTTTGGTCTGATCTTTTGCTATATCCCTAGTTCCTACTTGTAAGAACAGAAATGCTTATTCTTTACACTTGTATATTGAAAACATGCAATTTGTTTTATCTTATAAAAGCCTATAGTTAATTTTCTTTTGAGTTTTAGAAGAGGCCTTAGACTTTAATAGCACTGAGACTGTTGAAGATGATGGAGATTTTTCAAGTTGAACTAAATGCATTTGCATTATGAGATGGATGTAAGTCTTTGGCTTACAAGTGTTGGACCATGACATAATCTTCACTGTCAACCTGACTGGATTTGCAATCACCTGGTACACAGAAAAGACTGTCACTGAGGATGCTTGCAAGAAAGAACCACACTAGACTGGGAATAGACTGAATAAAAGGGAATAAACAAGAAAGCAAGCTGCATACCCCCATTATCTCTTTCTGCTTCTTGACACCAGTGGCAATTTTAGCAGCTGCCCTATTCTCCTGCTAACATGGCCACAATGGACTATATCCTCTGAAACCATGAAACAAAATAAGCTTCCTCTTTCTTTAAGTCTCTTTTCTCAGGTATTTGATAAAATATCTGACAATGAGAAAAGCAACTCATAAGTGCATTCTAGAATGTTAAAACTAATAATCAGCTGGACACACTGTTCATATATCAGTATATAAAAATCAACTGTTATAAATTTAGTGAATGTATTAAGAGGGCAAGAGTACATATTGGCTCATTTTTTTGATTAAGTTTCAATTGTATCAGTAAGCTAGAACTTTGTCAGTCAGGGATGGGCTTGATATAATGTTTAGCAAATTTTGTCTTTAGATATGTATTACAACCACAGAACTTTTGAAGATCTCAAATTAATTTGGACTACCATAAAACAAGTAGTTTAGTTAGATATCTTATTCACCATAATATTACCTATACTATAAACCTTTCACAATTACAGCATTATATTAACATATTATTTAATATTTCAAAAAACAAATAAAGTATTGTAATCATATCTGCTAATCACATGTAATTTTCAACTCATCTGATTTGTAAGTCTCAGTCAGTCATGAGGCTGTATCTAAAATGTTACAAACTGACATGTCTTATAGAAAGTAAGTTTAAAAAACTAATTCAAAATAGGAAAGTAGAGTTTTATTGTACTAAAGAATATAGCTTTAGGCTGGGCACAGTGACACATTCCTGTAATCCCAGCACTTGGGGAGGTAGAGGCAGGCAGATCTCTGTGAGTTTAAGGCCAGCCTGGTCTACAAAGCAAGTCCAGGACAGCCAAGGCTACACAGAGAAATCCTGTTTTGAAACAACAATAACAACAAAAAAAATCACAAATTACTATAAAAGAAGGATAAAAATGCTAAAATGAAATGCTTTTATTTCTTTTAATAAATCAAGAAGTCCTAGGGAGCTTTCAGAAATGAAAAGTTTTCCTTTAGTTAACAGTGAAATTCAGCTAAGACCATTAGATTACTGAACTTTTCAACACTTTAATATTTGTATGGCTCATTTCTACTAATAGTGAAAAAACACTGTTGGCCTTACTTATTATGTAGTTTGTGATTGCTGAATAACACTTTTTATTCCATTCCTCTAGAGCAGTGATTCTCAACCTTCCTAATGCTGCAAGCCTTTATTTAATACAGTTTCTCATGGTGTGGGGACCCCCAACCATCAAGTTATTTTGTTGCTACTTCATATCTGTAATTTTCCTACTGTTATGAATTGTAATGTAAATATCTGATATGCAGAATATGCCACCCGCCAGGGCCTGTGATGCACAGGTTGAGAAGCACTGCTCTAGTAGTGAAAAGGGCTATCACAAGGAGATACTTGCTGGTTCTTATTACTTTGTTTTAAAACTAGAACTTTACATTTTATTTTGTATCAACCTAAACTTGCTTGTTAAGTAAACAATGTTTAAAATCCTTATTATACAAAGTGCAAACTAGAAGAATGTGCATTAGCTCTGGATTTGTTCAAAGGCATAATGTAAGGTCTCACTCTAGAGGTTCAGAACTGGCACTTTACTAGTTAAGATACCCTAGGGATTTCTAGGCATACTTAAAACACTGTTCTTAACACATCTGAATGCAACTCTCCTGATGGTTTTGTTTCCATATCACTCTTTCTTTAGTCTTAATTGAAGCAATAGTGATAACTTCTTGCTGGGTCCTAGTGTCTGTTATTCTGTTTAATTGATTTGTTTTTTTATTTTTAATTTTTATTTTTAATGTTTACATAGAATGTCTTTACCTTTCATTTTTACGGAGCAGTTACAGTGGTTTCAAATTTGAACATTCACAGAATCTTTTAGGCTTCTTTTCTTATCTGATATTTTCTATTTTCCAAATAAAATTGAGTCTTAATTAAAAAAAATGAGCTTTAATTTTGTGTGTGTGTGGTTTTTAAATAGAGCATGACACACATGCTAGCCAAGAGTTTTATTACTGGACTGAACACATCCCCAGCTCTCTCTGTATTTTTCTCAAAATTCTGAGACTTAGATAGTGTCTAAGTTGAACAGCTGACTTTGAAATCGCATTGTGGCCTAGCCAGGCCTGAGTGTGTGAGCGCCTTACACATCCTCTCTTCTGCTCTGGGTTAGAACTTGGTGCCACTTTATCTGCCTTGACTTTTAATTTTCTCTACTTCTTTTGCCGTTTTATTTTCATTTGTTTCTAAGCTAAATACTTTATTTATTCAGGGTCTTTAACTAACATCATGCCAGTAGTAGGACATACTGATTAAAATATACTTCAGTGAGCAAAGACAACTTTTGCCTTCAAAAACAGATATGCTAATTATAAAATTCCGTGATAACTAACTATAGTAAATGGAAAATAAAGACTATGATTTTCAAACTAGCTAGAAATAATAGCTTTAACAATTTGAAAATATTCTATTTTGGGGGGTGGCTGAGGAGATAGCTGTAGCTGCTGGGAACTGAACTTTTATATTTTCGGTTGTGAGCCTAGCTTTTAACGGCTGGGCAATTCCTCCAGCACACAACTTTGTTCTTGATGTAGGGAATTTAACTAGGGCTTTGTGTGTGCCAAGCAAAACCCACCAACAAATGAACCTCCAAGCCCTTAAGACTGTTTAATAAAATAATTTAAAAGCTATAGGGAGAAATTCAACATTAAAAGTAAAAAATGAAAAAGAATGTGGAATTGGCATTATGAAATAATGTAAAACTTTAAACTTAATAATCTATATTCAGTGTTGAATATATTCAGAATGTCTCATAAAAAGCAGGTACAAAGCAATTCATAAAGGTAACTTCACAAGAAAAATGCTCGTTTTTGTATGTCTGAAGGGAACCCCAATTGCTTACAGTGAACCAAAGAAGAGTAAAACCATCAACCCCTTCGTACCTCACTTTCAAGAAAGAAGAGAACAAGCATCCTAATGAGGTTCCCGTTTGGGCTGTTCCTTCCTCTCCTCTTCGCTAACGCTTCCTCTGCTTGGGGGTCATGTCTGCTAAACAGCCTGGTAGAGAAAAGCAATACAAATTTACATGAATACAAATTTCAGTATTTTTTCAAAACACAAATTAAGTAATTTATTGTTGAAAAAAATCTAAAAAGGATTATCAATCTAATTCGATAAAACACATGTCTTATTATTTTTTGACAAGTATGTAGTCCAGGTTGCCCTTGAATTTTTGATGTTCCAGCCTCAATTTTTCTAGTCAGGTGCTACCATGCATGGCTCTTTTCTTTTCTTTTCTGAGACAGGGTTTCTCTGTGTAGCCTTGGCTGTCTTAGAATTGCATTGTAAACCAGGCTGGCCTCAAACTCACAGGGATCCACCTGCCTCTGCCTCCTAAGTACAGGGATTAAAAGCGTGCACCACCATGCCCGGCCCATGCATGGCTCTTAAATGATACATCTGTAGAGGTCAACACGGACAGATTAACATATCTGACATAGCTCAACATGAGGAAGCCTTTTCAGTGATGAACAGTCAATGATGAAATATTTATGAAAAATATGAGCAATTACTATTATCCCAAGATTGATACCAGAGTATATACTTTTAAATTTAGACAAAAATAGTTTCTTACATATTTATTTCAGTCATAGATACATTTAACAAAATGTTAAGCAATTACTAAAAATCCACATTTTAATCTTTGTCTTTTGTATTCTCTTATAGTTATTACCTATTATTTAGAGACAGAATTCTGTCCTTAAATGAGTATTCTATCCAATCATTTACAATAAAATTATAATAATATCTTATCTGTAATTTTTTTAATAATGAAACTTCTAAATATGGCTAAGAAAGAATTGAAAGGTTTAAATTTGCTATATAGATTTATTCTAATAAAACAAAGATCCTGCCTAGCAGTAGTGAAATGCACCATTATTATTATTATTATTGGTTTTTCGAGACAGGGTCTCTCTGTGTAGTCTTGGCTATCCTGGACTCGCTTTGTAGACCAGGCTGGCCTTGAACTTACAGCGATCTACCTGCCTCTGCCTCCCGAGTGCTGGGATTAAAGGCGTGTGCCATCACGTCCGGCTTTTTTTTTCCTTCCCCTGGAAATACACCTTTAATCCTAGCACTTCAGAGGCAGATGCAGAGGCGAGGCAGGTGGATCTCTAAACCTGGTCTCAAAAAACTGAAAAACCAAATCAAACCAAAATAAAAACCAACCAACCAGCCAACCAAAAAACCCCAACAAACAACAACCAAATTCCTCAAAACCCACAGCTCCCTTATTTATGGAGATTGCTCTAAGCCCAAGTGATGTTAACAGTGACCATGAAATTGGTTCTCCAGAGGACCTAGTGCAGCAGTGCTTAACCTGCGGTCTTGGCCCCTTTGGGGATTGAATGACTTTTGACAATGGCTGCATAATAGATATGCTACATATCAACTATTTATATCATGATCATAATAGTAGCAAAATTACAGTTATGAAGTAGTAATGAAAATAATTTTGTGGTTGAGGTCAACACAATATGAGAAAGTGTATTAAAGGGTCACAGCGTTAAGGAGGTGGAGAACCACTGCTTTAGTGGACGGAAATAGACTAGAAATCATCTCAAGTATTTTACAGAAAAGTAAGAAAATAGGTAACAGCAAATAACATAGGCTAGTTTATATACAAATGAAGGCCTCAGTAATTGAGAAGTATTCTTTTGAGAGTGGCTTTCAAATTGCTAACAAATTAAACAGGAATGCCCATTGGTAACTAAAATATACTATGACAAATAACTGCATTTATTTTACTTAAGGTTCTGAGAAAACAGATGAAGTTTGTAATGTTAAAATGTAAAATTTTGATACCTTTTACAGGGCTAGCCTCCTTGACTTCCCCCGATCCATGCTTTCTCATCAATTAGCCAGATCTAGCCCAGGTCCTGTATCTAGTGCCCAAGCCTAGTTTGGCTTCTTTTGCTTGCCCCACAAATATTCTCTATGCTTCTGTGAGGAAGCTTACTACCTGCTCATCAACACACAGGGCCGTACCACACCACATGCCAACATCTACAAAGCCTAATCTACCCCCATATTCCAACCTTAGACTAGGAAATGCATCCTAATACACTAGCCAAATTCTCTCTCCGCCTTGCTTAATGCCACTCAAGTCATTTCTGACCTCTAGGCCCAACCTGTCTTTATATTCTCTCTTCTGCCGTGAGCTGATCTGTTCATATCAGAGTAAGAGCAAAAAATCCTTTTCCCCAAATGCCAACAATATGAACGATCAAGCCAGATTCTTCTCTCTAAAACCTATAATCTCAATAGAAATATTTACCAACAAGAATTTCTGAAGTGAACCCTAGGACACATAATATAAAAGAACAATCATAAACTTTATTTTAAAAAATCCGAGGAGTTAAAAAAAAAAAAGACAAAAAAGGCTCAATGAAGTTTAGGAGAAAGAATTTAAGGAGAATGAACACCTGGTTGATGACCAAGAAAACACAAACATAAGGCTGACAGAAATGAATAAAAAAATTCTAAGACTTGAGGATGGAATTCAATAAAGAGATAGACATACAGAAAAGGAATCATGCTGAAATTAAGATGGAATAAAAGAACACCAATAACTCAATGATAAGACTCAAAGGAAAGCCTTACAAGTAGGATGAACCAAGCAAGAGAACAAGTATTTGAACTTGAAGATAAACACACAACAGAAATCAAATAAGTATAGCATATAAAAAAAGTTAGAAACACAGAAAAGGAACATACCAAAAATATGAGACACGAAGAAAGGAAAAAAAAAACCCCCAAAACAAAAAAACACAACCTTTCGAATATAAACTTAGATAAGGAAGAAGAATCTTAACATGATTATAGAAGAAAACAGCTCCAAACTAAGGAAAGATTTACCCATAGAGATACAAGAAGTGGGGAGAACACCAAATTGATAATTCAAAAAGAGACAATCCCCAAGGCTTATCACAGTAAAACAGGATACATAGCAAAGAAAGTATATTGAAAGCTGCAAGAGAAAAACAAACAACCACCCTCCCAAGTCATAAATAAAGAAAAACCCATTGGCATAACAGCTTACTGGATTTCTTAATGGAAACTTTGAAAGCCTTAAGAACCTGCAACAAGGCATTCCAAGAACTAAAGGCTATGGAAGCCAGCCTAAACTAAAACTGTGCAAAACTATCTGCCTTTGAAGGAGAAGAAATTTCTAAGAAACAAAAGCATAAATCAATTTATATGGAAAAATCAAACCAAAAGAAAATACAAAACAACAACAACAACAACAACAACAACACAAAACCCACAAAAAACTATACTTCTGAAGAGAGGAATGAGTATAACAGAAAGACTGTGGGGTTAAAAATACAAAGCCTTAATTACTCAAACACAAAATATTACTAAGAAAACAAACACCACGCCCAAAAAATCAAAACTAAGATGAGTACAATTTAAAAACATTTTAAAAATGTATTCAGATTGCATCCTGACTGTTATCCCCTCACTTGTGTCTTCCCTCCCGCTTCCACCATATTCCCTCTCCTAGACCTCTGACAGAAGGGGACCTCTTCCCCCTCCATATTATGACAGCCTATCAGCTCTCATCTCAACAGCCTGCTTCCCCTTCCTCTATGTGCCGCTGGGCCTCCCCACCAAGAAGGGATCAAATTGGGGGCACCAGAGTTCATGTCAGAGGCAGCCCCTGCTCTTCCCACAACCGTGGAGAATGGGCTGTCCACTGGCTAGATGTGAACAGGGGGTCTAGGGTTACTGTATGCATTGCCCTTGGTTGGTGCAACAGTTTGTGCAGGACCCCTGGGTCCAGAGCTACCAGCCTTGAGATGCTCCACCATACAACAAGGACACTTATTTGCTCAACTATGTACAAAGCAGCCTTATTCATAATAGCCAGAATCTGGAAACAACCTAGATGTCTCTCAAACGAAGAATGGATAAAGAAACTATGGTACATTTACACAATGGAATACTATTCAGCTATTAAAAGCAAGGAAACTTGAAATTTGCAGGCAAATGGATGGAACTAGAAATGATCATCCTGAGTGAGGTAAGCCAGACCAGAAAGACACGCATGGAACATACTCACTTATAAGTGGATATTAGCCCAACACACATGTCCTCTGAGAGACTCCACCCAGCTGGAGATCAGGACAGACCCTGGACTTGCTGCTAGACTCTGGGTGGAACACTTAGAGTGGCACGGGAGAGCGGGGGACGGAAGGACCCAGAGGGTTCAGGGGCCCCACACAATGACACAATTTACGCATGCATTTCAATATCTTTAAATATGATTGGCCAAAACACTTCAAATAAAAGACTAAATGAATAAAGAAACAAAATCTGCTTATCTACAAAAGACATATCTTAACTTTAAAGACAGGCAACTCCTTAGTGTAACGGAATGGACAAAAGTATTTTAATCAAATGAAAACAGAAAGCAAGCAGGCATCAGGATCTTAGTATCTTACAAAATAAGACTTCAAACTAAGTCCAATCAGAAGAGATAAGGAAAAACATTTCATCCTAATTTAGGGAACAGTTAAAAAAAACATTGCTATTCTAAATGTATATGCACCAAACTCTGGGACACCCACTTACATAAAAACAAGTACTATTTAGGATTTAAAGGCACAGATTAAAGTCATTTGGTTAATATCAGATAATTTCAATACCCCACTTTCTCTAATAGACAGGTAGGTTATATGGACAAAAAATAAACAGAGAAGGAGGGTGTGGTGGCACATGCCTTTAATCCCAGCACTGGGCGGGGGGGGGGGGGGGGGGGGGGGGAGACACAGGTGGGTCTCTGTGATTTCAAGACCAGCCTAATCTACAAGGCAAGTCCAGGACAGCCATGGCTACACAGAGAACCTCTGTCTCAAAGTACAAACAAAGAAACCGGAGAAACACCAACAGACATCATGACAGTATACACCAAATGAACTTAACAGGTATTTACAGAATATTCTACCAAAACACCAAAAAATACACATTCTACTCAGCAGCAAACTGAAGATGCTCTGAAACAGACCACACCACACGGCACAAATGATTACAAGATAAAAAAAATTGAAATAATTCCTTGTAGCCTATCTTGACTATAATTCAATAAAACTTAAACTCTACTAAATAAACAAACTCATGGAGATTGAATAGTTCATTACTCAATGATGAATGAGTCCTCTTAAAACCAAACCAAAACAAACAGACAAAAACAAAACAAAACAAAACAAAAAAACAACAAACAACAACAACAACAAAAACCAAAACCCAAGAAAGATTAAAAAACTTCCTGGAACTAAATGAAAATAAAAACAACATGACCAAACTTCTGAGACACATTGAGAACAGCCCTACAAGGAAAGTTTAGAGCTTTAAGTGTCTACATTAAAAAAAATTCAGTCCCTGTATATTCCATTTCCTGGACTACATCTCTGCCTGCATTCACAGATGTCTGCCACCATCAGGGACTACCAGGTGAGGCTCCTACCCCCAGTCCCCAGCCTGTCAGTACCCTAAAGTACTCCCAATAACAGTGAACTGCACCTGCTCCCCCGTGCTCCATTTTCTGGCCTACATCTGTGTCTCCATTATCATAGTCCTGCCAACACCAGGAAGAAGCAGATGGCCACAGGCCAGCATAACAACACAATCAACAAGAGCCAGGACCCAGCTATCACACTACAGCAAGACCCAGATATTCTAACACAGCTGAAGCACAAAAAAAAAAAAAAAAAAAAAAAAAAAAAAAAAAGACTTTAAATCAAACCTGATGATAGAGGGCATCAGAGAAGAAATGAATCAATTCTTTAAATGAAAAAAAAAAATCCAACAGGTGAGGAAATGAATAAATATGTTTAAGACCTGAATATGGAAATAGAAGCAATAAAGAAACACAAGCTAAGAGAATCCTGGAGAAGGAAAACCTAGGAAAGAGAACAGAAATCTGAGACATAAGCATCACCAACAGAAAATAAAAGATTGAAGAGATAATCTCAGGCACAGAAGATATGATAGACAAAATTGATAAATTGGTCAAAGAAAATATTAAATCTAAAAAGTTTCTAACACAAAATAAGCAAGAAATTTGGGACACTGTGAAAAGGTCAAACCTAAAAATTATAGGATTAGAGGAAGGATAAGATTCCCAGCTCACTCAGCTATTAAAAACAAGGAATTCCCGAAATTTGTGGACAAATGGATTGATCTAGAAATTATCATAATGAGTGAGTTCACCCAGAAGCAAAAAGAGACAAATGGTATATACTCATATCAAGACACTAGTCCAAGGGATACGTACCATGAAAAACTTTACTTACCAGGAAAGTGGGTCAGAGGAGAGGACATCCTATTGAGACTTTAGGTGAGAGCAGCATGGAAGAATGGGGAAATAGTAGGACCCACAGGGTCCTGGAAACCTACAAGAAAAACTTTATGACAGGCAGATCTGGGGCCTGGGGTCCTCCTCAAACTAAGGCACCAGCCAAGGAGAATATAGGCAGTACACTTCGAACCCCTACCAAGACCTAGCCGACGAACATGATATTCTCCACCGTTGAGTGGAGAGTGAGATCTGGCTCTCACACGAACTCTGGTGCCCCTTTTCTGACCACGTCCCCTGGATGGGGAGGCCTGGCAGCACTCAGAGGAATGATAGCAAGTTACCAAGAGGAGACTCGATATTCTAAGAGCATATATAGGGGGAGGAGGTCTCCCTCAATCACAGACATAGGGGAGGGGAGAAGGGGGGAAGTGGGAGGGAGGGAAGAATGGGAGGAAACAGGGGAAGGGCTAACAATCGAGATGTAATATGAATAAATTAATTAAAAAAAAAGATTCCCAGCTCAAAATCTGAGAAAATATTTTCAATAAAATCATAAAAGAAAATTTCCCTGAAGTAATGAAAGAGATGCCTACAAGAAGGTTACAGAACACCAAGTAGATTGGAACAAAAAAGAAAACCTTCCTGTCACATAATAGTCAAAACACTAAATGTACAGAAAAAGAAATATTAAAAGCCACAAGGGGAAAAGGCCAGGTAACATAAAGTCAGACCTATAAAAATCACACCTGACTCTCAACAGAGGCTCTAGAAGCCAGAAGGGCCTAGACAGATATCTTGCCGTCTCTGAAGAGATCATAAATACCAGCTAAGGTTACTAGACCCAGCAAAACTTTCAATTACCATAGATAGAGAAAACAAGATATTCCAAAGTAAAGTCAAATTTAAATAATATCTTTCCACAAATCCTGACAGACAATATACTAGACGGAAAAGTTCAACATAAGGAGGTTAACTACACTCACAAAACAAACAACAACAACAACAACAACAAAAACCCCCAAAACAAAAACACTTTATACCAGGAAAAACAAAGAAAGGAAACATCTACCCACCTACCACTACCACCAGGAAAACAAGATTTAACAATCATTGGTCATTAATATCTCTCAGTACAAATGGATTCAATATGCCAATACAAACACACTGGCAAACAGAATGAATGAAAAAACAGGACCCACCATTCTGCTGCATTTAAGAAACACATCTCAGCAACAAAGATGGACATTGCCTCAGAGTAAAGGGCTGGAAAAAGGCTTTCCAAGCAAATGGACCCAAGAAGCAAGCTGGCATAGGCATTCTAATATCTAATCAAAAGGATCTTCAACCAAAATTAATCAAGAGATGGGCAAGGACATTCATACTCATCAAAGAAAAAAATCCATCAAGATGATGTCTCAATTCTGAGCATTTATGGCCAAATGCAAGAGCACATGCCTTTGTAAAAGAAACACTGCAAAAGCTTAAATCACACATCGAATGTCACACATTAATAGTAGGAGATTTCAACACCCTACTCTCACCAATGGACAAGTCATCAAGACAAAAACTAAACAAAGAAATAATGAAACTAACAGACGTTATGAATCAAATGAAACTAGCAAGTATTATGAATCAGATGAAACTAACAGACTTTATGAATTAAACGGACCCAATAGATATTGAGTGAACATTTCAACCAAACACAAAAGAATGTATCTTCTCTGCACTTCATGGAATTTTCTCCAAAATTGACCAAATACTCAGCTACTAAGCAAGTCTCATCAGATACAAGAAAACTGAAATAATCCCTTGTATCATATTAGAGCACCATGGATTAAAGCTACACTTCAACAACAAGAGAAAGAATAGCCTACAAACTCACGGAAACTGGACAATTCTCTACTCAATGATCACTGGGTCAAGGAAGACATAAAGAAAAAAAATTCAAAGATTTTCTAGAATTTAATGAAAATGAATGCACAATATAACCAAACTTATGGGGGCACAATGAAAGCAGTGTGAAGAAGAAAGTTCATAGCACTAAGTGCTTCCTAAAGAAAGAACTTGGAGAAATGCCATACTGCCAACTTAATAGCACACTTGACAACTCTAGGCAGGAAATAATTAAACTCAGGGATGAAATTAATAAATTAGAAACAAAGAGAACAGTAAAAAGAATCAATGAAGCCAAGAGTTGGATCTTTGAGAAAATCAACAAGGTAGACAAACCTTTAGCCAAACTAACTAAAAGGCAGAGAAAAAAAATGTCTAAATTACAAAATCAGAAAAGAGGGACACAATAACAGACAATGAGGTGATGCAAAGATTTGTTAGGTCTTACTTCAAAAATCTGTACTCCACAAAACTGGAAAACCTAAACAAAATTAAGATTTTTTTTTTTGATAGAAACCACTTAACAACGTTAAATCAAGATCAAGTAAACAATTGAAATAGATCTATACACCTAAGGATATAGAAGCAGTCATTAAAAGTCTCCCAATCAAAAACAAGAACAAACAAAAAACCAAAAAAAAAAAAAACAAAAAAAAAAAAACCAAAAACCAACCAAACAAAGCCAAAACAAACAAAACAAAAACAAGAACAAAAACCTAGGACTAGATGGTTTCAGAATAAAATTCTATCAGACCTTGAAAGAAGAGCTAATATCAATACTCCTCAAACAATTCCACAAAATAGAAATATTTAGAAACAAAACAGTTTATTGCTGAATTCATTCTATGATGCCATAGTCACCCTGATACCTAAACCACACAAATATTAAACAACAAAACAGAATTTCAGACCAATTTCTGTTATGAATATTGTTGGAAAAATAGTCAGTAAAATATACCCACACCAGCCAGGCACAGTGGTGCACACCTGTAATCCCAGCACTCCAAGAGGAAGAGGAAGATAGATCTCTGTGAGCTTGAGGAGAACCTGGTCTACAAACAGAGTCCAAGAAAGCTAAGGCTATACAGAGAAACCCTGTCTTGAAAAAGCAAAGCAAACCAACCAACTGACCAAACAAACAAAAAACTGTTTGACCAACAAAAGGACTAAACCTGGGCAGGGCAGAAGGTAAGTGTGGCTATGGTTCATGGGCTTTGGAGAAAGGAGGGTCTTGGGATAGAGGAGAAAAGACAGCAGGAGGAACCAGGAAGAGGACTAGAGTGGAGAGAAGCACATGGCTAGATGGGTGTGGATGGAGGAAAGCAGCACAGATGAAGAACATTAGTAAGAATTCTGGGAATATGGACAAGTAGCCCAGATAGGAATGATTAAAATTGAGGGCCTGGAATGGGGGCTGGAAGATAATGGGAGATAGTTTAGAGGGTTAATATGTCTCAGGTAAAATGAGGCTATTCATTAAAAAAAAAAAAAGACAAAACAAGTAGCCTATGTGTTTCAGCCTAACAGACTAACTCAGTTACTATTTCCTTGAGAATTTGCATCCACATAAACTTCAAAAGGGCTATCACAGACCATTGATCCCACAGAGACTGGACAGAAAAAGATACAGCTAGTTCTTCCAACCCCTGGCCAATATCCCAGTTTTCTTATGGTAATCAAAAGCTGTCTTTGCCACCAGACAGCAATAAGTAATTTTAAGAACACGATGCCCCCATTCCCAAGAGATGGGGTGGGCGTTGTTGGTCATTTGGTGGGTTATGGGTGTTTGTTGTCATCTAGGGGGGTTGGTTATAAGTTGTTATTGGTCATAGTCAGGGAGGAAACAAAGTAAAGGTCAGAATCAGGGATCTCTTTCTTTCTCCTTTCTTTTATCTTTCTCTCCTATCTAGTGTTAGGGAAAAGGAAAAAAAAAAAGAGAGAATGA
Organism: Acomys minous; assembly: GCF_964271855.1. Taxonomy (NCBI): domain Eukaryota; kingdom Metazoa; phylum Chordata; class Mammalia; order Rodentia; family Muridae; genus Acomys; species Acomys minous. The sequence goes on from NC_140495.1 coordinate 22,145,114, forward strand.
TTAAAAAAGGGGGGAACTATAGGATGATAGGATAAAAGGTAGATTATTGAATCTACTAGTCTCAAATATTAACACTGGTATTGACTATTGTATATTGATAGAAATTTAAGATTATTTTGTTCAATTTTTGCTTAATGTAATGTACATATGCAACTCAACTGAAAGTATGATGTAAAGTTCTAGTCTTATGAAAGCTAACCATTGCAAACTGTTACAGGATAATTAAGAAATGCAAATTAGTAGTTAGTCACCTATGAATAATCTTATTTGTAGCCTTGTTAGGTACTAGTTTATTTGATTATAGAAATAAGCTTTATTTAGTCTTTTGTATTTGTTTTCAAATAGCTAGGACAAGCAATATATCTAAATGTCTATTTAGATATATTTAGATAGGTAGGTTTCAGGCATTTCGTAAACCTACAGAACATGGCATTTAAAGATGTTTTTAATAATAAAAGGCTTTCCTGATAGACACACATCTGCTCCTGGCAGCACCCCTAATATACGTCAAAGAAGATGATGGGCATCAAAGAAACAAATGTGGCCACTGACAAAAAAACTGTCCTCACTTCAGCTGCTGACAGCAGGCTGTCTGTCCAAATTGTGACCAAGCACGACACTGGGAAACTGACTGTCCAACTTTGCAGAGACTAGGTAGGACAGTCCTTTCAAATTCCTGCTTCACAGAAAGTCGCTCAGATATTCTGGGCCAGTAGGCTGAAGAACGGATGCCCCAGTAACACAGAGGAATCTCTGGTGACTACCCAGGCAGCCAACTGTCTCTGTCATGTCTATAGTTCTGGAAGCTGCTTGCTCTACGTTTCCTACGTACTTCATGTAATATTATTTCCTTTTAAAATTTCTGATAGGGTTGAAGACTAGATAGTTATAGTCTTTATAGCTTTCCTTATTAAGAGTACAGACATAATAGCATTAGTTGTTTGGGAACTAAGACTATGGTTTAGGTCTAAAAAGATGTTTCTCTGATGAAAAATGCAAGTTATAAGAAAGTGATTTAGGTACAGAACTTTGGACTCACCAGGATAGGATAATGAAATACTTTTCCAAGGTTGTCAAATACAAGTGAGTGGACATTGTAAATGTAATTCTTACCTGATATTTCTCATTATTAGTCTTATTATATATAGCTTACTAATGTTCGAGAAAAAGCCATTTTAAAAAAGATTTATTTTACATATATTAGTGCTCTATTTGCCTGTACATCTGCACGCCAGAAGAGAGCATCAGATCCAAGTATAGATGGTTGTGAGCTACCATGTGGTTGCTGGGAATTGAACTCAGGTCCTCTGGAAAAGCAGACAGTGTTCTTAACCACTGGGCCATCTCCCCAGCCTGAAAAAAACCATTTTTTAAAAGAAAAAGGAAGGCATATAGTGTAAGTTTGGTTTCTTTAAAAACTGAGTTAGGTTATGAAAACAGGTGGGTTTTTTTGTTTGTTTGTTTGAATCCTAAGTGTGGGATATGGAGATGCTTTTAGTTTGTTCACAACTGGTAAGAGCTTCATGAGACTTGGAGAGGGGCGTGGTCTTTGCCAGCTGCAGTTAGTTTAATTCTGAGGAGTCTGAGAGGGTATAAATACCAGAGCCCAGAGAGAAAGGGGGCGGGGGGGAGAGGGACGGGGTGAGGGAAAGGAGGCTTCGAGGAGATGGACAAAGAAAGAAGAAAGCTGCTGGTTCTGCTGGATATCCTGAAAACTGCCCAAAGAATCCAATGCCCATAACCAGGTGAAACTAAGGCTAAAGGGAAATATGTGTCCCTTCCCTTCTGTCTTTCTTTCTTACCTAGGGTTGGAAGGTCAGAAGGGAGTTAGAGGCTTAAGCAACACAAATAAAATAGTTTAAAAAACAGTGCCAACACTCCTCCATTGTTGGTAGGAATGAAAACTTGTACAACTACTTTGGAAATCAAGTTGGTGGTTTCACAGAAAATTGGAAATAGTTTACATCAAGACCCAGCTATACCCAGAAGATGCTCCTCTGTACCACAAGGACACTTGCTCAACTATGTTCACAGCAGCTTTATTCATAATAGCCAGAAACTGGAAACAACTTAGATGTCCCTCAACTGAAGAACTGATAAAGTCAATATGGTACATTTATACAATGCAATCATGAAATTTATAGGCAAATGGATGGAACTAGAAAAGATAATCCTGAGTGAGGTAACCCAGACTCAGAAAGACAAACATGGTATGTACTCAGAAGTGAATATTAGTCATAAAGTACAGGATTAGCAGGCTACAATCCAAAGACTCAAAGGAGCTAAGTAAGTAGGGTTCAAAGGAGGATGCTTGAATCTCATTTAGAAGGGAGGTGAATGGAGGGAGGGAGTTGGGTAGGCGAGGGGGCAGGGAGGTAAACAGGAGGGATCAAGTGTGTGGTGGGGGGATGGCAAGAGAACTGGGATCAGTGAAGGGTGTCCCTAGGATGAGCTAGAAATACTGGACAATGGAAACTCCTAGGAATCCTGTGTGACCCTATCTAAGAGTCCTAGCAATAGGGAGTATGGGACATGAAACCTTTGACCCACAATTTTTTTCCTACTTATAAGAGGTACAAGGATAAAGAGGAAGGAGAAAGGGAGGGAATGGCCAACCAATGACTGGTCCAACTTGAGTCCCATGTCAGGAGAGAGAGCCTTCCCCTGACGCTATTAATAATATTCTGCTATACTTGTAGACAGAAGACTAGCATAACTGTCATCTGAGTGGTGCCAACCAGCAGCTGATGAAAAAAACATGTAAAGACCCACAGCCAAACATAAGGTGGAGCTCAGGGAGTCTTGTGGAAGTGGTAGAGAAAGGATCGAAAGAGCCAGAAAGGTTAAGACATCACAAGAAAACCTACAGAATCCACTAACCTGAGTCCATAGCAGCTCACACAGCCTGATACCAACTAGAGAGCATGATAGGAGGAACAGATAACAGATGTACAGCTTTGTCCTCATGTGAGACCTCTATCAGTAGGAGTGCGGCAGGAGTGGTCGCTAACTCTGTTGCCTGCCTTTGGATCTTTCCCCCTAACTGGTTGGCCTTGTTTAGACTCAGTAGGAGAAGATGTGATTAGCCTTACTACAACTTGATATGCTAAGGCAGGTTGCTATCCATGGGAGACCTCCACTTTTCTGAGGAGAAAGGAAGGGAAGCACAGGGGGAAGAAGGGGAGGGAAGAGGGATGGACTGGGAGGTGAAGCTCCTATAGGGATGTAAAGTAAAAATTAATTAATTAATGAAAAAATCTAGTAGAACACAAACAATTTATAAAACTCAAAAATTTAGAAAAATAAAAACCTCAAATCCAGCCAACTGCAAATCATCATCACCCTCCTCCTCCTCCTCCGAAATCAATTAACTAAGAACAAATTTAAAAACACAAAGTATCAATGAATCTAACAGGTGGTTATTTTAGAAGATAATATTGACAGGTCCTTGGCCCAACTAAACAATGAGAACCCAAATGAAAAGAATTAGAAATGAACAGGAAAACATAACAATGGACACCAAAAAATTTGGATTATATGGGACTATTTTTAAAAGCTTAGATTCTATTAAGCTTGAAAATATAAAATAAATGGATGAATTTCCAGATTCAGCCAAACCACCAAAATTAAATCAAGAAGTCAACAACCAAAACAGGCCCCTAACAAATGAAGAGATTGGATTAGTTAAAAAAAAAAAAAAAAAAAAGCCTTTCTGGTAATGAAAGAACAAGGCCAGATGGATGGATTCACAGCAGAATTCTACCAGATTTTCAAAGATTTACAGTCAGTCTTTATTAAGTTGGCTTTATCTCTGCTATACAGGAAAATCTAACATATGCAAGTCAATAAACATGACAAACATTAAAAATGGACTTAAAGACAAAAATCATGTGATGATCTCCATAGATGTAGAAAAGCCTTTGCTAAAACCAAGCATACCATTGAGGTAAAGTCCTAGAAAATTAGTGCTAGAGGGAATGACATAACACTTCAACATAACAAAAGGAATAAATACACAACCAGTATCATTCTAAATGTTGAAAAGGTGGAAGTACTTCTACTGAAGTTGGGAACTACACAGGGACACCCACTATCCTCATTCTTTTTCAGTACTGTGCTCAAGGTACTAGCTAGTGCAATATGGTAAGAAAATCAATAAGGGGAAGCAATAAGGGGAAGAGGAAAAATCATTCCTATTTGCTGATGATATGATATGATACATTAGAGACCTCCCCAAATTCTACCAGAAAATTTTAGAAATAATAAGTCAGCAATGTAGCAGGATACAAAGTCAACTTGTAGCCATCAAGAGTTTTCTATATACCAACAATAGGCCTTTAGAGGAGGAGATCATGAATACACTCCTGTTCACAACAGCCTCGAAGAAACTAAGACATCCAAAACAAACCTAACCATGGAGGCAAAGGAGCTGTACATTGAAAACTTTAAACCTCTGAAGAAAGAGATAAAGACACTAGAAAATGGAAAGATACTCCATGCTCATAAATTGTTAGAGTTAATATTGTGAAAATAATTATTTTTATCAAAAGTGATAAAAAGATCCAATGCAATCCCAATTAAAATCCTCATCTCATTCTTCAAGAATAGGGAAAAATATGTGAAAATTCTTATGGAAGCACAAAAGACTCCAAACAGCCAAAATATTTTTAAGGAAAAAAAAATGGTGAGGGATTTCCATTCATGATCTTAAGATATATTCAAGAGTCATGGTAATAAAACACTATGGTACTGTTACAAAAACAGACATGGTTTGAGACTTATTAAAACTAAAAATCCTCTACATAGATAATGCAAATCGAAACCATTTTGAGACTTCCTCTCAGGCTAGTCAGAATGGGAAAGATCAAAAGAACAACTAATGAACAACCAAAAGAACAACCATGCAGGGGGCACGGGGAGAAGCAACCCACTCACTGCCGGAAGGACTGCAGACTACGGCTATCAGACAGCAGACTCTTTAGGAAGCTAAAAGGAAATCTACCATACGACCCAGCTACACCACTTTTTAGCGTATGTCCAAAGGGCTCTACACCATACTCCTCAGATAGTTGCTCAGCCTTTCTCATTGCTGCTCTACTCACAGAAGCCAGGAAATCAATACAGCCTAAATGTCTTTCCACTGATGACTAGATAATGAAAATGTGGTATACATACACTATAAAATACTATGTAAATATGACAGAAATAAATCATGAACTTTGAGGGTAAATGTATAGTAAGCTAGGAAAGATCATATTGAGAAAGATAACCCAGACCCACAAAGACAAGTGTTTCAGGTTCTCTGTCACTGGAAGCTCCCAGCTAAAACCCTTCAGATGTGATGGTACCTCCTGGAGTAAGTATAGAAACCAGAAAAGCAAAAAGGGACCAGTGCTGGGATAAGGGGACAGAATGGCACAAGTGGTCTAAGGGGAAATGGGGGAAACTGGGGGAACTTTAATAAGGGAAAGGGAAATAATTAAATACAGAAAAAGGAGGCAGAAGAGAAGAGTAAAATAACAGCAAGGATGTCTGAAAAGTCAAAAGGATTATACTATTAACTCTCAACAAACAACAAAAACCATGGAATACACTTAAGTTTGTATGTAAATGTATAGTTTAAAATGCTCCCTCCAAAAGCCAAAGGCTACCTAACAAAAATTCCAACACTAGGCAAGAGAAGTCTTTTTTGTTGTTTTTGTTGGTCGAGGTTTTTCAAGACACTGCTAAAACATACAGGCTATAAGCATTGCTCCTGTTTGCCACCAAAAGATGGAAAGGGCCCAGAGATCCTTAAACTGGAATTGACTTGAATGCCTCTTCTTCTCTGAGGACCAGCTTTCATGGTACACAGAAGGTACCAGGTAAATTTCCAGTAGAGGGAAGCAGCCAAAAATTCTACTGGGACATGAAGCCTATGAATTACAACAGAAAAAAAGCACAGCAGGTTATAAGAGTGTAGTAAAGTACACTGATACTTTGGTAGTAACCAACAGCTCTCTTATTAGACTTAAGATCCACTCTTAACGAGAGAGGAACCATGCCTGTTATTGGTAACCTAAGCAACTACCCAGGACTAGTGAAGTCATGATTCTGGAGGAGAACCTGTAACTACCACTCCACTAAACCAGCATAATGTCTATCTACATACATTCTAAATATATGTCCTTATACTCACAGATAAGTGTAGTCCTACCCTCCTATCAAGGGAACCTCTCTTTGCAACACATGAAGACCATTACTACAAACCACAAAATACAGCATCGTAGAGCCCAATCTCAATGTATACATCTACAACCTACGTCCCAGGGAGCGGTGTGGAAGAGGGGGTAGAAAGACGGTAAGAGCCAGAGGATCAGAGTCTGTGTTTCCTATTTATATCAGAATCTACACTACGATGTTTCACCAACACGACTGCCTAAACATGAGCTGAACAGGTACCCAACAACAGACAAGCCAAAATGGACAGAACAAAGGCCACAAGGAGTCAGCCATACACAAAGAATTACAAGCAACTAAGAAACTCTGAGAATGAGAGAAATAGTCTTTTCCAGGGATGAATATACCAACCAGTTATTCAATATCAAATGGTCAACCCTGAAAATGTGCATGAGTAACATTATTTAGACTGACATATACACACACATATATGAATGATAGATTATGTTAACTATATTACAACAGATTATATATTAGCTATATCTATATTATAGATATAGAATATATATACATATAGTAAACAAAGTCCTTAATTTTCTCAGTGAAGCTACAGAAGCAATACATTCTTTGTAAAGTCACAAAACATTTTGAAATGTTAAGTATTCAACAGAGACTAACTACACTGTAATAGTTCTGAGGAAGGAAGAGAGGACTCCAGTACACTCTTGACATCTGTGGATTACAGCATCCCAAGACAAATATAGAAATTTTCTTATTCTATCAGTCAAAGGTGTTGGAGTAACTGGCAAGGCCAGTGCTATTTTAAAATCCATGTCTAAAGGGTTGGTATGTAGCTTAGTGCTGGAGTGCTTGCCTGGCATGCTCGAGAGGCCATGAAGTCAAGCCTGAAAACCTTGAATTCACCCTCATCCTCATCCTCACTTTCATTACCAGCATGTACAAGTACCAAGCTTCTATTTAAAAAAGCTTTTTTAACATAAAAAACAACTTTTGTCATTATGAGTAGTAGAGCTGAATTTAAGACCAGAATGCTGTTTCAACACCAAATGAGATACTGTATGGAACGCCAAGCCCGCTTACTATCAAAGTTAATCATCCATGTACAACTGTCGCCCAGTGACTGTACAATCAGAAACTATACATGTAATGGACCTTTAGGTACAATCAGAAACTATACATGTAATGAACCTTTAGGTTCCCCTAACCCACAACCAGAGTCAGTAAGTCTGGAGAAAAAAACAAACAAACCTCAAAATGAAAACAAAGCAAAAGGTATATACATGAACAAGAAATATATACAATGTGAGATTAATCTACTAGTAAGTTATATAACATTTACAGTAATCCATAGTCAAAAAAATAGATTTTGTAGAGCTGTTTGTTTATAAACTCTAGTTAAGTGCTAAAGTCAGCCAAAAAGGAACTTAATAATATTAACTGTAATTATATGCATAACTCTCAGAATCACTACATAATATTGAATATGATAATATTTCCAAAGGAAAGAATGGAAAGTAAGCCATGAAAAGGTGATAGACATTTGCATGGAGAAAGAACTTTGTGTGTTGACACACATGTAGAAAAGGTAAGAGCTGACATTTTGAAAAGAAAGAAGAGTGTATAAACTTTAAAAGTCAACTACCATACTCAGCTAAGGATCACATTTCAGATTTCACAGAAGTGGAAAATGGCAAAAGTCTTACCATTCACCCAAAAACGAACCGTGACAGAGGAAATAGGCTACAAAGCTACAAGAGCATGCAAGCACAGTGAAGAGGACATTTAAGCCCTATGATCAGCCACTGGTACTCTCTTCCACTACTTGAAAATTATTAGTAAGTGCTTTTAATGACTGAGACTTATTTTTAGCACTCTTCTACTAAATTGAAACAAAACAACAAAGAAAAGTGGTACCTTTTTGCAAGATAACTGAATAACTGACTCACTTTTTGTGAAGGAACTCTCCAGCTGCCACAGCAACAGGGCGATGTGCTGAATATACCAAATGGTAAACATTTTCACAGTCTTCATTGGAAAGAGCTTCTTCACTTCCACTGAAAATGTAAAGTTACATCAGAATCACAGAAACTTGACAGTTAATCATGCTAGGTAACTGTTCTTCCCAGAACTGTAGCCATGAAATAATTTTTTCACCTGCTTACAATGTCAGTTTCCCACTTAATAAGCCATTCCCTTAAATATTACATTTGTCTGTCTGCTTGTTTACTTATTTGTGTGTATGCCAGTCGTAGCCCTCATTTGGTCAAAGGACAACTTGTGAAAGTTGGTTCTTTTCTTCCACCATGTTGATCCCTGGGATTCAATTCAGATCATCAGGCTTGGTGGCAAACCTCTGTATGAGCTGAGGAGTCATCTTTCCAGTCCCAGCTGTTCCTTTACTAACACAATTTTCCTATTCTATTCATTTACTCATATCTGTGGTTCAAGCAGTTTTGTCATGAAACAACCATTTCCTGATTATTTGTATATTTTCAATAACTAATATGATTATAGCTCAACAATTAGCTCAAACACATAATTATTGGACTCCACAGGTCCCTGGCAACATATAGAGTTACAAGTCTATTTCATAGATTCTCAAATGTAGATGCCTTAGGACCCAAGAACTTTGGGAATCTAGTAAATACAAATTAGAATGTTCTTCTCAGCAAAATACTGCAGTAGTTACATCAATTCCAGGAAAAAACTGTAGTCTTGGTCGAAAATCATGAATGTCAAAAATGGAAGACAAACTAGAAGTATTTAAATATACTCTCTCTAGCACCCAACACTGCTTGTTTCCTTACGTGAGGCAGGCAGCATAGTGTAAGCAGGGAACATCCTTCCTGTCAACAGACATGGAAAAGGAACACTAGGTGTAGGAGAACTAACTTTACACATCTATCCGTACTATAACCCCAGGGTTCAATGACTACACTGAGACAGACAGGTTTCAGGACTGCTAAGCAAAAGTTATTATGTTAGGACAAATATCTCTATAAATGTTCAACTCGTATCTCCTGAATTTTAAGGGGGGGCAACAGGCTCAGGATCCTGAAACAAATTATGTATTATCAGCCTAATGGGAAAATACCCTCAGGAAAAATAAACACATAGGGGGAAATCCCAATTTAAAGTGACATCTCAGAAATACAAACTGATAAATAAAAGAAAATATTCTACTAAATGTAGAATTATGGCTATAATTCCAACACTCCAGTCAAGAAAGCAAGAGAGGGAGTTTGAGGCCAGACCGAGCCAGGTTGTGAAACTTTGTTGGGGAAAAAACAGTAACAGAACTGACAGATGGCACAAAAATATTTAAAGGAGCTTATAATGGGATATAAAATGTGATTTTACCTGTCATTTGGGAAGGTTTACCAGTAATCCTACGTGCCAAGAGAAGTAAAGCCAGGTCGTTTCGTGCACATTCTATAAGAGACCGGTAAGCTAGATTTTGATTCTTAGCTCATTATCAAGTAAATTACTAAACTAGATAAAATTAAGAGACTATGAAATTGCATTAGTACACGTGATTAAAAATGAAACAATGTTAGAGTATTGTAATATAATGAAACCTTTATAGATTTTTATTTACTTTTTTATGGGTATGGGTGCTTTGTCTAAATGTATGTCTATGAGCCAATTAAGTGTAGAGGCCCAGAGAGGGTGTTTGGTCCCCTGGAGCTGGAGTTATAGACAGTTGTGGGTTGTCATGTAGGCGCTGGGAACTGAAACTTGGGTCTTCTAGAAGAGCAGCCAGTGCTCTTAACTGCTGAGTCCTCTCTCTAGCCCTGTCATGAGATATTTATGAACCTAATAAGATACATCAAATTTCAGAAAATTATGAAAACTTTTATAAATGTATCTTAAGAATGTGTTTATGAACTGATACACAGCAAGGGTATAATGAGTTCTTTGAAAAAAAAAAAAGGAGGGTCCACGGAAGCAGAGAAAACATAAGTGCTAGAGGGCAGTGAGTAATTCCTCCATTCATAAGCTCTTGGTGTCTTATAGGTCGTACGTGGGACATTACAGTGAACCAGCTTGAATAGTTTTAAAAGGCTTCGCCAAATAAAATTGTCTATAGCGTAAATAGATCCAATGTAGAAAACCTGAAAGTCAGGCTCTAGGCAACAAAGTAAAGAGACAAAGGATACACTGCTTTCTATGATATATTTGTAATCACAAACTCCTAGATAGTGAGAAATTTCTGAAGAATACATAAAAGAACAGATATAACCAATGCCTTATGTAAGACATAGAGAGCAACAATTATATCTGTAAAGCACCAAATATTTTCTATTCTTTCTATTCCAATAAGTTCAGGAAAAAACAAAGAATTTTGAAATTTGGCAGCCTATTTATTAAGCTTATAGTAAAAGACACTTTTAAAGAAATAATCTAGCTTAGTGTATTAAAATAATTGTTTAAAGGGAAAGAATGTTTCATAAATAACTAGGAAGAATCCTATGTCAAGGTAACAATCATGAACATAAAAATATCTACCAATACACCATGAAGCATGCCAAGCAATATATGAAAGGAAGGCAAGTCAACATCTTGTCTTTCTGGAGACTAATACATTGTTCTTAAAAATGGTAAGCAAGGCCTCAGATAAGGCCCAGTGCTTATCAGCAGGTATTGCTCTTGAATTTGGAGCACCTATGAGTGGTTAACAACCACATGTAACTCCAGATCTAGGATATTTGACGCCCCTGGCTTCTGTAGGCACACACACAGAGAGACACACATACATATAATTTAAAAAAATGAGATAAATAAATCAAAGTAATGAAAATAGATATATAATCGATAACTATAAATGCCTGTTTATTTTTCTTCATGAAGGGATTGAGGTCAGGCTTTGTCCATGCTAGGCAAGAGCTATATATCCAAACTGACTGTTTTAAATTTTGTTATAGTGACCAGTCTACTCTGTGAGGGTAAAGAATAGCATATGTGCATGCCACAGCACTTGTGAAGTTGATATTTTTCTTCTACAGTGAAAGTCCCTGAGATGGAGCTCTAGTAATCAGGCTTGGTGGGAAGCACTTTTATCTGCGGAGCCATCTTGCTGGTCCTCCAACCCCACTGATTTTAAAAACATACTCAACACTGACCAAACCCTTCAGAACATTTTCTTAGATACTAGGATGAAATAGAAAGGAATGTTGCTATTTTAAAACAACATATCTGTGGATGATAAAAATATACATAAAAGAATATAATAAAACTGGAAAACATAAAAGTAGTCAATATACACAGGACGTAAGGTCTACAAAACTACTGCTTGTTCTATCTTTTTCCCACCTAAACAGACAAGGTAGTATTTAATTGTCAACTCATTTCTTTATATTTAATAACTGAAAAACATGAGACAAGTGAGCCAAAAGATTTGACATTTTTGGAAATAGTAAGATAGATAAACCTCTGGTGTGATTTGTGAAGAAAAAGATTCAAATAGACTAGAGATTGAAAAAGAGAAATGGGGCTGGAGAGATGGCTCAGTGGTTAGGAGCACTGACTGCTCTTCCAGAGGTCCCGAGTTCAATTCCCAGCAACCATATGGTGGCTCACAACCATGTATGATGTGATCTGATGTCCTCTTCTGGCCTGCAGATGTACATGCAGGCAGAGTACTGTATACATAATAATAAATAACTAAATCTTTAAAGAAAAAAGAAAAAGAAAAATGAACAAAACCCATTTTAGACACTAATGAAAAACTTATGTTGCCTGTAGTACTGTAATTTCCTTCAGCTGTGAAATTACTGAGACCATATATACTGAAAAGAGGGGCTCAGATAAAAAGAGAGATAACAGGTGGCAAATATTATCATAATACATTTATGCTACCAAATAAAATACTCAATACCAGGAGCATATCACATCTTTCTGAGTTGTCTAAAGAGACCTCCCTAAAAACATTATAGAAAACTGCCAATTATAGCACATTATACGAGGCATGGAACATGGAGAAATCTAGCTAGTATTCAGTTGGAAACATCACTCCCCCCTGGCTAGCATTCAAGTGTCCCACACATACTCCAAGAGAAGAAAAATCATCATCAGTCTAACTCAGCTATGAAGTCTGTGAACTACAATAAGAACCTGCTTGGAAGATACGCCACTAGTGCAACCAACCACTTTAAAAAATCAACTTAAGGCTCCCTCTAGGAGATGGAGCACATACTCAAAACTGTTAATGAGGCCATGAACCTGAGAATACATAGATCAAGGACCCCAGGGGAAAACTTACTACTATTATTCTGATAGATGAACATAACAATAAAATGATTACTAATTACACACTGCCATACCCTTAGATCACTCAAACCCCATCAAAGAAGCTTCTTCTTTTAGTTGATGGTAATTAACATAGAGCCACAATTGAACAATGTGCAAAGAATGAGTGACTTTGGGGTAGTCAGCCTGGAATACTCACACTCCTCCCCACTCAAGGCTTAGAGACCTATGTGTAAAAGGAGGTGGAAAGATTTCAGGAGTCAAAAGTGGTTGATTACTTTAAGGAAACAGTATTTTCCAGCTACAACAAGGTAGATACATATATGAAGTCACAGAGACTGACATTTATTCCATTAATAGGGATACTTTTTATATTATTCTTTTGTGGTAATGGAGCTAAAACTAAAACCCAGGGCTATGTGGATGCTAGGAAAACACTCTACCAATGAGTTATGTTACCCATCGCACATATTTTTTTGTTTCTAACTATTAACTAAAAGTGACTTTAGTTTAAAATGTATCAAATTTATACATGAACACACAAATAAAAACCCAAATGAAAGCAATCTACTGTAATGTCATATTAAACATTTAAAATAAAATATACTATGTTCAAATACAGTCTTCAAAAAGAGCAAATGTGGTTTAAATTAGATATGTGAATTTAATTCAGGTTAATTAACAGATTTAAAAGCACTCAAAATAAAAAGCAAATCTCAACATTCACCAAAATATACTTTGACAGAATATGTAGCTTTCTGACCTAATACTTGTATAGTGAGCACCAGGTCCTGGGTTGTGCTCCCAGTGCCACAAATAAAAATAAACAATTTACAAAATTACAAAAACCAATTTACAACATATTAACATCCAAAAATTTTAAATGTCCTTCATAAAAAATATCTGCTATCAAGAATAGTATCAGAAGGTTACTAGTTATGCAATCAGACAAGGGAAGAAATATAAATTCATAAAGTCAAAAAGCTGAAATTATTTGTCCAGAATATTCTAATAATCTACATCGTAAAGTCAATAAAGCATCAGATGTTTAGGAGTTTTTTGTTTTTTTGTTTTTTGTTTTAGTTTTTCGAGACAGGGTTTCTCTGTGTAGCCTTGACTGTCCTGGACTCACTTTGTAGACCAGGCTGGCCTCGAACTCACAGCAATCCGCCTGCCTCTGCCTCCCGAGTGCTGGGATTAAAGGTGTGCGCCACCACGCCCGGCTAGGAGTTTTAAGTGTTGTACATATGATCAATTTAAAATGAAAGGTTTCTATACCTTACAATAATTAACTGGAAAATGCTAAATGCTAATAATGACAATGAAACTACATTGTATTTAATAATTAGCACATATAAAAATCATATCAAATGAGCATCTTACTTTTCTAATATATCAAAATATGATAGTTTAAGTCTCACTGTGTATCCCTGGCTGGCTTGGGACTCCCCTCCATAGTACTGGGATTAAAGGTAAGCACTATACAGCTCTTACATTTAAAGCCACATCAAAGTTATAAAGCATTTAACATGTATGTTTTCAGAATTCCCATAATGGAAAAATATGAGAATTAACCATAAGTAGGGATTATACCCAAAGAGGAGAGCATCGTCTAGGACAGCAGTTCTCATGTGTAACATGACAACAGTACGAAACCACACTATGAAAAGCCTGGCAGGCATGTGAAAAGGTACCCAGGTCAAACATGCTACCATAAAGCAGTAAGAATAGACTTTTTAAAAACAATTTTGTTAGAAATCACACTATCAGAATTTTTCTAGCTCATTAAACACTACAAATAAAACTATAAAATCATTTATCAATCTATTTAAAACTTTAAAGAATTGATGTTATAGTATTGTTTAATACCTTTCACTTCTATGTTCACAAAAAAGACTACTTGAAACTTTTATTTTGAAGCCTTGAGTTTTTGTTTTAAATAGCAAAGCATGACACTTCATAGATGCTCTTTCTCTACTGCACAAGTAACTTTTATATGGAGAAAACAGACATCCGTTCAAATGAAAAACAACTCATATCTATAATCCTAGAACTCAGGAAATTGAGGCAGGAGGATTTTTTCCAACTTGAGGCTATGCTACACAATAAGTTCCAAGTCTGGGCTGCAGTGCAAGACAATGTTTTAAAACAAACACCACCACTTAAAATACATCTGGTTATAACAGAAGCTTAAAAAGTAAAAGTAGACCCTTCATGTGAAGTACTTGTTAATGTCCTAATCAAAAACAAACAAACAAACAAAAAACCCAAACAACAACAACAAAAACCCCAAACCATTAGCATCAAAAGATCAAACTGTTAACAGATACTGTACTTACTGAAGTATCAGAGTAACCAATCGAATTGCTTCCACAGCAACATCATATTCTTTGTCAAGAGTCATTGATACAATGCGATCCTGAAAGAAGTTACAAACAAGTCAACCTTGAATATAAATGAGCTAAGGTAGGCTTAAGGTGTTCTAAGGCAAATATGCAATACCAAGAAAAGGTAGGAAGTTATCACTAGTCTATTTTCTTTTTCTAAACCCAGTCTTACTATGTAACCTTTGCTGGCATAGAGATTCATTTGCCTCTGCCTCCCAAGAGCTGGAATTAAAAAGGAGTGTGCCACCATGCATCCCTTGGGAAGTTTTACTATTAAAGCCAACTTATACAAGTGGGATGTGGTTTTTGCATGTTTGTTTGAGACAGAAGCTTGCCATACAGCCTTGGCTAGCCTGAACTAACTACGTAGACCAGACTGATTTAGAACCTACAGAGATTCACTGGCCTCTCCAGGGCTGTGATTAAAGGTGTACCTGAAAATGTTTCTCATCAACTGGCATTTCCTAAACACTATGTCAACTAAACCTTCAGTTAAAAAACCAACACATTTCAAAACCTTATTTTAAGCAATAAAGTTCCTTTAATGCTGTAAGTGAGAGCTCCTGTTGGATACATAAGTTGTGAAGTAGGTTTATTCATTTATTTTATATGACCTTACTTAAAAAAAATAAAATACAGGTGACTAGCAGCAAGATGGTGGATTAAAAGCCATGTATGTAAGACTGCATAGAAGAGAGCAGGAGAAAGCCACCACTACAGAAATATAAGAAAGAACTATTAAAAACAGATATAGGAGAAGGCGGGATTTTCTCTGTAAAGGCACCAGTTGGTAACCGTAGCTACACAGAACTCTGAGAACTGACTGGAAAGCTACTCTACAGCCAGAGAGAGAGAGAGAGATGGGTCTTCCTGCTGAAAACTCTGATGTGGTGTGAACAGAAGAGAGTGGAGTACAAGTTTTAAACGAGTACCACAGAAAGGGTAAAGGGTATGAAGTGTAGAGACAGGCTAGGCTCAGCGCCCCTACCTCCTTCACTGCCCTAAGGAGCAGGAGATGGAGACTGTAGGAAGAATGCAGCGGAACCTGGGGTATGCTGCAGCACCGCGGTAGTACCAGGAGTGCCTAACCAGCACGGACTGCAACAGGAGCACAGGTGGGTAAGGCGGTGTCAAACTGAGATGACTCAATACTGCTGTGGTCCCCACAGAAGATCAGCTAGCCATCACTGAATGAAGTATGCTGACTGATGGAAAAAAGGTAAATACAAGTGGCTCGGCTTTCTATATTCCCCTAGAGCCTCAGCACAAAAAGCCCTATACCCACCAAATTATTTCCAAAGGACCAATGAAAGAGACAGTCTAGAAAGATTAGATCAAAGAAATATGGAAGTGACCTTAAGCCAAAACAAAACAAAAAACAAACAAATAAAAAACACCTCTCTGCATAGACATAGAATTACTTACACAAACAGCCTATTCTCATTATTCCTTACATTCAGAGTCAGATGTACTACCACCACCACCACCATCATTACCATTACCACCACCACCATCATTACCATTACTACCACCACCACCACCATCATTACCATTACCACCACCACCATTACCACCACCACCATCATTACCATTACTACCACCACCACCACCACCATCATTACCATTACTACCACCACCACCATCATTACCATTACTACCACCACCACCAGCAGCACCATTACTACTACTACTACTAAAACCCAAGACCATATCTTCTAAGCTGGAAGAAGCATTAATTCAGGGCATATTTTCCTTTTCTGGATCATTATTATTATTTTATCATTAAAGTTACACTTATTTACTTTGTGTTTGACTGCATACATACAGAAGGCAATCAATGCTTCTCTTCTTCTAACATGTGGGCTCTGAGGAAATCTCAGGCCGTTGGGCCTGGCATTAAGCACCTTTGCCTGCAGAGCCATCTCTCTGGCACTCACACACACACACACATATGAACGCACGCACGCACACACAAATTAATTTCCCCCTTCTCCATTTCTTCATTTCACTTCTTAAACTTGATTCTCTTAGCAAATACACATGCAAACACACACACACTCCTTATTACATTTTTTCCAACCCTATTGCTCCAGTCCTTGAACCTTGTGGCTAACACAGGGAATGCTGGCAAACCATTGTACTTTTATAGCAGTTTGACTCCATGGCTCCCTCTGCCCTCAACATGAATTGAGGCAAAGACAGTCTGACCAAAAAGGAAAAACAATCAAAAACAAAACAAAAAACAAACAACAACCCATCCCACACTAAATAATATAAATAAAAAAACTGGAAAAGGGGGAAATTAAAAACAACAGATTATAAAACACAAAAACACGAAGATTCTACTGTAACCCCCCCCGACAAATAACATATCAATGCTCCAAACCAAACATAATATAAAAACTAAAATACCCACAGCAATTTCACAGTGCTACTTCTAAAAATAGTTAATGATCATAGAACTAAAACAGATAAGGATATAAATTCAAGACCAAGTCAAGAACATTCTAAAAAAATTAGATAATTTAATCAGTCACTTGGTAGAAACTTTAAAAACAGAAAAGAACAAGTCAGCAAGGGAACTTCTTTCAGTGAAGATACTGAGAAGAGCTAAAGTGAAATTGAGCAAATGAAAAAAAATCAACCAATAAATTAAAACAACACAGCAAAAAGCATAAAAAAATATAAGAGCAAATGGAGGAAAAAATTTCAGGGATGGAGGACAGAATCAAAACATTAAAAAAGATGAAGATGAAGTGACTGGAGAAAGACACAAGATTCAATGTATATCATTTGTCTCTAAAAATAACTCATAGACTTCACACAGAAACAACTTAGAAGGAACAAAGAGGGCACTACAAACTACGGGGAAATAAATAAGAAATAAGTATTATAATAATCTAAGACCCAAACTTAGAGCTAATAATTCTATAAAACAAACACTAAAAACATCATAAAAGTCACATCATAATGGTGAAGACCTCAATATTAAATTCTCATACTTAAATAGGTCTTCCGAAATGAAAAGTAAGGAAGAAATGGCAGAGCTAAATTATATTACAGATCAATTATCAATATTTAACACATGTAAAATATTCCATACAACAGGTAGAAGGATGAGGTTCTTTCCTATGGCACAGAAAGCCTTTCAGATAATTGTAACCAGGCAGGCAGTAGTGGTGCACGCCTTTAATACCAGTGCTTGTGAGGCCAACCAAGTCTTCAGATTTCAAGATCAACCTAGTCTACAGAGCAAGTTCCAGGACATCCAGGGCTACACAGAGAAACCCGTCTTAAACCACCCTCAAAAAAAAAGAAGGGGGAGGAGAACGGAAAAGAATTTTAAGCTAAAAGAAACAGTTAACAAATAAAGACTTGAAATAATTAATAGGATATAATCAGATCATAGTAGAAAGAAATTGGACATGAACAGTAGTTAAAACCTCAAAAACAGCACAAATACTGGATGACATACATTTGAATAAATGATGGATAACTGAAGAAATAAGGGGGGTTAGAAAACTGCTAGGATCAAATAAAACCCACAGCATGACCTACCAGAACCTGCCCTGGGATACATCCAAAGCAGTCCTGAGAAGAAAGCTTACGAGTCACATTTAAAAAACTCAAAGATCTCTAATAAATAACCCAACCTCTATACATCTCAAAGCTCTAGAAAAACAAGAAGCCAAGCACAAACCAATACACAGAAATCATTAGGGGAAAAAAATTATGAAACAGAAGTCTAAAGGGATAGGTGGAACTAACAAATCAGAACTGTTCTTTAAAAAGATTAACAAAATTGATAAAATCCTAGCCAGAGGAAGCAAAAGAGAAAGAAGGCCTAATCAATAAAATTACAGATTAAAAGGGAGATATTTGAACAGACTTCAAAATAATCTAGATTGTTACTGATCACTTTGAAAACTTATTTCAAAAAGCTGGGCCGTTAGAAAAAATGGATAAAATTCTAAATTCATATGACTAATGCAAATTACTGATACACAGACTTACAATAAGCAGTAAGACTGATGCAGCAATAGAGATTCCCCACAAACAAAGCCCAGGAGTGAGGATTCAGCATTGAGTCAATGACACTTTTAACAATCTAATGCTAATGACTCTCACTACGTTCCATAAAGCAGAAAGGGAAAGATATTTACTGTATCAGTTCTATTAAGCTAGTCTTATCCTCATATTAAAACTAATAAAGATACAATAAAAATGAAAATATGTTGAAATCAAATCTAAAAACACATTAGGATCCTATACTACCAATAATTTCATCCCAGATATGCAAGGTTGGTTTAACATATGAACATCAATGACTATAACAAGTCACATGACAGACTTAAGACATACAAATAAAATAGAAACAGGAAAAAAAACTAGCAAAGTTGAATATGTTTTCACAGCAAATGTCCTGAAGAAATTAGAAAGAGCATACCTCAAAATAATAAAAGTTACATAGGGCAAATCTATAGGCAATAGTATAGTAGGTGGGAAACAACATTTTCTCTAAAATCAGAGAAGAGAAAGGTACTCCTCTCTTCACTCTTATTTTTCAGAATTGAGCTTGAAGTTTAACTAGAGCATCAAGCCAAGAGATACATAAAAGAAAAACTTTGTACAAAAAAGGCAAATATGCCTATTTGCAGATGACATAACTCATGCTCATCAAACAACAGATGCTAGCAGGAAGCAGATTGATAAATTTGGTAAAATTGCAGGATACAAAAATCAACATAAAATCCGGCAGCCTCTTCATACACCAACAAGTAATTTGCTGAAGAGGAATTAGGGAGGAAAAAAAAAAATCACATTTACAATAAGCTCAAAAGTGATCGGAGGGTGAGAAGGTTCAATAGATAAAATATTTTGTTTCATAAGCTTAGCAACCTGAGTTTGAGCCCTGAGACCTATATAAACTTGGAGGGAAAAACACTTGAGTTTGAAGTTTTCTTTTGACTTCCAAATTTGTATCATGGCATGTAAGGTCAAACAAACAACAACAACAACCACCCCCCCCAAAACACACAACAAAACAAAATGAAACACCTAGGAATCAAAACAATGAAGTAAAGAATTCAACAAACAATATTTAAAGATAGTAAAGAAATAAACTGAAGGTGCTAGATGATAAAAACGACCTAACCCTTCTAATGCTGCGACCCTTTACAGCATTTCCTCATGTGGTTGTGACCCCAACCACCCTTTAACACAGTTCTTCATGCTGTGGTGACTCCTATAATTTCGTTGCTGTTATGAACTGTAATCTAAATATGTGTTTCCTGATGGTCTTAGGCAACCTCTGTGAAAGGACTGTTTGACCCCAAAGGAATCACATGACACCCAGGTTGAGAACCACTGCCTTACACGCTTTGGTTGGTAGAATTAATGTTTTACAGATCATAATAATCCTATGCAGAAAGACTACTACTGGAGACATCACAATACCTGACTTCATATTATACATAGTGACAATGACAAAAACAGCAAAGTATTGGGACAAAAAACAAAAACAAAACAAAAAAACCACAAACAAAAACAAAAACAAAAAAACCAAAAACCCCAAAACAAAACAGATATGATGCCAAAGTCCTCAGAAACAAACACACACAGGTAAACCTATCTAAATTTAGGCAATATTGCAAATAGTACATGCTAGAAAGCCAAACCCAACCAAAACAAGCCTATTCAACAAATAGTGTTAGCAAAACAAGATATCCACTTATGAAATTATACCTTTATTTCTTTTTCCAGGATCAAAATTAATTCAAATGGATTAGAGATCTTAAAACCTGAATAAGCTGGAGAGATGGCTCAGATGTTAAGAGCACCGTCTGCTCTTCCGAAGGTCCTGAGTTCAATTCCCAGCAACCACATGGTGGCTCACAACCACCTGTAATGAGATCTGGTGCCTTCTTGTGGTGGGCAGGCACACGTGTGGGCAAATATTGTATAAATAACAAGTAAATCTTTAAAAAAAACCTGAAACACTAAAGTTATTGAGGGGGAACACTTTAAGATATAGACATAGGCAATAAGTTTCTGAGTAGCAAAGCAGACAGTCCAAAGAATTAAAGAAGATGACTATCTGAAACTAAAAAGCTCCTTCACAGGAAGGAAACTGTATAGGATGGAAGAAAATCTTTGACAGCTATACTTTAGACAGGGTGGCAGTAGCTAAAATATATGAAGAATAGTAAAAATCAAAACTGAAACTCCCCAACTGTTGAACTAAACAGCTCTCAAAAGAAGAAATAGAAATGACCAGTAAACATTTAAAAAATACTCAACATTCTTAGCTGTGGGGAAATAGAAATTCCATTTTGAGATCTAGACTTATCCCAGTCACAATCACCAAAAAAGGAAAAGATGAGTATAGGTAAGGACGTGGAGATAGAGAACCTTATACACAGTTGTAGAAATTTATTCTCTTGCAGACTTTATAAAAAAAATCAGTGTGGAGGTCAGTGCTTATCCCAAAGACTGTATTTCACCACTGAGATACTTATATATCCATGTTTTTTTACTATTCTATTTACAATGGCAAGAAAATAGAATCATTCTAGATGTCTGTCAACTAATAAGATTATGAAAAAATTAAATTTTATTCAGTTATAAAGAAAAGTGAAATCATAAAATTTCCTAGAAAACGATAGACCTGAAAATTATTAAGGAAGGCAACATTCAGAAAGAATAACAGCACATGCTCTTCTTCTCACATGTAAACTACATATTTTAATAATTGTTTATCTATATGAAAGTGCTAGTGGGGAGTAAGTAATGGCACTGGAAAAAGGACAAGAGGGGAAATGGGTTTTAAGAAAGGGGTAACGGGTAAAGAACATACATGATACAAAAGCTAAAAGAAGCCCCTGAGGTAGAAGGGTAGAGGGCAGGCAGAAGAATGGGGACAAAGCTGGGGGAGAAGGAACAACAAAAACTAGGCACATTGAAAAATGTCACAATGACACTAAATACTTTGCAAGTTAATAAAACAATAATAAAAATTATAAAGCAAACACATCATGGTAATGCCATTTGTCAGTGAAGATAAAAGTTTATCATTCTAACACTTACCTTAAATCGATTAGTAAATAGCTCCAATTTGGGGAATAATTCTCTATTGGTATACAGGCTTTGTAGAGCTTTCAAACACTTCAGTCTGACTTCCCCTTGCTTCAGAAACACAAAGAAAAACAGAAGAAGTGGTCATTTCCATTCTTAAAAGTAAAAAAAAAAAATGAGTATGAAGAATAAAATAAATCTCAAGCTAATTATTCAACTTATTTCATACTTAAATTCGATCTAAATGAGAAAGATCAACTGCATAGTCTGAGTCAACACAAGATTTAACAAAAATGCAGGAAAAATTCTTAGTTACTTTAAAATAACTTAAACCTTTATTAAATATTTAGAAACTATGTCTGATGACAAAATACTGTCCATATGCCCTTGTGGTACATTAAGTGTATAATCTATTATTGTTGTAGCTAGAAAATGGTATGCTCGGGCTGGAGAGATGTTTCAGAGGTTAAGAGCAGTGACTGCTCTTCAGAGGTCCTGAGTTCAATTCTCAGCAACCACATGGTGGCTCACAACCATCTATAATGTGATCTGATGCCCTCTTCTGGCAGGCAGGCACACATGTAGATAGAGCACTCATCAAATAAACAAATACACAAATAAATGAATCTTTTAAAAAATGGTATGCTCATTTATTCTGCTTATAACTACAGAATGATCATCAAAACAATTTTCTATTAGAGAACCATCATTTATTTATCCAAACATTTTAAATGCTTTTCTACATCACTGAGAGGAAAGCAGCTAGGGAAACAGGTAGGTAGTCAACTACTTAAAACCAAGACGAACTCCTATTGAAAAAGAAGAGTCTTAGAAATGCTATCTATTCATTAGAATACTGCTATCTCTTACTGAGCTAAATGTTCATCCCAGCAGAGCATCCTAAACAAAGTCATTGATTTTGAACAGAGGATGTTGAGAACAACGTACATTCAATATCATCTAGAAGTTTATGTAACACTATCGGAGAATTCAAATAAGATTGAGGTTTCCATGCTTTAATTTCATACTTAAATTCAACATTTAACAATGTCAATCCACTCCAGAATCAAACAAAATTAGATTTTAGTTTTTAATTCAATAGCTTGTTAGCTGCACATGAAATGACACATACACCAGCTAGTCTGGCATTTATAAAATTGTTCTTAAGAATTACATAAAGGAATATAATGATAAAAGTTTGAACAAAGTATTCTGTGGAATGATGTGATTTTTCACATTGAGGATTTTTGTAACATCACTATCTTCCACAGTCATTAATGGGATGAATGAATGAGATGTCACTAAACTCATCTGTAAAGAGATATGCATAATTGCTTTAGTATAAATACATTTTCAAGTAATTTCTAGATATCACTGAACAAAATGATGCTTTCCCTCTAAGGGCTAAGGAGGAACTTAAAGTATCTGTGCATAGCAAAAGACCAACCAAGTCTCTTTTACTTGGCTAGTCCTTTAGCCCCTGTCTCTGTCTCTGTCTCTCTCGCATATATATATGTGTATATATATTATTTTTAATAAGACAAGGTTTCTTTGTGTAGCCTTGGCTGTCTTGGACTTGCTTTGTAGACCATGCTGGCCTCGAAATCACAGAGATCTGCCTGCCTCTTTCTCTTTGAGTACTGACATTACAGGTGTGTGCGCTACAGAGCTGCGCTGATATTGGGTCTTAATTCTACCCCTTTTGTGGGAACTGACCGTAGCCAAGAACCAGCCAGAAGAGATCCAAAAGACTTGAGGATAAAACTGTGTAACTCAGGGCTGGAGACACAACTAAGAGGTTAAAGGCACCTGTTGCTTTTCCAGAAGACCGGAGTTCAGTTCCCAGCATCCGTGTCAGGCTTTTTGCAACTGCCTACAGCTTCAGCTATGGGGAATCCAATGCCTTCTTCTAGCCTCTGCAGGCATGTACACACATGGCAAACATTCATACAAAGACATACATATAAATAATTCTTACTTTTAAAAAGTATAATCTTATTTCCTGTAAGTAATAAAATATAAAGTGCATTTGTTTTGTTTTGTTTTGATTTCTGTGTTTTCAAGACTGAGTTTCTCTGAGTAGCTTTGGCTGTTCTGGATTCTTTGTAGACCAGGCTGGCCTTGAATTCAGACAGATCCTCCTGTGTCTGCCTCACTGAGATTACAGATGTGTACTACCATGCATGGTTGCAATTTAATTTTTAAAGTTCCTTGTGAAATCATATGTAAAGGTAAGAACTTCTCCCAAAAGGAAGAAACAAACATCATAATAAAACTCTGAAATCACATTTTTGTTTGTTTTCTTCATTTATTATACTTTCCTCATTTTCTTACTGGCTACAGTTGAATACAAAACCTCAATAAAGTCACATGCTGCAAAGTTATGTTTCGGTCAAGGAAGGATTACATACATAAAATGTGTGAGATAATAATGAAGCCAAAAAGTTCGTACTGACTAGGAGCACTTTGGCCATTTAAGCATCAGTGAAATGTGTTATTGATGTGTTTGTGATCATGAAGGTATAGACAAACTACTGTGTACATAGAATTCAGTATAATATAAAATATCCAATAATAGCTATATTACTTCCTTATGAATTCACTGTAGTATATTTATTATTTTCATATACCTAAGAAATTTACAGTAAGGCAGTATGCTGAGTAACAGCAGCCTCAAACATTTCATGTTTACCTAGTTTCTGGTCTACTTCAAGATGTCTATAAAGTGAGTTATCTATATTATCTCGTTTGTACATAAATACACTATATAAATTCGTACATAGATGAAAGGGTCAAATGATCCATGTCTCAGAACATGACTCCATTAAGAGACCAATAACTCAGAATCAGGATTGGCTTATTGGGGCCATGGCCTAACAGAGAAGATGCCACGCTAGTCTTTTTTTTTTTTTTTTTTTAAGACAGCAGCCAGTGCTCTTAGCCACTGAGCCATCTCACTAGCCCCCAAGGAAGTCTTTTAAGATTGCACTTTGGACTAGATTAGTTGAAGATGACAATAAGTGACAGTTACTGATACAGAATAGCAGTGTATTTGCTAATATTCTTACCTGCGGGTGAAAGGCCATGTATGCTAACTGTGTAACACTCAAATATGTGAAGCTGTGCTGCCAATAACAAATACAAGAACTGCAGAGTTGAACGGTGGCTGTGAGTGAACTGGCTAGTTTGTTCACCCATGTGACACAGCTAGAGTCATCCTAGAGGAGGGAACCTCAACTGAGAAAATGCCTTCATAAGATTTGGCTGCAGGCACGGCTGCAGAGCATTTTCTTAATTAGTGATTGATGTAGAAGGGCCCAGTCCATTACTGATAGTGCCACCATGGGCTGAAGGCCTGTGGCTCCATAAGAAAGCAGGCTGAGCCATATGGAGCAAGTCAGTTAGTAGCACCCTTTAATGGCCTCTAGGTTCCTGCCCTGAACACCTTTAATGATGAACTGCAATAAAAAAACAAAGTAAGTAAAATAAACTGCTTTCTCCCCATCTTGCACTTGGTCACAGTGTTTTGTAAGAGCAATAGTTATCCTAGAACACTAAGTGACACTGCAATACTAAAAAGAGAAAATGACAGGTCCAGGTCACTATATGGCCAGTTCAAGCCAAATGTTGCTTTTAGACAAAATTTAAAGAGACGTTCATCTCTTGTTTATAAAGAGCTGATTATAATGAAAGCCAAACCCAATTGCAGAATGAGAGATGCTGGCGGTCTCAGAACTAGAGACTGACAGAAGAAGTTGCCTGATCTTAAACATCCAGCCTCAGGTATTCTGTCACAGCAACACACGTGGGGAGACAGTATACAACAATTGTGGAGGGCAACAATGACACAGGGGAGGCAGTGGAGAATCTGCAGAACGAGCTCACAGAATACGGTACACTAAGCAGCAAGATAGGTGGAAAGCCGACACAAGTACTATGCACACACAATGAAAAGAGACCAACAACTGGTGAGCAAAAAGCAAGAACAGTTTTCCAGATGTAAAGTCACAACTTTATACGTAAGTGACAGGACCAACTGCTTTCCAAATACAGTCCTAAAACTAAGACCAGAAAACATCCCCACAAAATTCCTTTACCAAGGCTCACAGGCTAAAAAATAAAGTACAGCATGGGCATGAAGAGATAACACTGATAATTCTCAGTGACAACTCTTAATTAACTAAATCCTCTCAGACACTTTGGTACTTTATCTATCACGTGTCTAGGATGCCATAGGAACTTCCTACTAATTAAATTAGGAGATATCTATGAAAGAAACTTAGATATCTGTAAAATAACTTTATGAATAAAAATTCCCACTTTGGTACTTGGTTTTTTGGGCACCACTATTCTCTGAAGCAAGTTTTATTATGGTGCTATGAGGACTTTAAGGTATCACTATGACCAAGCCTCACTGAAATTTGAATTATAATTAATACAGTATCCAATTTATATTAGGTGATTCATAAGTAATTTTAATGATTACATATATAAACAAGAAAAAACTCAGAATATAATAAATAGGGGTACAATAATGTATATATTTATTACATAGTTTTTGTTAACATTTCTGAAGAATTCTCTTTGGAAAGAAAATGTTTTAGGTGGCTTGATGAAGCATGCCTTTAATCCCAATATTGGAGCTAGAGGCAGGCAGATCTCTGTGAGTTCAAGGCCAGCCTGGTTTACAAAGCAAGTTCCAGGACTGTTACATAGAGCAACCTGCTCTTGAGAAACCAAGAGGGAAAAAAAGTGTTTCAAAATGCAACACAACAAGATGACTCAGCTGGTCAAAGCACTTCCTGTACAAGCCTTTGTGATCTGAGGTCAATCCCAGATTCCACAGTGGAAGGAAAGAATCCATTCCTAAAAATTCTTCTGACTAGCACATGCATTGTGTGTGAATAATACTTCTGTTGGTTTTTACTCATCTTGCTTCTTAGACTGCATATTGTTCTTTTAAATTTTATTTTTATAATTAATAAATACATTTACTTTACATCCCAACTGTATACCCCTCCCTTCTCTCCTCCTAGTCCTACCCCCACTCTCTCCCCCTCCTACTCATCAGAAAAAGGAAGGACCCCCCCAGCCCATCAAGGCACATTAGGACTGAGCACATCTGCTTCCTCGTGGCCAGGGGGAAGTGATCTAAAGCATGCAACAGAGTCCTTGTTAAAGAGCCCCCTGCTCCCCTTACTAGGGGACCACATGAACAGCAAGCAACCCATTGGGTACATATTTGTAGGGGGCCCAGGTTTCAGTTCAAGCATGGTCCTTGGTTGGTGCTTCAGTCTCAGCAAGCCCCTCTAGGCCTACGTTAGTTGCCTCTGTTGCATATTGCTCTTAAAGTGACCTGAGTTGGATTCCTAGCACCCATACTATCTGATTCACAACTGGCTGTAACCCCAGCTCCGGGGGATCTGACACCCTCTTTTGGACTCTACAGGCACCTGTATGCACAAATACATGTACCTCATATCCTCTTGCCACATAATTAAAAATGAACAGATTTTTAAAAAAGATTTATTTATTATTATGTATACAGTGCTCTGCCTGCATGTACACCTGCACACCAGATCTCATTGTAGGTGGTTGTGAACCACCATGTGGTTGCTGGGAATTGAACTCAGGACCTTTGGAAGATCAGCCAAGTGCTCTTAACCTCTGAGCCATCTCTCCAGCCCCAAATGAACAGATCTTTAAAACTGATTGTTGTTGAGACTAGAGAGATGGCTTGGCAGATGAGAACACTTGTGGCTCTTGCAGAAGACCTAGCTTCAGTTTCTAGCACCTACATTTAGGCTCACAAACATCATTAACACCAGTCCCAGAGGAGCTAACACTCTATTCTGACCTTCTCAGGCACCAGGCATGCACATGATTATACATATATAGATGCAGGCAAAACACCCATATACATAAAATGAAATAAAAATAATTTAAAATATTTAATTTTAAAAAAATGAACGATGCACCAGGCAACGGTGGCACACGCCTTTAATCCCAGCACTTGGGAGGCAAAGGCAGATGGATCTCTGAGAGTTTGGGGCCAGCCTGGTCTACAAAGCGAGTCTAGGACAGTCAAGGCTACACAGAGAAACCCTGCCTCAAAAAAACCAAAAACCAAAACCAACCAACCAAACAAAAAAAGAATGATTTCTACAGTAACCAACATCAAATTAGTATCTTTCCAGAACTGGTGATCATTTATAAAGATCAGTTAAAATTGCTAAGTGTTACATTAATGTAGAAAATACTCTCTTGGAGAATCAAAGAACTGAGATGGAAGTGAGAAAGAATGAAAGTATTAAATTTTAAACTCATTAAAAAGATTCATGGATGACTTAGAGTATGTGAATACATTCACGTGAGTACACTGTAATTCTACAGTCTTTCAAACTGTAAGAAAATGTTCAAAGATCAACCTAAAGTGAGCTTAAATAGAAAGGTCTAAATTTACATGAAGATTACACATGGAAAACTAAACCAAACAAAGTAAAACATGTAATCTAGTCTTTCTCAGAGATTTGTATTCAGGAGGAAAATCATAACATCCTTCAAATGTGGTACTGAATCTTTTAGTCATCAACTAAAAATCTGTATGCTAAGCAATGAAGATGTGATAGTATGTCTGCATCCATTCAAGACTTTTAACAGCAGAAGTGCCACAGATCTTACAGAGCTCTCAATGATAATTGGTGCAATGTTGGGAATTTTCAACATTGAGAATACTAAATATTTTGAATGTTTTTATTATCGTGTCTGTGCACATGTGTGAAGACAAGAGTACAACCTTATGGAATTGGCTCTCCTTCCCCTCTACATGAACTCAGGCTGCAAGGCAAGGCTGCTGCAATAACACCTGAGACACCTCATCAGCCTGTGTACTCAGTATCTTTATAGTAAACATTGACAGTGATAAAGCACAAAAAACAAGTCTTCAAACATTACTAAATTTCCCTTTAGACTGGCAAATGTAGTTATATTTAAAAAATACTCTTATAGTTGTATCTTAAACAATTTAAAAGATACAACTATTTAAAAGAAACTCATAAATGTCTTATATTTATGAATTGGTAGTAAAGTTATAGAAATGTCATTTAAAAAAAACTTAATGAAATCCTATCTTTCTTTATTTTAAGGATCTCCTATGTAGGAGTCGATGTCATAGGACTTCTTTTGAATCTAAGTCTTTTTTCTAAAAAGCTATAGATGAATCAATCTAAACAGGTTTAGTTAACTCAAGGGCTCTAACAAATCTGCTTTAACTCTGACTTACTGTAATATAAGCCATACTCTAATGTAACCCATCAGAGTTCTAAAGAAGAAAGCTTATTTAATTTTTATATCACCTTTGATTCTTGATTAGAAGGAGACTGTTAGCTTCTTGGTGATAGTGCATATATTGTCTTATAAGTACAAAAATACCAGGTTCTCAGTTTAATTCAAGATAGCACTGCATTAAAGTAAACCAGGTCTTAAATTTCATAGTGGCCTTCAAAAGTTATTTGTATTTTCTGAGATTTGATATTATTATCTCTCTTAAAAAACAATAAGTAATAAATAAATACAAAGAAAAAAATAAGCTACTGCAATTTTGATGGCTGGCAGTCCAACACAAAGACAAATATCTCTTCCACCAAAGCAGGAAGACACCAACTTACCCTGTCATGAAGAGTCCAACCCACATATTTCAGGTAACTGTCGTTTAGGAAGGCATCACTATACATTTTCATCCATACTCCAATTTCTTCAATACAGATGGCTCGGATTTCAGCAATTGCATCACTGGATGGGGCAGAGAAAGACAAACCTGAATTATACAGAGACCTGGAATATATTCCAACTAATTTTCAACAAACATAAATTGTGCTCTTTCCTTTGTTGGGACAGGGTCTGGTGTATTCAAGTCTGGACTTTTAATCACTACATAGCTGAGGATGATCCTGAACCTCTGGTCCTCATGCCTTTACCTCCCAAGTGCAGGGATTACAAGCATGGGCTGTGATCACATGTGGTTTTACTCAGTGCTGGAGATTGAACCGAGGACTTCCTAAGGGTAGGAAAGCTCTATATTGACTGGGATACACTTCCAGTCCAATATAAACATTTCCTTAAAAATTTAATAATTATATTTATTGAATTTGCTTTTGGAGGGGCTGTACATATGGTGTGGCAAGAGTGTGGAGGCCAGAGAACAATTTACAAGAGTCAGTTTTCTTCCTCTGAAATACAGGTTTAAGGGATTGAACTCAGAATGTCAGGCTTGGCCTCAAGTGCCTCCAAGTGAGGCACCTCACCAGCCCAACATAAATATTCTGAATACTGTTTATACCCGCATTGAAAAAGGTCTCCAACATAAATTTCTTGTCATAAAACCCTAGCATATCTGGCCCTAACAGACTATCTTCATGGAGCAGGAATGGCAATTAGAGCTTTCTGACAACATCACAACTACTGTTAAATAGTCTGATGAAACAACAACAACAACAACAAAAACTCAAAACAAAAAACAACATGCCAAAATAGAGTAGAGTTCAAAACTATTTCTCTAAATACCCATTAACTATTATAGGCTTGCATAATATTTAATGAATTGAAGAAATTCATTTTTATGACCACCACAATCCATTTTACAAGGCAAAACCATATAGAAGCCAATTATTTGGGATTACTTGATAAAGGCTGGAGAAATTGTAGGCTTAGATTTTTCTTCCAGAAAAACATCACGTGGCCTCTCAAAAGGCAGCATGTGATACAACTGAGTCTTCACAGAAATCAGAAACTTCCACCTCAAGTAAAGGAACTATCTGCTTCTCTAGAGCACCTAGGTTTGATGCCTACACAGGGAGTTTCACAACCATCTGTAACTTTGGAGGTCAGGATGCCTCCTTCTGGACATTGTGGGCACTGCACTTGCCTGGTGCACAAAGATTAGACAAAACATATCCCACATATAATAACAATAACAATAACAGTAGTAGTAGTAGTAGTAGTAGTAGTAGTAATAGCAGTAGCAAAATAATTTACAAAGCCAAATTGAGACATTTATTGAGTAGTAAGGAAATGGGTAGTTTACTTTGTACTTCTATAAAATAAATCACATCATTTCATTCAAACCACAGGTCTTTTATTATTACTTAATTCATGTTTTAGGTTGAACAATGGAGAATCATTCACTTTAGTTACTATGAAAATTAGCTGAAGAAAACCCATGAATTTTAGAATTCTACCCACTACCCTCATATCAGGCATATCACAGTATGGTTGTCCTGGAATGATTTCCCTATTCTCAAAAAATAAACTACTTAAAAAAAAAACCAAGGTTATTAGCCCTAACTTGTATGTATGTATGTATGTATGTATGTATGTATGTATGTATGTATGTATGTATGTATGTGTATATATATATATATACACACACACACACATACACACACACACACACACACACACACACACACACACACACACACACACACGGGGAATAGTGATGCAAGGCTTTAATCGCTGCACTCAATAGGCAGAGGCAGGTGGATCTCTTTAAGTTTGAGGCCAGCCAATTTCAGAGTGAGTTCCAGTGCAGTTATGTCTACAGAGAGAAACTGTCTCAAACACAAAAGTATGTGTATTCTTTCAATATATCTACATGTGTGTGTGTGTGTATATATGAGAAAATAATTTGAATACTAAATCTTTTAGAGTTCAATTAAAATTTAAGGTTTCCTATTTACTACCTATGTTTAAGTAACATTAATTCTTTAACAAGGTATACTGTTCACTAAAATTAAAGGGAAAACTCAGCTGTAACTTTGCATTAAGGCACCTCTTACTTTTTGCAATTTTCCTGCCACCACCAAGTGCTAGGATTAGAGGTGTGTGTCACCACACCCAGGTAAATTATTCCTTTTTAAGCAAGGTATCACTGTATTCCATGGGTCGCAAACTCATGACAATCTTTCTGCCTCAGTCTCTCAAGCGTAGCAAAGCAGGTTTTTAAAGTGTGTTCTGGTGATCAGGCTCAGGTCCTCAGGCTCATGCAGCAGACTCGTACAGCTGCTAAACTATCCACCAACACTTTTGTGGTGTTTTCAAAGTATGTCCACCAACTTGCTAATGGTTTCTCTGGTGTCCCTTTGTTTATCTTTTCTTAAATATGGGTACTTTCCTAAATAACTCAACAGTGATGAATATAACATGGTTAAAATGAAGTTTTGATTCCAGAAACTAAGTAAAAAGAGATAGTGTGAGAATTTTGTTATCTCTTACACAATGATCTCTTGGGGGGAACCACTTGCCGTATTGATAGCACTCAGGGTACCCTATGGGGAGTTCTGTGGAATGTGCAGTTGAGGCCTTCCGCCATTAACTTAAGCTGAGGTTCAGCCAGGACTGCTGTTTGAACAATGTTTCATAATTGTAAATTTTATTTTGAATATAAATTGAAATATTAATAATGTACTGTGAAATGTTTACACACACACACACACACACACACACACACACACACACCCCAAATATTTACCATGTCTTTATGGCAAAAAGTTTCAAAATACTTCCCCTTTCCTTTTGCCTGCTCTATTCTCCTCTTTCCTGGCCCTGCTTTTCTTTTGTATGTTAGGGGTGGAGGGCTTCTTTAGATAGTAAAAAAAGGTTCTTACTAGGCATCCCAGAATGGTTCAAACCCACAAAACTGTTGCTTTATCCCTATGAATTCTGTGATTACAGGCATGCAACACCACAATGACCGGAAGTAATGTCCTCTAACTTTGTCAAATGTATATTAGTATTGTTATGTACAGCCAATCAAATAACCAGAAATATCTAGTTAGGCCACTTCCTAATTCCTAATCTATACAAACTATGACATTATAATAGCTCCCTTATTATACTGAGTTTAGGAATGATTTGATATATTAATTATTATTAAGGACTTTAACCATCAACCTAATAATAACCAACTATCATATTGTTGTGTCCAAAAACCAGTTCTCTTTAGTTCAAATGCATCAACACCTACATTACTGTCGTGACCCCGTGCCTGTGATATCATCAGTATGATTATGTATATTGATTATTCTTTCACATTTAAGTGAAATGTCACTTCTATGATTACTGAGATATATGTCTTAGTTAGAGTTTCTTTTGCTATGATAAAATACAGACCAAAAGCAACGTGGGGAGGAACACATTTCACCTTACAGAGTGTAGGCCATCATCTAGGCAGCCTAGCTAAGGGATACGAAGGCCATGAAAAATGTTGCTTACTGCCCGCTTCCTTATACAACTCACAACACCTGCCAGGGATGGGCCTGCTTAGCCAAGAAAATGCCCTACAGACCTGCCTACAGGCCAACCCTACAGAGGCATTTCTCAGTTCAGATTTCTCCTCCCAAGTAACTCTTAAACTTATATCAAGTTAACATAAAACTAGCTAGCGAGGAAAAAATACTATAACTAAACATCACTTTCTGTCCTCTAAGAATTAATATTATACCTTAGTAGATTGGTTATAAAAGGGTGTAAGAGTTGTTTCTAAATTTTGAGTTGATCACTACTCTTAATAGAAAAATTTTTTTCAGAGTCCTTAGTTTTCATACTAAGATTATTTTGCATGCACAATCTCTATTTCCAATACCTTCATCCCATTCAGATAGGTTGAGTCTAGCTAAGGGTTCTGACAGTGTTATAAACTAAAAAGCAAAAAAGTTATGACATGGAGAATAATAATAACAAAACTTGTAAGACAAGACTAATTTTCCATAGCATTTTGGCACCAGGGCTTTGAAATAAACATCTAAAAATGAATTAAGGATAACCTCTACTTCCAAAATTAAACAAAGGACACTACAAAAGGAAAAGTCTGGTATAATTATATTAATGTTTGGTTTTATTTCTATTTTATAGTATAAAATGATCATGTTGGTTTCTATGGTTAAGAAAAAAACCTCACCTAATTAACTTACTGTATTAACAATCTGAGTGTCTGTGTGGAAAGGGGGCATGAGCCTTTAATATCTGTATTTAGATTGTTTTCTTAACAAATAAGAATTTAATATTTTCTGCTTACAATACAATAAAAATGAATTCCAGTTGATATTTTACAAAGCTTCTTGCAATACTCTGCCCAGTAGCATCCTTTCCAGAAATTAGAGCAAACTTAAATGACTGCAATACAAAATTTGGGGAAAACTAAACTAACATGGAGGTACCAGTAGAATTATTATTCATATTGGAGAAACATCAAGATCTCTAAAACTATTAACTTTGTATGTTGACAAACTACTATATGAAATGCAGCATAAAATGAATTCCTATCTCAATCCTATGTAAAATTTTTTCTAACAATTTTCCCCTAAAATAGAAAAACTACAGCAAAATGGTGTGTGTGTGTGTGTGTGTGTGTGTGTGTGTGTGTGTGTGTGTGTGTATGTATGTAGGCGTGGATGGTTAAAATGAAATCAGGCAAAATAAACATCTAATGAAGCTGCTAAAAAAATCACATCAATGCTGAGATGAATTACGGGAGGCTTCTGAGAGAAGGCGCTCTATTGCTAAAAGAACAGATAATCTGTTTGATAACTAAATTCAACTCTTACTATTTCAGGTAAACCAGTTATTTGAAATGTATTAAAATATCATACCTTTACGACTATAAACAAAGATATGTAGTATATGTCTTCTTAACCCTGGATAAATATCCAGCCTCCCCCCAAAAGCAATAGGTTCATAAAATTTAAATTACATTATATCTCATTTTTATTGCAGTATGCATTAGTTAAAAAAAGGACAACTTTTAGAAAAATCTAATCTAGTTCTGTGTGAAGAGTCCACTAAGAAGCATAGACATGGTAATGTACTCCTTAAAAATAGCAGGTAGGAGGCTGAGCAGGAAGACCAGTGGCATTCGGGGTTGAGTTCCAAGACAGATGAGGCTTATAAACAAGGTTCTGCCCCAAAAATAAAATAAAAAATAAGCAACGGAGGGCAGAGGGCATACATGATGGAGTCAACGCAGCATAAAAAGAGTCAACATTCCCCCCCCCCCAACACTTGGGGGGAAATACCCTAGCAACCCCCTCCATGGAATAAAAAGCATAGCATAAGCAGGAAGAAAGGTGCTGGATTTCTGTTCAAATAGTCAAGAATCTCTAGCTGGAGACAAGATAACTCCAGAATATATACCAGAGGCAAACAAAACAAAACAAAACAAACAAAAAACAGAAGCAAAACAAAACAAAACACAACCAAACCAAACCAGGGGAGAGCGGGGACTGCTTCTGAAGTGAACTCTGGTTGTCCCTACTTGACTACCTTCCCCTTGGTGGGGAGGCACAGTGACACACAAAGAAAGGAGATGCAGACTATCCAGATGAGACATGATAGTCTGTGATCATATGGTGGGGGAGGAGGTCCCCTTCTGTCACCTAGGGGAGGGGAATAGGGTGAAAGAGGGAGGGAGGGGAACAGAAGATACAAGTGAGGGGATAACAATTGACATGTAATCTGAATAAATTAGTTTTGAAAAATTCATTAAAAGAAGCCCTGAAAATTTATGCAGACCAAAGTGACTAGGGCTTATGTAACATGCTATCAGACTAGAGAGCTGAAGAGACGGAGGAGGACTTGGCGATCTGGAACAGAGCTATGTCAGCTCTTTAGCCATGTATTAAAAGGATGTAAAAACCATTCCCAGAGAAAGAATAGATGGACCAGAGAGAATGATCTTGGAAGAAACCCAGAGTTAGTAATATTTGGGATTTTGCTGACTATATTATACTATATACAGTATTATTTGAGCCTTGGGAAAAATTAGCCACAAACTAAATACTGCTGCTGTTCTTAGCAAACCTTAAAAATTAAACACAACTGATTTCCATAAAGAAAACAATGTATGAAAAGTATGAAATTATCTAGCATGCGTTTAAAAAAACCACAGGAACTGGAATTAAATAAACATAAACCAAAGAAAATTATTAAAAAGAGTGGGGAAAAAACCCATCCAAACAAACAGAAAAAAAATCATACAGAATACCAAACAAACTAGGACATGAAAGCAATTATGACAAAGTTCATATGTTCAAAAACTTTTATGTAAATACAATATACTAAAGCCTATTGAAGAGGAAAAAAAAGTAAGATAAAGAAAACGATACTAAGTAGTATCATAAAAAAGAAAAACCTACTGGTAATGAACAAAGAAAAATACAAAAGTCTAAATGACAGCCAAAATAAAAAGCTAAATTAACTACAAATGCTGTAAGAAAATAATTACAGCAAACTTCTTAGGTGTATCAGGCAAACCAGAGACAGTGGATTTATTCTTCGAAAGGACTCAGAAATTCAAAAATGTTCATCTAGATTTCCACATCAAAAGACAAGATTAGTAATGACACATCTAAGTAAAAAATTCTGCCTCCTATCTCATTCATGAAAAAACAAATGACTATTTTTAAAAATTGGAATTCTATAACATTTTTAGATAAAATAATTTCTTCAAACATCTGAAAGTGCAGTTGTTGTGATATGACTTCCAGGGTTAAATATGCACAGAAACACCATCAGCTGTACTGTACAAGTTGTCGATATAATTGGAACCATATGCTAAATAAATGTTCACATGCACAAAATGTCTGTAAATAAGAATGAAATATATAAAGCATAAAACAAGAGAAGGACCAAAGTATGGCTGGCCTGTAAGAAAAGAGAATACTCAACTGAAACTATCAGTACATGGACGGACCCACATGCTAAATTTAAAGTTTTGTCTGTTTGCTTATTATATTAAGTGCTGGATATCCAAGTTAAAGATTCATATATGCAAAAGAGATTCACATATGCAAAGCAGGTGCTCTGTCACTGACAGTAACCTGAATTTGATTATGGATAGACATTGTTTCAAAAAGTTAAATGAAAACACATTTTAAGTATCAAATGAGAACATGACCACAGTATTTAACCAATAGGAAATCAGAGCAAGATTAGTGAAAAAAATTACAACAAAACAAGGAAATAACTCCAAATTTCACCAATTTTATTCATTATGGTACTGAAATTCAGCCAAAGCTTCCAGAAGAACAAATAAAAAACATCCAATTAGAAAATAATTTCTCATAGTTTGCAGATGACATATTATACATAGAAACCTCAAAGATTCCGCCAGAAAACTGTGAGAATAAATGAACTTGGCGAATTACAGGACATAAAGCAACATATAAAAACAAGTAGCACCCTAATACAGTAATAGTAAACGGTCTGAAATTGAGCTCAAGATAGCAATCTCACTTACAATTCCATAAAACTAATAACATACCTAGGAATAAAACTAATGAAAAGGGTAATTGTTTTCTATAGTAACATCTATAAAAACACCAGTGAAAAACATTCAAATAAGATCCTTGGCCATCCCAGTATTCCAAAGCATTACTCTGTATTTTTCCCTGGGATGTTGTGTGTATGCGGGCATGTGAGCACCACTGTACACAACACATCAGACAATGTGTGTAGCTGGTTCTTCTTTTATGGGTTCCAGAGATTGGATGTCAGTTGTACAACAAGTGCATTACCTGCAGAGCCATCTCATCAGGCCTGTCTCAGGCTTTATAAGTCTTTAATCTAGTTAAAGTTGGCGATTTCTTGCAGAGTTGAGATAAAAAACAAATAAACAAACACCCTTTCTTACATTTTTCTACACGTGGTTATGTAATATTCCCAATTTATTTACTGAAAAGATCTTCCAATATTTACTAATTGTGGACGATTACTTAGCTGTAAATTCCTAGTTTACTTCTGAACTCTCTGTTCTGTTACAATGGTATGTTTCCTTTTTATACCTGAGTAAGAGCGTAAGCACAAGAGTTTTGAGACAGGTCCCATGGATCCATGACTCCAAAAAGCATAAGAAAAAGAAGAAGGAAAACAGACAAATTGGATTCCACCTAAGTTAAAATATTTTTTACAGCAAAGAAAACAATCAAAGCATAATGAGACAGCCTACAGAATAGAAGACAATAGTTGTAAACTACAAATTTGTTAAGGAGTTAATATCCAGAGTGTTTTAGGTACTCTAAAAGCTTAACATCAAAATAAAATAGAACATATCTTAATAGATGTTTCTTAAGAGAAGGCTTTCATATAGCTAAAAGGAATATGAAAAGGACAAGCCCAATTTCACTAGTCACTCCAAAACTCAGATGACTGATTCACTGGTTCAAATAAGAATAGCTATCAAAATTACTGAAGATAACAAAGTGTAAGACCACTTGTTCACTGTTGAGAAGTAAATAATCATTACAAAAAGCATAATCGGATAATATCAAGTCAGTAATATAGCCAAAAAGGTCATTCAAATAAAGAGGCAGAAATATGGAAAACAATTTTTAGGAACTTGCACTTTAGCTCATAAATTTAAATAATCAGGTTTAGTTACATATATTGACATAAACATATATTAACACTATTTGGGAGGTGGAGACAGAAGATGAGGCCAACCCTATGAAGAGACAGTGAGTTTGAAGCCACACTGGGCCTACATGAGATCTTTTCACTGAAGTATGGAGGTAGATGTGTACATACCCATGTGTACAGTTTTTAAAGTATAAAGGCCTATCA
Source organism: Acomys minous (assembly GCF_964271855.1). Classification (NCBI taxonomy): domain Eukaryota; kingdom Metazoa; phylum Chordata; class Mammalia; order Rodentia; family Muridae; genus Acomys; species Acomys minous. Next base: position 22,183,618 of record NC_140495.1, read on the forward strand.
CATATAAAATTTTATATAAAACAATCCAAAAGAAATTTCACAAAACCTTAGTTGGATAATCCCACATAGGTAGTTGGATAGGCCCATAAACACACAATTGGTGTTGAAGTCACCAATAAAAATTGTAAGAGTTATAAAGTAAAAAGACTCATATACAATGGAAGACTAAGGCAAATATTTATTAAAGATATCAAAGTGTAGGATGGGAGAAAAGGGACACTCGTTTACTGTTGGGAAGTAAATCAGTGGTCATTACAGAAAGCATAATGGAATAGCATCAAGCCATAACCTCAGTCCTGCGAATGGTGTTGCCCTCATTTAGAATGGATCTTCTCATGGTAATTAAGCTAATAAAAACAATCCTTTACAGATAAGCTGAAAATCAAATTAAAAGCCACAGAAAGACAAATACTGCATTATTTTGCTCATATTTGGAATTGATTTAACCGTAAACAAACAAGTCTAGAAGGTAGTAATGACATTTAAAAGTTTTGGAAGAAAAATTTGAAGATGTGAACCAAGAATTCTTTATGAAGCAAAGCCATTATTCAAAGATGAAGGTGAAATATTGATTTTCTACATAGATGAAACTAAAAATTTGATGATAGCCAACTTGCTTTAAAAGGAACAAAACGGTATTCTTCAAACTCAATAGAAAGATCTTAGAGAATAAACTTAGTAATTAGAAAAATAAAAAGTATCAAAATTTTTAACAAACTATTAATATGAAAGATGGCATAACTTCTTCTCTCTCGCTTTTGCTGAGAAGGGTATGACTGTATACATAGACAACGTAACACTGTACCATGGGGTAATAAAATATACATAGAAAAAAATAACAAAAAGGACCAAAAAGAAGGGGGGGGGGACCAGAAAAGCCTGAATAACACATTTTATTAATTTAAGACAGGGTAATAAGATATAGTTTCTAGTAATTTATGACATATTGAAATACAAACAAAAACAAAAGAAAATGACAGATTTTTAGACTGCATAAAAAGATCAAATATGCCTGCTTATGAGAGACATACTTTATATTGAAATTCATAAAAAAAGGTTGAAAGAATGGTAAAAATAAACTAAACAGAGCAAGAGAAAAGTAGATAGAGAGGATACTTTGTTGTGAGAAAAGAAGAATAATTAATAAGAGACATTTCATAACAAAGAAATTAATGATCAGGAAAATAACAGTATAACATATTCAAATACGTACAAGGAATAATTTACATTAATGAGTAATGGTGGAAAAAATCATAAAACCTACAGTGTTCTGAAATTAAACTGGTTTAATATAAGTCAAAGAAATCATAAGTGAAAATTAGAAAATATTCCATACTAATTAAAGACTATCTATCTATCTATCTATCTATCTATCTATCTATCTATCTACCTATCTATCTATCTATCTATCTATCTATCTATCGCAGAACTCATAGTGTGACATTAAAGCATTGTCTAAGAGAACATTAAGATGAAACAGAGACAGAGATTATAAAACAGAAATATGGAAGAGAAAAAAAAGAAATATAAAAAACAGAGAAAGAGAATATAAAATCCACGAACACTAAGTTTGCACTAAAACTTATTGAAAATGATCAACTAGAACTAAAGGACACATAAGGAAGCAATAGGCAGAAATCAACAAAATGAAAAATAAAGTTAGTGAATCCCTACACCCGTTCATCAACCAAATGGATACACCTTCATTTACACTGACCAAAGCAAACGAAAGTGGACACACACTACCAAACTGGGCACGAATAAAGAGATGTCACTGAGAATCTACGAATCTTAAATAACGGGGAAAAAAAACAGGAGCAAAACTAGAACTTTGAATTTATGCTTCATGGCATTAACACATGAATTACCAAGTTGGACTTGACTGAAACTCTTTACACGAAGAAAAGCCTGGTCTGCTTGGCGTGTCTTCCCACATACATAAGCAATGCAGAAACAAGAGTAGAAGGGAACATTTCACAGTGGATTCTACAAGTCCAGTATTCCAAATAAGTCTTAGGTGCAATATGAATTTTTTGTGCAAACAGCTAAGATCTTTGCTTTGAGCTACTGAAATATGCAAAGGCAGAGGCTTTTCAGGAACTGAGGGTTTGTCTTGGAGAGGACTGTGGAACACTATGATCCCTCTCTCTGGGGCACTCATCTCTTCCTTTCATGTCCCTGCAGCATATTCCAACGTGAGGGCCTCAACATCAAGTTCCCTCATTAAGGGGCCATTAGAAAAGAAAACAACTGACCATAAACTAAAATTTCTAAAAAATATGAGTCAAATGAACTGACTTTTTTTTTTTGCAAATTTATTATCACAGATACTTTATGACAGTAATGGATTCATTACACCCAAGAAAGTACATGTAAAAGAGCTTAACAAACTAGAAGCAAACTCAGAGCCTTAGCACATAAAAACTGATGATAAAACATAATAATTTAACATTTCTCATAATACAAATATGGCCTAATATATAAAAACCAATTAAGATTAATTTTCATGTTAATAAAGAAAAACTCTCCATGATCTCAAAATAGAAACTGAACCATATATGCATTATTAAACACTGAACAAATTAAGACAAATGTCTCATTCTACCAAATATCATATACACTAAACTTAGCTCACTTACTATCCAGTCTTTTTGTTTATGATTTAATTTTGGTTGACATAAAGATTGTTTACTTATCTGACATAATTCTCCATATGTAAAAATGCTTTATTACAATCAAATCATGGAAAATGACATATCCATTATCTTAAATATTTCTTAATTGTAAGAACATTCAAGACTAGGCACAGTGCCACACACCTGTAATTTTAACTTATTTGGAAGCCTGATACAGGAAGATTTAAGACCAGACTGAGTTACCTACGGAATACCTGTCTGAAAAAAAAAACAAATAAATAAACAAGGGGTGTGTTTTCAAACACAGGTGCTAACTACACTCATTCCACGATGCAATATGCACCAAGACTTTCTTTGTGATTGTACACAGTACACACCCTTTCTCTGCATTTACTCCCTGCCTCTCCAACCGTCAGGTAATAACAAGTACTTTCTCTACTTTTATGGCATTGATATTTAAATCAATTTCAAATATAAGCAAAATAATGCAATATGTATCTGTGCCTTGTTAATTTGACTTTCAGCGTATCTGTGAAAGATTTTCTTGATTAGATTACCATGGGAAGATCCATTCTAATGGAGGGCAGCCCCATTCCCTGGACTTGGGTTCCGGACAGCATAAAAAGAAGAAAACCATGGAGTGCTCAGCCTAAATGGCTTGTTTATATTGTACCCCCTCACCCCAAAGCTCAGGAACCATTATGAAAAAGGAGGCAAGGTAAGATTGAAAAAGCCACGTTTCCAGGACAAAAGGGCAAATTAGTGTCTTCTGGACCCAACAACGAAGTTGCCATCATTAACTTACAGCAGCTGTGGTTGACTGCATGTGACCTGCATTAGACAGATTAAGCCTGCCACAAACACCCAAACCTAGCTGAAAACTACTCACAATTGCTAACGGCTCGGAGACTGGAGGATTTCATTAAGGATTTGGCCCCTACTAGGGAGACAATACTCTAGTGGACAGCTCTATCATCAGTGTACAAGAAGCACAAACTGGACTCACTGAACTGATTAATTTTTAAAAGGGGAAGTATGTAGGGTAGAGTCCGGATCTCAGAGGGGAATGATTTTAACAAAATACATTATATGCACATTTGTTTCTCAAAGGATTAATAAAAATTTATTTAGGAAAAACGCTCTCAATGGGTGAGGGGGACCATGTCTTTATTCCCTCCTGCAGAGGCAGGAGGATCTATTTGAGTTCCAGGCCAGCCTGGTCTACATAGTTCAAGGTCAGTAAGGGTAACATAGGGAGACCCCTTCTCAAAGAATCAAAGCAAAGCAAAACCAAACACATTATGGTTGAAGATAAAGTAGAAAGCCAGCTAAGCACAAGGAGTCATTGCTCTCTTCTTTCTGACTATGCACACAATTTGACCAGATGTCCTAAGTTCATGCTGCCTTGACTTCCACACCACAATGGAATGTATCCTATTTATTTACTTATATATTTATTTATTTAAATGTATCCTTAACTATGAACAAAACAAATCTTTCTCAGCTAGCAATACTCTTGTCAATATACTTTATTACAGCAACAGAAAAAGGAACTAGACAGATGCTTGGATTGATTTCATATCCTGGGTACTGAGTATGTTACTAATCTAAATAAGTTATCTTTTTAATATGCCATTCTAAGAATTATAGAATACTCATAGATGACAATATAATGAAGGAAACTAAGCAATCAGCACCCACTGCTCTATCAAATCTTTTGACATTAGTTCTTAAATCATAACTGTGTCACCAGGAATAGAAGGGTTAAGTTGTTCCATCCATAGATAGTGATAGGCACCCTAGACACTACTGATTCTAAAAGGGGACACTGGGAAACCCCAAGTTCCTGGGCTCCACAGAAAATGATAGGTCCCACAGACCTGCTGCTAATCCAGAGGTGCCTTGACTGCCCAGGCTTTTTAGAGAAACCTTGTTCCATGTGACCTCTGAAAATTGACTGGTACACTTGAGACCTCAGTGCTACTAGCAAAACCAGCCCACCTATAAAGATGGAACACAAGGTGCCATTAGAACCCCAGAATTACAGCTGCCAAGGCCACTGAGAAGTTACACGACACTAAATAAAAAATCCAATTCTTCTAAAATCATAGCAATTGACTTAGGCAAAAACCACAGACAAAAATGGTAGATACAAATAAAATCAGAAACTATTAACCTTCTGCAAGTTGAAACACTTGAAGACACTAATTAGTACAAACAATGGCTTTGTTTATTTGTTTCCTGATAAGACACAACTCCACCCCCTACCCAAATCGCAAGACATAAAAGCAAAAACTAACAGGACTATATTAAATAAACCTATCAAAAGAAACAATTCAAGTGGCTGACATACACATTAAAAAATACCATATCAAGGATATACAAACCTACAAGATAAAAATATAGATTGGGAAAACTGGCTATTATAAAAAAAATCTATTCATACAAAAATGCTGGCAATGATGGAGAAAAAGAAAATTTCACATATGCAGATGTAAATTAACACAGCCTTAACAGTGAATATAGTATGGAGGTTCCTTCATACTAAAAATAAATCTACCATATCATCTAATTATTCTCAAAAGACTGAAAATAGATGTACCATGAAATCAACAATATCACTACTCTCCTCTCTCTCTCTCTCTCTCTCTCTCTCTCTCTCTCTCTCTCTCTCTCTCTCTCTGTATTTTTAAGGAAAACACAGAGAGATGTAACACATCCACATACTCTGTGGCAGGGCACACAGTAGCTAAAACATTCAGTCAGCTTAGGTGTATTCTCCATTAAAATAACAACAGAAAATCTAGCCTACAAACATAATGAAATTCAATTGCAAGAAATAAATGGAACTAAAGTGTCTTTATGTTTATTGAAAGAAGCCAAACCAAAATACCTCCACCTGTGGAAGGTTTTTAAAAAGCTGAAGATTAATGTAGAAATAAATTTAAAAATGTGAAATAGAGATATATGGAAGGACGTGACAATTACAAAGGAAAAATGGATTTTACCAGTACATACACTGACTTCATTAATAAGTAAAATTAATCAAGTTAATAAAAAAAATGAAGCTGGGTGTGGTGGTGCACGCCTTTAGTCTTAGCACTCAAGAGGCAGAGGCAGGTGGATCTCTGTGAGTTTGAGTTCAGCCTGGTTTACAAAGTGACTCTAGGACAGCCAGGACTGCTACACAGAGAAACCTAGTCTTGGGAAAAAATTTAAAAATAAAAGTACGAAAAAAAAAAAAGATAAGGCATTTTGAACATTTCAGAAACATAAAAAGACACACTGAACCTATGAATAAAATTACTGTAAATGCTTCAATTCATGGAATCATACAGATGTATACACCTAGGCAGCTGATAAAAATTATTTTGATTGAGACATATTATACTCAAATTGTAAAGAGAATAAGAAAAAGAAAACTTAGAAGGTGGAGAGACAGCTCAGTTGTTCAAAGCAAGTATTGCTCTTTTATAGGACCTGAGTTCAAATTTCACCAATCACACCATATGGCTCTCAACTGCCTAGAACTGTGGTCCAGGGTATTAAAAATCTTTTCCTTGCCTATGTGGGTAATCATACTCACAGACTCAAACACATTCATATATATAACTAAAAATGATTCTTTTTTTTCTAAAAATGATTCTTAAACAAGAAATATTTCTAAAAGCACCAAGAGAAAAATGTAAGAGACTCATCAGCAGACTAAGGACTTTTCAGAAAGGTCATATATAATGGAAGAATGAAGTGATAAATTCAAAGTTCCAAACAATGAGCAAGCAAAAAGCTGCTACTCAACACTAATACACTTGATAAAGCTATCATTTAGAAATAAAAGATAAACAAAAGCTTTTAAAGATAAGCAAATATTGCAATAAATACATCGCTACCAGACTTCAGTATAAAAGTAAATACTGAAGTAAGCCCTAACAGTGGAAATTACTACCATGAAAAATATGAATCTAAAAATCTTACAATAGAGCTAACTGATACATAAAAAAGAAAAGGAAATATTATCAATATGATATAGGAAGACAAGACAGGAAAAAAAAAACAAAGAACATACAAAACAAATAAAGAAAGGAAAAAAAACACGGCAGAATAGACACACCACCAACCTTTAGTGTAAATGGATTAAACTCTTCAAGTGAAAGACAAGACTGGCTGAATGTATTAAACAAACAAACAAACAAACATTCCTCAAGATATGATTATAAAAACAAATCCAGCAACAGTAAAATCACATATTCTGAAGTTAAAGAATAGAAGGCAATACCGTAAGAACAGAAACTAAATGTAAACAGTAGTAGTTACACTTTGATCAAATGAAACAGACAAGTTAAATACTGTAATGAGAAAGATGTTTACTTCCTAATAATAAAGAGACCAACTTAGTAAGGAAAAATAATTTGTTAAATATCTGCATAACCAATACTATATATATGTACACACACACATATATATTTACACAATTACAAAAAGCAAAAATTATAATGAAAGTGAAAATAGACATTAATATAGTAATTGCTGTTGACCTTAACACATCATGTTCATCAAGAAAGACAACATACATCCCCAAGCAAGAAACAATACAGGTTGGAAAGGCCAAACAAAGATCTACAAACATTCCCAAGCAATTAGCAATATATATTCTTCAGTACATTCAATAAGTTGTATGATAAGTCATAAAACAAGTCTGAGAAGACTGAGAACAGGAAATACTGCTAAACTCACAACATGTATCACAACTTGTCAACAATGGAAAAAATTTAAGTAACAAGACAAATTGTAGAAACCATAAAAACATGAAATATAAAATACTGTTTCAATCAGTCAATTAGTGAACAGGGAAGCAAAAAGAAAATAAAAATTAAATATAAAAACAAAAACTATGTTTAAAAAACCCACAGTAATATAGGAAAAGCAACAAAAGTGAAAATCTTAACAGAAATAAACAATTATGTAAGAAAAATTTCAAATAACTTACAGAGTGAATAAAAAGTCAAAAGATAAGGCTGGGTATGGTGGTCATGCCTGTAATTTCACCAACATAGGTTGGCTGAGGCAGGAGAATTGTCACAAGTCAGTGACTACCCTGGGGTGAAGAGTGAGACCAGACTTTAAACAAAAAAAACAGAAGTTAAAAGGGGAAACAACAACAACAACAACACCAAACAAAAAAAAAACCCCGCAAAAATGTGCCAAAACCAATGTTAATAGAAGCAAACAAACAAGCAAACATACAAACAAAACAAACAAAAATCTGAGCAGAAATAAACCGAGGGTTTAAAAATATATCACCTCTATCCTCCAGTTCAATAAAGGGAGAAGTTAAGAGGAACACTCCTTCATTGCTGATGGGAATGCAAACTGGTACAACCACTTTGGAAATCTATCTGGCACTTTCTCAGAAAAATGGGAATAGGGCTTCCTCAAGACTCATCTATTCCACTCCTTGGAATATACCCAGAAAATGCTCTACCACACAACAGGGACATGTGCTCTACCATGTTCATAGCGGCCTTATTCATAATAGCCAGAACCTGGAAACAGACTAAGTGTCCCTCAGTAGAAGAATGGATAAAGAAACTGTGGTACATTTACACTAAGGAATACTACTCAGCTATTAAAAACAAGGAATTCCCGAAATTTGTGGACGAATGGATTGAACCAGAAATGATCATAATGAGTGAGTTCATCCAGAAGCAGAAAGAATCAAATGGTATATACTCACTCATATCTGAACACTAGCCCAAGGGGCATGTCCCATGAAAGTCTTCACTTACCAGGAAAGTGGGACAGAGGGGAGGACATCCTATTGGGACTTTAGGTGAGAGAAACATGGGAGAATGGGGAAATAGAAGGATCCAGAGGGCCCTAGAAACCTACAAGAAGAACATTATGATGGTTGGATCTGGGCCCAAGGGTCCTGCTCGAACTATGACACCAGCCAAGGACAATACGTGTAGTTAACTTCAAACCCTTACCTAGATCTAGCCAATGGACATGACATTCTCCACAATTGAGTGGAAAGTGGGAACTGACTTTCACACGAACTCTGGTGCCCCATATTTGACCACATCCTCTGGATGGGGAGGCCTGGTGGCACTCAGAGGAAGGATAGCAGGCTACCAAGAAGAGACTTGATACCCTATGAGCATATACAGGGGGGAGGAGGTCCCCCTCAGTCAGTCATAGGAGAGGGGAGTAGGGGGAAACAGGAAGGAGAGAGGAATGGGAGAATACAAGGGAGGGGATAACAACTGAAATGTAATATGAATAAATTAATAAAATATTAAAATAAATACAATAAAAATACTATAAATGTGAAAAAAATTAAGGGAGAAATTGAGTTTTTAGCTATTGTGACTATGAGAGTAGTGAACACAGGTATCTGTGCATAAATTCTTTTAGCTAAATGCTAAAGGATATGGTTGCAAGGTATTTCTATTTCTTTTTTTTAAAGATTTATTTATTTATTATATATTCAGTATTCTGCTGCATGTACCCCTGAACTCTGGAAGAGGACACCGGATCTCATTATAGATGGTTGTGAGCCACCATGTAGTTGCTGGGAATTGAACTCAGCACTTCTGGAAGAGCAGTCAGTGCTCTTAATCACTGAGCCATCTCTCCAGCCCCAGTATTTCTATTTCTAATTTTTAAAAAATTGAATCAGCATAAATGTCCATCAATTGATGAATGGATAATGATAATATGGTACACACAAAATGACATTTTAGTCAACTGTTAAGTAAATTCAACTATAAAATGTTTGTTGACTAAATCAGAAAAACTAATAGATTGTGGTAGGGAACCCAGGCCCAGAAGCAGAAATACCACATTCTCTTCATTATATGTAGACTCTAGCTTCCACTCTGCCATTTAATGTGTTTAACTTTGTAAGTCCCTCTGGAAGTAAAAAGGGAACAAAAAGGGGGATGGAGGAATTTTAAGGGAGCAGGGAAAGAAGGACACAGGTAAAGACAAAGTGGAGATAGGGAATACTGGGGGAAAAGCTTTAAACAGATAGGATGGAAAAGATAAGATGGGGAGGATTAACCAAAATGAAAGGGATTTAAAAGAAAACAGATGAGAATTTATTTTTTGATAAACCAATTAAAAAACTTAAGAGTTTGAAGGGAGACATCCTACATGGTTGAAGTCCCACCCTAGTCACTCAACTCCTAGTGTCAGCTGTGAAATACCTCTGTATTTCTGTAGGGGTCGCTGGTCAGGTAGGATGCAGAGACCAAAGCCAAACACTTGATCATGCTGGACATAAGCGGAAGGTAAGACCCTCTTTTAAGGACAACACATGCCCTAATGGGAACATGTAGAGAAATCGAGCTGCACCTGGGCTAGAAGTTTCATCCCTGCTGTACAGCTTTCGCAGTCCTGGAAGGTCTTATGAAGGCTACCAGAGGTGGGGTATGCGAAAGAAGAGCCAGGCAAGAGATATGGCACAGAGGGAGAAGTCAATGGCCTTAACCTCCTATGACCCCTATAAGTTGCATCTACAACCTGTCAGGTAAGATGTGCCCACCTGTACGGATATTGGGGGATCTCTGAATTTAAGGACAGCTTCATATAAAAATATCTACCCCTCATATCTATAAACCTGGTCAAAAATCCATGCTTGGTGATATCATAGGACCTAGGGCAGAAGCTTGACTTTGTAAGATGGACACAGTGCCAAGCTGCTTAATGGAATATTTACATACAAAAATATTTTCTCAGTCTGAAACAAAAAAGCCTGTTTTTGCAGTGAAAAGAAAGAATGTAAAGAGTAACGGCGGACAGGATGTGAAGAGTAAATGACAGATAAGTGTTAATTCAGAACAAAACATCTGAAGCACTACCCCTAAAAATCAGGGATCATCACAGAAGAGGGGGCTGGAAAAGCTGATGCTCCTGTCAACAGGTACACAAGACATGGCTGTGTCAAGTGTCAGCCATTTATGTGGGGTACACTTAGGGAACCCAAAACTTACTGTTGGACTATCAGCTACAAACAGATTCTGAGCGGTGAGGAGTCATTGTTTTCAGTTAGGTACCCACCTCACAGCCCACTAGGCCTAATTTCAGAGTCACAGACAACGCTGGTTAAACTCAGTGCACCACACAACAAAGTAAAAAGCCATAAATGTGGGAAAGAAATTAGAAACCAAAAAGGTGGCCTGATGGAAGTGGAATATAAACAGGGGCAGGTATGTGTGTATAGAATAATCAGAGTGCATATATACATGCATTAAATTGCTAATAAAATGACAAACTTTTCCTTGATTTAAAAAAATACCAAAACAAAAAACCCCACCCAAAAAACCAAAACAACAAAAACAAAACCTCACCTTCCAATTGTATATCAGTAAGTTGGAAAACAGAGATCCTAAATTTCACACTACAAAAAATCAAAAACAAAATATCTAAAAAAAAAAAAAAAGACATAGAAAGTCTAAATAGACCAGTAACAAATAGTCAAATAGTCAAATTTCTTCAGCAAAGAAAGGCTAAAGGCTGAATCACTCCTAATTTCTATCAAACACTTAAAGAAGAAATATCACTTCTTTACAAATTACTAAAAAAGGAAGAACACTTCAAATTACAAATGTATTAAAAAAGTTAAATACACACCAATGTCTCTAATGAACATACATTCAAAAGAATTTAACATTATATTAGTAAACCAAATCAAACTATACATCAGTAAGATTATTTTAGATTTATATATAGCCTGTTTTCTGCTTTCATATTACTAGCAAACCATTTCCTTACCTTAACTCGTTTCCTTCCTCTTGTGAGCTTCTTCCTAGTTTCACAGCCTATACCCATAAACTCTATCCTCTCCTATTTGTTATGGTATGTATGTATGTATGTATGTATGTATGTATGTATGTATGTATGTACGTACGTACATATGTATGTATGTACACATGCATGTTCATATTATACAGCAGGAACTAAATATGAGTAAGAACAGCCAATTTTTGAGATTCTAGGTTTGGATTACATTGCTTAATGTTTCTCAGCTGTATCCAATTTCCTGCAGATCTCATGACTATTTTTCTTTATAAGTCTATTGGGTATAGAGATATGACAGGCTCATTATTCATTTATCTACCTCCAGGTTCAGTCCATGTCCTTGATTTTGTGCACCATAACATGGACATGACAGTGAGAGCATACAGAATCCATTAGCTATACGAGCATGCGTCATAGGGTAGATCTATTTTTTAACTTTTTCCTTCTTTCTTCCTTTTTTTTGGAGACACCTCCATGGTGTTTTCTACAATAACTGTACTAGTTTAGCCTTTCATCAGCAGTAAAGAAAATCTCTCTTTTCCTCATTCCTCACAGAATTTGTTATTCTCCTTTCTTGATTATGAACTTATTCTGACATTTGGATGATGTGAAATATCAAACTAGCTACAACTTGTAGTTCCTTAATTGATAAGAATGTTAAAAACTTTAAAAAATAATTTTGGATTTCCAGTCTTTAAGAACTGTCTATTATATTAGTATAGTTTTTGAATGAAAATTTTATCTTTCATTTCTAAAGTTTTAAAATATAATTTAGATATTAATCTCCACCTGAAATATAGTTCACAAATATTTTCTCTTGTTTTGTAGGCTGTCTGTCCAGCTGGGATTCCTATGCTGTAAATCCCATTCATTAGTTCTTAAGGGTATTTCCTATGCTACTAGAAGTCATATACAGAAAATTTCTTGCTTATACTTGTGTCTTTAAGGGTTTATCCCAAGAAGTTAAAGCATAAGGTAATTTTTCATGTGTTTTTTATTATTTGGGGGAGGGGCTGCAAAGATGCATGTAGGAAGTCAGAGGACAACTTGTGGCTGCTGGTTCTCCTTCCACCTTGTGGGTCGTGGATCAAACTCAGAGCATCAGGCTCAAGTTCAGCTTTTAAATTAAGGGTTCTAAAACAAATATGTCAATGAAGGATTTGAATACTACAGGCAAGACATGGGGTACTCAAAGTACTAACTAACTCTATTTCTTTAGGTCTTTTATACTGAGTTAAAATACTCTAATAAAATAAAATTATCACACACAATGGTGTGTACACATATTAAGGATTTCAATGTTTTAAAAATTAATTGACCAATCATAGACTCAAGGTTTTGAAAATGGTACTTCTATCATCTGAGCTTATATCACATAATATATATGCATATATGTTATTTTAATTCTGTGTAATGTATTTCTTTACTTTAGTATTCCTTGCTTAAGTGATCACCCTAACTAATGTATTTTTCATTACAAGGGTATTCTTTTGTCCTTTGTATTCCCATCTTTACTAAGGTATTTTTAAAAACACAAGTAGATAATCCGGCCATGCAATGAGATCATCTTTAGAAGCAAAGGTAGACCACTAAAATGTATGCAATGTGACGACATTAAAAGGTTTATTACTAGGCCATATAAATTTTATGATCACATTAATTCCTTTTTACATCAGTGAGAATGTAAGTACACAGGATATCTCCAATAGTAATAAATGCTGAGTTAGGAACGGTGCTTGAGCAACAGTGATGACAAATTTCCTCCAAATATTAAATTAGTATATGCAGACAAAACTATTTTTCCAGAATAGAAAAAGTTTTATAGATATACAGACTATGCTATAAATATGCAACAACTGTTTAGGTTTTTAAAAAAATTCTAAATGATTAAAATACCTTACCGGTATCTATGAACAAATATACCCTTAAAAATAGAGTTCATCATATTTTCAATTTCATCTTGATTTTCTTGTAGCTGAAATAAAAAAAAAGAACAATAAAAAAGAAAATTGAAATACTGGTCATTTTATTTGGAATAAATAGTTCCAATTATTTTAAACTACTAATTATTCTCATTCCTAATAGTTATTAACCATTTGCTGACTGTAAAACTGATATCTCAAATTATCAGCAGAGCTTCTGTAGTTTTGCCACACTGGCTTTGGCACCTCTCCTGTCTCTCCATACACACATGCAGAAAAGAACAAGGAAGAGTGTGGTGAACAGTGGTCGACTTTGTATTTCCTTGGATTAATCTATTTTTGGAAACACCCTGCATGTCTACACATCTCTCCAAACCAGGCTTCTGGCCTAGCTAGCCTTTTCTTCAGAGGTCACCCTGATTTACATGGCAGCTGCTGTTTCACACAGCATCATCTTACTACTCCCGTCTGAGTAGCTTGCAACTCAACTAGGCCTAGCTCCCAATTTATGACAAAAAAATAAATAATAGAAATTCTAGCCAACAGTGCTGTAATCCAGCAACAAAACACAACAGTATCAGAGATACACATGTTATGCAACATTACTGGTAAGAGTCACGGTTTAAATTTATTTACTGTGCAAAAGCAACATGACTGCTACCAAATGACATCTTATGTAATATTACCCAATTTTTTCCTGTAATTTTATCTCAAATAATTCAGTTACATAATTAGTTTTATTATGCACATGTAGGTCAGCTGAGTCTACTTTAAATGGGCGTGGTTTACTAGCTTCAGACTATATTTGCAATAATCTAAAACAAAGCCTATTTTACTAATATAATACTGAACGTTCCACGTCAATACAAGGATGATTGTTTTGCAGATAATGTGGAATACAAGAACAGAAAACATAAAATGCAAAAAAAAAAAAAAAAAAAGGTGAGAACATAGTATACTATACATGTTATCAAGACTGTCTGGCTGACTGTGAGGTGGTACTTACCAACAATACAGTAGGTATAATACTATGTGTTGCAATTCTGGGAAAGGGTCAAAATTCAGATTACAGCTTTTATTATTAAATGCTGTTTCCAAACTACTGTAAAATCAAAAATCTTTCAGACCACAAGACCATCTATATAAATAATAAATTATTCAAATTATTATACTTAATAAGTTTGAAAATACGCTTATGATGCATTTATACTATATAAACTAATTCATTGGGGCTATACATTCCAGCCAGTACTATTTAATTAAGCACAATTTCTAGTTTATTTTCCTAATATTTCAAATATGGTATGTATTAATGATAAAAGTATGTTTTGCAAAAAATCTATGTAAGTGGTTGTTTTAACCTCAGTACTTCAGAATGTGATCCAATGGGGAAACATGGTCATAGCAACTGAAATTCCTCCTAAAATGTATTTATATGTGTATATGCCTATATATGTGTGTGCACGCATGTGAATGTGTGTGCATGCATGCTTGCTCGCACACAGATATGGATATGAACTACATATGTGCAGGAGCCTCCAGAGATCAGAAGAGACGTCTGCTTCCCCTGAAGCTGGAGTTAAGGTGACTGCAAGCTACCATGCAGGTGCTGGAATTGAATCCAAGAGCAGACAGTACCCTTAAACTGCTACGCCATCTCTCTAGTCCCAATGTGAAAAATTTAAAGATGGAAGCATATTATAATAGATGGTTGCTGAATTATATACAATGCATCCCATTAGGAAAAGAGTAAAACTGGAGACAAATACATACACAGGAAGACCGTAATGTATAGAATGAAGAGTTATGCTGTTGTAAACCAAAAGTCAGAAGCTAAGAGAAGCCTGGAGCCAATCTGTCCCTCATTGTCTTTGGAGAGCAGGAAAGCACGAGCATATTGACACTTGACTAATAGAAACCTACAATATTTAACGTAGGTTGCTGAATAATGCAGAGCCACTTGAGATCTTAGTAAAGGATATACATAGATCTAAGGGCACATACGGAGAGGGGCAGACTGTGAGAATTCTGACTTAACCAACAGATTCCTCCACTGACAAATCAAACTTTCAATAGACTTAGAAGGTGGTAGCACTGTGGAAAGTGGAACATAATGGATACAGGGCCATGATGGGTGAAAAGCTTTGAAAGCTAACACTGTGCCTCCTGTGCCTTCGTGCTTCCTGGGCAGTACTAGGAAAAAGCAATGGATTCTACCAACCTTAGACTGAAACCTGAAAACTCCAGAGGTAAAACTACTCTTTCTACTTTTTAAGTTATTTCTCTGAAATACATAACAATACAAAAAGTCCTAATAGAAAACTAGTACCAGAAGAGAAGGGTCATTTTTATCACTGCTTGACCATGAACTTGGAAAAGTTTAGAGATGTGGTTCAGTAAAGCCCTAGCATGCCGTAAACAGAGAATGAAGTCAAATTCTGGTGCGACATTTGAGAATGCCAAAATATAACTAAAACGTAGGGCAGGGGCACAGCACCAATGCTCACTGAGTTTCAGAATAGAGTAAGCAATATCCAGGAAACTGCACCAAGAGAGCATTCATTCCTAAGTATATTATAGCAAAGAATTTGTCAGCACTTTATACACGGAGACTTTGTGATAGGAGTTGTATAAAAGTGTCAGACTAATCTGGAGAGGAATGGCCACTCAGGTGTGTCGTTATTGCTGAATTCTTTTAGCTACATTTACATGAGAAACAGGAACAAAATCCAGAGCAGAAAGACTTGAAAAGCTTGGCTGCATGCTCCTGGTTTCATAATGCTTGCCACAAGCCCAATACAGTGGATCTGGCTTTCCTTGGAGTAAACTCCAAAACTCTGAATCTAAACAAATCTAATGTTTCTCTGTAGTGCTTTTAACAAGATGAAAAGTCTGAAACCCACACTGCTCAAACTATTAGACAACAGATTTCCTTTAAGCAACCAGTGTCTTATAATCAATCGTTCTGCGACACTTATAGTATAGTATAACATAACTCCTAGATTCTTTAGCTGTTGGTCACAACCCCATGGAGGGCTGCATAACTGAATGTGAGGTCATGAAGAAGCTGGCAATAGCAAAAGGTTTATGAAAATTCCAAGATCAAAAATAATAATCAAATATGTAATAAATCCCAGTTGTTTCTGGCAGTTCTTGTCTGACAGTTATTCTGAATATAAAATATGCCCACATTTCAAAGCACATGTGTGTGTGTGGGAGGAGGTTTGAAAGAAAATGGCACTCGTAATAACAGGGGGTGACACTATTAGGAAGTGTGGCCTTGTTGGTGTAAAGTGTCACTGGGAGTGGTCTTTTGGATTTCAAAAGCTCAGGCAGGCTCAGTTTCCCTCTCTCTTGATGTTGCCTGCCAATCTAGATGAAGCCTTCCCAGATCCTTTTCCAGCACCACGTCTTTCCACACGCCGCCATAATAATAACTGACTAAACCTCTGACCCTGTAAACCAGCTCCAGTTAAAATTCTTTTAAAAGAACAGCCATGGTCATGATGCCTCTTCACAGCAACAGAAACCCCAACTAAGACAACATGCCACATAACACCAGTGAATCCTGTCTCAAACATCTTGGCAGTGTTTTTACTGTACATAAAATGACAGGTGCTTCTTACAGACACATAATGGCATAATTATGAAAAACAAACACTTTTAACAATTCCCTGGTATCATTTGTCAGCATATATCAAAATCATTTTACCTGTAAACTGTACATTAGAAAATTTAATTTTAAAAATTGACTTTTGACCTTCAGACTTGAGTCTCTTTAAAAAACTGTTTCACAAAAGCAGGCAACTGGTATACACCTTTAATCCCAGCACTTGGGAGGCAGTCAGACAAAATCTGAGGCCAGCGTCAACTACATATTCAGTTCAAGAAAAGCCAGGGCTATATAGAGAAACCCTGTCTTGAAAAAACAAACAAACAAACAAACAAACAACCTGTTTAGTGAATCTTGGTGTGAGATGAAAATAGAATTTCCTGTAGTTTGTGAAATGTTCCTAAATATATATCTGCTGTTTTGAAAATAACAAAGTCAAAATGCTGATCGACTCTAAGATGCTATGTTCTGCAGTATCAAGTAGTTAGCTTAGATTTATTTATATATATATGTATTTATCTATCTATCTATTGGTGTTTGTACATGTTTATATGTGTATGTGAAATATGTGTACAGATACGTGGCGGCCAGAGCTCCTTGTTATGCTGCATCCCCCAACCGCTTCTCTATCCTGTTTCTTTTTAGGCAGTGTCTTATTGAACCTGGAGTTTAGCTAGACTGGATACGCATCAAGCCCCAGGGATCATCCTGTCTGTAGCTCCTTGGCCTAGGATTATAGTACACTGTCGCTAAGGCCAGCTTTCTTATCTGGGTGCTGGGAATCTGAACTCAGGTCCACATGGTTGTGCAACAAGCACCATCCAACTAAACCAGTTCCATAGAACATACACTTAGTTTGTTGTGTAAAAATAAATAAGTATACATATCTGAATTCAACATTAATATATAATAAATTTACAGGCAAACATATTAATTCTTTTAATTTAAATTTCTTTTTGGTTTATTAATGGTACTGGGTGTTTAATTTGTGTGTCTATTTATATATAATCCAAGTACTATAAAATGTTCTAGGGTAAAAACTAGTCATGAATGAAAGGGATTTAAGATGCAAAGGTCCACACAATAATTTCATTATAAGTTTCTGCTTTCCATTGCTTGCTAAATCTCACTCATTATGCTTATACACATGTATTGCTTTATGAAAAAAATTTTAATTAAAAGACTGGTAATACAAACCACAAATATTACTTCAATAGGTTAAGAAAAAATCCATGTTTTCTAAAGGAGAGAGTTTGGGCTAAAGAGATAGCTCAGTGTTTAAGAGCACTGGGTGTTCTTCTGGAGAACCTGATTCAATGCCTTGCACCCACATGGTGGTTCACATTCATTTGTTAATCCAGTAGTTGGGAACCAATTCCCTCTTTTGGCCTTTTGAACACTGTACATAACGGTGCATAAACATTATGTGAAGGTAACACTCTTACTCATAAAATAAAAATAAGTAAATCTAAAAAAAAAAAAAGAAACAGTTAAGTTAAAAACACTTTTATCACATCTATAAAAATTAGGTTGTCAAACTTAAAGTAATAGCTAGATGTGTTCAGAGACAGAGTGACTACATATCACACATAAACTCTTGCACTGAGAAGGGAGAAGGGAAGAGAGAGCTACCAATCCTAAGAGGATTGCTTTATCAACTAAAGCACAGAATGAGGCTTTGCTGTACTCCAATGGGATTTTAGTAGCTAGTGTGCTTTGAGCCTGTAACATGGTTAACTGACTTGCCTAGTGTTCTGATAATCTTTTTCTAAAACAAGTTTGCATATGGATCCCTTAGTCCCTGGTGAATATTCTAGCTTTGTTTTAGAACTTTAAGATGAACTCATACAGCTGGGGTGCAGTGGCACACACCTATAAGCCCAGGAGCACTCTGGGAGGCAGAAGCAGGCAGGTCTGTCAGTTTGAGGCCAGCCTGCATTATAAATTAAGTTCAGGACAGTCAACGCAAGACAGAGAAACCCTGTCTTGAACACCCTCCCCCTCCAAAGTGAAACATTAAATAATTTGAAGCTTAATGTTAAAAACATAAGACAAGCACTCATTTTCTATTGTCCCATCCACACGCCTGAGGCTTATGTACCTCAGGGGAATCTCAAACTTGCTATGTAGCCACAGTTGGTCTTAAACTGATTCTCCTGCCTTAGTTTCCCAAGGACTAGGATTACAGTAAACCACCATAGCCAACTTTAAAAACGCACAAGGCCTAGCAGAAGCTGTTATATTTACTGAACATTTACAAACCATAAAAGATCAAATTACATAAGCTTACCTCTTTGCGTTTCTGAAGTAGTAACTCTAGCCTTTCATTGGCTCTCTTCCCAATCATCTTATTTCTCTCAGCTTCATATTGCCTCTGTGTATTGTCCTGATGAATACTGAGGTTCAAGGCAACATTCACCAGAGCAGTCATCAGCTTCATGGCTACAAGAAGGACGACAATTACAATATTCACTTATGAAACAAATTTTTCAGGTGTAAGATCAAAAGTTAAAGCAAGAGAAGAAGGAAAAACTTGTTTTATAATCTAGGCATCACTTAAAATAATAGAATGATGGCGGACAGAAATTCATCTTCGTAGTTGCAAAATAGCTTTCTCCACTATAGGAACAATAACATGGTTTGTTAAAAATTGTCCACTTAGCCAAGAAGCTAGCAGACGGCTCAGTGGTTAAGAGCACTGGCTGCACCTCTAGAGGACCCAGGTTTGATTCCTAGCACCTGCATAGCAGCTCCCAATTGTCTGTAACTCCAGTTCCATGGGACCTTGTGTCTTCTTCCGGCCTCTGTGGACACCAAGCACACTAACATATATGCTGGTGAACACTTATACACATACAATTATACAATAAAAATTTAAGAAGTTGTATTTAAGCTACCAGCACAAAAGAAATAACATGAATGCCCTGCCTACATCCACAAATTAACTAAGTCTAGCCTCTCTTTCTACCACTACATACATCTCTGTTACAAATGTTCCCTTTACACCTTTATTTAGGTGAATCAAAACTCCCACCACTGCTCACCTACGAGCGGTACAACTTCCAAACACAGAAAAATCACTTTCAAGGATACTATAAAACTAAAAATGAGAATGATTTTAAAGAATTTCTTAATTTCCCTCAAAATATACATGTAAACATCTACACAATGGTATATTTACCAGCCTCCACATACCCTTTTCATTACTGAAAAAAATTCTTTCTACATTTAAGCCAGCTACAGGTTAACAGTGATTGTTGTAGCCCTTAAACAAAAATGTAAAATAAAATACTGAAAACAAATTTAAGTTAATTACCATTTATAAACTCACTTAATAAAAATGGTTCCAAGATAAAATATTTTGTCTATTACTGAGTTTCAAACTATAAGCTAGTGATTATACAGCCATATGCAAATCACTATATATTTGACTATACTATGACATGTAATAAAGTGCTTTTCAAAACAATCTGTATAAGAAAGAATATGAAAAGGATAAAGAGTATCTAGGGCATTCAAGCTCCCCAAATGTAGGGTGATATCACTGGTTTATCAGCTTATTTGAGCACACAGACAAGCATCTATACTTGTAAAGCAAAATGAATGAACTCAGATACCAAAGTCTATTATTATATAATGACCATCTTCCTAGGCCAGTGAAGCAAGAAAATAATCAAAATATTAAAACAAACAAAAGCTACAAAATGAAAAATACATTTTCTCCAGGCATTACCAGATATAGAATAGTGATGGTTGTTCTTTATAGGAAAGCATGTCTCGAACCCATACAATTAATATTTAATCTAAAGAAGAACTGTCACTGACTGACTTCTAATTTTACTTGCCAAGTACAGCATTGGTCTCATTCTGTTTACTGAGCACACTGAAATGACTGATCCTGAACATAACTGTTACAGTTCTGAGACCGTTAATAATAGGATTCAGCTTTAAAAACATGATATTGGTTTCAAATACCCCGTTATGTCAAAGAGAATGTTTGTTCACCTTTTAAATGTTAAGTATTATTACAGAATAATAACACAGTTCTCTACAGTACTATTCAGAATGTCATAGTCAAACAAATTGTGACAATACAGGTTTATTGTTAAGTTTATTTTTAAAAAGTTGATGACTTCTTGTCCTTTTGACCAAAATTAAGCGTATTATTAAAAAGTAGAAACTGCTTTGGACATAATACAAATCTCAGTCATTTCAGTTCATGTCTGTTAAATGCCATAATAAAATTACAATTCATTTTATAAAATTTACTAGGAAGTGACAGAGATAACTTAGTTTTTACTAGACAGTTCAAGACATGCTTATGTGGTACTTCTTTGTTTATCTATGATACAATATATAGTGAGCAATGTTCTATGTACTAGGTACAAGCAAACAAAAGACAGAATAAAACTAAATAGCTATATCAGTGATTTTTACATTCTAATAAAGAAAAGACAAACAAAAAATATATGCTATGGTGGGGATGCTGCATGTCAGTGGCAGAGATATATGTGTTGACACTCACTGGAGATGTTCACATTTTCATCAAGTAGTGTCTAATGGTAACTGGGAGTGTGTCTTAAAGTAATCATGAGGCCTACTTTCTCTTGCTCCCTGGCTTTGTAGTCTCAGAGTTTAGGTGCGCCACATACTTCTTTCATAATGTGTTACCACTGGCTCAACACTACAGGACTAATCTATCCTAAACTAGAGCCTAAAAAGCAGCAATTCCAAATAAGCTTTACCCTTTACAATCTGATTATCTTGAGTATTTTGCTACAATGCTGGAACGCTTACTAACACATATAATTAATGCCAAGATCTCAAGAACTGTGCTGATACTGTATGCCCAATTATATGAGAAACCTTATGAATTAATTTGTAAAATTATCATAAAACAGGCTAGAGAGAGCCTAGAGTACTGTAAGTAAAGTTTGACAGGCAATTCTGGCACAGGTTCATAATAGACAGAATGCTGTTAAAAATGATCCAGAGGGTCCTAGAAACCTACAAGAAGAACATTATGACAGATGGATCTGGTCCCAGGGGTCCTGCTCAAACTATGGCACCAGCCAAGGACAATACGTGTAGTAAACTTCGAACCCCTACCCAGATCTAGGCGATGGACAGGACACTCTCCACCGTTGAGTGGAGAGTGGGGACTGACTTTCACACGAACTCTGGTGCCCCATTTTTGACCACATCCCCTGGATGGGAGGCCTGGTGGCACTCAGAGGAAGGATAGCAGGCTACCGAGAAGAGAATTGATACCCTATGAGCATATACAGGGGGAAGAAGTCCCCCTCAGTCACAGTCATAAGGGAGGGGAGTAGGGGGAAAATGGGAGGGAGGGAGGGAGGGAGGGAGGGAGGGAAGGAGGAAAAATGGGAGGATACAAGAGATGGGATAACAATTTAAATGTAATATGAATAAATTAATAAAATATTTTAAAAACATAACAAAAATGTGAACATTAAAGGTTATGTTGATAAGATTTCAGATGAAGATGCAGAATCTAGTGGGAACTGAATTATGGTTTGATCATGGAAGAATTTCACTGTGTTTTGCCCATGATCTGAGATTGTATGATGAGTGAAACTGATAGTGCAAAGGGCAGAGTATGTGGTTGAGAAATTTTCAAGGCACTTCAGCTTTCAGGCAGAAAAGTACAAGTGTTACTGGATAATTTTAGGAAAATAGATAGTGAAAATTAAGAGTCCAAATATAAGCAGAGAAGAAAATATTAGAAAAACCTGAAATGTGGCCAGGAAAAGATTGGGGAAAAAAAAGATGTTGCCAAAGATGGTGAAGTTATCAGTGGCAACAAGAAGCCATTGCCAGGACCACAACAATAAAAGCACATCAGAAAATCCCAGTACTCAGCAAGGGCATTAGGGCTCAGCAAGAAGAAATAAAAGTTATTATAAAAACACTCCAGGGAAAGAATCATTTGGAAAAGAAATAGCTCTGGTGTTTCCAGCTTTAGGACAGGTCTAGAAAACTGTTCCCTGGGGAGTAAATTTCCTTTGTTCAGTTCACAAGTGCTGGGTAAACCCATGGTTCAGGTAGGCCAGGAAACAGCAAAAGACAGTGTGCATGTAAAGTGATTGTGGGCATATCAAAGACCACAATTATGAGATCATAAAGATTTCCACTGAAATTTCAGAGAAAAGCCTGGCAAGTTAGACAGCAATGTTGCAAGGTCCAAGTCTCTACAAGGAGCCCCGACAAGAGAGAAATATGAAGATGTTTGTTTACAATGAAGGAGACTCTTTACTTGAGAACCCAGAAGCTAAAACAAACAAGCAACACTTGCAGAGTGAAGCTGCAGGCAATGTACACAAGCAGTGCAAAAGAGCGTTAGGTGAGCTCCAGCTTACAGCCTGTCCAAAGCCTTCAGAACATGCACTCTGCTAGAGTCTACTCTGGAACTAGACATGGAGCTCTAGAATGCAATCTATGCCTTCTTTGGTTTCAGTTTTTCTTTGGTCTGATACCTCATTTCTATTCCCCTATTTCTCTCTTTGTAAATGGGGATGTATACTCTTAAGCATTATATATCAGAAGAATCTAACCTTTTCTTTTAGTTTTTTCATTTAAAGTATTTCCTCCAAATCTAACCTGACTACTGAATATCAAAGGGCAAAGGATGCTGCGTTGACCAAAAGAATACTAAGGCCACACAAGCATCAACAACAACACGACTCAGTGGTTACAGGCCAACATGGACACAGCTGAGAAACAGAACTATGTCTGGAAATGGGACAACTTGGACTTTTATGTCATGGATGTTGATCACACTTTTAATTACACAAAGACTATATACAAGTAAAAGCTTATGGTGAACTTCTAAATTACAAATGGGAAATATTTAAGTAATCCCTGTTATATTGTAAAATTCCAGGGGAAATGATTTTCATCTTCAATGAACCCACAAAATAAACTGCAAATATATTACTACATAAACACAGCAGGATGATGAGCAGAGAGCATTCATAACGAGTCAAAGGTTAAAAAAGCATATAGCAACTCTAGCTAGAATAAGAAAAGGCATTTTGCTCTGAGGATGCAGAAACATTCAGTCATTAGATTTCAGTTCATTAGAATGTAGAGAGAGACAAACTATGCTCCCATAATGTCCATTTGACATAGCTATTTAAAACACAAACCACAGTACTTTGTAAAAACTATTCTGAAATGTGAATCTTGTTTATTAAAGTGGGTGTAGTGGGGTGGTATGCTTAAATAAAGATAATTAAGAGAGGTATAATATTTAACTGTTAAAACTGTTTCAACTTAATTAAAATCCTTCCAAAAAGAGTGTTTATCAACAATAGAGAAAGAACACATGTAACTGTGAGACTATTAGAAGTGAAGAACAGTAAAGTGTTGATAACTTTTATATAAATGTAGTGATAATATGTGTTGAAATGTAACACTTAAGACATAAAGATTGACAATAAAGACATTTTAATTCATAACAAAAGTGTTAGATATTTGGAAAACAGACTAAAACTACCACTGATAGTATAATACAGATAACATGATGCTACTGAATTCATTATATCTATACCCTAAGAATAACTAACCTGATTGTAATTCTTCTCAGTTAAGACATAAGCAAGGTCACAGATCATTTTAATTCAAAGCTTGATAATCATATATAGCTGTAACTATCAATGCACATTAGTCTTTGAAGCAGAAGATTAAATGCCCATCTTATCCAGTGCCAAGATTTGTCTTGCAAATGAATAAAAATGATTATCTTCTACTCTATGCCTCTCATATATAGCATCAAAATGGATAACTACTGTCCAACAAGGATTTGCAGAAAGCCCTTTGTTCAAAGGAGGTGGCCATATAGCTGAAATTTTTACAACTGAGCTTTGGAAGAAATGAGTGTGCAGTGTACACAAATTGTAATTGCATATATTTTATTGGGGAATCACTGAATAAAGATTCTATCCATTAGAACTTGGAATAAAAAAGACCACATTCTATTTTTTCAGTACTTAATACCTTTCTATAATTTAGATGTAACTAACAGAAGGCAATTCTAGGTAGGTAGCTAACTGCAGATCTTCATCTAGTTGTTCTCCTCAAATCTAATTCCCACATCTCGTTCCCAGCTCTGTAGCACAGCACCAGATGCAGCTTCCCTCACCCCACCCTGCTCCCATCTCCAGGGCATCGCACACATCCTCCCCCCTAACTGCCCCTGCCCCCACTCACTGCTGTATCCTAGCCATCCCCCAACTCCACAGTAGGCACTCCCTGGGAACTTTCAGGCCACACCAGTCAGAGAAGCAAGTAGTTTAACGGCAACTCTTCATCTCTCCTTTCCCTTCTCCAAATCCAATGGAGTCTTATCCTTAGCTTTATAGCAGACTACCTGTTGTGGACTCTTCTCACTCTGTCCCCATCCCCAGGAGACTGAACACGCTGGTGGAACATCCTACTTGCTTCCCTTATGTGGACCCTCACAGCCTGCACCCCCTTTATGCCATCCCCATTCACAATTGTCACTTCCCAATACCAAGAAAGATATTTTACCTAGTGCTTACACCTATCGGAACCCCTGAAATTTCCTAAGAGGCAGCACAGCCACCACATTCTCCTAAGAACCAGAGAGGGAAACAGAAACAAATAAAACAGAAAATACCCGCTCAATCAAAATCAAGATCAGTTATCAGCACCTAGAATTATAGTTTTCCCAAACCTAGATGCCTAGATGCCAGAGAAAAACACAGTAGCAGCCAAGACAGTACATCTACACTAGAGCCCAACAGCCCTTTGAGTACTGCAATATACCTGAAGCACAACAAAAAAAGCTAAAATAAGATACTCTTTACGAATGAGGTCTTTAAAGATGAAATGAATAAATCTCTTAAATATATGAAAACACTAACAGTGAAAAGAAATGAATAAAGCAGTTCAAGAACTGAAAGTGGAAACAAAATAATTAATTAAATAAATAAATAAAACCCAAACTGAGGAAAATCTAGAAATGAAAAATTTAGGAACTTGAGCAGGAACCTCAAAAGCAAGCCTCACCAACGGAATACAGGAGATGGGTGAGAAAATCTCAGACACTGAAGGCATCATACAGGAAATGAGTACCTTGGTCAAATAAAATGTTAAGTCTAAAAAACCCTATGACAAAACATCCAGGAAACCTAGCAAACTATGAAAAGACCAAATCTAAGAAAAACAAGAATAGAGGAAGAAGTAGCAGCCCAGGTCAAAGGCACATAAAATATTTTCAACAAAATTAAGAAGAAAATTTCTCTAACCTAAAGAAGATTTCAACCAAGGTAAAAGAAACATACAGAACACCAAATAGACTGGAGCAGAAAAGAAAGTCCCCTTGACATATAATGATCAAACACTAAACATACAGAACAAAAGAAGAACACTAAAGGACAAACATATAAAGGCAGACCTATTAGGAAAACCACCTGACTTTTCCAAGGAGACTCTTAAGAACAGAAGAGCCTGGGCAGATGGTCTCTAGAATCTGCGGTCACCAACACGAGAAAAGAATACTATATCCAGCAAAACTTTCAATCACATTCATGAAGAAAATAAAACATTCTGTGACAAAAACAGCTCACAGAAGGCACTAGAAGGAAAATTCCAACCTAGAGGTTAGTCATATATCAGAACAAAATAACAGGAAGCAACAAACACTACTCATTGATACCTCTCAATATAAAAGTCTCAATACCTCAATAAAAAGACACAAACAATGATATGAAAACAGGATCTATCCATCTGCTGCACACAAGAAACACACCTTAACATCAAGGATAGTCATCACCTCAGGGTAAAAGAATGGAAAAGAAAAAAGATTAGAAGCAAATAACCAAAGAAGCAAGCTAGTACAGCCACTTTAGTTTGTAACAAAATAGACCTCAAACCAAATTAATCAGAAGAGATAGGGAAGGATACTACATACTCATCAAAGGAAAAAAATCCCTTGATTTTGACTGAAATTCTTAAGATATGTAAACCAAATTACAATAGCACCCAACCTCATAAAGAAAACACTACTACAGAGAATCACATATTGATTCTCACATAATTATAGTGAGAGAATTCAATAACTCACCAATAGACAGGTCATGCAGGAAAAAAAAAACCAACAACAACAAAAAACTAAACAGAGAAATGATGGAGTTAGCTGATGTTATAAACCAAATGGCCTTAACAGATATTTAGAGACCATTTCGCCCAAACACAAAAGAATGTACCTTCTTTTCAGTACCTATGGAACTAGCTCCAAAATTGACCACATACAAGGACATAAAGCAAGTATGAACACATACAAAACAGTTAAAATAAAACCTTACATCCTGTCAGTCCATCATGGATTAAAAATGGATATCAACAACAGAAAGCTTATAAAATTATGAAACTAAACAATTCACAATGGAATGAAAAATGCACCAAGAAGGAATTAAATACTTCTTAGAATTGAATAAATAGGAATACATATCATATCAAAACTAATAGTACACAATGAAGGTGGCCCTAAGAGGCAAATTCATAGCACTAACTACCTACATAAAAAACTGAGTAGATCTCATACTAGTAACTTAACAGCACACCTGAAAGCTCTAGAACAAAAAGAAAAAAAAATTTTCACCCAAAAGGAACAGATGGCGAGAAATAATCAACTCAGGGCAAAAATAAATATGATAGAAACAAACAAACAAACCAATAAATTATTGAAACAGTGAAACAAAGAGTTGATTCCTTGAGAAAAATCAGTAAGATCAAGAAACCCTTATTCAAATTAACTAAGAGGCATCGAGACAATATCCAAAGTAACAAAATTTAGAGATGAAAAGGGGGACATACCAACGGAGACTGAGGAAATCCAGAGAATCATAAGGATGTACTTTAAAAACCTGTACTCCACCAAACTGGAAAATCTAAAATAAATGGATAATTTTTTCTCAATAGACACCATTTACAAAAGTTAAATCAAGATCAAACAAGCATTTTAAACAGACCAATAACACCTAGTGAAATAGAAGTCATTAAAAGTCTCCCATGCAAAAACACTCAGGGCTAGATGGTTTTAGCACAAAATCCTACTAGATTTTCTATAAGAGTTAATGCTAATCTCCTCAAATTATTCTACAAAACAGAAACAGAATGAACACTGTTCAGTTTGTTTTATGAGGCTAAAGGTGCCTTGATAACCAAACTACATAAGGACCCAACAAAGAAAAAGAATTAGAGATCAATTTGCTTTTTGAACATAGACTCCAGAAAACATCTCAATAAAATACATGCAAAGAGAATCCAAGAACACATCATAAAAGGTCATCCACCATGGTAAGTAGGCTCCATCCTAGAGATGGATAGATGAAGGTGACAAGGTTTTAAGTCAACATAATAAAGGCAGGGTACAGCAAGCTCATGGCAAATATCAACTTAAATGGAGAGAAACGCAAAGCAATAGCACTAAAATCAGGTACAAGACAATATTCTCCATTCTCTTCATACTTATTCAGTACAGTACTTGAACTCTTGGACAAAGCAATAAAACAACAAAAGCAGTTAAAGGAGATACAAATTAGAATAGAAGAAGTCAAAGTATCTTTATCTGCAGATAGTATGATAGTATCCAAGAGTGACCCTTAAAAAATCCCATAAAGGAGCTCCTACAGTTGACAAACACATTCAACAAAGCAGCTGGATACAAAATTAACTCCCCAAACCTGAGAGCCCTCCTACACAAAAATGACAAATGGACTGAGAAAGAAATCAGGGAAACAACACCTTTCACAAGATCCTCAAATAATATAAAACACCTTGGGTTAACTCTAAGCAAGCAAGTGAAAGACTTGATAAAAACTTTAAGACACTGAAGAAAGAAAAAAGAAGGAGGAGGAGAAGGAGGAGGACGTATTAGAAGATGAAAAGACCTCCCATGCTCGTGGATTAGTAGGATTAGTATAGTAAAAATAGCCATCCTACCAAAACTAATCTAAATCTAATCAATGCAAATCAAAGTTCCAAGACAATTCTTCACAGAACTTGAAAGGACAATTTAAAGTTTTCTGTGAACACAAATACACAAAGCAAAGCAAACAAACAAACAAAACACCAGGATAGTTGAAACAATACCGAATAATACAAGAACTGCTTAGAAGTAATTAAAATATAAGTTACAGATCTAAGTAGAGAATTCTCAATAGAGGAAACTCAACTGGCTGAGAAACATTCGGAGAAATGTTCAACATCTCTAGTCATCAGGGAAATGCAAATCAAAACTATTTTGCGATTTCGTCTTAACCCCATCAAAACGGCTAAGATTAGCCATCACAGCTCACGCTGTTATGATGTGGATTAAGGGCAACACTCCTCCATTGGTGGTGGGACTGAACAGTGTACACGCACTATGAAAGTCAGTGTGTACTTCCTCAGAAAGATGGGAGTCGATCTGACTGAAGATCCAGCTATCCCACTCTTGGGCACATACCCATATGCTTCAACCTACCAGGAAGACACTTGCTGAACCGTGTTCATTGCTGCTTTACTCATAATAGCCAGAACTGGAAACAACCAAGATGTTCATCAACAGATAAAAGGAAAAAGGTGAAGTACATTTACACAATTCTCAGGTAAATGGATGGAACAAGAAAAAAAAAAATCATCCCGAGTGAAGTAAATGAGCATCAAAAATACAAGTATGTATTTATTTGCTTTTATGCGCATTCTAGCTGTTAAGTCGATGATAACCACACTACAATCCATAGAGCCAGACAGGTGAGGTATAAAGGATGGGAGGAAGAAGACACAACAGATAAGTCCCTCTACCAAAAGTAAACAGAATATACAGTTATGCATGGATGGAAAGGATCAAGTGAATAAAGAGAGAGAAACAAGGGAAAGAGCTCCTGGAGAGAGGAAAAATTAAGGGCCATTTGAAAGGTAATATGAAAAGTTACTACAGTAAACACTTTCTAAAATATAGACATGTATGAAGAAGATCTAAATCAAATACATAACAAGGAAGACAGAGCTCCCAATTAGACATCTCTTGTCACCAAATAAAGCTTCCAATACCAGGATTTGGTTACATCTAATTGAATTGTTAGCCAAAGAGGTACTGTGGGAGCCTCCAAACAACCCAGGTTGTTGCCAAGACCGTAAGTTGTTCTCCACAAACTAATGGCAAGACTTCCCTAACGACACTATCTACCCAACTTAGTAACCAAGGAGAGCTCAGGCTGGTGCCTACATAAAGCCTTCATCCCTATGTGCTAGTGTCTTTGATACAGGCAGTTACTCTGAATGCCAACCCAGTCACAAACTCTTTTGATCTACAAATGGTGTCCTGTCTGGAAGATATGCTAGTGCAACGGTGTCGCAAAGCTAGTCAAAGAAACGAACCAATATTTGATTTTATTGAAGACCCACTCCACAAGGTGAAACCTGTACCCACTGCTTTTGGGGCGACCTCAGACATGAAAGCCCAGAGCAAAAACAAACACTGTTTGTATTGTAATTTTAATACAGCCACATGGATGCTCTGGCAATAGGTCACATCCAAAGATGGTATGATCCATCTGGAACGCAGCCACACCCTTAGTATACACTTTTAATCCCACTGGCTGGAATAAACAATGACATCTAGTTGAGGGGAAGACAAAGTGATGAATCATTTGACAGAATGAGTCAGAGACAGGATACCCCCAACTCTCAGAACAGCACAGGAAAAAGAGGCAATGTAAGGAGCTCAGGAAAAGGCAGTTCAGGGAAACTGAGGTCAGTCAATGGGGAGTGAGTCAGTTGAGAGGCAGTGGAGTGGCAGTTCAGATCAGGGAGTCAGTTCATCTGAGTTTGGCGGCATGAAGTCCAGTGAGTGCAGCACAATGGGGTTGTTTGCTCGTGAATTCATGCAGAGGCAGTTGACAAGACAAGAGAGTGAGGAGGAGCCAGAAGATTAGGACAGAATGGTAGAGTTAGTTTGAGGCCAAGCAGAGCAATTCAGTCAGAGTCTGAGGGAAGCCAGGCTTAGTCAGCTTGGATAGGAGTTTGAGCCAGAACAGCTGGTTTGAACAAGCCATCCAGACTTCAGAACAAGCTAGCATGGGTGAGCTTACTGAGCAGTAAGCCTCTAGGACTGCCATTACATCTCCAGAATTAGATATTTTTACAACTGCTCTAAAAATTTACGTAACAATAAAATTACTAATGACATTCTGCTATACTAATAGATCAGTGTCTTGCTCAGCCATCATCAGAGAAGTTTCCTGTTGCACCAGATGGGAGCAAATACAGAGACCCACAGCCACCACTATGCAGAGAGTGAGAGACTGCAAGATAGTTTTATGTCATGTTGGCCTAAGCTAAAGTCATCTGAGAAGAGACAACCTCAATTAAGACCAGGCTGTAGGAAACCAGATAGGGCACTTTCTTAATTAGTGATTGATGGGGGAAGGCCCCACTCCTTTAATCCCAGCAAACAGCTATTTTCAATTTTTATTCTTGAGGCTGTCAAATACCAAGTAGGAAAACTAACATGTATCATATTTTATTAAATAAAAACACCATGCAGTTAAATTCCAAGAAGAAGATATATTTTATTAAAGCAACAACTAATTTAACCTTAGAACAGAGGAAAATTTGGTTAAAATAAAACAAAATTTAGTATAATCAATGAAAAACAAAGAAGATGTTGATTACTTACCAGCAAGTGTACTTGTATGCCTAAAAGCTCTGACCTGGGAGTCAGATAAACCGGTCAAAAGGGAAATTACGGTGTCCATCATATATTCATCATAAATTATGCTATACTGACACTGCCGAATCAGGACTCCAATAAATTCGCAAAAATTGGAACGGAATTTTTTCCACTGAGGACCAGGCATGGTAAGAGGGTAGTCACCACTGTCCTAGAATGTGTAAAAAGAACTTATTAAGTATCACAAGATAGTAGTCAGATCAGATTTTTATTCACACATATATAAAATTCTTTTCTTTCTAAATACACATAGACTAAAATATAAGCTGTCTTTTGAGGGTACACTAACAGTGTTAATGTTTTTGCTTTAAACATCCACAAATAAATGCTAAAGTGCTCAAAACAATCATATTAAAATCAGTGTTTACTTCATTATTCTAAAATTCTTTATAAGAAATAACAGTTCCAATTTATGTATTTACATATAAAAATAATTTGAAGTAGAACAAAGAAATTGTAAATTTTAGACTAAAAGGGATTTTACTATTGAATATAAATGAAGTAGGAGCACCAGGGGTAGGACCAGAAGAAAGAATGGCAATCAGTTGTGAGGGGATCTCTGGTACAGGGGAGGCTCCCAGGAGTCTATGGGGGTGACCGTAGCTGAGACTCCTAGCACCAGGAGTTAAGAAGCCTGAAGTGGTCACCTCCTGTAGCCAGGTGGGACTTCCAGTGGAAGGATTGGGACACCACCCATAGAGCCTTAGACTCAAAATTTCTCTTGCCTCCAAGAAGTGTAGGGGTAAAGTTGGAGCAGAGATTGAGGGACTGGAAAACCAATGGCTGGCCAAACTTGAGACCCACCCCATGAGAAAGAACCAACCCTTGTCACTATTAACGATACTCTGCTATGCTTGCAGACAGGAGCCTAACATAACTGTCTTCAGAGAGGCTCCATCCAGCAGCTGATGGAAACAGATTCAGAGACGCACACACAAACAGTAGGCTGAGTTTGGGGAGTCTTGTGAAAAATGGAAGGAAGGACAGAGGATTCAAGGATCACAAGAAGATCTACTGAGCCAACTAACCTAGGCCCATGGGGGCTCAGAGCCTGAACTACCAACCAAAGAACATGCAAGGACTGGACCTCGACTCCCAACACATATGTAGCAGATGTGCACCACGGTCAACATGTGGGTTCCCTAACAATGGGAGTAGAAGCTGTCTCTGACTTTGTTACCTGCCACTAGATCCCTGCCCCTAGCTGGGCTGCCTTGACAGGCCCCTGTGGGGGAGGAGGAGCATAGTCCTATGGTGACTTGAGATGCTTAGTGGATTGATAAGCATTGGAAGCCTCCCCTTCTCTGAGAAAAGAGAGAGTGGAGATGGAGGTAGCGGGGCATGAAGGTGGGACTGGGAGGAGAAGAGGGAGGGGGCTAGGACGAGGATGTAAAGAGATTAAATTGATAAATAAATGGGGAAAAGATATACCTGTCACCATATCACTTCACACATTTTATTTGTTTGTTTGTTTATTTAGGTTTTTAAAGACAGGGTTTCTCTGTGTAGTCTTGGCTGTCCTGGAATCACTATGTAGACCAGGCTACCCTGGAACTCTCATTGATCCGCCTGCCTCTGCCTCCCAAGTGCTGGGATTAAAGGCATGAACCACCATGCCCGATATTTTTTATTCTTTTACTGGAAGATAATAGCAGACAGACAGACAAACACCCAACAAAGGCACACCATGGTCCACATGTGAAAGCCAAAATTCTGTGAGTGTTGGCTGTCTCTTCCCATCATGTTGTTTCTACATAGTGAACTCATGTCAGAAGGCTTGGTAGCCAGTACTTTTTACCAACTGAAACATGTAATCAAGTCAGTAAAGCATTTCTCAGAACTTCTAAATCAAACATTTTAAGAATTAAAGATTTTTTAAACATAAGCACTTCATGAAGAAGCCTAAAGGTGACCTTTCACATGCCAACTTCATTTCTTCAAATTTTACAATGAACTTGACAATAATTCTATTTCATAGAATAGATATATCAACTTCTTTAAAAGAAGAAAGACAAGATGGGCTCTTAATAATTCACTTTAATTCACAAAGTTAATAGTTGAGCCTCACACCAAGGGCCTTTCATCTCCAGCTTTAAGAACTACCAAAATGCACACGAGGAGGAGTGGGTATGTGGTATAAGCCTGCAATGTTGATACTGGAGGTTGAAGCTAAAGGACTTGGAGGATAGTCTGAAATACAAAACACTCCCCACCCACAAACTGAGTGGGAAAAGCGGAGGGGAGAGAAGAGCTAAAACTAAACTAAGGTAGGCAAGAAGAAATCAACTAAAATGTAAAGGCTAGTCTAAGGCCAAGTGTGTTTTACCACGTCAGTGTGACAAAGCAAGGAGAGTTTATGCCCATTCAAAACTGTTTCCAACAACAAAGTCTAGGGACAGGGCATGGAAACAAGAGAACTTTTACTTTGGGTGAAACAGGCCTGCAAGTGGGGTAATCTTCAACTGGAACTAGAAAAGCAAGGAACCCAGATTGTTTGTTCTAATCTTTCTATTGCATAAATCAAAAGCTTTAACCCCATGGGCACCAGGATAGGCAGCAGCAAAGGGATCAAAATCAGGGGTGAAGAAAAGATCCATTACAATGACAGAAGAGGAAAATAGCTTGTATACAAAAGTAGGAGTAGAAGAGGAAAAAAAATACTGCCTTGGGCTCTACATCTTACATTGCTACCAACCAAAGGGCTGTTGGTTTGAAGTTGGACAAGAACCTCAGACAAAAGCAAAAGACTGGCTGCTACAAAAATGAGGAACAGGCAGCTGAAAGGGTCCTTACGTGGTTCCAGTTACACAGCTGCACCACTAAGACACAGGAAAGACCATGAACTGTCTCATCATCATTTTCAAAAAGCAAGCAACACCATATGGCAACTTATAGGAGACAAGGTGAAAAAGTGATTTCTTCCATGGCACAGGGATACAGAAATAGCAGAAGTCTCTTCAGGTATGCCATAAGTAATTGGAGAAATTCACAGATGAAAGTAGCTATTGCCCCTCTAAGAAGGTTCTTTTTATAGCAAAAGGAAACCATTGTAAGAAACCACAACTGGACACATCAACAGATTGTGGGGGCTCCAACACCAATGGATACATCTACAACACAGCTTCTACATCACAAAAGAGGGGACAGAAAGATTGTTGTGGTGGATATATTTGGTTGTCAACTTGACTACAACTGGAATTAACTAAAACTTAAGCAGAAAGTGTTTCTTAGTTAAACCATTTGAAATGGGAAGACCCATTTTTCTTTTCTTTTCTTTTGAATATGGGGCATTTTATTTTATTATGTTTCTTTTCTAACACATACATTTATATTATTACACATGAATCAAATAAACTACATACAGCAGGAAAAACCACGAGACAATCAGGAATTATATAAATGTTACATTCATTGTGATTTGGCTATTTGTATCTGGCAAACTTTAAATAAACATCTTGCTAGGTCTAAATTTCTGAATAAAAATCAATATCTATCATATCTCATCTCTATTAACTTTAAATATTTATCCTGATCTAAAAACATCTTAACCTCTAGCCTACTAAACTTAATAGTAAAACTAAACTATATGGTCTTCAAACCCATCAGAGACTTGAGAAGGAATAAAACTTAAGTACCTGAGTGAAACAGAGGTGTAGGTTAGCAGCTTCCAAAATGAAAACATGATTGAGATGGTTTACTGCCTGAACAGTCATCCAACACTCTCTATAACACTAGAACATCATCTTCAGTCTTCTGGCCCAATATATCTAACAGACATATTTGTGAGGCAGAAACTATTGAGGACTGACTTGCTTATGCTGTCTTGGCAGTGGAAGACCCATTTTTAATCCAGAGCTTTTGAAGTGGGAAGATCCACCTTAATCTGGGCTACATCTTCTTCTGGCAGCCTTTACCAAGGACATAAAAAAAGAATGCTTGCTCTCTTTGCCTGCTTGCTCTTACTCCCACTGGCTAGCCCATTTTCTTTATTGGCTTTAGAGCCTATTTCTTTAGAATTCTAGGATGTAATGAAGACCAGGAACAACTACTGAATTCTTGGAACTTCCATTGGTAGACAGCCACTGTTGGAGTAGCTAAACCATAGCCTGTAAGCCATTCTAATAATAAATCTCCCCCCCTCCCCCCCTCCCTCCCTCCTCTCTCTCTCTCTCTCTCTCTCTCTCTCTCTCTCTCTCTCTCTCTCTCTCTCTGTGTCGTAAATTCTGTTTCTCTAGAGAATGCTGACTAATACAATAAGAAAATCAGAAACCCAGGGAGTCTGTTCTCAATCTGTCTTTCCTAGAAACGACTGTATAAACAAGACCTGGACAACGACAGTAGATGTTCTAACAAATCCAACCCAGAAGCAGAGTAATCTAGAGTCCCACCCTGGAACAAAGAATTAAGGGAGCTAATGACTGCTGAGTGAGGGAGAATTACCCCACCACCCCAGAGATCAGTGCCCTAACCTGCTACCTAATACAAAGTACTCAGTCCTGAAATCATATACACACAAAACCCAAAAATGGTCTTAGTAGGTCATAGTTATATATCTGTACATAAAACACACAGACACACATGCAAAGAGGCTATCAATTTGAGGAGATGGGATTTGAAAGGAGTTGAAGAAAAGGGGATCATGTAATTATATTTTAAATAAAGTATAATTAAAAATAAAATATATGAATAAAAAAGAAAAACCTATAGTAGCAAAGCCCAAAAAGCCCACCATTAGGGAAAATTGAACCCTGTGGTACACTAAGGGTAATATGAGTAACAACAAAATGTAAGCCTTACTCACTTAATAGAGTGAAAAGCCTGTATCTTTAAAACCTTTTAATTTGTGAATCACATGCAAATATTACTGTAAAAAATTGTTTTTCAAAATGAAAGCCTGTATCTATTTCAAAAATCTCCTAACTCTTGATTTTGGAACATTCGGTCTAAATGACAAGCCTACATCAAACCCTTCCCTCAGGGCTCCAGGAACTACATGGAAGAGGAGGAAAGAAGTGCAAGAGTCAGAGGGGATCAGTGACACCAGGAACATTCTCTTCCAACACAACAGGACGGATGCACAAATAACCTCACACGGACAGTGTTATAACACACTAGACATGGGCTCCCACCTATAACTAAGAAACTATCTCCAAATGACATCTGCTTGCATAGGAAAAATCATTTTCCTCCATTGAAGTCCTACTTGGCAAATTAATCACACTTAAGGGTAAGACAACATGCCATGGTAGATGGCTACCATAAGTGAACTCAATGGTAGTTTTGTAGACATTTTTTTTCATATTGCTTTGTTTGAGCTTTTATTATATTTATTTATTCTATTTTTGGATTTGCTGATTTTCTCCTTGTACATAATGGTTTCAATTTTTGTGATTTTGAGTTGTGCGTGGGTGTGTGTCTATTTATTGTATTTTTTAAAAATATATTGGTCTGTTTATTTGTTTGCCTGTTTGTTTTCCATTTAGAGAAAAAATTATGTGGAGTTGGGTAACAAATAAAGTTATTTATTTTGTAGACGATCTGACAGGTATATGCAGACAAAATAATACCTAGCCAATCAAATGAGGAGTAAATGAACAAATCATCCTTAAGTAAGTTTTTTAAAAATGCAGGGGGAAAGTTCATGTACAGTAAAATATAGAACAATATGTATTTTGTATGTGCTTTGCACATATGGTTCAGTATCCATACACTACTGACTCTTGATAGTGTTTAGGAGGGAGAATAAGACCTCCAAAAAGGCAGAGAGCTTATTTTAAATCCACAAACTGCAAGGCATGGTCTTTGAAGTCCAAGCATCAGCTTTAATAAAATTGTTTCCTAGAACTCATGGGACAACACAGCTGCCTACTGAGTATCCTTCCTATGGAGTGGTTCTCAAGTTACAGGGGTCAAATGAGGAAATTAACAGACAAGCTGACTGCCTAAGTTTTGGAAATGAACCTTTATGATGAAAGTTTAAAGAAGAAGAAGAAGAAGAAGAGGAGGAGGAGGAGGAGGAGGAGGAGGAGGAGAAGGAGGAGGAGGAGGAGGAGGAGTGCTGTCAAGTTTCGAGAGTTAGTAACAAACCTTGGAGGATTTAAGGTTCTATGAAATGGTGCAAAACATAAACTTACTTGCCATGCAAGCCTTGTAGCCTGAGTTCCATCTCCAGAGACAACTGTAGAAACAGAGAACTGAACCCAAACATGTGCTCTGACTCCCTTAAGTGTGCTAGGGTATACTTCTGCCCAACCATACCCCAGCCCATACCCCGACCCCAATACCTGAAGGCACTGAAAGGTAAGATTCACTCACCCCTTGAGATTTAAATTTTGCTATTTTTACAGGCTACAAAATGTGCTTTGATGCTCTTATAATGATGTACAAGCAAACCATAACACCAGGACAGCCACTCAATCACAGATGTAAGTAACTAAGGGCCAAGTGTCATGACGCATACCTGTAAACCCAGAACCCAGGACTCTGAGACAGGATTACAATGCTGAGATCAGCTACCTAAGGAGTTCTAAGCTAGCCATGGCTACAAAATGAGAAATTTTGCTTGAAATAAATAAAAAAGAAACATATGCACAAGAAAAAAAGATACCTATATGTGTTAGATTAATTTTTAACATTATAATAAGTCAATTTTTGTAATTATGAACATAACCCATAAACAAGCTGAGGCATACACACCTGCATACAAAAAGGTTCAGCCATCCAAAATCCAGAACAGAGATTTTGGAATATTTCCATACTACCAAACAATGAAAAATGATGACTATGCCTTTACTACATCAAACAGTAATCTATAGACTGTTTTTTCAAGGGTATAAGCTACCCACATAATAAACCATCTCCCTGCAGTGCACTTAGGAATATGACTGACTGCAAACACACTCTTAGCACTACACAGATTCTTAGCACACAATGACGAAAAAAACAACACCATCCCATTCAAAGAATTTCTCATTTAATTAGAGCGATGAGGACAGACAATAAATGAGTTAGAAAATAACAGGAGCATTAAAAGGGAAAATAATATTTAAGAGAGATTATCAATTATCTAAAGGTAGAACTGGGAGAAAATAGGGACAATATTCCAGGTAACAATAAAGTTAGGAAAAGCCTATATATAAAGGCATAAAAATAGGATGATGACACTATTTTAGGCTGCATAAGCTGAAACAGAATGTATGGAAATAACTATCAAGAAAAAAGGCAAAAACTAAACAAACTCAGTCACAGATGTGGGAATTGACAGAGTTCAATCAAATATATATTCTAAACAGATAGAAGTGGCTTTCAGATGCTCTGGTATAGAAAGAAGAACATTACTAATATGAGCTACATTCAAACAATGAAAGAGCCATTTCAGTTATCAGTGACTAAATGAGATTATTTCTCACAGAAAACAAAAAAAGCAAATTGCGGTTTTTATTTTGTTTTTTGAGACAGCGTCTTACTATATATCCCTGGCTGTCCTGGAACTCTCTATATAGGTCAGAATGACAACGAATTAACAAGGATCAACCAGTCTCTATTCCCAAGAGCTGAGACTAAAGACTATGTCATCATGCCCACCAAACAGCAAATTTTATGTGTAGAATTGCCTCATTAGTCTGAAAGAGAGGGTTACAAAGAGAGGGTTATATTTTAACTCAAAAAACTTATATCGAAAATCCAATTTTAGGATCTTAGGCCACACTGATAACTACAATCTAATGAGTACTGATATAATTTCAAATTAAACCCAGTAACTGGGAAAAGAGCTCAGTTAGTAAAACATCTGCCTTTCAAGCATGATGACCTGAGCTCATACCAAAAACTCAAATAAAAAAAGATGGTGACAGTGACACACCTTTGCAATCCCAGATCTTGGGAAGTGGGATAGCAAATCCCTAAGGCAACAACCTGGAGTATATAAGACGCCATTTCTAAAATTGAACACAAGATAAAAATCAACATAATTTAAAAATATTAAAAGCTTAAAATGAACACTGGGGCAAAGAATCTTTTTTAGCCACCCTCTACTTATCTAAATTAAGAACATGCAAAATCCTTTTAGTGTGAAATGCAAGAGAAAATGTCAATACCTGACGGGAAGAACATCTATGAGGTTATAAATATTTGAGTATGTTTGCCATATCTCATATTTGTGTTACTTCATTCAAATAGAAAACGATAATAAAAGATTCAAATACTCACAAAAAATAATCTAGAAAAAAATTGATAATACTAAATGAAAAAATAATAAAAAAGATCTTTCAAGAAATGGACTTCTGTAAGTCAAAAGGATATAATAAGAGAACTAGTGATGAGTTTAATAGCATTGCATGAATTAACTTTATCATATATACAACATAAAAATTAAACTACAAAACTGTTTCTAGACCTTATAGCATGACATCAAAACTAAGAATTATGATTAGTTTGTGAAGAGTAGCAAGAGAAATATATATTTGAAGTGGAAATGAGACCATTCAAGTAGCATGTTCTAAACAGAAGTACACACACACACACACACACACACACACACACACACACACACACACACGTGTGTGTGTGTGGGAGGTCTGGAAACTGCAGAGATGCTGTGCCACAGTTTTGTCTTGACTAATTACACTTAAGCAGAATTTTCTGCAAAAGAATTTCTAACAACCTTAGATAATACATTTTAATAATCTCTAAGAAAGGTTTATATATCACACTTCTCAAACCTATCCAACCTCTAAACTATTTAACAAAGTTAGCTTTTCATGTTGGAAATAAATAAAATAAAGTTGAGATTTGGAGATTGCACAATTAATGCAAAAGGTCAACTTTAATTCATGTTTTTACAAATGCTATTGTCTTCTTTTAAATACTAAACCAAAAAAGAATATTCAAAATAATCAACATATTTATTAACCAGGTAAAAGATAGGCAGTCATTTGTACAGATATTGGAATAGTATACCTCATCAAATTCTTCAGTCATTTTTCTGATGATTTCTGCATTCTGCATATTTCGAAACATCTCTATTCTGACAGTACCTGTGGAAAAATAGATTTTATAGTTAGGCTTTATCTGATACTAAACATTAAGCCTAATCTGATCACTATTTGAAAGTTACATAAAACTATTTAGGTTTCTTACTCGTGTTAAATTTCATAGTTTTTTTTCAAAAATTTATTTTATGTATGTGTGTTTTGCGTGTGTGTGTGTGCGCGCGTGCCGGCGTGCACCATATGTGTGCATGATGCCTGCTGGGTACAGAGCAGGGTGCTGGCTCCCCTAGAATGAGAATTACAGATTCAACACCACCATGTGGATGACAGAGCCAACTAAACTCAGGTCCTATGGAAAAGCAGCCAATATTCTCAACCACTGAGCCATTTTCTGTACCATTTACTTTTAAGGCCATTTTATTTAGAAACATAACACATTTCATTTAACTGTTTTTCTAAAAGCCAAGTTATTAAGTCTACATGATGACTAATGATGAAAGAAAAGTTATTTTCTACTATTCTAATTCTTCATAGCTCAACTGTATCCCAAATATAGCTATATAATTTAGTAGTGTACTGACGTGAAATTGAAAAATATGTAGGTAGATCTCTGTGAGTTCGAGGCCAACCTAGTCTACAAAACAAGTCCAGGACAACCAAGGCTACACAGAGAAACCCTATCTCAAACAAAACAAAACAAACAAACAAAAGTTATTTCGTTTTGGGGCTGGGGAGGTGGGTGGCTCAGGAGAAAGGGCACTTACTACCAAGCCTGACCCAAGTTTCATCCCCTAGACCCATGTGCTCAAAAGAGAGAGTCAACTCCTACAGTTGTCCTCTGATATCCACATGTGCCAAGGGGCATGCGCTCGCGCTCTCTCTCTCTCTCTCTCTCTCTCTCTCTCGCTCTCTCTCTCTCTCTCTCTCTCTCTCTCTCTCTCTCTCTCTCTCTCTCTCTCTCTCTGTCTCTCACACACCTAATCAAGGAGGAAGGAAATGTAATAATGTTTTACTTACAAGATTACAGCTTACTGTAAAGTCTTTAAAAGCCAACCTCCAGGTTGACTCTCTGTTCAACAATGCCCAACAATTCAAGCTCTTATGAAATCACCCAATAACTATGAAAGTAGTGGCCCTTATAAAAACAAACTAAGGAGAAAATTACATTAAATTTA
This sequence comes from Acomys minous, assembly GCF_964271855.1. Lineage (NCBI taxonomy): Eukaryota > Metazoa > Chordata > Mammalia > Rodentia > Muridae > Acomys > Acomys minous. The sequence continues at coordinate 22,225,520 of NC_140495.1, forward strand.
CATGTGATCCAAAAACTAGATCATAAAAGCAGTATGACATCGCTCTTTTTGTATGAGCTGTAGGGAACATCAAGGATACTCAGACTACAGAGACTCTCATAAGATGAAGTAAGGACTTCTTGGAAAAAAGCCACTCTCCCTAGACAAGACCTATGATGACTGCAACCTCAAGCAACACAGTGAATATAACACTATCAGACCTAGAGAACAGAACTACTCCGTCTGAGCTGCTAATACGTTTATGAACTACAGAAACTGATGATAAACAATTCTGTTTTTAGTCACTGAACTACAGAATAACTTATCAAAGCAATAAACACAGAATATAGATTCCCCAGGGATTTAATGTACAATCGTCAGAAAAATACATATTTAAAAAATGTTTAAGTATTCTTCTTTGTGTGTTCATATGTGTGTGGGAATGTGTGTGAACATGTGTGTAAGCCTGATACTACATCAGATGTCTTCTTCGATTACTCTCCACCTCTTACTGAGGTAGGACTTCCCTGATCAGAACTAGTGATTTGGCTAGCCTGGCTGGCTAGCTTGCTCCAGTGATACCCTGTTTTGCTTCTTGCTACTGGGATCACAGGCAGGATTTCTTGCCCACAAATTTTTATAGATTCTAGGGATATAAAATCTAGTCCTCATATTTGTGCTGCAAACATTTTCTCCAATGAGCCATCTCTACCACTCTAAAATATTTTTTAAAGGAAAAGGATGATAGCAGTACCATAATTTCAGGTGTTTTTGTAAATGATTCTAGAATTTCACTTGACCTGTTTATTCAACAAAATGCAAATACTGATCAAAAGACTCATACATAAAACCACGGATGATAAATCATAGGTGAATGAATTAAAAAAAAAAATCTTGCCTACCTAAAAAAACTATAAACATAAAGATCCAATACTAGAACAAATTATATATTAATAAAAGGAAAACAACTGATGATACACTAATACACACACACACACACACTCACACACACACACACACGGGGGGGGGGGGGTGAGAGAGAGGGAGCGAGAGCGCCAGAGCGCTATGGTTTTTCCAGATAACTGGTTGAAAACACAGCATCAAAAAAGGAAAGGATGGACATTAAGATGTCAAATGTCTCAGTAGGTATTAGGACTGATGATGGGTTTGATATCTGAATCAGTGTGGTAAAAACAACTGACTCCAACAAATTGTCCACCGACTTCCACACTCCTATTGTGGAAAGCAGGTGTACACACACACACACACACACACACACACACACACACACACACACACACACACTTACACAAAATAAATACATGAATAGCTGGGTCTTGAGGAAGCCCTATTCCCAGTTTTCTGAGAAAGCACCAGATAGATTTCCAAAGTGGCTGTACTAGTTTGCATTCCCACCAGCAATGAAGGAGTGTTCCTCTCTCCCCACATCCTCGCCAGCATGTGGTGTCGCTTGAATTTTTGATCTTAGCCATTCTGATGGGTGTAAGATAGAATCTCAGAGTTGTTTTGATTTGCATTTCCCTGATGACTAAGGAGGTTGAGCATTTCTGTAAGTGTTTCTCAGCCATTTGATATTCCTCTGTTGAGAATCCTCTGTTTAGTTCCAAGCCCCATTTCTCAATTGGGTTATTTGGTTTGGTGGTGATTAATTTCTTGAGTTCTTTATATATTTTGGATATTAGACCTTTGTCAGATGTAGGGTCGGTGAAGATCTTTTCCCAGTCTGTAGGCTGTCGCTTTGTTCTTTTGACAGTGTCTCCTGCCTTACAGAAGCTTCTCAGCCTCATGAGGTCCCATTTATTAATTGTTGACATGAAAATGTCATAAAATTATTATCATTCCATTTATACAAAGATCCAAAATTGAGCCTGGTGAAGACACTTTTAATGCTAATACTCAGAAAGTATAAGATCTCTGTGAATCTTAGGTCAGACTGGTCTACTTAGGGATTTCTAGGCCAGCCAAGGGTACATAGAGAAAGAAAATCCATCTTTAAAAACAAACAAATTCATGGGTATAGAGGAGATGGAGCTTACCAAAGATGAGAGCAAAGTGAATGACCCTGTCTCCAAGTCTCAGCACTATTAGGATGCTACTGCAGAAGATGAGGAGGAGGCAGAAGAGAACCTAAGGCAGAGAGCTCTGCATCACCTCAGGATGTTTAATTCTCTCAGTTTTCTTCAACTGCCCATTTTCTTACTTCAGTTTCTTTCTGCTGCCTCTGTCCTGTTTTGTTTTGTTTTTCTCACTAAGAGATAAATAGTGCCTGGCACATAGTAGGGGCTCAAGGAATATCTCCTATTTCCACTCTGATAAACTTAGACTTCTGCCACTGTAATAGTCCAGTTAATATTCTTCTAATATATCCTACAGGAAGTGAGTTCTGCTCCAGATTCTATATAGAACCAGTCCTGTACTGAAGACACAGATACTGGCCACCGTTGCAAAGCTAAGTAGTGGATCAGAGAAAGGAGCGTAGAGGGTACCAGATAGAGGTCACTAGGAAGAGAGGGGTGGGGTTTTCCAGTCAAAGAAATCTACTGAGGCTTTTTCAACCAACAGGGTTTCTACCTGCTTATCTCTCAGCCTCGGGAGTGGTATTAACAGTGCTATCTCCATGTATAGCCTCCTGGCTGTCCTGAGCCAAATCTGCCATTGAAGGTGTCTTCTCAGCATTGTTCCTCCCTTCTCCAAAAGACTGGGGGTGGAGGAATGGGACATGCCAGAGCCTTGGTCTCTAAATGTGCAGAAACTGCCCATTCCACTTAACCTCAAAAATTGGAAAGCTACATGCCACCTGGACGTTTGGGACACTCCTCGTAAGAGAGGTGATATTTTTGCTTTTGCTGTTTTCCTCTTGCCCTTGGTTTGGTACTACCCTACACTCGGAATTTCTATTTTCTGTTAAATTTGCTGCTTTTTTTCCATATTGAAAAAAATAACATAAATGTTAATTAGGAAAAAAAACTCTAAAACAAGAAAAACTATACTAAATTGAAAATTGTCTGGCATAAACAAGAGTACATGAAGAGTAGGACAGCAAACAAATTTGCTATAAAATGAAAACTTCTCAGAGATAGGAAAATATTATGTATTGTGATTGAAGATGCGTTAGATAGTTGTACATTTATCCAAAGTTGTTTAGTTGAAGACTGACATATGTCAATTTCAGTGTAAACTATAGCTCTGATCCATTGATTTTCCTAATCGTAAGAATGGGGTGGGAGGGGCATGGCACGTTCTGATGTGAGGAGAAAAGGGAAACAGAAGGTGCACAGGGGTGGGGGTGGGGATCACTGGGACAGACTGGAGAGCTGCAACAGGGTAGACTACAGGGAGGATATGGAAATGTGTCTAGCTGAGCCTCCTAGCAGCAGGGGACAAGGACACCTTGCTGCCAGGCAGGACCTGATCGGGAACACTGACCCACCTACAAAATCTTCCACCCCAAATTGACCGTACCTACAAGCTGTGCAGAGATAAAGGTAGAGTAGAGATGAGGGAATGACTAACCCAGGCCTGGCCCAACCTCAGACCTACCCCAAGGGACAGAGCCAAAGCCTGACACCATTAACAATGCTCTGCTATGTTTACAGACAAGAGCCTGACTTAACTGTTCTCTGAGAGGCCCCACCCAGCAGCTGACTGAATCAGATGCTGAGCCTCACAGCCAAGCATTAAGTGGGGTCCTGTGGAAGAGTGAGAAGGAAAAACAGAAGGACCCAGAGGGGACAAGAATGCTGCAATAAGACCAACAGAGTCAACAAACATAGACCCATGGGGCTTACAGAGACTCAAGCACCAACCAAAGAGCATGCATGGACTCGACCTAGGCACCTACATATATGTAACCAATGGGCAGTTTGATCTTCATGTGGGTCCTCAGGTAAGTGGAGCACGTACTGTCTATGACTTGGACTCTGTTGCCTGCTTTTGGATCACTTCACCCTAACCGGGATGCCTTGCCTGACCTCAGTGGACAAGGAAGAACTCAGTCCTGATATGACTTGATGTGTTGGGGGGGCGGGGGGCGCGGGTAGGGTGGGAGGCTCCCTTTTACGGAGGACAAGAGGCACAGTGTGGGCGGAAGAGACAAGGAAGAGAGGAGAGAGGGGGCTACGACCAGGATGTAAAGTGAATATATAAATTTAAAATAAATCAAACCAACAAACAAACAAACAAAAAGAATGCCTGACTCCTGTGGTTCCTCCAACCTAGTCTGCAACTAACTCAGAGCTTAAGGAACATGAAAACACTAAAACGTTATAAACCTATCCTTGCCTGTCAAAGGAAAAAAAAAATGGGTATTGCTAACAATACTATTTCCATACTAACATACATACTGCTCTTAAGATACTAAGTACTGTAAATAATGCTCTATTCTATTTCCATGACTGACATTCCAAGCTCAAGCACAGTACTTTTATCTGTATTTTCAATGAAATACACGGAGTGGCTCAGAAAGAAAGACTATCTCAAGTGAGAGACAAGAAAATGGTAGCTAGCAATGAAACCCTATGATGAGAGCTTCAGGCTTCACATCTTTACAAGGACTATCAACTGTAAAACATTCTACTAAAGACTAAAGCATCAAAGGCCATAATTTAAAAAATAAATGAGTAGTTTTAGCAAGGAAAACCTCTGTGCACACTCCCACAGGGTAATATTCCAAAGATTATCTTTATTTTTTAACTAGTCATTCTTCTCCACAACATGACCAAATAATTGCCTTTGAGAAAAGGTTTCCCCAGATTTATGCCAGTTTTTTCATTCAAAAAGTAATACTTTATTTTAAGTGTTTTTTAATATACAGCAGCTCTAGTTTTAGAGACAATTTTCTGATTTCTTTCACTTTTTATAATGTATCTAAGTAGATTTAAATAATATTCAAAGTTCTATCCACCATATCACAGAATTTCACCTTTTTTTTTCTTCTGGTTTTTTGAGATACAGTTTCTCTGTGTAGCCTTGACTATCCTGGACTTGCTTAGTAGACCAGGCTGGCCTCGAACTCACAGCGGTCTGCCTGCCTCTGCCTCTCGAGTGCTGGGATTAAAGTCGTGCGCCACCACCACCCGGCGAATTTTACACGTTCTAACACAGAAATATATATTATCCTATATCTTTAGTAACTCATAAATTTTTTAAAAAAGTACTGCAGACACCATGTCTTATTAAAACGTTTATTCCATTAGTTGTAAAATACCTGACATTCCGGGGTTTTTCCTATTGAATGTTTATTTGAATTGGGGAAAAAAAGCATTATTGTAACTAAATACTGGTACAATAATTAAGGATGCAACTTTAGGATATTTGATTTGGAGCTTTTAATTACTCATGTTCCATTTTTTCTTTGTATATTTGTGTATATATAAATGTGTGTGTATGTGAACCTGTGGGTGATCAAAGGACACTTAGCAGAGTCAGTTCTTTCTTTCTACCATGTAGGTTCCAAAGATCAAACATGTGCTTGACACTGAGTACCTTGACCTGCAGAGCCCTCCCCCAAGCCTTGTGTTCTGGCTTACAAAGATATGAGTGTCTGCAAACAATCTCAGGTCAACCTGTCTATATGGTAAGACCATGACAGAGAGAGAAGAGGAGGTGAGCAACATATTTGTAATGTACTTATAATGTTCTACATTCATAAAAACATAAATATCAAAAACAAAGAAAGGAAAAAAAATCAAAATTAAACACCATTCTTTACAATATTAAAAACTTATCTCAAAGAGTTGAACTAATTATATAACCACCAACATAAGTGATTTAAACACACACACACACAAAACTCTTTTTGAAAAGAAAGCCATAGAAGTTTTATTTGATAATGTCTTTACACTAAGGTAATATTTCTAAAATTGGAAAGAATTTAAAATTTCAATTTTTAAAAATGAATAATTCTCAAATTAGAAATAACAGCAGAAATCTAACAAGTTGTTAATAATTTAGGATAGGCTTGATGGTGCATACCTGTAATCCCAGCACACTGGTTCTGAGTTTGACATCATCTCAAACTATAGAACAAAACCTTATCTCCAAATAAGAACAATTAAAAATGATCATGGGAACAAGGCTTAATGCAACATCTGTAGTATGTAATTTTTCAAATATCTAACAAAATTGCAAATTTACAAATTCCTTGATTTGACACTAAGACTATATTGATAAGTAATGCACTCTTAAAATTGTTTTAAAAATGTGTAAAATAACTTACAAGTATTCTGTGAATCATTGTAATAGCAAAAATTAGGAAAACCTCACATGCCATTTATAAAATCAGATTAAAGTAATAATGCTGACAGTGGTAGCAGCAATCAGTATCTGGCTGCTAACAAGCTGTTGTGGCAATACATTTAATTTGCCTCAAAATCTTATGAGATTAAACTATTTTTTCTCTCTCTCACTGTTTACAGATAAGAAAACTAAGACCTCTAAATAGTCATCAACTTGAAAGCAGATTTTGCTAGTAGTAGTAACTGATCTACTTTGGCAGACAGGCTATATGACTAACTACTACTTGGTCTCAATTATTAAGGATTCCATTGAGCTGTTAAAATACAGTAATGCCATCTAGGACTGACACAGAAAAATATGTAGAACATTCTCATATATTCACAAAAGAGATCTCAAAATATATACTATGTATTAAAATATTACTAAAAAGGTATGTAACAAACTGAAAAATCTGTTACCTTAAGGAATAAAAAATTGTAATTGACATTTAAAGAGGTAAGAAATATAAGATTTAAGTTTTTAAGGTGTGAGTGCCTACAAGTACACCAGGTGCATGCATGGTAGCTGTAGAGGTCACAAGAGGACATCAGATCCCCTGCAATTGGAGTTACAAATGATTATGAGCCACCAAGTAGGTGTGGGAGATTGAACCTGGATCCTTTGCAGGAGTATCACCTACTATTAACCACTGAGCTAATCTCTACAGTGCTACTCCTGTCTCCACTTTTATTTTTTTTAAAGATTAAGCAAATTCATCCTAATTATGAATATAGAATGTTTGTCACAGGCTCATGTGCTGAGCTTGGCTATTAGTTGTTCTGCTTTGGAAAGTGCATGAAATTTTAGAAGGTGGAGTCTATCAAAAGAAAATATGTTACCTTGGGGAGAATATATATATGTGTATAGATTCATTCCTCTGGCCTCTTTTTTTCTGCTTCCTGAAAGCTATGACATGAATAGCCTATATCATACATTTCCAGTTCCATTATACATTTGATGGCTTACCTAAAAGCAACAGAGTCAAATGACCATGAATTCAAAGTTCTGAAGTTGTTAAGTCAACGTAAATCTTTTCTGCCTGTAATGAAAGTTGACCAACTCAGAAAATGAGAACAAAGAGCTGTTAACTATAACTCTCATCATTGAGTTAAGAACATTTGGAACAGGCTTGTGGGCGGAGTCTGGAAGGTTTTATACCAGAGGCCCAAATGCTGTAAGAAACACAAAATGAGAGGTTTTAGCATAAACTGAGAAGACCAACATAGAGTGGACTGTGTTCATGAGGAAACAGGACTCTATTTGGGAATTAGACCAGAGGTCATTCATGTGATTGTGGGGAGGAGGATGTGACACTGTGTCTGTTTTGTCAATTCCATGAAATCTGTGGAATGATGAACTTAAAGTTGACACAAAATAATTAATTTGATGTACAAAAGTTCCAGGCCAGAACTCAGGTGCTTGCACAGGTACTGCTGTGTTTAACCTGATGAAAATAAAGATGGTGGTAGGGGTGAACTACAAGTATCTTGCAAAGCTTTCATCAGGGGGGACGACTGTAAATTGAGATTAATGAAGACAGCTCAAGGGAGATTCGACACACACTCTGCGTCTGAGCAACAGGCATACCTTGAAGGGATTCCAACAACAAGCCAGCTCTCACATAAGACAAAAAAGGATAATGTAAATTCTATCTCAAAGGCTCTCCCTGAAGAGCTTTCCCAAGGAACACTGCTCACAAAGGACTACCTAGGAAGTTGTTTCCTTGAGATTATTTTACTGCATTCAGTTACCCAGGCATCCAAGAGGCTGTTGCAACCATAGCCTAAGCCTGGCTGTGATTCAAGCTGGAGGATGACAATGGTCAATAGAAGAATCTTGGTGCTCGTTTTTTAAGAATGTGGAAAGAAAGACTGCAGAATCATAGGCACACCCATCCACATTTCAAAGAAAATCCAGGAAGGTTTGGTCATTTGTGACAAGTTTGCAATTCCTATGTGCAGCACCTAAAAATGGATGGATGAAGCTAGAAACATGAAGCTGAAGATGCAACCAAGAACCTGAAAACTTAAAAAAAAAAAAAAAGGATATGGAATGTTGGTCTAGGAAAAGTGTAGATGAAGCTGAGTCAGAAAAAGAGGTGGGGAAGGATGGAAGAAGGGAGGGGAGATAGGGAGAGAGAAGAGACAAGAGAGGAGGGAAAGGGAGCAGGGATAGAAGAAGAAAGGAGGAAGGGAGAGGGAAGGGGAAAGAATGAGAGGAAACTATAAGCTGCCAAAATGCCAGGCTGCAAGGGCAGCACTTGCCAAGCACAATGAAGCTCATATTATTTACCTGGATGTCAGGTATGGGTCTACAAGATTTAATATTTGCCCAGCTAACATTCAGTCTTATTACACCTATCTTTTAGAATGGAACTGTTTGCTCTATGCCAGTATAGGTTGTACAAACACAAATTTTGTTCTGATGTTGAAGGCACTAAGAGGAAAGACTGTGGATGTGGGTATCTAAATAACAGTCACCCTTTAGAAATGAACTAACTACATTATGCATTATGAAATCAGCATATGGGGAAAGGATAGAAGGTTATGATTTGAATATGAAACGTCCTCTCAGGTTTGTGTTGAAATCTTGATCGGCAGCTTGGAGAGCTACTTTTTCAGATGTGGTGAAAGTTTTAGCAGGTGGCAGTTGGTACCTAGAAGTAAGAAGATCACTGAGAATGTGACCTTTGGAGTTACTTCTTGCTCTGGCCCCTTTCTGTTAAGACTTCTATCTAACTTCTGGCTTCCATGAACTAAGCAACCTTTGCTACAATTCTCAGATGACATTATATTCTGTCTTTCCTGGGAGGTCAAAGAAGTAGCAACCAACCATGAAGTAAAACAATGAACTAAACAGGTACTAACAGGTACTAGTTACAGCAAGGGCAGTGATACTGACAAAATGTCATAACGCACACCCATTGAAGGGCAGGAGTATGAAAACCAAACACAAATTTACCAAAATGCAAAATTTAATGTTTCTTACAATGATGTGAAAAAAGATGAATCAATAATCTTTAAAAAGCTCTAACCTAAAAAGTAGGGCAGTGAAACATTCTTTGATAATTATTACTATGCCCAATAATAAAGGCTAATGCTGGTAATAACAACACAGAATAAAAACCCTCAAGTAAAGCTGGGTGTGGTAGAACACATCTTTAACCCCAGCACTCAGGAGGCAGAGGCAGGAGGACCTCTATGAGTCCAAGGCCAGCTTGGTCTAAAAAGTGAGTTTCAGGACAGCCAGGGTACACAGGAAAACCCTGTATCAAAAAACAAAACAAAACAAAACAAAAATCCTTCAAGTAATTACATGTCTTTGGAAAACATTCTGGATACAAAATCTTTGAAATATCACATGTAGCTTTTTCAGCTTCACTAGCTTTTAGCATGGGACACTGTAAAATGTACATTGTCTCTATGAAGCTCAATGAACTTTTTTTAACTACCTTTTTGTTTAAAGTTGAATCAATCCTTGCAAATGAAATGATGTCATTCTTTTTATGAGTTAAAAAATCTGTTGTGTGCATAAATCTTTTTTCCCATTTTTTAATTAATTAAACATTTTTGTTTTTTACATATACATTTATATTATTACACAGTGCATAAATCTTACTTTCCTTATCCAATGCTCTGTTCATAGCAACTATGAACACTGTTGAAATAAGCACCTGTGTGGTTGGACAGATTTGCATGTCTTTGAGTAGTATCAAGAAGTGGTAGAGTTTGGCCATTATGTTAGACCTTATTTGTTTATTTATTTATTTGTTTGTTTGTTTATAAGTGGTATCGGTCATATGTTAGACCATCTTTATTTATGTATTTATTTATAAGAGTAGTGTTGGGCCATACATTAAATCATATACATGTATACATACATACATACATACATACATTTTTGAGGACCTTGATTTCCATAGTGCCTGGATTAGTTTCCATCCACAAAGGGGTATATAAAGGTGCCCTTTTGCCCACTTCCCTGACAGTATTTGTTCTGTGTTTTCTTGACTTACATTCTGACTGGCCATGGAACTGCAATGCATGCTTCATTTGCATTTCCCCCATGGATAGCTATGCTGAAATCTGTTTTTATGTTTACATAGGCCATTTGTACTCATCTTGGACACCTGTGTGTTCATCTTATTAGTCTATTAAATGATGAGATTGAGATCTTTAGCTCTGAAGGTGGTGATAGGGCCACTGCAGGGCAGATCCAGGGCTTTGCTCAGTGCTTTAATTCCTAGAGCCTAGAGAGTATACAGAACACTGAAGTTTACAAATATGTTTGTGTAAGAAACAAAACAGAGATAAGAAAAACATGCTCAAGAAAATAGCAACCTGAATCTTTTACATTGTATGTGCAGTTCGTACACACCTCAGTCAATACTGGGTTGCCAACTGTAATCACTCTATTTTTACCACTGCTCTTAACTTGAAGTCCATGAAGTAATTATGGGGTCTTTTCTTGGGCTGTTGGATTTGGTAAAATACTAGTACTTGTCTACAATTCTAATGGAAGCTGGACTTCTACTTGGGTCTGTTCTCAGGCTAAAATGGTGTTTTGTTAACAGGCCTCGTCTTTTTCTGTCAGAACCAGAAAGGGCAGTCCAGCAGTTATCTAAGCACTCTCACCCACGGCATCACAGCCAGAGCAGAGGTGGTTAGGCTCAAAAGCACTATTCTTTACAAAATACCTTCTATCTACCAGAATAAAAATAATGGAAAAAAGAAATAATCAGAAGAAACCTGGAAACAAGCAAATTGTCCCACAGCTATGCGTGTAAGCCGTACTATAGCCTAGAGAGCTGGAACTGTGTCACACCTGGGCATGCACACCTTACTCTAGTGTGGAGAACTTGAATTGTGCTTTTTTTTATGCTTCTTGTCCATTTTAAGCTTTCCGTGCCCTGGGTTTTATGTTAGCTGCAAGAGGAACCTTAACCTCTGTATCTGTCCAATTAAAATAAAAGAGAGGAGACTAGAAGGGCAAATTCTTGCTACTTCATAGTATAACAATATTTCAAGTAACATTTTAAGTTACTAGTTTTTAATGACTAAGCACTGCATACTCAGAGAGACTGACAGGTAGGTGTGATGAAATATAGTAACTCTGCCTATTACACTACCAAAGCATTACAAACAAGTGAAGATCTTTCAAGTGTTCTATGTATGAATCAGCCTCTTATTTCAAAGATTAGCATTGCAGACTCTTAATAACACCTGATATTCTGATTTTTGAAGGATAGTGCAATTATGTAGTAGGACAATCTTTTGGTCCACCCCACCCCCCATTTTTGCTTTATCTAGGTTTACAGAGGTTATAAATCAAAATAAAACCGAGAAAGATTACCAAAAAGTATCAAGGAAGTGGTAGAGGAAACCTTCATGAAAGAGAGGTAGTGCTAAGACCACTAAAATTGACGTGATCCACTGAAGGAACCCTCAAATGCAGGAACGACCGGGCTCATTATCTAGTAATGCTGTGACTGTGGGTCTTTCTAAAGACCTAAGAACAGGTAGCAGGATAAAGGCGCATGCTACGGTTGCTTTCCAACAAACATTCTCAACAAAATGTGTTAACTATATGAAGTATATGTGAACTACCTGATTTATGCGTGCAAGAATGGGGGAAACAAAAAATCATTATGAAGCTATTTTATAAGATATGCAATTGTTTGGAATGTCTTAAAAGTTGTGATTGTGCCTTCACTCATGTGTCTGTCTCTAGATGGCAGTCTATACTTTGTAACACTCCTAGCTGAAACATGAATCTCTTCCTTCCTTGGCAAACATGAAGATGGTTGCACACTATATTGGTAAGCTGTCATTATTACAGGGCTCACTGAGAAATGGGGCTCTGTAAATGAATTCTCCCACCCATCCAAAATTTCAGATCCAAACATGTTTATATCTGAGTGGTCTCCAAAGTCCCTTCTCTGGGAATGAGCTGGGACTCCTGACTGTGACAACAAGGAGAGAAGAGCGAAGCAGCACAAGAATGAAACTACTGCCGTCGTTTGTCTCATGAGTACTTGCAGTGACTAAGAAAAGCTTAACTTCAAGCATGGGGATCTGAAATATACAGAGAACTGAATCAGAAACTGTCTTAACACTTCCAGTCGGTTCTCGGAAGCATCACTCAAGGGGATGTTCTGTATAGGACTAAGAATTCCTGCTGACTGCCTTACAAGGACTTAGCCAATTTCTGAATGAGTACTCACCCATATAATGTTCTAACCCTTCTTCCTCCCTCCTCTTCCTATTTATCCCTTAATAAATCCACTCATCAAAACAAAAATGATGGCTAATCTCTGGACTGTACCGAACAGTGATAGATAAAGCAAATGCACAAAAAAGAAAAAAATCACCAACTGGAATGTTATATATAATTATCAGACCACTAGTCTTTCAAAAAACCCTGTATCTTTATAAAATAGGACAACTCATTAAATGTTTGTTTAGCAAATTTTAGAAACTGACTGGTGCTGAGTAACTCAGGCCTGAAAGCAAGCACTGCTCTACAGTTAGTCAATAATATTCAAATATTTTACCTAATTTTTTAAAATTATTTTTATTTATTATTTTTTTTTTTTTGGTTTTTTGAGACAGGGTTTCTCTGTGTAGCCTTGGCTGTCCTGGACTCGCTTTGTAGACCAGGCTGGCCTCGAACTCACAGCGATCCGCCTGCCTCTGCCTCCCGAGTGCTGGGATTAAAGGCGTGCGCCACCACACCCGGCATTTTACCTAATCTTAAATCAACTATTAAAATAACTCCATCTTCAGTGCTCAAGCTCGTCACAAAATACAGAAGAAATGATAATGAAATAAATTTTTCATTTAAAAAATGTAATAAATTCCCTGTTTTCAGCTTCCAAAATTGCTTAAAACTTAGTTTAATACTCTAACACATGGATCAGTAGATATTAAAATTCTAAGGTGATATGATGAGTGAGAAAGAATTCAATAATATATTGGTTGAAAGCAATGTACCACCATGTGGGTTCTATCACTAGCATGGGAAGGAAAGAAGGTGACAAAAAATCATTCCGTAAGTGTCTTCTAGGAACAGAGAGCTGTAAAAGAATATCCCCTCACCATGCACTGAGTCTCTAGACCAGCCAAAAAGAAAAACTAACCCAGAACTTCACGCACGACCCCCAGACCCAGTCCATCCATAAGGTCAGAGAGGACATTCTCAGCTTTGCCAGGTACTGCATGCACGACAAGACCCCAGGCAGGAACCCACGTCAGCTGGTCACACCTACACCAAGCCCTCCAGCACCAAGGTATCCTTCAAAGGAGCCCAGATAACATCTTACCCACGTTCACCTGCTTCCTTTATCCTTTATGATGCACTACCGATTTGCACTGTGACCCCTGACCCTGCCACCCAAGAACCACCTGTAGAACCTGAAGTACCCTCCAAAGAATTCTGGACATTAGCAGAGCACTGTATTAAGCCTACAGAAGGTCTGTTCCTGGGATGAGAAGTCAAATCTTTCACTAGCTGAGCTGGCAACACTTCAAAAGCCCCATTCAGATATGAAGAACTGCCCCCAAATTGAATTCAAAGCACCATGTACCTGACCCACAATCTGACAAAATGTGGTAATAACAAAGATCCAAGCACCGATTTAACAGAGGTGAGACCAAACAGACATACTAATAAATACCATTGGTAAACTAACTCCAGATGCCTAGATCCTATGGCAAGAACATGCAACATGAATAACCAAGACAATTTGTTTCCTCCAAAATATTTGCACCCCCAGTGTAGTACTCCCTAGAAAGAGCAACTTAGCTATAACATAATGATAAGTGCCATATTATTTTTCTGTTTGTTTTGTCCTACCCTGATGATGATGATGATGATGATTATTATACTTTAGATGTCTGTTATTATTATACTTTAGATGTCTGTATTCTAAAAAGAGAAAGTATAGATATGGGTGGGTGAGAAAGTGGGGAGGAGCTGAGTGACTGTGATCAGAATATATTGTGCAAAATAAATCTATTTTCATTTAAAAAAAGACACTGACTTCAAGACACCAATTATAAAAATGTTCAAGGAACAAAAAGAATATGAATAAATGCCAAAATGAAGACCACAAATCAAAAATAGCTGAATAAAAAAATGAAAAATAATCAAGATGTGAAAATAGAATTTTTTAAAAGAATCTCTAAAGAACAGCCAAGCTTAAATAAATGTAAGACCATAAACTCAGAATGCCAACAAAAAGTTCAAAGAAGTGTCTCACCAAAAGACTGGATCAACTGAAAGACATACTATTAGGTCTTAAAGACAAATTAGAGGAACAGGCTCACACAATCAAAAGGAACATTAAATCAAATAACATCCATGAAAGGAACATAAGGAACTCTGAGATACTATAAAAGACAAACCTACAAATCATAGATATAGAAAAGAAAAATGCCAGTCAAAGGCATAAGAATGTTTTTAACCAAATCACAAAAGAAAACTTCTCAAATCGAAGGAAAGTAGAACAAGAGGCATACAGAACACCAAACGGACAGAAGCAGAAAGCAAGCTCCCCACTTCAAATAATACGTACTAGTAGTGTTTGAAATACCTATAATAATTCTCATTTCAACAAAACACTAACTGTACTGAGACGAAGAAAAACCTAAAGCAGAGAGATGAACGCTGGTAAGCACTTTGCAGTCTCCACTTACTGACTGAGGTGCCCCAATACAACGCTGCCATCCGCACTAGTGGTGGATCTACCCTCTTGAGTTGTGTCTTTGCAGAAACACCCTCACAGCGATACCCAGAACTATGTCTCCATGATAGTTCTACACTAAGTGAAGTTGCCAGGGTGAACCATCATTTTCATTTTGTCAAAAATTTGTGAGCAGCTATCAAGATAAATGAAAAACTGACAAATTGTAGAAAACATAAAATCTGTGATTTAAAATAATTCATAAACTGTAAATTTCAGTTTTTCTTAAATATATTTTTCTGGAAATTTTTTAAGAAATACAGAAATGTGCTGATATTTAGACAGGTAGTACTGATCAGAAAAAGAATAAGTACTCTAAAATGTGTACCATTTGCTCTGCTAAAAATAATCAAAACAAATTCTAAGATAACTCTATGACTAGTGGCAGGTGAAATTACACTGCTGAACTGAGGTTGAATAAACAGCATTTATTTTACAACTGTGTACCTCGACATCCTGAACACTGGATGAAAAAGTTGATTAAATCCAGAAGTGCGATGTCCCTGTCTTGTTTATATGATTCAATCCAGTCATCCACCACGGACTGTAGAAAAAAATACAAAAATAATTTTTAAAAATTTGACATTACACTAAAAAGATTTTTCCAAAGTTTGTGTGTATGTGAAATTAATTAAGACAATCACTTACCTGAAGCTATTGTTCTGTTGTCAAATAAAAGCAGACTTCTCTAATTATAAGGCTAATAAGAGGTTTGTTACTAGATCTTAAAGATTTGTTTGCAAAAGAACAAGATAAAAAAACTGACCTTAAAAGTCTCATCAAAGTTACTATTACACAAATGTAACTTTTAAACTTATATGATAAAAATTATTTCTAAGTTCATTAAACATAACCCATTAGTAGCATACAAAAGAATGCATACCAAGTGTGACAAACATCACTTTCTTCAGTAATATAAAAATGGTTCAATACTTGTAAGTCAAATAATTTAATGAAAATTTTAAGAAAATTTCTATACTACTAGATCACAAAAAGTATCTAATAAACATCTGACACCAATATCTAAAAAAGTTTTTTCTATAAAATTGGGCTTATATGAGTTCTACTTAAAGGCAAAAACTACATGATCTTGCTGCTGAAACCCTTAATACACTTCAAATAACCAGGAACAAGGCAGCCATTCAATACAGCCATTGCATTTGTATTAAATGCAAACATTAGTGGCACACTAGTAAACAGCAGAACACAATAAGAACACCGAACTCTAACTTCCGTCAGCCGTGCCCCTTCTGACATTCGTGCTGCCCATGATCCTCTCATCCATGCCTAATTCTGTCAAGCACTCCTAAATAGACTATGGTTCACCAAAAGGGGGGAAGGGAGAAAGAGAGGGGATGAGGGGAGTAAGAGCAGGGGAGTGATTAGCCGCAAGGATGACAGGACCAGAGGTAGTAAGGGTAATGAAGGATGATGATTATCTCATTATATGCATAATAAAAGGACGCCATTGCCAGATATAATACAAATAAAATAAAAAATTATTTATAAAGAGGACCAAAATCTACTTAAGTGATTCAAGAGACTACAATGACAAGATAGCTAACTAAAAATTCACATATAAAGTAATTTCATAAAATAAGCAAGTAAGTAAAGCAATGGGTGACTAGAATGCAACCAAATAAAGATGTAAAACTTTTAGAGAAAAACAAAATTTATAAGTCACATTGAATCCAGAAAATGAATTCAGAAAGAAATGTCATGTCCTGAAATTCTTTTAAAGATTTAGTATTATATCAATAGTCTGCTTTCCTAATATTTAAAAAAAAATAACATTTAACTGTCATTCTGATTAAAAATTTTTATGGATTTTATTAGCTTCAGAAAAAAATGCATAAAATCAAAACATTGTGCACCAAACATATATATATATATGTACATACACATACACACATATATATGTACATACACATACTGAAATGCACAAAATTAAATTATATATTGATGAAATTCTACAAATGCAGATATATAATCATAACCAGATAAGAACATAAAACATTTCCAAAACTGAAATATCTTCAAGATCCCTTCCCATATGTAACCCTCTCAAATGCCAAAGTAAACTATTATAGTGATGTTTATAACCAAAAATTAATTTGAGATGAATAATTTTTAAAGTTCATATAAGATATGTACCATCCTTCAAAAAAACTGCACCAGGTTCAACCCCACTGTTGCTGGTGGTGTGTGGGTATCAGTATGTGTGCATTCATGTCATGGTGTCCTATGCAGTCCTGGCTGCTAGCAAAGAACTTGCTGTGTATAACAGGTTGGCCTGGAAGACCTTCATCTCCTTAGTGTGGAGATTTAAGTTATGTGCTAGTAATCTCTGATCTCTGCTTGTACTGTTTATTTTTATTGATTTTTTTATTTGTAAAAAATTTCTCAGACAGGGTTTCTCTGTGTAGCCTTGGCTGTTCTGGACGGTTTGTAGGCCAGGCTGGCCTCAAACTCAGAGATCTGCCTACCTCTGCCTCCCTCAATGCCAAGCCCAGCGTTTATTTTTATTAATGTCAGTGATTTCTTTTATTACAAAAATAAATCAATTTGTTCTCTAAACTTGATACATTAATGGTGTTTCTATTAGGCTATGACAAACAAAATGACAATTATCAACATAACTATCTATAGCTTTTGTTGTTCAAATATTTTTTCTTCCTTAAACCTAACTAATAGACTTGTTAATACACAGAACAGACACATTTAGATCTCCTAGTTTCCTCTCTATTTTTGTGATAAAATACCTTGAACTAAGAGAAAAGGGGTCAGTGGCCCACAGTATTAAGTTTCAGCACATCAGTACTTGAACCATCTACTTACATTACATCCACTGTCAAATACAGAAAGCAATGAATTAACACATGCACGCCCCACTCAACTTGTCCTCAAGACTCTTGATTCAGTCTAGGGTATAGCCCATGAAATGCTGCAAGCCAGCATTCAGGACAGGTTTTCAGAACTCTCTCACAGGCATGTCAATAGACAAACCTGATCCAAACAATTCCACATTCAGATCCTCTCCAAGATAATCCTGGAATGTGTCACGTGGACAATTGAAACCAATCATCACACAAATATTACCAGATTATGCAGCCCGCCCAAAAAAGGAAAACAAATAAGCTAAGTTTCATTTTACCAAAATAAATGAAGATCCAGTGATGTCTGGTTTCTAGAGGTCAAACATCAATACAAATACTAAGTATTTTCAACCCTTTCAACTTAAACCACATGGTTGGTTATGTTTCTCGTTTCATAGCTCTACTGAGAAGAACTGTTTTCTTCCAAATGAAGAGAAAGACGATTATGGGTATAAAATTGTCCTCTTAAAGCACCACATTCTTGCCTCATAAGTTTTAAAAGTAAACAAAAATTAAGTTGTAGTAGTAAAAGAGGTTAAAAAGCAACTGAGTTGATCTGTTGAGTATTCAGCTCTGCTTAACGTGGTGGGCACTGTGAGATAAAGATGGTGAAAACCAGAAGTGGACAGAGCTGTCCAGTGTGACTCTTAAGATACAGAATCCAAGCAAAAAGAGCTTTATAGCACAGGTAATCAAATGGAGCATAAAGGTCCTTTCTATAACGGCTTAGCATTGTGATAGAACACTGTACATAAGGTTAAATTACTTTTTAATCCTCACAGTGACAGGATCAATTTATGCTACTACAAGTTACATACAAATCCTCAAAGCGCTTTGAGGGCAACTGGAACACTGAAAAATTGTAGCACAACAACAGAAATGATAGATTAGTCATCAAAAAGAACCACTCAGAGAAAGTTTAAGCTATCACAAAGGAGATAATTCAATCTTAGGAAGAAAAAATGGTTTTATAAATAAAACATGCTTAAATAATATGTAAAGTTATCCAGAAATAAAGAAATTATACTATTAAAAACTTAGAGAAGCTAGGTGTTTATTCCAGCACTTGGGAAGCAGAAGCAATCTCTGTGAGTTCTGGTCTACAGAGGGAATTACATGACAGCCAGAGCTACATAGCAAGACCATATCTTGAAAGAAAGGGAAGAGGGGAGGTAGAGGGAGAAGACAGAGAGACAGAGACAGAGGGAGGAGGGCGGAGGGGAGAGTGAAGAGGGGAGAGGGGGAGCAGGGAGAGGAGGGGAGAAGGGAGAGCAGAGAGGGGAGAGAAAACTAGGCAGCCCAGATAAGTGTGGAAGGATAGGATTCTATCTAAGTAACTAACCCCAGAGAGCAATAACCCTTCCTGGATTCTGAAACATTATCAGGTGTCAGCATAAATGGATGGATACTGGATATAAAGAGCAAAGCAGGAATAGAGAACAAAAGAGTGAGAAGAGAAAGAAAAGAGAAGAAGAAGGCATGTATCTATGCAAGACATCTTACAATCAAATTGCTGAAAATGCCTAAAAAAGAAAAGGCCTATACAGCCAGAAGGTACATATGGGGGAGCAAATGAAAGAAATTGTTAAATATGATGTAAGCTAATGAATAAGGAAGAAAATATTTTTAAAAAGAAAATCTATCAGGATTATTTTAATCCAACCCATATAAAATGTATCTTTCAAATGAAAGAAAGATAAAAATTTTTCAGAGGACCTGAGCATGGATGTACACCTGTAATCCCAGCAGTCAAAAGGCTGAGACAAGAGGATATGAGTTTGACGCCAGCCTGTTTCTCAATCGAGACATCTTGTGAGGAGGAACAGTCCAGGCTAACTGTTTGAGAGGACAAAAGCCATTGGGCCAAAGATTTCATGAAAGAATTTCTCTAGATTGTTTTTTAAATTCCATTCACTATGAAACTATGTCCGCTGATATCTAATACTGATTCTATAAAATCAATTTTTCTAACTTTTAAGATATATAAGATAAATAACATACATAATATATCTGTGCAAATTTGGTGGGAAGAACAAATGAGGTTAAGAAATATATTACATATGTATAGTAATTTCACAAAATGCTATTTCCTATAAATAAGAAAGAAGCTACATCCTTGAAGTTACATAAAGATGTTTTCTTAAACAAGACCTGAAGAACTACAACAGCAATGGCCATGTTAATATGAAATGGAAAAATGACATGAGGCCTTAGCTTATACAAAAATACTAGGAGGCAACTAAAAATTATTGAGATTTCCCCTGAGTTTTCCTCAGGAAAAAGCCTCAAACTGTCTAAAACCAAGTGGTCAGCCATAAAATCATATACACAGGCATAACATTATATGGCTTGAATAGGTTATACTTATATATTTAAGAGAGAGTGTTAGTGTGTGTGTGTGTGTGTGTGTGTGTGTGTGTGTGTGTGTATGCATGTGTATGTAACAGAAATTAAAGAAACAAAGGCCATGAACTGGGGGAGTGACATGCATGAGAAAAGTTGGAGGGATGAAAGGCAAGGGAAAAGCAACATAATTACATTTTAATGTCATTTCTTTTAAAATCTTCATCTAAAAATAAAAGGATAAAATTTGTCAAAGGGGGAGAAAGGGCTGTTCTTTCTCTGAATCTACCTTATTAATCTCATTCACAAGATATAAATTATAAATATGTTCTTTCACTTAAAAGTTTCTCTATTTTATTGTTTCAAAAATTATAAATTTTTTAATACATTTTTATTAATTTATACATATTACATCTCAGTTGTTAGCCCATCCCATGTATCCTCCCATTCCTCCCTTCCTCCTACTTCCCCCCTACTCCCCTCCCCTCCCCTAAGTCTGTGACTGAGGGGGACCTCCTCCCCCTGAATATGCTCATACGGTATCAAGTCTCTCCTTGGTGACCTATTATCTTTCCTCTGAGTGCCACCAGGCATCTCCGTCCAAGGGACATGTTCAAATATGGGGCACCAGAGTTTGTGTGAAAGTTAGATCTCCTTTTCCACTCAACAGTGGAGAATGTCCATTGGCTAGTCCGGGTAGGGGTTCAAGGTTTTTACTGCCTATTTTTTCCTTGGCTGTTGCCACAGTTTGCGGAGGACCCCAGGGCCCAGACTCGCCTGTAGTTTTCCAGGACCCACTGGATCCTTCCATTTCCTCTTTCTCCCAGGCTTCTCACACCTAAAGTCTCAATAGGATGTCCTCCCCTCTTACCCACTATTCTGGTAGGTACAGTTTTTCATGGGGACGTACACTTTGGACTAGTGTCTCGATATAAGTGAGTATATACTATTTAGCTTTTTTTGCTTCTGTGTGAACTCACTCATTATGACAATTTCTAGTTCAATCCATTTGTCCACAAATTTTGGAAATTCCTTGTTTTTAATAGCTGAGTAGTATTCCATAGTGTAAATGTACCACAGTTTCTTTATCCATTCTTCTATTGAGGGACACGTAGGTTGTTTCCAAGTTCTGGCTATTATGAATAAGGCAGCTATGAACATGGTTGAGCATATGTCCCTGTTGTGTAGTAGTACATCCTCTGGGTATATTCCAAGGAGTGGAATAGCTGGGTCTTGAGGAAGCCCTATTCCCATTTTTCTGAGAAAGCACCAGATAGCTTTCCAAAGTGGTTGTACTAGTTTGCATTCCCACCAGCAATGCAGGAGTGTTCCTCTTTCTCCACACCCTCGCCAGCATGAGGTGTCAGTTGAGTTATTGATCTTAGCCATTCTGATGGGTGTAAGATGGAATCTCAGTGTCGTTTTGATTTGCATTTCTCTGATGACTAAGGAGGTCGAGCATTTCTTTAAGTGTTTCTCAGCCATTTGATATTCCTCTGTTGAGAATTCTCTGTTTAGCTCTGCGCCCCATTTCTCTATTGGGTTATTTGGTTTGGTGGTGTTTAATTTCTTAAGTTCTTTATATATTTTGGATATTAGACCTTTGTCAGATGAAGAGTCGGTGAAGATCTTTTCCCAGTCTGTAGGCTGTTGCTTTGTTCTCTTGACAGTGTCACCTGCCTTACAGAAGCTTCTCAGCCTCATGAGGTCCCATTTATTAATTGTTGATGTTAAGGCCTGGGCTGTTGGTGTTCTGTTCAGGAAGTTGTCTCCTTTGCCTATGAGTTCCAGACTCTTCCCCACTTTTTCCTCTAACTGGGTTAATGTCTGTGGTTTTAGGTTGAGGTCTTTAATCCACTTGGACTTGAGTTTTGTGCATGGTGACAAATATGGGTCTAATTTCATTTTTCTACATGTAGACATCCAGTTAGACCAGCACCATTTGTTGAAGATGCTGTCGTTTTTCCATTGAATGGATTTGGCTTCTTTGTCGAAAATCAGGTGAGCAAATGTGTGTGGATTCATCTCTGGGTCTTCAGTTCGATTCCATTGATCCACTAGCCTATTGCTGTGCCAGTACCATGCTGTTTTAATTACTGTTGCTCTATAGTACAACTTGAGATCAGGTATGGAGATTCCTCCAGCGGATCTTTTATTGTATAGGATTGTTAAAAATTATAAAATTTTTAAAGAATTTCCAATGGCAGCACCCTAACCCATCATTATTCAGATATAACAAATTACATACTTAAAAAAGAGAAATACTGTTCAGAGATTGGACTAATTATCATTCAAAAAATTACAGACTGTTATGTGACTACATGAGACATGTGCAAATTGTCATGTGTGAAACAGCTTTTTTGAAAATTATTCTAGGATTAAGTAAATATATATTTAAGACCTACAATATAAAAACTACAGCTTTTACTGTATAGGATGTTTCATTGCAGAAACCTGCCTTCCATACTTTGATTTTCTAGAATGGTGCAATGTTATTGAGACACCAGCAAAATAATTGAGTGAATATAGCTAAAGTTCTTTCAGTTGGTGAGAGGCATTTATAAATGAATGCACCTTTTACAACATTTAATTCAACACTTCTAATTGAATTAACCTTGAGACAATATTACAGTAACAAAGTGGGATTCTCTTTATGGGGTGGAAGAAAATGAGTAGAAAACTGTTACATTCTAGAAATCAGCTCTGTAAAAGTATCCAAGTCACATTTTTTTCTCCAAATAATCCACCAAAACCCACTTCTATACAGCCAGCATTCAGCCTACCACCAACTTTCAGTCTTCCACTATTTGTTTCACTATAAACATAAGAGATATGAAAGATATCACCAACACAATGAACCCTGTATACAGAAGAAACAATTATTGCTAGCCTCGTACATGAGCCACTTACTCTCTGGAAGACAGCTAAATTGAGAAAAATTCTCGCCAACTTTATGCTCCTTTATTTTGTATTTTAGTACCAGTACTCAAAATCAAAACAAAACAAAACACAACGTGGTACATGTAATTCAGCCACTGGAAAGCAGATGCAGGAAGACTACAACAAGTACAAAGGGCTAAAACAAGTACAAAGCAAGCTTGACTACTGTTTCAAAATTTGTCATCTTCTCTAACAGTCTGCAAATTTCAGTTCAATGTTCCCATTCCTTCACTTTGAGTCCAGTAGCTGATAAGATAGTTGATATTTTGTGACTAACAGAACGTTGACTAGCATTTGCAAAATGAACTAACTATAAAGTACATAAAAAACAGCAATTGAATGAGTGAAAACAGGCTGTAATAAAAGCATAGAAATAGGTGCTGGAGAGAGGGCTCAGAGGTTAAGAGCACTGGCTGCTCTTCTAGAAGCCCTGAGTTCAATTCCCAGCAACTACCTGGTGGCTCACAACCATCTATAATGTGATCTGGTGTCCTCTTCTGTTGGGCAGGCACACATACAGACAGAACATTGTAATAAATAAATGAATAAATAAACAAATAAATAAATAAATCTTTTTTAAAGGCATAAAAACAAAGATATGTTGTACAAAACTGACCAAAAGAATCTTGATATGGCCATATTAATATATGACAGGTCAGAAAATTAATACAAAGAACATTAACAAACAGATTTCAAAAGTAAGAGTATATTCATTAGAAAACTGTAATAAAAGCCAGGTGTGGTGGTCCATACCTTTAATATCACTTGGAGAGGCAGAGGCAGGCTGCCTATGAGTTCAAGGCCAGCCTGGTCTACAAAGTTGAGTCCAGGACAGCCAAGGCCACACAGAAAGAACCCATCTCAAAAAAAAAATTTTTTTTAAAGGGAAAAGAAAACTGCAACAATCCTAAATAAACCTGTATATAATAAATAACAAGTGCCTCAAAATAGGTACAACAAAAGTTGAATTGTTAGAAGGCATGAGGAAAGTCATAATCATGCCTGAGATGTTTTCACACCTGTCTCTTCATGTCTCTTGGCAACTGATAAAAGAAAAAAGTATTAAGTATAAAGAAGATATTATATGACTACGTTGATATGCGCAAAACATAAAACTGAGTATTATAAAATATACACAGAATTCACAAAAGAATACCAAACCCATACAGATTCCTTTATTTCTACAGTAGGAAAAAGTATTCAGTACAATTCTGATTTACTCACTTCTAAATGTTTTAAAAATAGGATTATAGACACACAATTATTCTGGGACCTAAACTACATGTCCACTGATTTTTCTTTTCCATCAGTGGACTGATGGTTCACTGGCATCATCATCATCTTCATCATCATCAAAACAACATTTCATGGGAAAACTTTCTAAGTCACATTTGGAAATGGTACACACTATTTAAGCTAATAATTAGCAAAAATGTGTTAAGTAATTATATTTGGATTCAAGAGAAGTGAAGAAATGTCTTTCAGCCATAGAATCCCTAAATTCTCTTATATGGAGGAAAATAAAAAATGAAATTTTGGTACACAGATACTAATCTCTACCAAATTCAACACTTCTGGCTTCTGATATTACATATATTCTTCCTGTCAATGACAATAGTAAAGTACTGTGGGTATTAAGAGTTTACTTAAGTGAATATAAAGAAGTGTTTCACTAAATTATAATTACTGTGATAAAATACAGCTAGGACTAGTAGCACTGATAATAAAAATCAGTATAAGTTTTTTTTCCACAGTAAGTACAATGTGTGTAATTCCATTTTTAAAGCAAATTAACATGCAGATATAATATACAAGACATAAAAAATTCAAATAATAACACTCATACATCTTTTGGTATCAAATCAGTCCAAGTGCTTTTTACTCTAAGACTCTAAAGCAAAAAACCAATATGTGTATTGAGGATTCTGGAATTGTGGTTTCTTTAAAAACACAGAAGTATAAACATGTTTTTGTTATAATCAGGTGTGGCGATATGGTGCTGCTTGAGGCTGTCTGCAGCAGCTGACTATGATTTGCCTCCTGCTCTAGCAGACGAATGGTTCTGTCAGCTGCTAATAGTGTCTGCAACTGTGTGAAGTTTGAAATTCTGGGGACGTTCCAAAGAGTATATTAATGCTAGAGTTCCCATAGGTGGGGCTGGTTATTCAGGGCGGGGGGGGATTGGTTGCAGTTTGCTAGTAGTCATGCTCAAAGAAGAAATGAGAAGAAAAAATTAGATTCGAACCTATATCTCGTTCTCTCCCATCTATTGATATTGGGTGAAACTTAGGAAAATTGGCGGTAAAAAGAAAAACCAACAAAGTAGAAAAGGTAAGTTACAAACTCGGTAATAAAGGGACACCTGAAACACTTATTATATTTGACAAAAAGGACATTACTAAACTAGAGGGCAGAATATCAATATTAATGCCTTTTCCTAAGGAATATGAAGTAATTAGAAAAAAGTATAAAACGTGAAAGAGAAAATAAAGCCAAAGCTGTAAGAATATGTGTGGAGGACAGTCTAAGGAGCAGTTAAATTTTAATTCTTACCTTTAAGGTCCCTATTAATATAAAGATCAACCCAATATATCCATCTATGCAGTATACACTACGATCTTAACTCTATCAATATACATTTTCTGTCAACTATTTGAGAGGGTCAAGCAGACAAAGGTACACAGTTAATATTCTGTAGTGGTGGTAAAGAGTACATTAATTTGCTGTAAAATAAGACAAGCACATAACCAAGATACTACTATAGCTTGCAAACTCAAGATCCTAATATAAGCCAGTGTGATGTCTAATTCCTCTAATTCTAGTATTTGGGAAACTGAGGCAGTAAAAATGCTATGAATTTTATGGAACCCTAGAATACACAGTGAGCTCCCAAAAGCAACGGGTGGAAGAAGAGACTGTGGCCCCTATTCTGGAATGCTGATGCATTTGTGTGCTGCCAGGAAACAGCACACACGTAATATTTTTTGATACAGTTTTTATTAGTATCACATGTCTTCTATAAATTACCATACTATAATACAGTAGTATTATATGTACACTATCTAATATTTAATAACATAATTATAGGCAAATCTTAACTTTATGTAATTTTATTTTTAGGTTTAAGCTAAAATATTCTTGATATTCAAAGCATGGAATTCTGTTTGTTAGCCTTGACTGGGTTTTTATTGTTTGTTTTTTAAATGACAGTCTTCAGGAACTTGTTTTTGCTTTTTGCATTGTTTATTGGTGATGCATATACACAAAGAACTCCACTAGTGGTTTCACCCTACCAAATGACAAGACTTTACTTGGTTGATCATGTAATTGAGCCTAAGATTAAATATATAAATAAATTCAGACAAATAATCCTATTAGGCAAGAATAAAAGCTGCCTAGTCTTAGTTCTTATTCTTTTGGCTTGAAATAATTGCCCCCCCCCATATTTATTATGGCATTTTAACCTTCTTATACAGTTTCATATTCTCAATCTTAATAATAGTTCATTACTAAAGCAACAGCTTAGTTAGGATTCTAGTCCACTCTAATTCAAAAGAAATTGGTAGTACCACTGGTCTGCTTTTGACTAGACACCAAGACTTCTTTTCCCTCCATAGACATGGTAAACAGCCAGTGTCTGTTGGAATACGAAACATGTGTATTTGCCTTTCTTTAATCCATTCAGACTGAAGGATGAAAATGAGAGCAACTATACAGATATATGAATAAGTAAACTACACAATGCCTAAAAACTGACAAAATTTCAGAGAAGTATTGCAGAAAGACACCATGTGATTGCTAAAAACAAACAAACAAACAAACAAACAAACAAACAAAAATAACAAAAACCACACACACCAAAGACTAGCCATTACCAGTTAGTCTTAGGGGTTCTATTGCTGTGATGAAATACCATGACCAAAACGCAAATAGGGGAGGAAAGGGTTTACTTGGCTTACACACTGTAGTCCATCATTGAAGGAAGCCATGACAGGAACTCAAACAGGGCATGAATCTGGAGGCAGAGCTGATGATGGAGGGGTGCTACTTACTGCCTTGTTCATCATGGCTTGTTTACAGCCTGTTTCCTTATAGAACCCTTATAGAAGTAGGGATGGCACCACCCACAGGTGGTTGCCCACCCCCATCACTAATTAAGAAAATGCCTTACAGGTTTGCCTACAGCACAATCTTATAAAGGTATTTTCTCAGAATACTCCAGCTGACATAAAACTAGCCAGCACACAGACAGAGACCAACTTGGCCAACTGAGATGACCTCTATCTTTTGTTTCATTATAAAAGTGCTACATATCATAATAAGCCTTTCAAAATTGCTACCTCCCAGCATGTATCTGACAGCATGGCACAGCTAGAAAAGCCACCTTAAGGACAAAGGAGAGGAGTAAAATCCTACAGTGAAGAAAACCCACTGATGGAATTCATGCCCCCTTAATTTATGATAAGCCTCTCCATTAAAATTCACGAATCAAAATGAACTATTCAAGGTAAATCTCACATTTTACTTAACTAATTCTTTAATTAATAAATCCCAACTCCTCAGAAAAATGTAGTAGATTTTTAACAATATTTGACTAGAAAGTAGAAATACATTTGTGTTAGGCAAATCATTACTGGTACACTCACTAGAGATTCTAAATGAATTCATTAGTTGGTATGGAGACGGCTATACGTGTAATGGCTATGATGCCAGGGCTTCTTTGATACTGATACAGAAGGCAATGATTTAAGAGTTAAGAATGTTTTATTTTACCTACCATGTGAGAAATGCATGCCCACACTACTACTACTCTACTATTACTTTACTATGCTCCAAAAGGCTTGGAAGCCTGGGAAGCTGTACTGGTAAAGTGAGTAGACAGCTACATCTTTATAAAATTCAATGACTATTCTTCTTTGTAAGTTGAGTATATGTATAAAAGATGTGGGCATTGAGAGGAGTTGCCAGAGGAAGGATAGCAGGCTACCAACTTGAGACTTGATAGCCTATGAGCATATAGTGGAGGAGGAGGTCCCCCTCAGTCACAGACATGGGAGAGGGGAATAGGAGGAAAGTGAGAGGGAGGGAGGAACTGGAGGATACAAGGGATGGGATAACAATTGAGATGTAATCTGAATAAATTAATTAAATAATAAAAAAGAGGAGTTCCCAGTATTGAATGTAGATAAAACATCTCAAGGTAGCACAGATTAAATAGCCACACTACACCTTCAAAGAAAAAGTGGACACATAACGTGTGAATTGCAGCTAAAGTATGTCAGCCAAACAGAGAATCTCAGCAGCAGGTAATAACCAATACCACTCAGCACAAAATACATGGCCACACTTAGTTACTAATGTATGGTTTGATTTCAACAGCAAAAACTCTAGTCTGATAGCTAAATCTCAATTTAAGGAGACAAGAGTTATATTTTCTCACATTCTTCAGATCCAAGCAAATTCACAAATACAACTGAATGAAGAGAAGAACAAATCTCTTGAAGAAGGATTTCTTCTAAACTCCCTCCAAGTTCACCAGTCTATCTCCCTTTGAAGTGTTATAACCATCAAGGGTGTTATATATTGTTAAAAGGAATGTCTACACTATATTGTTAAAAGGAATGTCTACACTATATTGTTAAGAGGAATGTCTACACTATATTGTTAAAAGGAATGTCTACACTATATTGTTAAAAGGAATGTCTACACTATATTGTTAAAAGGAATGTCTACACTTTTTTGTACTGGCAGACACTATCTCTGGGGTTTCTTAATGACAATATTATCCAATTAGGGGTTTGCAGTGGTCAGGTAAAAGATACACCTTTCCACTACTCATGAGAATACATGCACAGTCTAGTCGAAAACTGTGAAACACATGTCATCTGTAAGTACTTTCTAACATTACTGCATACTAGATAATACTTTGTACACTTCGTCCTGTCCCAAATAAACCAAGATACTCTAAGACCTACATCTACTCAAAGGAGTGCTTAGCATCAACCACAAACTACTATTGTTTCCATCTTATTGGATAATAAGTTGTCATTTCCTAAATATATGTTGTAGAGCTGCAGGAGGAAAATTAAATAATTCTATTAATTCATAATGTTACAAATTAAACCCTCAGTGACACTAAGAAGCCTTTTAAATACCCAAAGATCAACTTTCTCTTTTTTCCCTCTTAAATTCAATTTCCAACTTTTCAACCCTACTTCCATTTACATTCATGTTCTCCAGAACTTAATGATGGCTTCAGGTTAAGGAGTCTTGTACTGGTTCAAAGATTTTCACTAGCAGGAAACACGTCTCTTTGTAGCCCTAGATCAAAGGATTAGGCATAAAGCCTAGCAAGCAGTAAGAAATCATTTCAACATATATTCAGCTTGTTTTAGCAGCTTAGAAATAAACTTTTTCATGAACAGTTTTGCTTTACTATGTTCAAAGCTAGTATATGATGTTAGAAGAATTCCAAACATATTCAATCACAGTTAAATAAGTTTTTAAGAAAGAAACCTCATTTATACATGGACATGAATTTGTGTTGACATTAGTTTTATTGTTGATGTATTTATTTATTTTTATCTTTGAGGAAGAATCTTTGAGGAAGGCGGTCTTTCCTTGAATGCAAAATTCTCATGCTTTCATCATCTTTCTACTGCTGGGACTAAGAGCATGTGCTACTATATCTCATTTAGTGTGGAATTTTCTACTAAGGAACTTCCTAATACTATATAAAAGAGCACTTTAGACAGAAGCTAAATTAGCTAGGTCCTTTCTTTAAAATGAAGCTAGAACACACTATTTCATATATTTAAACATCTACAAAGAATGTAAATGTTTACATAATAAAGGTTATTATTCATAAAAATACTTACTGAAATAAAAAGCAGATATATATATAAACAATCACTCATAACCACATACACATATATGGCTATTAGTTTCAAATAATAACAATTACTTCTTTGCTTTCTTGGTCTACCCAAGACCATTTGCATATAATGTTATACAAAATGACTTGGGGAAAATAATACAAAGTATTATAAAAACTCACATTATATTAAGAGTTGAAATCAGGCATAATACAAAATATTTTATAACAACAGTGTGTTTAATAAAACTTAAAATCAGAAAAAAATAGGTACATTTTGGATAGAACTTAACCAAAGCGTGAGAAAGTAATGACTTAATATATTTATCAATCAAAGAAAGAGGCTTGCACATGCTAAGCAGGTTTTATACCAAGCTATATCCCTAGTTCTCAGAAAATTGCTAATTTGAGGTCCTAACCCTTCTTGGTTCAATTTTAAGTAACTTAAACATAGAAAACACTTTTAAATTACAACAAATAAGAAGCTTTTGTAATTTATTGTATTTTGGAGTAGACAAAAACAAAAATATTAATGCAAATCTTCTCTGTGGTTAATTTAAAAATAATTATCATATGGCAAATGCACATTCTCTTTTATAGCATACATTAAAGCAAGGAAGCAAATATAAAGCCAAAGACTATATTTTAAAATGTTAAGTTCCTATCAATGGAATAAAAACAAAGGGACAAAAGAATAGGTACTGGTTTGTTTTTTCTTTTTCCTTTCATTAACTGCTTGCAAACAACATGGAGCCTCTAAAATCAGGAAGAGCAGAACTTGGAAGAAACTTGGGATATCCTATTTATCTTATGAAAATGAAAAACAAAATAAAACCTGTCACTAACTCTCATGAGTTGGTTTTATACAAGGAGAAATTATCCAATACAATGAGCAACTGATCTTAAAACTTAACAATTTTGCTTTAGTCATACAGGGATATCAGTATGAATAATTTTTTTCTAAGATTGGAAAGTCGATGAATATTAGAGTCAGATAGACTGAATTAATACTATATCCTGTAGGCATGAAATTATTATGTAATTCAAATGCTGATTTCTGAACCCCTCAATATCTGGTTGCAATTTTTTTTCTGAGAATCATGGGTCTCAATGTTGTGCAAACTCTGCTCCCCAGCTGTTCCCATATATGCCAATAAAGCAGCTTACAGCTAATAGCTGAGCAGGGGAGAGAACAGGGCTGGACTTCCTGCCGGGGGGGGGGGGGGGGGGCCTAGGAGAAGAAGCAGGGGATTCAGCCACAGGCAGGGCTGCCAGGAAACATGATAAGGATAGAGCTGGAGCAGAGAAAGAACTAAATAGGAAGTAACTTGGGGATTTTGGCAAACATGGAGTCAGGATAACAAAGAAGGTTGAGAACAGATTTTAACTGCTCAAGATTGTGTTGTAAGGCTGGAGAGATGGCTCAGACATTAAGAGCACTGACTACTGTTCCAGATGTCGGTCCTGAGTTCAATTCCCAGCAACGACATGGTGGCTCACAACCATCTATAATGTGATCTAATGCCCTCTTCTAGCTTGCAGGGGTACATGCAGACAGAATACTATATACATAATAATAAATAAATACATCTCTAAAAAGAAAGAAAGATAGATTCTGTTGTAAAGCCTTATTTAAAAAAAAGAGTCTCAATTATTTATGTGATAGCTGGGTTAAGAGAGAAACTAAGAATAAACAAAGTTATATAAAAATAATTGTCACCATCCCTTGTGCCTAAAGGAAACCCTAAAAAAGTAAAATTAGTTCTGAACCAAATTTTGTTAAATGACTTTAGTCCAAATATTGACATCTGGGGGTACAAATTAAAAAATAAAGTCAGCCCCTATTCAGATCTAGACAATGGACAGCGCATTCTCCACAGTTGTGTGGAGAGTAGGGACTGACTCTGACATGAACTCTGGTGCCCCTCTCCCCATTTGACCACTTCCCCTTGGTGGGGAGGCCTGGTGGCACTCAGAGAAAGGGTAGGCAGGCTACCAGGATAAGACCGGATAGGGTGTGATCATATATGGGGGCAAGGAAGGAGGAGTCCCTTTCTGTCACAGACCTAGGGGAGGGGAATAGGGTGAAAGAGGGAAGAACGAAAGAAGAACATGAAGATACAAATGAGGAGATAACAATTTAGATATAATCTGAATAAATTATTTAAATAAAAATAAAGTCAGGTGTGATGGCATACACTCTGGAAAGGCAGAGGTAGGTGGGTCTCTCTGAGTTTGAGGCCACCCTGGTCTACAAAATTGAGTCCAGGACAGCCAAAGCTACACAGAGAAACCCTGTCTCAAACTATAAAAATACAAAAACAAAACAAACCAAAAAAAGAAATATAAAAAATTATCTAAAGTGCTTAATAACTCATAAAACCTAAAGCTTTAAAAACCAATTAGGGGTTGGAGACGGCTCAGAGACTGCTCTTCCATAGGTCCTGAATTTAATTCCCAGCAACCACGTGGTGGCTCATGACCATCTATAATGTGATCTAATGCCCTCTTCTGGCATGCAGAGCACATGCGCGCACACGCGCACACACACACACACACACACACACACACACACACACACACACGAGAGAGAGAGAGAGAGAGAGAGAGAGAGAGAGAGAGAGAGAGAGAGGGGGGGGGAAGGGAGGGAGGGAGGGAGAGAGAGAGAGAGAGAGAGCTTTTTAAAAACATCTCACCTGTTCCAAAATTACAGAGATGCTTAGTGACATGCATTTTAAAAGTCAAAAATGCCCACACCTTTAATCCCAGCACTTGGGAGACAGAGGCAGACAGACCTCTGTGAGTTTGAAGCCAGCTTGTTGTACACTGAGTTCCAGGCCAGTCAGGACTATAGAGATTCCATCTCAAAATAAACAGAAAGCTAAAATGTCAAATTTTCTTATATAAACAATCCACTAAGGAAACATTCTTTTATTTGGTGAACAACTAAGTTAAACAACTAGGGGCTACTAAAACCCTTTATCTTTCAAAGTCATCTCACTGCTCCCCTTTGTAAAATGGTGGCATTTTCTTTCCTTGATCATATGCCCTAGTAAAATATGTAGCTAAGAGACTGTGACCACAGAATGTTTTGACTGTCATAATATTGACGGGTTTTAAAACATGACTTTCTAAAATACATAAGTAGTTTTCATTTTGTACCCCTAAATGTCAATTGGTGGACTTTCAGTTCACCTATTCAACAACATTTTGTTTAGAGCTAATTTTACATTTTTACACTTTCACTTAGGCACAAAGGATAAAATCTGAACTAAATATCTATAAACCTGCAATACTGACTTTCACTACTTCCCCAGAAGATCCACAAAAAAGTTGTTGGTGTCTGATTGCAATCTCACTACACCTACAAATCATCATCTGAATTGATCCTAGAAAAAAACTGACAAAAACCTAAGTATGATGAAGCAATGTGTGCTAACTGCTCATTGTTGTTACACAGAACACCAGGAGTTTCCTTCCTATTCATTTCTGGAGAGGAAGTGAGCTCATACGAAATCTAAAGGCAACTTGCGGGAGTCAATTTTGTCCCGTTATCATGTGGATTCTGGATGCTGAATTCAGTTCAAAATGCTAGCTAGGAGCCTGTACAAGTTGGGTCACCTGACTGATCAAAACTTTTTAATGTTAATTATCTGTCCAGGAACTCTGATAAATATTCTCCATTTTAACACTACAAAAGAATTATTCTTGAAATTTTAAGACAGATTTTGTGTGTCCTCTGTAAACATGGATACATTTGCATCTTACTTTCCAACTATTGTAACTTTTAGCTTTTATTATTTTATTTTGTTTCTGTTTTTATTATTGTCAGTTTAAGACATTGACTATGGATTTATTATGGCAAATAATAAACAGTAGTGACAATGCTTGGTCCAGGGATCTGTATTTCACTATAAAAAAGACACATAAAGAATTGTGGTTCTGAGGGATGTAACATTTACTGGGAACATAAGTTCCCTTTCTTCCCATTCATAAAGTTTTTACCATGAGTATAAGATTAAGCATTCTATACCAACTCAGATAGTAGGTGCTTTACAGAACAAGACTGTCTAATACAAAATCACCCTTGCATTTCCAGGATAAATCTGCATCTCCATTTCCTCATTACCTTTTCTTTCTCTGGGCTACATTCTAAGTGAATGTCTACAGGGAGGCTATTTTTGGAAATTTTGATCATGTCAACTTTTCCCAAGAAAAACTGATTTCTTGAACAATGTATTCAACAACTTATTTTTACTTTGTTTGTTGGTTGGTTTGGTTTTTTCAGACAGGTAGCTTTGTAATACCCTAGCTGTCCTGGACTTGCTTTGTAGAGCAGGCTGGCCTCGAATTCACATAATCCGCCTGCTTTTTCAACTTTTAAGACTGGCTCTTTTCTTTAATCTAGTTTTGTTTGATTTATTCCCTGTTTTATTATTTTTTTGTTTTTGTTTGTTTGTTTTGATACAGAGTCTATGCAGTACAGACTGGCCTGAATCTCCCAGAGATCTGCCCCCCTCTGCCTAGAGTGCTGAGATTACAGGCCTATACCACCATGCCTGGCTCCCTTATTTTACTTTACATATAATTTCTTCTTTTATCCCTCTAGCTTTTTTCTCCTCTGTTTTTCAAGACAGGTTTTCTTTGTGTAGCATTAGCTGACTTGGACTCGTTTTGTAGACCAGGCTAGCCTTGAATTCAGAGAACCATTTGTCTCTGCATCCCCAAATCCTGGGATTACAGGTGTACACCGCTCCTTCTAGCCTTTTAAATCTACTCATCCACCTTCAGCTACATTTTTCTGATTACTTTTGTTCTTATTGAAGAATCTTACAATAAAACTTTAGATATTCAACAATGGAAATTTCACAGATATTGTCATCAAAACAGCATGCCTTTAACTAAAGTGTAGTTTATGTGTCCTATACTTGTCCTGCGACTTCCCTCATCTCTTAATTTCCTATAAAAGAAACTTTAAGATATACTATCCTGCAAAAAGTAAGATTCTTTTGAGTATTTAGGTTTTTAAAAAAATTTTATTAATTTATTCAGATTACAACACAATTGTTATCCCATCACTTGTACCCTCCCAATCTTCCCTCTGGCTTTCACCCTATTCTCCTCCCTTAGGTCTAAGACTGAGGGACCCCCTCCCCCACTATATGGTCACAGGCTATCAAGTCTCATCTTGGTAGTCTGCTTGTTCTTTCTTTGAGTGCCATCAGGCCTCCCCACTAAGGGGAAGTGGTCAAATATGGAGCACCAGAGTTCATGTCAGAGTCAGTCCCTGCTCTCCACATAACTGTGGAGAATATCCTGTCCGTTGGGTAGATCAGAGTAGAACTTCGATGTTTACTACTTGTATTGTCCTTAGTGCAATAGTTTGAGCAGAACCTCCTGGGCCCCGATCCACCCATCATGATGTTCTTCTTGTAGGTTTCTAGGACCCTCTAGATCCTTCTATTTCCACATCTCCTATATTTCTCTTACCTAGAGTCTCAGTAGGATGTCCTCACATCTATCCCAATCTCCTGGTAAGTGAAGACTTCATGGTACATGTCCCTTGGGCTAGTGTCCAGATATAAGTGAGTATATACCATTTGAGTCTTTCTGCTTCTGGCTTAACTCACTCATTATGATCATTTCTAGTCCCATTCATTTGTCCACAAATTTCAGGATTTCCTTGTTTTTAGTAGCTGAGTAGTATTCCATAGTGGAAATGTATCACAGTTTCTTTATCCATTCTTCAATTGAGGGACATTTAGGCTGTTCCCAGGTTCTGGCTATTATGAATAAGGCTGCTATGGACATGGTTGAGCATATGTCCTTGTTGTGTGGTGGAGCATTTTCTGGGTATATTCCAAGGAGTGGAATAGTTGGGTCTTGAGGAAGCCCTATTCCCAGTTTTCTGAGAAAGCACCAGATAGATTTCCAAAGTGGTTGTACAAGCCTGCATTCCCACCAGCAATGAAGGAGTGTTCCTCTTTCTCCACATCCTCGCCAGCATGTGGTGTCACTGGAATTTTTGATTTTAGCCATTCTGATGGGTGTAAGATGGAATCTCAGAGTCGTTTTGATTTGCATTTCTCTGATGACTAAAGACGTTGAGCATTTCTTTAAGTGTTTCTCAGCCATTCCATATTCCTCTGTTGAGAATTCTCTATTTAGTTCTGAGCCCCATTTCTCAATGGGTTATTTGGTTTGGTGGTGTTTAATTTCTTGAGAACTCCTACAGCTGATAAACACCTTCAGCAAATTGGCTGGATACAAAATTAACTCTAAAAAGTCAGTAGTCTTCCTATATACAAATGACAAACATGCAGAGGAAGAAATTAGGAAAACTACACCCTTCACGATAGCCACAAGCAATATAAAATATCTAGGAGTAACTCTAACCAAGCAAGTGAAGGACTTGTTTGAAAAAAAATTTTAAATCTGTGAAGAAAGAGATTGAACATGACATCAGAAGATGGAGGGGTTGCCCTTGTTCGTGTTTCGGGAGAATTAACATACTAAAAATGGCCATCTTAACAAAAGCAATTTACAGATTCAATGCAATACCTATCAAAATACCTACAAAATATTTTAAAGATATTGAAAGTTCAATTCTCAACTTCATATGGAAAAATAAAAACCCAGAATAACAAAACCAATCCTATACAATAAAAGATCCTCTGGAGGAATCTCCATACCTGATCTCAAGCTGTACTATAGAGCAACAGTAATTAAAACAGCATGGTAATGGCACAGCAATAGGCTGGTTGATCAATGGAATCAAATCGAAGACCCAGAAATGAATCCACACATATATGGGCACTTGATTTTTTGACAAAGGTGTCAAATCTATTCAATGGAAAAAGGATAGCTTATCCAACAAATGGTGCTGGTCTAACTGGATGTCTACATGTAGAAAAATGCAATTGGACCCACATTTGTCACCATGCACAAAACTCAAGTCCAGGTGGATTAAAGACCTCAACATAAAACCAGAGACAGTAAATCGGTTAGAAGAAAAAGTGGGGCAGAGCCTGGAACACATTGGCACAGAAGACAACTTCCTGAACAGAACACCAACAGCCCAGGCCTTAAGGTCAATAATTAATAAATGGGACCTCAGGAGGCTAAGAAGCTTCTGTAAGGCAGGAGACAGTGTCAACAAAACAAAGTGACAGCCTACAGATTGAGAAAAGATCTTCACCAACCGTACATCTGACAAAGGTCTAATATCCAAAATATATAAAGGTAACTAGTAACTGTATGGATAGTAAGTATAACAGGACAACTGAAGAACAGCTTGAGGTTTATCTGAATTACTTTTCTTACTCTGGTGACAAAGTTCCTAAGGAAATATCGTAAGAGACAAACAAATTTAATTTAACTTTCCATTTTAGAGGAAAGCAGTTTTCATGCAGAGAATAATACAGAGCAGTTCACAGCACTAGGTAGGACCCAGGGACTGGCGTGCTCACAGAGTGGTTAATCAAAAAGTAGAAGAACAAGCAGAAGCAGAAACATCCGACCTAATAAGTACTAACTTTGGCAAGCCAGGTCTTTCACACTAACATTAAAATAACCTCCCAAAACATTACCAGGAGCCAAAAGCAGCAGCTCTGAGACCTGAGACTCCAAAGGACATTTCAGACCCACACTACACTGTAAGATCACCATAAGCCTGCTTGTCTAGCAGTGCTTGAGCTTCCACTGTAGGCAAGGACACTAAGGACCTTACTTGTCAAGCAAGCCTGTATACTCTCATTTTTTAGGAAGTAATTTAAGTTCTCTTAAGCCAAAACTGTCACATTCTTCACTACCATTAATCATTTCTCTATCATAGCCCAAATTTTGTTCATTTGTGTATTCTATACAAAATAAATATTTAGTTTTGTGTCCAAACTCACTAACATCCTTTCACACCAATGTTTATCTGAGATGTATATATGTTTATTTGAGATATATAATACTGCTCTAGCCTATTCTGCCAGCCTCAGTCCCTGGTTACAGGAGGACAAGAGCATGCACGCCTTTTATATTCTCTAAAGGACAGTCTATGGTGACTTTATGTTTGAAGCGGGTAGGTTACAAATAGTGAAATTACCATGTTATCATTAATAAAAGGTCCTTGTAAATCATGTAAACATGCATGCCCTTGGTTCAGAAATGACTCACAAAAATTTTTTATGAAACAATCCCACATTTACATTTTAAATAAACAGTAAAAATTATCAAAAGCACTACTTTTTAGGAGACTAATACTGTGTGCAAACAAAATTAAAGCCTGCTCAATAAATCATGGCCAGGGTATATACGTAACAACAAGTAAGTTTGAAAATCAGAAGGCAAATACACAGTATAGGATGCAGGATAAAAAACAAAACAACCAAAATTGGCACATTAATCTCAATATACCTAGTACAGGAAAATGTGAGTACTAAATTATAAAAACACTTAAAAATAGTGAGTAAAAGCTGAAAATAAATCAATAAAATATATTTGAAACATTATATTAAAATCAAATTCTGAAAGATGCAGAGTCCTGACTAGTAATCCATATTCAGAAAATGAAGTAGAAAAGTGATGCAATATTAATATACAAATTATTACATTGGTCAAGATTTTGTTTAAGATGTAGATATACTTTTGCTCATATAGCATTAATTGTGATTGGGGAGATAGGTCATTTGATAAAGCAGCTGCTATACATGCCAAAAAATCTAGGTTAAATCTCTAAAGCCCACATTAAAACATGACAGGACTAGAAAGGTGGCTCAGCAGCAAAGAGTGCTCACTGCTCGGTTCCCAGAAACCATGTCAAGTGGACTACAACTTACACTCCAAGGGATCTGATGCTTTTTTTCTGGATTCCCAGAAATCTGCACTCTTACGTGCACATCCCATTACCACCACAAATATATATACACAAAACTAAAACAAACAAACAAAAACCAAAAAACAAAACAAAAAAATAAACTTTAAAAATGTACACTACCACAACTAGCAGTTTGATTAAAAAGTAGTATTGATAATAAATAGATGTTTGTCAATATTAAAATATAATATTCAGCTATAATATATGTATTAAAATATAACAAATGAGGTTTTACATAAAAATGCAGAATTCTGAAATTACTAAACATATAAAGTTCACTTCCCGAATTATTGTATGTCTTTCTAGTCAAAACTGAGAAGAGTATATCTTAATATTTTGTAGCATGTCAATATTCATCTATGAAAGTATGATGATACATGGTTAAACTTAATAGCTAAAAGACATTTTGTTTCTAAAATATACTAATATAATACACAGACAACCATCTACTGCTTTAAAAAAAGTGGAAATTCACAAATTGTTGTGCAACTTAGTATCTTACCAGTATAATCTGCACTGTTGCCTGCCCATACAAATTCAAAGACCAGTGTACACATTAATACACACAAAAAGACAATATAAATTAAATTCCTGTAAGGACTTTAAAATGAAATACAACTTTTAAAAAAATGAAAGATAAACTAAGAACAAGCTATGTTGGCCCTGAATGTATCTATTTCATAAATTATTTCATGCTTTTCCACACTTAAATTGAAAGACAATTTTAAAATTAGCAAATGAGAAAATAAAGATTTTAAAATAATACTTTCTTAAGTTAGCATATAATTTTTAAATATAAAATATCAATATGAAGAAACTGAGCATACTTTTAAACATTCTGTTTTGAATTGTTTTGTTTTTCTATACTGGT
The DNA here is from genome assembly GCF_964271855.1 of Acomys minous. Taxonomy (NCBI): domain Eukaryota; kingdom Metazoa; phylum Chordata; class Mammalia; order Rodentia; family Muridae; genus Acomys; species Acomys minous. The sequence continues at coordinate 22,265,309 of NC_140495.1, forward strand.
TTGTTTGTGTGGTGTGTGTGTGTGTGCACACGCGCACATGTAGGCTGGCCTCAAACTCACAGAGATCTGTCTGCCTCTGACTCCTGGATGCTGGGATTAAAGGAGTGCACCACCACTGCCCACCTACATCTTTTTAAAAAATTACTATTACTGAGTTATTTATACTTTCTTCTGGCAGGGGTTCACTATGTAGCACAGGCTATGCTCAATTCATGAGCCTCCTGCCTAGCCACCACAGTGCTGGATTTCAAATATGTATTCCACACTCAACATATTCAACTGAAGGCACTTTCAAGTTGAATTTATTGGAGAGAAATATACTTATGTATCAGCTAAATATCACCTGAGGCAAAAAAATTCCACCTGTGGCATCTTTAAATGATACATGTACAGATACAAGCATGAATATTTAGTATATTTTAATAGTAAAAGTAACGTAACAACATGCTAAAGGAATAGTAAAATAACTTTGGTTTACCTTTTTAATAAAGTTATCAATAAATTCAAAGATTACTAAATAATACTTACTGAATAAATGAAGTATAAAGGACATAAATAAATTACTGAAATATAAAGATGAAACAGGACTAACAGTAAAAAGATCACCATGAGCTAAGGAGATGGCTCAATACACAAGATATTTATTTCATAAGCATAAGGACCTGAGTCTCCAGACACAAACACCCAATAGAACACACACCACCTTCTCTCAGATACTCAGAAATCCACACTATAGACATCAAATCAAGCTTTAAAAAAAAAACTATATCAAAGCAATACAAATTGTCTTAAGCATCTTCTACTAGTCATTTTGTTTAGTGGAACTGAAAAAATACCTTGCTAGTAAACAAAATGTTCTTTATAAACTAAGCTAAACTAAAATAAAAGCTACAAAGAATAACCTCTTGATTCAGACAAGCATCAGTTATATGAGGTTGTATCAGTATGTGGTTAGAGCAATAAGTAAGTGGCAGAACATATGGTCAGAATATTCAAGACCTTGGGTACAAATACTATTATCAAAAACATAAAGACATTGACACACACAATGTACAGGAAGTGTCAATATATACAGTAGCAGATTCCACATAATTACCAACTGTCTGGCTTTATACAAGAAATAAAAACATTTAAAAGTTACCTGCATTGCACTTTTCCCCAGTTTCACCACCTCAAATAACGTGACAGGGTCCCCTTCACCGTTCTGCTGAGGGTGTCCATTAGCTCTTCCACGGCCGGCTCCTCTGACCCCAGCTTCAATTCTGCTCTTTTCTCCTGGAGATTTTCGAGGTTTCTTATTTGTAGACTGAATAAAAAGATAAAGAAAACTTAAACTAAATTTAGACTTTCTGTTTATATAAACATCTCAAATTGTTTGATCTATGAAGGTGTTTTGAAATACTGTAGGTCAAAGACCAATCCCTAAACGAAACAATTAAAATTTTCAGTAATTTAAAAAATTACAGTACAACCATCAAATTTTAAATTCATAGATATAAAAATAAAGTTTAAAATCTGATTAGATATTTTATGTATCAATATTTAATGATTTAAACCACATCAACTCTTGACACTGCCATCTTTATATCTTCCTCAACATTCTCTCCTATTTTCTGAGAATCCTAGTTAATTTAAACATTGCTGGAAAATTCTGTATTTCCAATTTCTTTTTCTGCTGAATTACTCAAAATAATGTTTTTTAACTTTTTGAACAAATATTCAGCAGGCATTCTTAGACATGTTCAAGATGCTGAGGATACAGCAATGCAAAACATTCTATTTTCATGCAGCCTAAATTATCTAATTACCACTACCCTCCTACCCTAGTTATTTCTCTCTTTTGTTTCCTCAAGATATAATCTCTCTCATCCCTCCCCCTTTCCCTCCTTTCCTCTCTCCCTCTCTCTCTTCTTCTCTCTCTCTCTCTCTCTCTCTCTCAGATTTTTGAGACAGGGTTTCTCTGTGTAGGCCAGGCTGTGCTTGACTCACTTTGTAGACCAGCTGGCCTCGAACTTACAGAGATCCACCTCCCTCTGCCACTGGAGCGCTGGGGCTAAAGTGCCACCATACCAGCCTCTCATTTAGCCCAGTCTAACCTTAAACTCATTAGGTAGCTGAAAACAAAACAAACCTCTGAACTCCAAATCCTTCTATCTCCCAAGTGCTGGTATTATGAGCATGCACCCTATGCTGTTTATGCAGGGCAGGGACAGAACCCATGGCTTTGCGCATGTCAGGCAGACATTCTGCCAACTGAGATATATCCACAGCCCACCAGGTTTCCAACATTAATACTAGCTACCACCATATCTTAAAGCTAGGGGTAACATGAGAAAAAAAAATTTTGCAGTTACTTTATCCAAATCATCCACAATTTCATTCGTTTATACATCAATCAGCTACATGGTTACTTCTACATCAAACTAACATACATTAATTTAGAATACTATCTCCTACCCCCAGTTATTTTTTTTTCCAAGAAATAATCTTGAGTAGCCTAGGCTAACCTCAAACTTACTATGTAGTTAAAAGTTACCTAAAGTTTTAAAACGTCACACATTTTCTAGCCTTTGCAGATATGTCTTCTATACTATATTCACTGCCAAGTGGAGTGAATCAGAGGTCTTGGTTCAGCATTTTTTTCAATCATTATATGTATCTGAGTAATTTATTTTCATTAGAGCCCTGTTCCGATGACCAATTTTCCTGCCTGTTGACTCCAAATCGATTCTTATTTGTCTTGCTTTCTGGTGCTACAGCTGGCCCCTGTAAACATGAGTCCATTGCTATCTGCTGCTGTATCAGCCTTGACAAACAAAGGGTACTGTAGGAACACTACACCGCATAGCACAGGGAGAGGGTCCGTCTTCTCTACAAGATGGAGCTTTGTCACCTTCCCAGTTTTAAAGTTCTCCTAAGCAAAATCACAGTCACCAACGTCCATTCTTAGGAAGCAATAACTAATTCCTTATTATCTTTCCAAATATACTTAAGATATGTAGAAATATGTTATCAATTATGTTATTTATGCAGACATCTGAAACATTATTTTTACTATTAATATATATAATAGCAGTAAACAAATGGGAAATCTATAGTAACCTTAAATTGGAAATTTATCTATTAAACGGAATTATGAAAGAAAACAACAAATTAGATATAAAGTTTAGAATTTTTATTCTTTAATACAGAAAAAGTACTGCTGAACATATAAAATACTACTCTTTCTCTTGCTGAACCAAAATGATGTTTTGATCATAAATGAGGTAAGCATACAGGAGTGATTTATATATCCATACAGGCTAGTAGATCTCTTTTGCAGTACTCTAGGCACTGGAAGAATGATGTCATGCTAAACACGATAGAGCTGCTTCTCATGAACTTTCAGTTTCAGTGCAGGTGGTCAGGACTCTGGAGAGGACAATGCTTCATTTTCCACATGAACTACATACATCTGGTGACAAGAATAATTCACCACCTTAATGCTCTAAAATGTGTCAAATACTTCATTTTTGCTTTCAGATGAGGCAGTGTACTACAGAGACTGTTAAACAATTTATTCGTAAATTTCATATTGAATTTTTCATCTTGAAACAAATCTCAAATTTATATAAAAGCTGAAAGAATATTATGAGAACTACTACAGACACTTTATTGAGATTTGCCAGTTTTCAATATTCTAACATTTGTTTGCTTGCCCACATCTATGACTCATTTGAGAGTAAATTACAAAATTAGAGCCCCTAAGTAAACAGATCCCTCTAGATATACCATGTACAACAAAAGTAGGTAGTTAATGTTAAATTCGTCTATCTAATCCACAGGTTTCAAGAAAGTGTGTATACGTATCCTAACTTTTGTAGAGGGCACATGAGTCTTTCTGCTCACAGACCTGTACTAGGGGAACCTAGAATGGTAAGTTCACAGGGTAGCTCCTCCAAGGGAAGGAATGCACAACCTGTTTTCTCCCCAGAAGGTTGAAGCAGATGTGCCTTCTGATCTGGTGACCTTCCCACACTTCATACAATCTGCCACCAGACACTTCTCTGGACCTATTCTTGTAAACTTGTTTTTCTCAATCTTTAGAACCCATCTTTACTGAGAGTATTACATGCGCTTTACAAAAAGTTTCGATATAGTTATGTCTGATGTTTATTTAGCTTTAAACTAAGCTAAACTTAAATTAAGCTTTGTTCTTCAAAGAGATTTAGGAATGCTTATTGTGTGTGCGAGACTGGGTCACTCATCACAAGAACAGTTTTTACCAATCTGTGTAATGTTTAAATAAACCTAACACAAACCATAATGGGTCAGATTCCTGCAGTTTGATCCAGCACTGGCTACTGAACTGTGTTGTGCCAAACTGCCTTCATGCCTCCTGCAGCTCATCCGTCTGCGGCCTGTGAAGGTCACAGAGACAGACCCACCCATCCACCCGCCTGTACCCAACACATTTTTATGGTAAATGATCCAAACTGAGGTCAACTATATTTAGTTGTCATTCCCCTTAGTTCAATTTGGAATAATATCTTAATTTCTTTTAATTTAATGAAATAAACAAATGAACCCAACTCTGCCTAGGGCACTGGAGTAGAGTTGAACGTTGTTCAAAGCGCTTTAAAAAAATTTTTTTTAAGTTCTAAGGTTTATTAATTGTCCTGTAAGTAAGCATAGTATAGGGATAAGGCTATAGATTCTCCTAAATAGAAGCTATTGGCCTCTTCTCTGATAACCTGCTGCTTGAACAAAAGCATGTCAAATACCCAACAAGGCTCCCTTCTGTTTCTAGGAAGTACCTGGACAGCTGCAGCTGCAACACAGCCCCAGCTCCTAAAGCAGTGGCTCTCAACCTTCCTAATGCTAAGACCCTCTAATACAGTTCCTCATGTTGTAGTGAGCCCCTAGCCACATAAGGTGTAGTGCCCCCCAGGCACCCTTTAATATAGTTCCTCACGCTGTGGTGCCCCCCAGGCACCCTTCATTGCAGTTGTTCATATTGTGGTGACCCTCCCAGGCATAAAATTCTTTTTGTTGCTACTTCATAACTGTAATTTTGGTACTGTTATGAAATATAATGTAAATATCTATGTTGTCTGATGGTTTTAGGTGACCCTATGAATTTAACCTCCAAAGAGGTTGCAACCAATAGGTTGAGAACCACTGTTCTAAAAGGGTTGCCCATTACATTACATTTCAGTCTACACAGGGCCTTCTCATCACCACAAGTCACAGAAAACTCCAGAATATACTGTAGCCTTTTGCCTAGTATCCTAGCAGAGACCATTGTTGCAGGTTAAAAAAAAAAAAAAGCAGTACCCTAACTAGTATAAACACAATCCTTTGGTAACATGAAAGCCTAGTTATTGTAAATTTCTGATTTCTCACTATAGACGCAAGCTATGTGGCACACCTACAAGCTAGATGGGAGACATATTCTTTTGCTCAGCTTGTCTTGTTAACTTTCACTGCTAACTAGTAAAAGATAAAAAGAAGCAGTAGTGAACACAAAATAGACTGTCCTGACAAATGCAAAAGGCTGAGCCACGACATGCAAGGCAAAACCAGAAGCAGAGCCTACGACAGTACAGACAGTAGACACCAAAGGACAATTCTCTACCGCTCTCCTGGCTTGTTAGTGGAGAAAAGGCCTTGACAGTTGGCAAAGGTGAGTTCTAAGAGTGTTGCAGCAGTTCAATAGTGATAAAACCAACAGCAGCTGCTGCCACCTTGACAACAAGGAAACAGACCTTAACAATAACTTTCTTAAGCTGATTTTGCAAATTTCTTGTCCAAATTTTGTAATTTGAAAAGTGTTTTTGCAAAATAACTTATAAATAAATCCTTAGGAAATTTGAGACTTCCTGACCTCAATAGTATGCTCTTCACTACAGCTGACAGCTAACCATCCTCAAAAACACTGTTTTAAAGTTCTGAATTTACTTAATGTGTTAACGTGTAGAAATCATATGGAGGTAAGAGGGCAACAGGCAGGAGTTGGTTTTCTCTTTCCACCTCGTGAGTCCCAGATTTTGAACTGAAGAACTCAGGTCTGGCAGTAGCAAGTGCCTTTACCCCATTGAGCAAGCTTACCAGCCTATCCACAACATCTTTTAATTATAGTTTTGAAAGATGTAAATTATTTTCTTTATGAGAGTTCTTTAAAAACATACACATAGGCAAGTGAGCAAATTAAAAATGTCTACATGCTATTTTCCTTACTCAAAGGATTCTGCGAATGGATTAAGGAGGGTAGAATACAATAAAATAAAATAAAAAAAAACACTTTTACTGCTACTTTAAATTTTAAAGTTGCCTCTAAAAAGATTTAGAGTCCAGAAACATCTGTGATCATTTCAGTTGCCAATGTTACCTGAAGAAATCAATATACAAAATATGTTATTAGAAAGATTTTCTTATTCATTAAATCATTAAATACATTATTGTTCATTCACCATAGCTTTAATATTATGCACCAAATAAGTAAAAAAGTTGATCAGACACCTACCACCACAAATGGTGGTAAACAGCACATTAAGGTATACTTTTTCAAAATCCTATTACGATTTTGCTAATCTCAACAGTTTCATGTGTACACACAGAAGGAGGAAGAAGAAGATGAAGAGAGACTGGGAAAGAGAGATACTGAGAGAAGGAGACCAGGCAGATACTTACCAAGACACTTCTCGGCTCCCTGTGGTAAGATACAAGGCAGCAGCCACTTCCTGTACTTGCTCCTCCCTTTAAACTGTGAACCAAAATGAACCAGCCCTTCCTTCCCCGGTTTAACTATCTGGCCACAGCAATATGAAAGATAATTAATACAAAGATTAAAAAATAAACCCTGTACTCCATCCTTAATAAATAACAGAATAAGAGAAATATCTACAGTTCACAGAGCTACATAAAGTAGTCTTTATCCTTACACTCTACTCACTCAAGTTTACATAAACTCTGAATGTGAAAATAGTTGTGATTCAATAACAACTAATATATGGTAACATATTTTAGGGTAGCTTAACGCAAAATCTTTTTTTTAATATGAGGTTTATTAAATGAGCATGAGGCAGAAGGAAAAGGGTCAGGGGTACCCCCAGAGAGAGACAGAGGCAGAGGAGAGAAAGCGGCAAAATCTTTACATATACATATATAATAATTAGATACAAAAAAAAGATAAAGAGAAATGTACAGAGTTTCAATTCTATAAAGAATGTAAACTAATCCAGAAACTCCCAGGTAGAGGTTGCAGGATCATAAGTTTAAGAACAGACAATGCTCCGAAAAAGGAAAAAGAAAAACAAAACAAACAGCAAACAAAAAACTCTGGGTCTCCAAAGCACACACACTTGTACTTGTATGTATACTGTATAGTTATATATAACTACATATATAACAAAAAATCTAGCTTTAATGTATTTACCTTCTATTAAAATTTGTTTTCAAATAAATTCTGGAAGGGCTTCTAAAAGAGGGAAGACTGACAATAGTAATGGGGACAAGTTTCACAGAAAATAAGCTGCATGTTATTCCCCTGTTGATTTATAAAACAGTCTATTAGTATTATGAAGAATGGCCTAACTACATTTTAGAAAGAGGGCTCAAGAAGAGAAAAGTTAGCAAACGGAAGTCAGATATGGATAGGCAATGTGCCGACCCTCATCTGTGAGTCCAGCTTTGAGAAGGCGAGCACAGAAGGATTACTGATAATTTGAGGTCAGCATGAAAGGAACAGCACACTTTTACCTTCAAACTGCTATGTGTAACTTGTTAGAATCAGGATACACAATAAAGTATTAAAATGCAAGGTCACTGCTTGCTTTTGGAGCAAGTAAAATAAGATCATCCTGGTAGCATTAACAATAATAAAATGAAAGGGAGAAATATAGGTAAAAAAAAAAAATCACACAATTTACAAGGTACAATTTTTATTAATAAAATTGCATTAATTTAATATTATTTATCTCTTTACATTTACTATTCTGTAAGTATATTCAAAAGTTTAAGATATAAATAGTATTTTTTAAATTTATATTTTCTACTAGCCTATGACAATAATGAATTCAATAACGTTGAAAATACATGAACAAGGCATAGAAGAAGTGAGGTCACAATTATACTAATGTTATTATGGTGGTCTAAAGAGGAATGGCCCCCATAGACTCATGTGTTTGAATGTTTGGCCAATAGGAAGTGGCACTACTAGGCACCGTAGCCTTGTTGAAGGAAGTGTGCCCCTGTGGGAGTAGGCTTTAAGACATCATAACTAAAGCTACACCCATGCCGCACACAGAATCACTTCTGCTGCTGGCACATCATATGGAACGTTCAGCTCCTTCTCCAACACCATGTTTGCTGCATGACACCATGGCAGTAATGGGCTAAACCTCTGAAATTATAATCCAGCCCCAATTAAATGTTTTTCTGTTTAAGAAAACATTAAGAGTTGTCATGGTCCAGACAGAATTCTGGCTAAAAATGAGCAAGCTTGGATGCAGGCAGAGTCAACGGCCAAACTCTGCCAAGACACAGTTACCAAGTCCTAAATAGTTCCTACCTCACAAATATGTCTGTCAGATATACTGGGCCAGAAGGCTGAAGATGATGCCCCACTGTTAGAGAGTTTTGGGTGATTGCTCAGGCAGTAAACTGTCTCTGTCATTTGTTCATTTTGGAGGCTATTAACCTGCACTACCGGTTCACTTAGGTAATTAAGTTTTATTCCTTCTCAAGTCTCTGATGGAGTTGAAGACCAGATAGTTTGTTTAGTCTTACAATTAAGCTTAGTTGGTTAGGGGTTAAGATGTTTTTATGTCTAGATAGATGTTTTAAGTTAACGGAGATGAGATATGATAGATATTGATTTTCATTCACAATTTTAGACTCAACAAGATAGGAAAGATGTTTACTTCAAGTTTGCCAAATACAAATAGCCAAATCACTATGAATGTAACATTTGTTTAATTTCTGATTGTTTCATGGTTCTTCCTGCTGTATGTATTTTATTTATTTATGTGTAATAATATAAATGTGTTTAAAAAAGAAATATAATTTTAAAAAGTTGTCATGGTGTCTCTTCAAAGCAATGGAAACCCTAAGACAATTATTTTCTAGATTTTCATATTTCCACCATGTCCTTCATTTCAAACATACACCCAGTAAAGTACGAGAAGTAAATTGGCAACCGAGTATAGTGGCGCATGCCTTTAATCTCATGACTTGGGAGGTTGATCTCTCTGAGTTCAAGGCCAGCCTTGTCTACATAGCCTAGGGCTCTACAGAGATACTCTGTCTCAAAAACAAAACAAAACAAAAAAGAACCAAAAAAACTCACCTAAATTGGCATCATTTGCAACTTATTCTAAAACAGTTCAGGAGACAAAAGGTACACCACGTGTGTGTATATATAGTTATTCCAAGCATGATTGATATACTATATAGACTACATATTTTCATAAGGTGTACACATAAAAAGAATGCACAAGTACAAAAAAGTATCGTGAAACAAACGTACTAAAGTTTATAACATCTGGATAATCTCCATGATGGCATCACAGAAATTATTTGTAAAATTATTAAAAGCTTCAGTGTCTGAAATTATTTCAAAATAACTTTTAAATATTAATAAGGATGATTTGCTAAAGATAATGCTCATTCACTCAATAAACATTTACTGAGAACCTCCTAAAAATAAAATTCAGTCAACAGAAAAAGTATCTGCCTGGTTGAGCCTGTGCTGAACACAGACACAATGAGACAGAGCTATCGTTTCTTTGCCATTATTCACTAACAAAACAATATAGTATCTATATAGTAGTTATACTATTCTAAGTTTTATGATCTGTGTGAGTCTTATAAAATATTTAGGAGGATGTATGCAAAAATTGTACCACTTTATATAAAAAAACAGTTAAGTGTTAAGAGATTTGGTAGACCTGGAGCACTTAGAATAGGTATCCCCAGAAAGGGATGACTGTACTATGTTAAATGAGAATTAAGAGAAAGGAAATAAGGAAATAAAAACCATGAGGAAAAAGTTGTACTACCAAACGCCGATCTTAGGGAAGGCATCGATGAGAAGGAATGACGTGAGCAAGAGCTGTAAGAAGAGTGGAAGCTATGCAGATACTGGGTACAAACATAACCAACAAAACCCAGTAAACATTCCGAAATAGCCCCAGTAATCAGCAAGCCTCATAAGTATGAGTAAAAGCATAATAATGACAGTTTGTAGTTTAAGACTTGCAAACCATTTTTAAATACATTTGTTAAGGGACTGGATACTCGCTGCAAAAGAAAACTAAGAGTGGTGATTCTTATTCCCTGAGCAACAGATTACAGAGAGAACCTGACTGCACAAAAGTGTTAAGTAAGAGATAAGCTCAGCAATTTCATTTTTGAAAAATCTGTGGTCCATAAAATATATTTACATGAAGACTTTCACAGACATCTGGATATGAATGTGTAGTCCAGGAGGACAGCTGAGGTTTATTTCCCTGAGACAATGTCTTAGTTAGGGTTTCTACTGCTGTGAACAGCATGACCAAAAACTAAGAAGGGGAGGAAAGGGTTTATTCAACTTACACCTCCACACTGCTGCTCATCACTGAAGGACATCTAGACAGGAAGTCAAACAGGGCGGGATCCTGGATGCAGGAGCTGATGCAAAGGCCAGTGGAGGGGTGATGCTTACTGGCTTGCTCATGGTGGCTTGCTCAGCCTGCTTTCTTATAGAACCCAGGACCACCAGCCCAGGAATAGCACACCCCACAGTGGGCTGTGCCCTCTCCCAATCACTAATTAAGAAAGTGCTTTATATGCTTGGTCATATGAAGGCATTTTCCCAATTGATGTTCCTTCCTCTCTGATGACTTTAGCTTGTATCAAGTTGACATAAAACGAGCCATTTATAGACATACATGTGAGTAATGTCAGCCCAAGACTGTACCTGGATCACAAAGACAGTGATGATGGTTATAGTCAGATATGATGTGTCAAATCACAATGTTATATTAATTTTACCACATCATGTGTCTGTTTAGAGATAGCAGATATTTTATTACATTTCAGATACAAAACAAGAATGTGGCAGTTGTTACTTGAGAAAGCCTATTGGTATCATTTTGTAATACCATATACTTATTTGCTTGTGTCTCTTAAACGCATATTAAAAGTACAATTTTTCAAAACCTTTTAATTTTTATCATTATATTTATTTTGCTATTGGTACTGTTATTATTTTAGCATACTATGAATTACAAGCCTGAAAAATGACCAAGTTGCATCACCCTTTCTCTTCTCTGTAAAAAGACCATTATTTCCTGAGATGTAATAATACTAAAATTAAGGCAGTTAACAATCCTACACTAACCTAAAAAGACTAGTCCCTTATTTAAAATCAAAGATTTCTTTTCTCCTTATAGATGGCAAGGAGTTGCATATTTTATTTAATTATTTAATTTTTTTAAGGGCAAAGTTTCACTGTGCAGCTATGACTGGTCTGGAACTCATTATATAAAGCAGGCTGGATTTGAACTCCGAGATCTGCCTCTTGAGTGCTTGGATTATTGGAATGTGCCCTCTAACCAAATTAAAAATTCTAAATGATTATGTCCAGTAAAAGATATGTCAAAAAACTGAGAAAGGCAAAAAGGTAGGCCTCTTGCACCAAAGAGTTTAAGACTGGATGTAAATAATATGTTTTTGAGGAAGTGAAAAGTACCAATGAAGAATATACACAAAGCAAAAATGGTTATTAATGATGGTATGGAGAAAATTTTAGTGGCTGAAACTAAAGCAGCTACAACAGTCCATTAAGATAAAACCTAATCCATAATAAGGCCCTAGCTCTCTTCAAATGAAGACAAGGAGCAGTCAAAGTTTGAATCTAACAAGGATTGGTTAAGGAGGTTTAAGGAAAGGTATCAATTACAGGCTGGGGAGATCTCCAGTTTTTTAGATAGATAGATAAATAGACAGACAGACAGACAGACAGACAGACAGACATTGGATAGATCAGATGGACAGACAGACAGACACTGGATAGATAAGACAGACAGACAGACAGACAGACAGACAGACAGACAGATGAGGGGGGGCTGGATGGATGGATAGATAGATAGATAGATAGATAGATAGATAGACAGACAGACAGACAGACAGATAAAGTAAGTATGTATTAAAAGGTAAGGATGGTGGTATGACCTTGTCTCAGGACTAAGGAGGTGGGAACAGAAACATCACTGGGGTTTGCTGGCCAGCCCTCCAGCTTAAATTAAGCAGCAGGTTCTAGGGCAAAGTCACAGACCTTGTCCCAAAAACAAGGTAGATGTCACCTGAGGAGCCACATTTGACCTCATGCTTCCACATACATGTGAACACATATGTATCTGCACATATATGTGCATCCATTCCCATACAAACATACAAGTACACACAAAAGACATCACCACATAACAAAAAAGCACAAAGTTGAAGTGGTGCTGAAAAGAAATTTCACTAAGTTATCTCAAAAAATCTAACTAAAATGGTGGGGAAAGGTGGTTATATTGAACAATAGATTTTCCCACTTTTCCATTTGTGTGTGTGCACACATGCACACGTATTCATGTGGGCCTATGGTGTACATATATGATGCATCTAAATCTATGTTTGTAGGGGGAGGGGCCTATATAGTAGAGGACCATTAGTTGTGAGAGCATGAAGGGCTGAGAATTTAGGAATCCTGCTAGACAGAACACAAGCATTACTATCCTTTGAGACTCGGGGGCAACCCAATTCCAGTCAAAATGCCCAAGCCTCCAAGTGAACGACACTGCTGTCAAACAGCAAGCCCCTTCCCTGTGGCTAACAGTTTTCATTTCTCCAAAGTTAATTGCCTGATGTCACCCCTACTCATATGATCCCTGCACATTCTCCTTTAACCAGTAACACTACCTAGCTGAACTGGGACTCAGGTCCCTTCCCAACGTAACAACCCTAACCTGTAAAAGAAGTTTGTTCCTTCACCTTCTTAAATGACAGCCTTACTTAGGTTTATTCTGAAATAAGCCTGTCCCTACCAAGCAGCCACTTCTTTCTTTTCATCTTAAAATTCCAAAATCCTCTCTACCTTGTTCACTGAAGCAGAGTCTCTTTCAGTCAAACGCAGGCCTTGTAGATATAGCTTTGGCCACCTTGCAGCTGGAGATACCCTAGCTCTGTCTTTTGGAACTAAAATTTACAAGCAAGCCATGCAGGCTACCTGACATTTACATATTTTGAGACTCTAATCCCATAAAGTTGTGTGTCAGTTTTAACCACTAAACCATCCTTTGGTAAGTAAATAAAAGATTTGTATTGTAGACTAAACAGCCTAATATAGGAACAAGATGCCATGCACAACTTCCACAGCTAGAGAGGATATTTACAGTCAAAGGTTAAAGGAAAGACTGTCTTGTTAAGAACTGATACAAATGATGACTCTAAGTTCAAGTCAAGGTTTAACTAGCATCCTAAAAATGAGGCCCCCCAGAACTACACTAAACCAATTCTGTTGTGATCTATATAGAAAGCAATGCCTGACTGACAGCATATCTGTTTACAATCTGCTTTACTGAGTATTTTATGCTCACAATTCAGATCTACTATTCAGGGGACAGTGAAAGATTTCTTTCAAATTGGTATTGCTCACTGACAATTACCTGTCATTGTAGAGCTGTGACAGAGATGCAAAATGAGATTAATTTCATGCATGCTAAAGTACCATTCATCTAGCAACCTATGAATCATGAAATATTTTAGCTTCCCAATCTTAAACTTTTAAAAATAATGAAGCAAAACTAGCACAGACAGTAATCATGCTACCTGATGCAGACAAAGTAAACTGAAAAGAACATTTATCATGTGTTAGATCAAAATACTAAGATTAGCCTAAGTATTCAATTAGGTAAAAATCTGTTTTCCATAATAGCTTTGGAGGATTGAAGGCTACAATGGGGAAAATGTCACATATGAGGCAGACATAGAAAGAAAACTGGAGTTAGAAGTAGGAATTGTGTGGTATAAACAACTGGCAGAGTCTGAAAGTTTGAATTACTATAATCTCGTAAAAAGACACTAAAAGATGATGATTCGCTTCTTAAATATAGGCAAAAATGTTTCTAGAGATGGAACCAGTTCCCAGTGAAGTTGCTACAAACAGAAAAGGCAAGATGTTCAACAGGTAAAGGTACTTGCAGAACAAGCTTGGCAACCTGAGTATAATCCCCAGAACCCACCTAAAGGCTGAAGGCTAGAACGCACTCAAGATTTTCCTCTAGCTTCCACCATGCTACATACCCACATCACACCCCCAAATACACACACCACAAACATAAGCTGTGAACAAAGGACTCTTAATTTTTGTACAAATGATAACCAGAGCATTAAAAATACAGAAGTCATTCATAAAATAGTTGATGTGACAAACATCTTTGTCAACTTAAGAAATGACTGAAAGTACTCCCACAGTTAGCAGCTGCTACCTTAATAAGTCAGTAGCCAGCAGCACCAAATCAAGTGCATCCTCAAGCAAAAACATAATCACAAAAGACTGGTGACCATTGGCAATCTACCATAATAATTTTTTTTGAGGTATAGACATGTTTGGCTATAACACTGTTACACAGAATAAACATAATTTTTAAATATGTCAGGAAATAAAATTTTTTGTGTAACTCACTTGAATGGAAGATTCATTTTATTTTAAGCATTATAACAGAGCCCACAACAACTGTGAATATGGCTATAACTATTAATATAAGGAACTACTACTACTACTACTACTACTACTACTACTACTACTAATAATAATAATAATAATAATAATAGCAACAACAACATAAGACAACTGCAAATTAAGACTACTGTAATGAAAATAATAATTTGGGACATATGCTATAATAAAAATAGCATATTATACAGATTATTATGCTATGCTTCCTAAAATGACACCTAAATAATTGTTAACAGTGCTGCTCCTAACAAAGAGGTGCTATCTGCTTTCAAAAAGTCAACTCAATTCCTAGAAACATAAAACATGCCATGACCAAATCATAGAGAAGTAAAAGACTGCAATCAACTAGTAACAGGTAAGATTATTCCTAGAATCAAGCAAGCTATACGGTAATCAATAAACTTGACATACGAAATCAAAAATAAAAAACATAGGACCATTTTAATGGTTAGATAGAAATCATTTGAAAAAAATTCTAAATTTCCTGAAAACAATTCCCAAACAGTTACTTACAAGAAAAAAAAAATGTGCCTCAGTATAAATAAAGGCCACACAAGCTGATACCATGCTGAACAGGAAAGTTGAGAGCCCTTCCTCTAAGTCTAGAATAAGACAAGTGTGCTAACTTTTCCCAGAGTTGTTCAACATAATACGACAAGTCCTAGTCAGAGCAACCAAGAAAGAAAGATGATCCAAATTTTAAAAAATTTATCCATTAGCAAGTAATTACACACATACACACACACACACAAAGAGAGGCGGGGGAGAGGTGCGCGCGCACAGACAGACAGACAGACAGACACACACACACACACACACACACACTAAGAACTATACCAAAAACTTGACAGGATTGCTAAAGCTCAAGAAAGTGACAGGACATTGTAAATACAAATCAACATACAGAATTACAACTAAATTAGAAACTAGTATACAACAACATTCATATATACCAAGAAAAAATAGTGTGAAAAAGAAACCAAGAAGCCAGGTTTATTGTTACATGCTTTTTATTCCGGCACATGAGAAACAGAGGGAGAAGAGCCAAGAGCTCCAGACCTGCCTAGATTTCATGTGACTATCTCAAAAACATAGAAAAGGGAGCTGGGAAGATAGTGAGCGCCCTTGATAAAATATCTGCCATGCAAACATCAAGAGAGTCTAGATACCCAGCACTTTAGTAAAAAAAAAAGGTATGTACAATGACAAAAGTGCAGGTAACTCCAGTGATAGGAAGGTACATAAAGACAGAGCTCCAAAGCTTCAGAGTTTAGATGAATTATTGAGCTTCAGGGTTCAGAGTGAGAGATCCTATCTCAAAAAATAAATGGTGTAAGCCAGGAAGGGTGATGCACACCTTTGATCTTAGCACTTGGCAGACAGAGGCAGGCCTACCTCGGAGACCTACTCCAGGATGGTCTACAGAGTTCCAGGACAGCCAGGAATACATAGAGAAACCCTGTCTAAAAAACCAAAACTCAAACAAAAAATAAAACACAAGTAGAGAACTACAAAGGAAAGATATCCAAGTCAACTTCTGGGCTTCACATTCCATCATCCTCTACCTCCCCAAATCGTGCACACCAACAGGCAAGTACATAAATATATCTGCATATCAACCAAGTACATACACCCCAAACAAAAAGCACAACATAGAATGCACACACAAAAATTTAAAACTAAAAATAATCAGATAAAAATTCAAGAAAGCAATCCTATTAGCAGTAGATTTAAGAAAATGATTAGTATGTGTGCTTAATATTCTTCAGGTCCAAGACATGAAAAAATGGAGCCAATAAATGAGGCGGATTAAGGCCTAATGAAGTAACCAATTTTATTCAGAGCATAGACAATGTATACTTTGAAGGTTAAGAAGAATGACATGAATAAACTGTACAACTGCAAAACCAGCCAGTATGTGGCAAAAATACATTTTTTCATAGAGGCACATGAATAACAACAACTGAAGTAACTCACACTTATCTGCTACACTTTGTAGGAGGACTAAAACACATTTCAACAACAATCCTTGTTTGAAGAAACTGAGGTCATAAAATTCTTGTCTTTTTTGTTGGTGTTTTCTCACAATCACACAAAATTCTCCTCACAGGACTCCATTCTTGGATCATGTTCTGACACACACAGTATAGACCCAACAGCCTACAGAATTTTCTCCAAAATTGATCACTCATTAAGCCACAAAGACTTAACACTTATACAAAAATTGAAATCATGTATTCTACCTGACTATAATGGGATAAAGCTGTATATCAAGAGCAATAGAAACTACAGAAAGTACACAAACTTATGAAAACTAAACAAGACGCTACTTAATGACAAAGGGATCAAGGATGAAGTTTAAAGGTTGTAGAATTGAAAAGAAAATGAAAACAAAAAATAATAAAATTATGGAACACAATGAAGGCAGTCCTAAGAAAATTCATAGTACTACAGGTCTACAAACGAGAGCAAACACCAGAAGGATTAGGTACACTGGGCTTGATATAGTAGCTCAAGCTTTAATCTCAGCACTGAGGAGGCAGAGGCAGGTGATTCTCTGTAAAGGCCAGGCCAGTCAGGATTATACTGTGAGATAGACGAAAGAAAAGAAAAGAAAAGAAAAGAAAAGAAAAGAAAAGAAAAAGAAAGAAAGGAAAGAAAGAAAGAAGAAAGAGGAGAGAATCAAAATAAGGTCTGAAATCAATAAAATAAAATATACAAAAACTCAATGACACAGTTGGTTCATTGAAAGGATTAATAAGATTAACAACTCTTTAGTCAAATTAACCAAAAGAAAGAGAAGATCCAAAATAATAAAGTTAGATGGAAAGAAAGACATTACAACAGACATCGGGGAAATTCAGAGAATCCTAAGTACATATGTCTACAATCTGTAGTACATAAAACTGGAAAATCCAAAAGAACAGTGAATCTCTGGATGTAAGCTTAGCAAAGCTAAATCACGATGAAACAAACACTTGAAATAGAACCACAGCATCCAAGGAAGTAGAAACAGAAATTAAAAATCTCACATCTAAATAAAGCCAGAGGCCAGTTGGATTCAGTTAAAATTTCAACAAGACCTTCAAAGAAGAACACAAATACTATTCAAATCATTTCACCAAAAAAAAAAAAAAAAAAAAAAAAAAAAAAAAGTGAAAGGAACATTTCCAAAATTTACAAAGACATTACCACTCTGATACTAAAACCAGGCACAGACCAAAAACAAAGATAATAAGATAATAGCTCAATATATCTAATGAGTAAATGCATTTAGTCACCATGCACACAATTCAACTCCAGGTGTATGAAGGATGTCAACATAAGGCCTCAAACCCTGAATCTCAAAGAGAAAGTAGAGAACATACTTGAACTCAGTGGCACAGAAAAGCGCTTTCTGAACAAGATTCCAACTATACAGCTAAACAATTAATAAATGGAACCTCATGAAACTAAAAGCCTGAGTACAGCAAAGGACACTATTATCTAAGTGCAGACGCAGCCTACAGAATGAATAAAAATCTTTACCAGCTATACATCTGACAAAGAACTATACAACTATACAACATACAAAGAACTTTATTTAAATATCAAGAAGACAAAAATCCAATTTAAACAATGTGACATGGAGGGCTGGAGAAATGGCTGAGTGGTTCAAAACAAGCACTAATCTTATAGCCCACCTAAGTTCAAGTCCCAGCATCTACATCAGGAGCCTGTAATTCCTGGTCTCCCAGGGCACCCACATTCATATTCACACATACATAGTAATTGGTTTCCTTTAGAAGAATTGCTGTGGTCATGGTGTCTCTTCACAGCAATAGAAACCTGAACTAAGACTTTCAATATCCCTAGCTATCAGGTAAAAATGCAAATTAAAATTATCTTGAGATTTTATCTTACTCCAGTGAAAATGGCTACAAACCAAAAACCAAATGCTGGCAAGGATGTGGGGAAAGAGGCACAATTACTCGTTGGTGGCAAAAATGCAATCTGGTACAGCCTATAAAAATTAATATGAAGGTTCCCCCAAAAAGCTAGAAATAAATCTACAACATGATCCACCCATAGGCATATAACCAAAGAATTCTATATCCTACTATAAAGATATCTGACCATCCATTTTTATTGCTGTTCTATACACAATAGCTAAAAACAGAAACAGCCATAAACTGAAGAGTGGATAATGAGAAGAAGGTACATTTACACAGTGGAATATTATTCAACAGTTAAAAACTGAAATTATAGATGGAGCTGGAAATAATAATTCTGATAAGATAATCCTAACTCAGAAAGATAAGTGTGCATTTTCTCTCATTTACAGAAGTTAGCCTTGAATCTTCAGGTAATATGTGTTACATCTAAAATACTCATAGAGGTCAGAAAATCAATGAGGCTGTGGAGGGGTGGGTGTACATAAGGGAGGAGAGACAGAACAAAGCGGAGCAATGTGTTAAAGAGGAATAATGGTATGGTAGGATGTAATGAAGAGGGCGATAAAAAGGCAGAAAGATGATGGGAAGACAGGAGGAATAACTAACACTAAAGACACTGAAATTTTCCTACGGAAACCTCCTACGATAGAAGGTTCCTACAATATATAAATACACATATAGAGAGAGTTTAGATGGAGTTTACCTATTACGCCCCTACTAGGCACCACAGGATAACAAATAAAAAGACCAGTGCCAGGAACGGGTTTTCTCCTCTGGAGCTATTGGCAAGTGCACCACTTAAATATAAATATTACAGGCTACTGTCAGTGTTCTTGATTATCCACCAAAACTTAGAAGATATTACTGCTGAAAACATATTATACTTAAGTCTTAGAACAAGGAGAAATCAAGCTGGTACACACAGAGAAGTTTTACCCCTACTAGCTGGCTTCCACAGTGCCGGGAGGTGCTATGTAAACTGATAGAAGAGAAGAGAAGTAACCAATCTTACCCAAGTGTGAACCTTGTGAGCTACAAAAATGACCCAGCTTGGCAAGACATGCCCACTGATACAACAGTGACATGGACATAGCTCCACCGATTAAAATCTATAGCTGGCATCATTACTGAGGCTAATAACTTGAGGCCAGGCAGGTCACATACTCTAGGGAAGAACCTACTACTAATTAATACCCTGCTAAATGGTCACAGTATTAAATCAACTCCTAATCATTTAAAACATTATACCCTCATTAGAGCTTCCCCCTCCCCACAGCAGATGTCAATTAACACAGAGACAAGGTGCAGACAAAGTGAAACTGCAGTGTTCAAGCCCCTCCACCAAAGGCTCTAAGATAATGGCAGACTCTGGAGCAGAAGACTGTACAAAACGATATGTGGTGGATGGCCACAAGGAAACAGTATTTTCTAGACACAGTAGGGAAGTTGCATATATTCACAGCAGTTGAGACAGCATGAACAAAGCCTGTGCAGGATTAAGATGCCACCCCCAAAAGAAAATCTTGCATGGAGAATGAAAGTGGCATGAAGTCCAGCCCCTAGCTAATGAGCTACTGGTAGGTGACAGCTGCTGTTGAAGGGAGTTAGTTTTCTTCAAGGGTGCATGCCCTGGATACACCACTTCCAACAATGGTAAGGGGAAGGCTTCTTGGGAGAGATCTCCAAAGCACATATAACAGAAGTACAACAAACAGGATCATGTCAAACTAAAGTGCTTCTATGTAGCAAAAGGAAACCAATAAAGAACAATAAGACATCTCATCAAAAGGGGAAACTATTTGCTAACCATAGGACTAATATGTAAATTATACAAAAAATTCAAAATGATACTAACTAAAAATAAATGATAGAAATAAAATGTAAAGGACATCAATAAACAATAGGTAAGTGAAAATATATTTATTATGAGTCATCAATGAGGAAATGCCAGTCAAAATCATAAAATGATATCCTCTCACCCCAATAAGGATGTCTGTTACTAACAAATTAAAAAATAACCAATGCTAATGAAAATATATAAAAAGGGGGAAATTCTCATATACTATAGAAGCAATGTAAATCAGAACAACCATTATAGAGATAGTATAGAAATTTCTTGTAATCTATTACTAAATATATATTCAAAGAAAAGGAAATCAGTACATTCAAAACACATCTACAACACTCCTATGTATATTATAGAATTACCCGTAATAAATCAAGATATATAATCAACTTAGGCATCTATTAACAAAACACAGTGTGTATACCACATTAAAAAGACCAGAATCTGCCATTTCTGACAGTAAGAATCAACCTGGAATGATTAGTCTATCAAGCGAAAAAAAACCAAGCACACGCACGCACGCACACATGCACACATGCACGCTTGCACGCTTACACAAGACCTAAGAATGAGAGAGGAGCAATGGTTAGCAGAGGCTGGGAAAAGGTTAGAGGAGTATAACAAAGTTGATTAGTTAAATGGTAAATTAAAATTAGAAGGACTTAAGTCTAGTGTTCTGTAACACAGTAAGAAGACAAAGGTTCGCAGTAAATTTATAATTCAAAATAATTAAAAATTTAAACATGCATACCATAAAAGTGTTATGTCCAATAAGAATGGATATATATATATATATATATATATATATATATATATATATATATATATATATATATATATATATATATATATATATATATAATCTTCTTGCCAGGTAGGCTTGAAGACCAGAATTTGATTCCCAGAACCCATATATAATACTGGGTGGGCAAGGAGGCCTGCCTCTATTTCTAACCTCAGAAAGCTGAGATAATAAGCTAACTAGCTAGTCTAGTATGTATGTACAAACTCTGGGTTTAACTGAAAGCCCCGACCACAATGGATATGGTGGTAAGCAACTAAGGAAGACTGTCAATGTAAATTTCAGGGACAAATGTCCCACACAAATAGACAAGCACAAACATGCAGCAACATACAAATAAACAAGTTCGTTCACACATGTACACAAATCATACTCACATACAAAAATAAAATCACATTTTGTTCCCATAAATATGTAAAATTAGCTGTGCACAGTACTGCATACCTGTAATCTCCGCACTTGGGGAGGCTGAGGGAAGCAGATCTCTGTGACTTCGAGGCCAGCCTGGTCTACAAAGAGAGTACAGGACAGCCAAGGCTATACAGAGAAACCATGTCTTGAAAAACAAACAAACAAAAAAGAAATAAAACAGGCTAGCAAGAAGTCTTAGTACGTAAAGGTAGTTGCTGTTAAACCTGATCTCTGAATTTCATTCCTGGAACCCACATGGTAGGTGAGAACTGACTCCAACAAATTGACCTCTGACCTCCACAGGCATGCTTGTTCATATACATAAGCCCGTCCATGTGTGTGTGTGTCTCTCTCTCTGTCTCTCTCTCTGTCTCTCTCTCTCTCTCTCTCTCTCACACACACACACACCAAATAAAAACCTGCAAACAAACAAAACAGAAAGAATGGAAATGTAATGAAAAATAGTTAAACATGTGAACCAACCAAAATTTGAGACCACTCACGAATGGGTAATAGACGTCTAATCACTCTTGAAGATAGGTTATCTTTGACATGACTCAAATATAATCATTCTTATAACCATAGAATACATATGTATTATTTACTAGTGGCATTTCCATTAAAAACTCCAGTCTTTTGGGCACAACAAAAGAGTTAATCATATAGATATACAAAACTTTAAATCAAGAACAGCATATTGCAGAGGCTAGGCTGTATACACATCAAAATTAAATTAATAATACTACACTGTGCTGAAGAGGTGACTATTTTTCTTGAAGGAAAATGATAGTCTTTAAGCTGAAACTTTTTAATTGGTCAACAGATTTCCATGAACACCAGAAGAGCAAGGTAACCTGTCTATATTCTCAGAATAATCACACGGTAGCATGAGAAACTAAAACAGTCTCAAACTAACGTGGGGCCAGGGAGCCAGGTGAGCCATGCTGAAGCAACAGTGAGGTTAAGGGATGACCAAACCCAGCAAATCTCATCTTAAGAGCAGTAGGCAGGAACAGGGCTGCTTCCTTCCTGTTCTGGGCCTGCATGTCTCCCATATCCTCTCTCCCACCCTTAGCTGTCCTGTAGCCTAGAGGCCAGATTAAAGGTTAAACTTCCTCTCCCCTTACAAAGTCAAAGTCATGACCAGCAAGCACCTGACATTCTTCATGCAAATAAGGCATTCCCAGGACCTACACTCACACCAAAAAGCCTCTACCTACTCTCTAAAGGTTTAAACAGCCTTTGACACCTCCCCGCCCCCAAAGTAAACAAGCTATCTTACTGAAACTATCCCAAGAAATCTTTTTGGCCCATGCTCACTGCCTTGTCCCCATTCCCAATTGTGACTGTGGGTAGTCACACTATTAAGGGTGGGACAGCAGGGCCAGTAACAGCACACTAATTGCAAGATTCCTTCACTCTTCCCAAAATGTTGATGTAAAAAAAAGCTATATGAACAAACACTTCTTCAAATAAATATTATAAAGACTACAAAGCGTGTTTTTCTCCACAATTTTTGCCCTTTAAAGGTCATACAGTCACAAAGTATACAGGCAAGTGGAAGCAAGTACACAGTCCTTGTGTACTCCCAACGTTTTGTTTTAAGGCCCTAACATACTAATTCTAGCAAACCAGAAATTAACAACCACATTCAAAAACTCATGTTGAATAAATTGACTACAAAAAGATCTACCTCTTCCTGTGTCAGCAATAAGTACCTCAACAGTGTAGTGGTCTGAATAAGAACGGCTTTCATAGGCTCATAAATTTGAATGCTTAGTCACCATGGAGTGGCACTAGAAAAAGATTAGAAGGTGCTATCTTGTTGGAGTAGTTATGGCCTTGTTGGAGGAAGTATGTCACTGGGGTAGGGGGTTGAGATTTCAAGAGGTGTAAGCCAGGCCCCACCCCTTCTCCTGCTGCCTGTGGATCTAGATGTAGAACTCTCAGCTACTTCTATAGCACCACGTCTGCCTATATGCCGCCATGCTCCCTCCCCACCATGATGGTAATGGACTAAACTTCTAAACCATAAGCAAGCCCCAATTAAATGTTCATTTTGCAAGAGTTGCCTTTGTCATGGTCTCTCTTCACAGCAATAGAACAGTAACTAAGACAAACACCATAACCATAAATTATAAGAGGAAGATTCTATTTGCATTAAGAGAATGAGGATACAAGGGGGGAAGGGTTCCCTTAACTTGTTTGCTTTTGCAATTGTGATGTTTTGTTTTCACTTATTGCATCTGATAGGTTGATTCCTAAGGTTAGTCATAAAAACTCTATTTTTCTCAGCTTTCTGTCTTAGATCTAGCCAACAAAGAGAAATTAAAACTTCTGTTACCCATCTTGCCCAGAAGAATCTCCTAAGATCCTCATCTTAACACAAAAGGGTGATGCTCCATAGTCTGGAGAAAGGAATGCCCGTACAAAGTACGGGCAAAAAGAATGCCAACACATACAAATCTTACTGAGTTTCCCCTACCCAATATAAAAGTACATATATGTGGTGAAGTTTCCACAACATGCCATAAGAACAAAGCTCAAAGGGACCCTGGATAGCTAACTATGATGAAGTTACTGGAAAAGACACTAATTGGCACTGAAGGGTTTTAACCCTTCTCCTATACCTTGCCCTGCATATCTCCTCAGCTGCAATAGTGGTAATTTGTGAAGCTCAGTAATGAAAATAAGGGAAAGCTTACTCTGCCTTCTATAAAGAAAGCTAAGATTTTTCATAAGAACCTGCATAAAACAGAAAAACAACTACAATAGCAAATCAGATCATATATGAACGAGAACAGTAAATCTTAACATCCTGATATATTGTTACCGTCTCAAAGTTTATTACATTTAAATAGTAACTAACTCATAGAGTTTGTAAAGATACTCCTCAAAGTAGGAATATCTTTCTCCCTTCTAAATTTTCAACTCATGAGTCATTAAGTCTATATATTAAAACTTGCCTCGAGCTTTAAAATATTACTATCAGAATGCACACTTTGGAGCTACCAAAAGAAAAAAAAAGTTGAGGGTGAAGAACAGTATGTTTTAACTGCATCCCCTCTGCATTCAAGTACAGACAGTAAAGATATTACAAATTTCCCGTCTCTGACACTAAGTTTCCAAGAATCTCTGCTGTGTCACTAAAAAAAAAAAGAGAGAGAGACCGACCATAAAATTTTAACAGCATTAATACTAGAACTGACAAACAACTTATTTCAAGCTTATTTATGGGAAAGCATTGAAGCATAAAGACAAAATATAATACATACTGGAGGCCTGCCAGGACGACCCCTCTTTCTTTTTCCTTTGATCTCTGTTTCTTCAAGTTCGCTGCCAGCATCAGAATGGGCAGTAGTTTCATTAGTTGAATCCCTAGAAAATGCCAGGTTATTGTAGTGAACAAATTTATAAATAAATACAATACAGTTCAGTTCTACAACTTCCCTTCCCTAGGATCACTGACAAGCAGCAGTTAACATTTCTATTTT
This sequence comes from Acomys minous, assembly GCF_964271855.1. Classification (NCBI taxonomy): domain Eukaryota; kingdom Metazoa; phylum Chordata; class Mammalia; order Rodentia; family Muridae; genus Acomys; species Acomys minous. The sequence continues at coordinate 22,290,546 of NC_140495.1, forward strand.
CAGAAACTTCAGTAAACCAAAATATATATACTCCCTATCCAATGTCACATAGCACTGAATAAAATTTATCCTACCCCCAAAATAAATTAATTAATGCAGCAATGACAGCTGCTCTTTAAAATATAAAGCATGACTAAAAAACTAATTCTTCAAGATTTTTAAAAAAAAATGGCTTGAGAGGAAATTTACAGAATCATGGAAGGCAGTGTGCTAGTAAATCTTTGTTTGTTTGTTTGTTTGTTTGTTTAAACCAGAGCATTTATTTTATGACTGATTAAAATCCTCAAGGTGAACTGGATGCTGCTACAGCTGCCCTCTTGGGTTTAGGCATTCCTTGACAGAAGCCATGTCTGAATCTGCGGTAGACAACTTTTAGGGGCATCACCCACCCAGGCCCAATTGTATTCCACCTCTTAGCCTTGGAGCTCCAGTTATGCTTTTTCTAGCACTGGGCAGGGGAACCACATTTGCCACAGGTGGACTTCAGAAGGTGGTAGGCCTCAGAGCCATAAAGGCAGCAATACATGTATGTCTTATTAGGACACTTTCCAAAAGATGATGTGCCTTTGGCCATCTTGTTTCTGTCACTGAGGCCAACTGGAAGAGGGCTAGTAAATGTTTAACAAGTGCTTCTTCAAAAGAATAGTATCTGGAAAATTCACAGTACAAAATGATGAACAATAATAAAAATACAATCCTCTTGCCTAGAAATTCCATGCAGCCAACTGCATGTCACGAAATGACTTATTTATTTATTTTTTATTTTCAAACTATTATTAGTGTTCTTTTCAATGAATAGGAAAAGTGAAATGAAAGACACCTGTTGGAACTTCACTTGGTAGTCAATGCTGAGTAATTCCTTAGCTGAGTCAGTATTTCCAACTTTGAAAGCTTTATAACTGACTTTCTGATGCACCTTTAAGTTTAACCCACATTAGTAACAATTTATCATTTTGTTAAACATACAATTAACAAAATCATTACATATAGCATTTGCTGGACTTCTTTGTACAAATAATTTCAAATTGTGAACATTCCATCATTAGAAACTGATAAACAGAATATCATTAAAACTTATTTCTAAATAAAGGAAAAAGGGAAATCCATTTATATCACATGTATGAATTAAAAATAACAACCTCACGATTAAAATGATATACCTTTTAACTGTGAAATGGTGGTTTTTGAATGTTTTATTTTAATGTGATTTATTTCCTTTCCTTTTATCCCATAGTATGTATATGTATGTGTAAGCATAGGTGTTCACCCCACAGTATTCTTACCTGTGAATAATTGTAGTTAACCATCATCCCAGACACTGTTTTACTTCATTTTAACTTTACATAATTTAACTTTATTTTTTTAAGGTTTGTTTGTTTGTTTGTTTGTTGTATATACAGTGCTCTGCCTGCATCTACACCTGCATGTCCAAAGAGGAGATTTGATCACATAGATGCTGTGAGCCATCATGGTTGCTGAGAACTGAACTCAGGACCTCTGGGCAAGTAGACAGTGCTGTTATCCCTGTGCTATTGCTCCAGTCCTAATTTAACTGTATTTATAATAGCTATATTATAATAAGCTGGCTTTAAAATTCACAAATATTCTAGGCTCTGATTCTGACTAATCAACACAGCACTGAATTCTACCTCAAGAATATTTGTAAAGGTCTACAGAAAACTAGGAATGAAATAACAGGAAAGATACATACCCAAAGAGTAAGCCCAACTCACAAATTTCTCTCTTTGTGTCACTAATAGTCTTCTCAGTCTTGGTTCTCTCTTTGTACTGATCCCTCCTTTGAAGTTTAATTCTTAAAGTCTGTTATTCTATTTTTATTGCATTGCATTCCTTTGGAGGTCTTACACATAATATGAAGCTTCTATATAAATAATTTTAATGCCTTAATAGAACAACAGAATAAAAATAACTATCTCTCATTTGTTCCATTATTGCCATGACTTAAAAAAAATAGTAGGGGGAAAACCCCTCACTTTATCTCTCTGTCTCTACCGTATCCTCTGTGTGGCTGGCTATTTTACACATTTCCATCTGCAAGCCAGTCTAATATACTAGTGCTAGTAACATTCAATCTTCAAAGGTAATCTGGTATTTGAATTATACCAGATATATTTTAAATATAAATAATATGGATAATAATCAAGGCTAGGAAGCTTTTGCTTAAAGAACCACACAGTAACTATTTTAGATTGGACTAGACTCTGGCACTACAAGATAGATGTGGACACATGCAGTAGATAAATGAACAAATACAAAGCTATGTTTGAGGAATAATTTAACTTTTTTTCTGGTGAAACAGTGATTTTAATCAAGCTTACTTACAGGAGTATGGACAGTTGTATAGGCAGCTATAACAACCATTTGCGACAAAAAGAAAATCTCCCTAGCAAAGGAAGGTTAGCTATCTATACATCCTTGAGGAGGGGAATGGCCCTGTAAGCTGCCATCACCCTAGCAAAGCTTAACTGCCTATAAATCCTTCAGGAAGACACAAGGTATCACAAGCTCTCTCTCTCTCCTAGTAGCCTTTAGCTACCTGTAACTGTTGGGAAAAGTAAAAGTAGGGCCTTGTGAGACCTCTCTGCTAGTAATCTTTTTGTTTTTAAGTTTTGGGTTTTTTGTTTTGTTTTGTTTTTTGAGGGGGCGGTTAGCATATATCTGCTGTTAGTATATGCATTAGCAAAAATATGCATTAAAAAGATAAACATATTACTATTTGAGTTTTATAAATGAGGAGATCATCTGATAAACTGATCTATAGACACAGATCTATGACATGGTAGAGTCAGCTGAATTTCAAATTGAACTTGAATTCTTGTATTTCTATGTGAGGCTATTGAAATGTAAATGTTTTGTATTTATCTCAGCTAGACACACTAGGTAAAGGCTTCTGACATTAAAGAAAGCTCCAAGAAATACAGAAGAAATACAATTCCATCTTATAGTAAGCCATTAGAGAAATTAATTTGTGCTGCAACAACAGAGTTTAGTAATAAAAAAAATCATGCTGTAAGTATGATTTGATTAATAATACTGTCAATTACAGCCAGTTTAAAAAGTCAGAATACTGTTAACCACAGCTAGTATGCTTTGTTTTGTATGTATGCTTTCTTATTAGCATGTAAAGTAACTCTTTAACATCAAAATAGTGGAAAAAAGATTTAGGAACACACTAAAAAGCTGTACTTTTCCTCACCTCAACTCTTCCATCTGAGCCTACCAACAACAGTCTGATGGATAGCTACTGCAGTGGGTGGGGAGAGAGATGGCTAAGTAGCTAAGAGCCCTTGTTCTTGCGAAGAACTCAAGCTCAGTTCCCAGTACCTACATGGTGGCTAGCAGCTGTTGGTAACTCTAGTTTCAAGGGATTCAGCCTCTTGTGGCTTCCATAAGCATCAAGGTGGTACACATGTGGTACACATACATATACGAAGGTAAAACACTCATAATATACATTTAAAAAACCGAATGTTAAAAAACTAAATAGTCTACTAAAATACTTTCTGTGTATGTGTATACAATAGATATTACATATTTGTGTGTGTGTGCGCGCCAACATTAAAGTCTTAAGTAGATGAATATATTCTAAACTACTCATACCATAAATACACAGGGCTCCATAAAGGTTAACATAAGGCGTGTAGACTTTATTTAAATACTTTTCTACCAATGACTACCCAGGATAACTGCAGTCTTGCAACACTGTAAAACTACTTCACAGCTATCCACATAAACAAGTTAGTCACATTATATTTCCTAAGTTCTCTTTAAGATAGATACGGAGAAATAGTGGGTCACTGATATAAAAATTCAAATTTTGAGCAGCTAATTTTCAATCTCTATAAATGGGCCATATCTGCAAAAGTACAGCACATCAGCTATAAGTATAAAAAAAAAAATCAACTTAAAAAAATCTTCAACATTCAACTTAGCAACTTTGGCACAGATACTACAAATTCTTTCTAACACATCTTTCTAGTGCTGGCCTTTCTACTGGTGTAATTGCTACATTGCATTCACAGTTGTTTTTTAATTATATGTATCTTATTATGTTCTCTTCATCCACTCCCCTGAAACCTCAGTTGCATCCTACTGATAGGGAAGAAAAGAGATACAATTCTTAACCTGACTTGGAAGTATCTTATGACTGTTATTTCTCTTTATTCACAAGCGTAATTTCATGTAGCTCTCAATTCTCAAACATTAAAATAAAATGTGGGGGGCAAAGGTGTTTCAAGTCTTTTATTTTTTTTTAAATGCCATTACCTCAGTCTAGATATGCCTCCCTTCTTCCCCAGGCTCATCTCACTTCAAACCTGTTCAACTATCTTTTTCTTAGAAGCATTATTAAATAAAGAAGTTAGGGCTGGAAGTAGTACAAAGTAGTAGAGTCTTTGCTCATCTATCGTGTGTGAGGCCCACGTTAGTTCTCAGGACTGCTTCACCCCTGGACAATGCTAATTGTGTTAAAGTTTTCATAATATACCCAGCCTTTCCTGCATAGCACTACTAACTATATGTTTACGGTTAGTTCATTAATACCTATAAATGCAATGACAACAAGGTGTGAGTCTGTTCTACATACTATATCTCTCTAGGGCTAGGATACTTAGAAAATATAAATATATAGTAAGGAGATATTTTGATATTGCTTGTAATAATAAACAAAACTAAGAATAAACAAATTCTTCAGTAATTATAGTATCTAAGAAAGCCAAGAATATAATATGATGAATCTGGAGAATGGCCTTTCAGTCTTTCCTATTCTCTCATTTTCTTCAAATCACTATTACTACAAAAATAAAAAATTTAAGCTTGAGTTTGAAAAAATAAAGGCTTCTGGCAGAGAAAATAAAGGCAGCAAAGCACTAAGGAAGCAGTAATGGATACCGTTGGCTTCTTTTGGCCAAGCTTTACACTAATGATTGAGAGCCAAACACAATCAGAAAAGACTTGACTAAAGTGGCACTTCCATGAAAAAGGGAGTGTGGCTAACGATATACTAAAGAGGGTGTGGCTGAGGTTGCTAGTACCACCATCAAAAAGAAAGTAAGTGTACTGCACTGTAGCAGCAAGAGATGCCTGACTAGCATCTCAGGCATCAACCTCCTTACCCATGGCACCCACACACCCTTGACAAGAGAGTCTAGGGAGATAATCCTTTGAGGAGAAGAAGCCCCTAGTTGGCTCTGCTCAAACAGCTTACAAAGGGCTACCTAGGAAACGGAGCACAGTTGCCCTGGTGGCAGATCCCTGTCATCATTCACATTAAGTCTGGGTTTGCTCTTACACAAAAATGAGATAGTCATGAAGGCTTCCGGGGAGATTTCAAAAGAAAAGACAGAAAAGTGAGACGGTAAACATTAGGTTCAGAATCCTTTTAAGTAATCACTGGCAAGGTGGTGAGGGAAGCTTTAAGGATGAAGCTGAAGCTATAATGGAGACAGCAAAAAATCAGAGATGCCAGGAAAATAGAAGAAGCTCCAGGTCCAGCAAAATCACTATAAAGGAGTGGCCATAGAGACAGCAACTGTCCAAGGTCTTTGAGGTTCATAACACACTACCATCTGCTCTAAATTACAAACACAGTGATAGAGGATTTAATGCTTTGCTGATGGGCTTTAGTCTACTTTGGTCTAATTTCTTTTGGTTTTCCTATTTGTCCCTTTGGAATAAGAATTTTTCTTGTGCTACTATATTTGGGAAGTAGGCAATTGTTTTTTTACTTACAACTCATTTTGTCATGTTACCTCATAGGAGACTTTGAAGCTGGACAAGGTCAATGCTGGAACAGGAAAGCCTTTGGGAACTATTTAAAAAGGACTATATGCATTTTGTACTATGAGATGGGCATAGGGAGCCAGATGAAGAATTAATTCTGTGATTTGAGTGTCTCCCAAGTCCTGTATCTTAAAGGTGCAGTCACTAGCCTATGAAACTGAAGAGACGTGGTAGGACTAACTTTAGGAAGTGAAGCCTAATAGAGGCACACCAATGACAGAAATTCTCGGACTGCAGCCCTTCCCCTTTCTTTCTGCTTCCCAGGCAGTATGGAGCAAGCGGGCACTTCAGTCTCTCCCACTGCCTTACCACAGGCCTAACAGAGTCAACTGACCCTAAGATAAACCTCTGAAACTGGACATGGAGGAAACACATCCTAAGTGGAATGGTCCAGGCATTTGTATCAAAATGATATGAAGTTAACACAACAGGGTACATAACTAGATGAGTAGATTAAACAAGGTAATAAAGCAAACATAACCACAAAAAGTGTATACTCTCAAATGGTTTATTAAATCTCAACCAAGAATACCCTTTCCACCTGAGTTATTCAACCAAAGCACATTCACTCAGATCTCAGATTACCACTATGCAGTACCAGTGAACATATTATAGATTTACAATTTTCTGTAGTTTTTCAGTTACAAAGAACAATACCTAATACTAACTATTAACACTACAATCTCTTTAAGTAAAAATATAAATTAAATAAGTCTGTTTCAATTTTTATCAGTTCTTAATGTGAGGACCTGTCTAATATCTAGTAAGTATGCTATAAGCAGGGAATACAACAATATGACAGAAAAGCTTATTATTTTAAGTGGTAAAGAACATTATGTAAAGACTGGAAGAAAAAAAATGGAAATTTAAGAGCACAGAGGAACACCCATACTAACTTTAAATAATCAGAGCAGTTCTACCAGGCATATACCTAAAATAAAGCACAAATAAGCTAAAAGAGTAAGAACAAGAGTTCTTAAGAACAAAGTAAAAAAAAAAAAAAAAAAAAAAAAGACTCTGCAGGGACTTCCGAACTCAGTATGCCTATAATAAAGAGTAAAGAGGAATGGAGCAAAGACATAGAAAAAAATTAAATTTTATTTCCTGTATTTCTAAATCTTTATGAAAACAAAGCTTTCTGCCTTAAAACTTCTAGGAGAGAAGGCTAACTCCTGGAAAAGATATTTGTAACTGAACTATAATTGAAGAAATAACTGCTTAAACTAATAATCCTTTTTTATAACTAAGCTATCACTATTGCATAGGATTAAAATACATGGATACTCAATTTACATCTTGATAAAATGATAAAAGAAACAACAGATGCTGATGTATGACTGTGGCATTTTCTAGAAATTCTATAATAATCTACAACTCCAGCCTGTAATCCCAGCACTTGGGCAGGCAGAGGTAGGTGGATTTCTGAGTTCAAAGACAGCCAGGGCTACACAGAGAAACCCTGTCTCCACAAAGCTAAATAATCATAATCATCACCATCACCATCATCATCTCCAAGTCTGTCCTACAATCCAACAAATCTAATGATATTTCACATTCACACAGCAAGGGATACTTTGGGATTCTTCTAGAAACCAGAATGCCACAATAATCACAATTTAAAATAAATTAAAAATAAATTAAATTAATTTAAAATAGAATAAAATGAAAAAATTAATTTAAACAGTAAATGATTAACAAATGTTTTCTTTTAAATAGCGAAACTGAATGTCTTGGATTTTCCAAACAATACAGCTACTATCACAGCATATCACCAAGAAACTGGAATCAGTATATAGGAAAGAAGTGCAGCTCTGATCCAAGTTAATTTTCAAAATAGGATGCAACATCAGGGTTATAACTGGCTGATTCCTGATATTAAGAGCATTAATACCTGATTCATTCAATATCAGAAACACACTAACATTCCAACAGCAAAAGACACTCATGAGCAGATCAATCCCATACCATATTATTTGGATTTCAAATATATTATCCCAATAAAAGAACACATTTGAGAAATCTCATCAGAATCCTGTAATGTTGTATTCATGTTTCTCTAAAAGAAAAAGGAAACTATAATACTTACTGCAACACTGGTAACTCTGAAGTAATCATTGCTGGAGAGGTTATTCCACAATATAGAAAGTTCTGTATAGTCCAACCTTGTTATACAACTTCAAAGGCACGCCTGTTAATTTAAAAAAAGAAAAAAAATTAAATAAAATGAATATAGCATAATACATCAATCCACAGCACCTATGATAACACTATTTGATATTTACCTGAAGTACTTAAAACCCTACATCCACAGGCTAGAGAGACAGCACAGAGGTTAAGAGGCCTGGCTGTTCTTCCAAAGGCCCTGAGTTCAATTCCTAGCAACCACATGGTGGCTCATAACCATCTATAATGAGATCTGGTTCCCTCTTCTGCCCTGCTGGCTCAACTGCAGGCAGAATACTGTATAAATAATAAATACAGTAGTTAAGTGTGGTGGGTCACACATGTAATCCCAGCACTCGAGAGGCAGAGGTAGGAGGATCACTTTGAGTTCAAGGCCAGCCTGGTCTATAAAGCGAGTCCAGCACAGCCAAGATAACACAGAGAAACCTTGTCTCGAAGAAAAATAATAATAATAATAACAAAAACTACATCCACAATGAAGCTTAGACGAGGATGTTTGTTCTATCTGTATTGCTAAGTAATTAAACTTAGAAGTAACCCAGAAGTCCTTTGAAAAGTGAGTAGATAAACAAACTTTGATATCCAAATATTTTTTGATGTGAAAAACAACTGCTCCATTAAGCCGTGAGATGAAATGGAGAAAGTTAAATAAAAGAAGCCATCTGAAAAGGCTGCATATTGCATAACTTTGGTTACATACCATTCTTGAAAAGGTAAAACCTAACAATCAATGACTATCAGAAGTTAGGGGGTGCAGACGAAACAGCCAGACAGAGCAGAGGGATTTTAGTGCAGCAAAATGTTCCTAAATAACAGATGTCACTAAACATTTGTCAAAATCAATATGATATATAACATCAACATAATGGGAAAGACAGACTTTGGATGGTGATGACAAGTGACACCTGTGAGACGTGCACTGCTCTGAGCTGACATGTGAACGAAGGGGGGCATCAAGTACCTACATTACTTTCTCTACAAATTCACAAAAACCTAAAATTTCTCTGAAAACAAACCTGATTTTTAAAAAGAACAAAACACACAAGACTAAGAACAAGAGTAGCCACAAAAGACCATGATTCAAAAGCAAATAGAAAAATATACCTAAAACTGAAGTCCCCAGCCAAGGCCAAGAAATATTAACAGATAACACATGAGAGCTTTTTAAAAATACTGATTTGGGAAGGAGGAGCTGGGGTGGGGCACTGAAATGAAAAAGGGTTTCCCTGTGTAGCCTTAGCTGTCCTGGAACTCTGTCCTAGGCCAGGCTTTCCTTAAAGTCACAGAGATTTGCCTGCCTCTGTCTCCCAAGTGCTAAGATTAAAGGTCTGCCATCAGTGCCCAGCAGTGGTTTTTAAAAATGTAAAAATCAGAAAATTTCAAAGCAGAATATTCCAAAGTATAAGATGTTTTCCTCATGAATGTGAATACAAATAGCCAAAACACTGAAATGTAACATTTATATAATTCCTGATTGTTTCATGGTTCTCTTTGCTGTAGGTAGTTGTGTGTGTGTGTGTGTGTGTGTGTAATAATATAAATGTATATGCAAAAAATAAAAATATTTAATAAAAAATACAATAATAGAAAGGACAGTCCTATTTTAAACAGAAAAATGGGTACAAAGGGAGGATGTAGCTTTCAAAGAAGTTTATAGTTCAGTGTTTCTTAAATTTTCTCTATTCATAACCCCTTTACATATAAGAAAATATACACAAACCTAGGTCTATATATATATAAAATATATAAAACATGTATGTAAATCAAACATTTATTAATAATAAATTATAGTGAAATTTACTTCAAAAAAAAGCTAACTAAAGATACAGAAATCTGAAGAGGAAGTTAAATGTACATGACACATCAAACAGGGAGAGGTCAAATTATAGCAGATTTCTTGATGGAAGCTATATAAGCCTGAAGACAAATATTTTTTAATGCTGACAGAAAATAAGTCAACTCTGATTTACATACTAAATAACAAAAACAGAAGAGTAACACACAGAAAGTAGCAGAATAGAGGAACAACAACAACAAAATAATCACCTCTCCCTACAAAGTAATTTTGGTTAGTTAACAAAAGGATCAACCTTATACACACACACACACACATACACACAATCAGCTACTACAGAATCTGGAACCTAATAAACCAACAAAGAGTATCTAACAACAACAACAAACAAAAAACAAGCAAACAAAAAAACCTAAATTTAGAAAAAGAGAAACTCACAGAATTTTGCCTACCTGCCTACCATCCCTGATCCCCAGAATAGAAAGTCAGTGGGAGCAGCAAAACCATTTCTTCGTATACTTGCAGCTGTGAGGGAGCAAAACACGGGGACCTTGTTCTCAAAAATGATCGCCATATATTTTGAAAAGCTCGCCACAACTGGTATTTGTTGAACGGATTTAAATATATCAGAAATAGCTGTATGGGACAAGAGATAGTCTATGACCCAGCTTCTTAAATTGTGGCTCATAATCCAACTGTTAGTCACATAACTGAATATAGAGTTGTAAAAAATTTGGCAACAGTTGAAAGTTCCTGAATATTCAATGACCAAAATATAATTCAAAAGCAAATATGCAATAAATCTTGAGGTATTTCTGGCAGTACTTGCCCATGTTGCGTTGTACAATGCCAGTGTAGCCTTGGATCTAAACATACAACACATACACTTTGTAATGCACTGTCAGAATGTCATGCAATGCCAAGAAACACTATCTGAAATACCCTGGTTCAGACTCCAGACTATAACTGTTATGAACTGCATTAATTTTTTTATTTATATACAGCACTTTCTACTCTTACAAAAACATAGTGATTAAGTAAAGAAAAGACATCTAATCTTTTCCTACCATCATTCTACAACATAAATATCAAATCAGTGTACCTTCAGCTTGAATTATGTCTGAATTTAAAATTTTTCTTTTTGAGTTGAGGATTTAAATTTTATTTTAAAAACTGTTAACTTTGGCTTTGAATTAAGGCAGAATTTGCAACTATTTTTAAGTTGCCCTCAGCATCTTGCTATTCTATACTATGTATTCCTGTGTGGTGAATTTCTCAGCATTGATAATTACAGAAATGAAATGTTCATTAACTCTAAAACCATAAAAGATGCTTTGTCTCTGAATCAGAATTTCAACTAAGACTTAATTTATCCTGTAAAACCAAAGAAAGATCCATATCAGTATGTGAACTTCATTTTCTTTTTTAAAATGGTAAATTAGGTATACAAAAAAACCCTAAATATATTTCTTTATAATTAATGATCAGTAAATGTTTGATTTGTATGCCTAAGTTATATACCAATACATTTTCTTAGATAAAAATTAGACAACTGAAAAATGCCAAGAAGCCCTAGTCTATGAAATGAGCAGCAAATAACCAAAGAAGCAAGCCTGGAAATAAAGCCTGAATACAACATTCAAGACACATCTACACACACATGTCCAGAGCTGGGTGCCTGCTTGATGTCAAGGAGAATAAACTTGCATCTCTCAATAATGGCTAAAATTTATGCTAGCAAAATATGGAGATAAAAAAGCAGACTCTAAAGTGAACAGGACATTGAAGGAATAAATACCTTGGCTAATAAACCAATCTGCAAACAACACCTTTTTTCCATTTTGGTTTCAGTTCTTCAATGAAACCAGTCGTATCACTTATTTGGTAGTCAAAAAAGACAATCTTTGTTTTAGAAAATACTTTAAGAAAAATAAGCATGCATAAACCTCAACAGATATCAATATCAAAAACAGAGATGGGAGGAAACAGTGCAATGTATTAGAAATACCCAAGGCGAGATCATTCAAGATAGCGTCGATCTCACACTGTATCTGATCCGTGGAACAGCAGTGACTGCACAGCCACCAAAGGACCATACTGAGAGCTCCAAAACACAGTGCTGGTGTTTTCCAGAAAGAAGGAAATCCTGTCATGTGGCTCGTCCATGCCCTCCTGCTGCAGGACCATAGGACCACGCTCAGGTAGGTGAGCCCCTAGGGACCCTGGGCCACCACCGCTGCCACTACGACCCAAAAAGCAGCAGCCCAGCGCTTTCGAGGAGCGGGTGCTATTCGGATCAAGTCTGAGCGAGGACTGCACTGCCCACACCACAGGCCTCATGGACTCCCTCTCACGGGCTGGGGCCATGCTCAGTGAGAGCATGGATGATGCAGAGGTGGATACTAGGAGCAGCTCCCTGGCCGGGGCTCACGGTGGATGGAGCATGCGATGGAACCACAGACTCAGGAGGTGCAAATCAAGTCACAAGTTCCCTGGGACAAGAAGCTGAGCTGAGCTAACATCAGTGGTTTCTGCGAGCTACTCAAGGAAGGCTTTGAGGGGCTTCCAATTGCCACCTGCTTGATGGCCCACAAGATACAGTACCCACAAGAGTAGGAGGCCATCCAGCCCTTGACAGCTGGCAACAATCTGGCAAAGTGAATGGGAGCAGGAGAGCTGGTCCTGAGGACAAGGAAGCAGGAGAGCTGACCCTGAGAACACAGGAGCAGGTGAGCCAGCCCTGAGGGCACAGGAGTGGAGAGATGGCCCTGCCCTGAAGACGCAGGAGCAGGTGAGCCAGCCCTGCCCTGATGACATGGGAGTGGGTAGGCAGGCCCTGCCCTGAGGACACAGGAGCCAAAGAGCAGGCCTGCCCAGAGGACAAGGAATCCAGGGCTCTGAGTGGACCTTACCCCAACATCTAGCCCATGTATGACCTGCTGAAACACATGAAGGGGCCAGACCTGCAGGTTCAAAGATTAAGAATCTCCTTGACACATGGCAACAACGGGATATCTGACAGCAGTCCCAGTGAGGATCTGGTTACAACAGTGTAGGCCTCAAACCAGACCTATGACTCGTAGCAATGAGCATCTGAAAGTAAACATATGTGGACAAACGACTATACTGCAGGATACACTACAGCTTCTACGACAAGATTTTTTGTCTGTTTGTTTTATTTTACTGGGGGGAGGAGAGGGATTTTGGTACATGATGTATAAATCATAGACATTCAATTTTTTAAAAAGAATAGGAAAAGAAATATCTATATGTGTGTGTGTGTATATATATATATATATAAGATACCCAGTTTTAACAAAAACCATCACAAGATATATTTTAAAAAAAAAGAATAAGTAGCCCGTTTCACTAATAATATAAAATCATCCTAAAGAATCTCAAACATTATATATATGAGGCAAATAATCCAAACATTTCCAGAAGACACAGATGAACAAGCTTAGAGAAAGTAGGGAATAGCCTTGAACTGACTGGTACAGGTGACTCTGCTATGCTTGTAAACAGGAGCATAGCATAACTCCTCTGGGAAGCGTCACCCAGCAGCTGATGGAACCGATGTACAGACCCACAGTGACACACTAGACAGAGCTCAAGGAGTCCTAGGACCAGTTGGAGGGAAGGTGGTGGGAGCCAGAGAGGGTCAAGACCTACCCAAGAAGACCTACAGAGTCAGCTAACCTGGGCCCATGAGGGCTCACAGAGACTGAACCAACAATCAAAGAGCACGCATAGACTGGTCCTAGGACCTCCACACATATGTAGCAGATGCACAGCTTGGTTTTCACATGTGATTCTCCCAACAGCTACAGCAGGGGCCCTCTGACTCTGAAGCCTCCTTTTGCATCCTTCTCCCCTAACTGGGCTGCCTTGTCTGGCTCAGTGGGAGAGGGTGCATCTAGTCCTGCATGGACTTAATGTGCCAGCGCAGTTGATACCCATGGGGGGCTTCCCCATTCTCTGAGGAGGTGAGGAAAGAATGGGGAGAAGAGGTGTGTGAGAGGGAGGTGTGTGAGAGGGAGGTGTGTGAGAGGGAGGTGTGTGAGAGGCAGGTGTGTGAGAGGGAGGTGTGTGAGAGGCAGGTGTGTGAAAGGGAGGTGTGTGAGAGGGAGGTGTGTGAGAGGGAGGTGTGTGAGAGGGAGGTGTGTGAGAGGGAGGTGTGTGAGAGGGAGGTGTGTGAGAGGGAGGTGTGTGAGAGGGAGGTGTGTGAGAGGGGGGTGTGTGAGAGGGGGGTGTGTGAGAGGGAGGTGTGTGAGAGGCAGGTGTGTGAGAGGCAGGTGTGTGAGAGGGAGGTGTGTGAGAGGGAGGTGTGTGAGAGGGAGGTGTGTGAGAGGGAGGTGTGTGAGAGGCGGGTGTGTGAGAGGGAGGTGTGTGAGAGGGAGGTGTGTGAGAGGGAGGTGTGTGAGAGGCAGGTGTGTGAGAGGCAGGTGTGTGAGAGGGAGGTGTGTGAGAGGGAGGTGTGTGAGAGGGAGGTGTGTGAGAGGGAGGTGTGTGAGAGGCAGGTGTGTGAGAGGCAGGTGTGTGAGAGGGAGGTGTGTGAGAGGCAGGTGTGTGAGAGGGAGGTGTGTGAGAGGCGGGTGTGTGAGAGGGGGGTGTGTGAGAGGCAGGTGTGTGAGAGGGGGGTGTGTGAGAGGCAGGTGTGTGAGAGGGAGGTGTGTGAGAGGCGGGTGTGTGAGAGGGGGGTGTGTGAGAGGCGGGTGTGTGAGAGGGAGGTGTGTGAGAGGGAGGTGTGTGAGAGGGGGGTGTGTGAGAGGGGGGTGTGTGAGAGGGAGGTGTGTGAGAGGGAGGTGTGTGAGAGGGAGGTGTGTGAGAGGCGGGTGTGTGAGAGGGGGGTGTGTGAGAGGGAGGTGTGTGAGAGGGAGGTGTGTGAGAGGGAGGTGTGTGAGAGGGAGGTGTGTGAGAGGGAGGTGTGTGAGAGGGGGGTGTGTGAGAGGGAGGTGTGTGAGAGGGAGGTGTGTGAGAGGGAGGTGTGTGAGAGGGAGGAGGGGCTGCAATTAGGAAGTAACATGAATAAATAAATAAGTTGGAATAAGAAAAAAAAGAAATAATCCATTCACAAATTTTAGCAGGATCCTAGGATTGGAAATTTAAATAAGTAAGCAAATGAATTAGATATAAAATTCCTGAACCAAAATATATTTGAAGAAATAAATTTGTAACTAGAGGCCGCTAGAATGAATCAAGAGCATGGGAAAGAACTAAGGCTAGAAAGAAAATATATCATTGATAGCCATTCAGAAAGGTATGTGAGGAGACTATAGCAAACCAGTACCTCTTCCTTTTCCCCAACATACAGGGTCTAGAATAAAATGAAAAATCAAAATTAACAGTAAAAAAACTGTAGAAACTTACCCACAGAAACATTGCAAATGTCAGTAAAAAATGGAAATCGAAACATCCAAAAAGATCAATGAAGACAATGAAGGATAAGCACTCAGAGATATAATCAAACAAACTGACAAAAGCCAGGGAGAATCTTGAAAGAACTTTTAACCAGGTGGGCTCGGGTGGGGCTCTTCCCATCTAACACATCTTGAGGAACAACTCCACTTGTCGTCATAAATCATGCCAGCGTTATGAGAAGGCTCAATGGATTAACAGTCACTGTGTTTTTAATTTGTAACTGTTTTTGGATGACCAGGGGCTGATGGAACCAGAACCATGCAATGTTTATAGCCTGATAATTAGACACACTCAGTTTAAAACCAAACAGTATTAGTTTTTGTTTCCCAAATTAAAAATCTACTCTACTTAACATTGTAAAGACAGGAAACTATACAAAACTCAACATGTACTTATGAGGCAGTGCTTAATGAATTCAAATAGGTTAGAGAGCTAGTATTAAATTAACGAGGTCTCAGTATATTTAGTGAATACTTTTTTCTTCTTTAAATAATGATTTTTTTATTGATTAAAGGTAAAAAAAATGACTGTTAAGACAGTGATTCTGTTTTAAAATCTTTGCAAACATTTATGCAATGGATCTTGCTTTTTCACAGAATATCTTAAGTTTTCTTGATATAAAATAATTAACTCCCTGTGGGCAGATAATTTTTTCCATTTTATTCACTGTTATAATTACCATAAATGAAAGTTCTTAAACATCTTCTGAGTAAAAATAACTACATGTGCTACTTAAGAAAGAAATGTGAATGGAAACTACCACAGCTCATTTTAATGAGAATAGCTATCAAAACAGATGAAGATTGCAAGCTGGCAAGGATGTGTAGAGAGGAAGAACGTGTTGGAGCTGTCAATTAGTATAGTAATGGAAAACTACAGTGCACACTCATACCAGAATTAAAAACCAAATGCTATACAATCTAGCCACCCCCACTGAATATATATCCAAAAGAAATAGAATCAGTATGCCAAAAACATATCTAAACTCAGTCAATAGAGAAAATGTGGTATGCAGGCACCATGCACAGTAGGGTAGCTAGAGTTGACAGTAATGTATTGAACATTCCAAAACAGCTTAAGGGACTTTGAATACTATCACCACAATAAAACTATAAATGTTTATGATGATGGATATGTTAATTGCCATGATTTGTTAATATGTGCCTCATAAATGTATGTATGCATTCATGTGTAAGTAGAGTAAACTTTGAAATAAAAGACAGTTAAAAGATGCTTTCTCAGTAATTGTGATTAGCTAAATCAATGACAGACCAAGTAGAGTTTTCATAGAGGTTAAGCAAAGGCTGAAACAAGAGATACATCAAAACGGAGGAAGAAATTTTAGAAAATGCTCCAAACATGACTACACACACATACAATGCCACAACCCAAGAATACCATTACACTAAACAAAAAAAGAAAGCAAACAATAATATAAGTCTAAAGAACATTTCCTAAAGCTTTACGTAACTAATCTCTGAAACTGCATCTCTATAATTCCTCCATTTCTTAGCCAATATGTTGCCTGCATACTATCTTACCTTATTTATTATATTCATATTCTAGATGCATTTTCTTTTACATCTAACACTCTCTTAACATTTTCTTAGATTTCATAACCAAATACAAGGCATCAAAAATCTTAACATTTTTCTACCTTCTAAGATATGACTGACCCTCTGCCATTATTTTTCCATTAAGAATTTTAACATTTACTATATATTTCTCAAGCAAGCTCTCCTCTATCTTACTTCCTTATATATACATATACTTTTAGCCACATGGTAGTTTTATAAGAAATGTCTCCCATAAGTTCAAATTTTTGAACATTTAGTCCTCAGTGGTGCCATTTGGGGAGGTCATGGAACCCTTAGCGGTGGAGGCTACAACAGGAACTGTATCACCAGAGGCTGGCTTTGAGAGTTTACAGCCTCTCCATTCTTTCTAGTTTACTGTCCCCATTTTGTTTTTCTGTTTGAAGAAGTGTTAACTCAGCTTTCTGCTCCTGATGCCATGCCTTCTCTTTGCAATGTTGAACTATTACTACTCTGAAACCATGAGCTAAGATAAACTCCTTCTGTAAGCTGCTTTTGGTCATAGCGTTTCATCACAGGCAAAAATCTGTAACTATTATAATCTACATACCAACCTCTATATTAGGAGCAAATGAAAAGTTCTAGCCTTATTTGAATATAATCTGCACTAAATCCTACATTTACAAGGTCTCAGATCATCTTGTACATACTTCCTATAACACTTTGCCACATGTTTCCAATGTATTTTTAATTTCACAATGTCAAATTTCATTTAGTTCCTCTTTTAATAATAATATATTATACGTGACATATTAACATTTATATAATATATATTAAGTCGATAGATTTGTTACCCACACACACACAAAACTTAACAAAAAAAAGTAAAATTTAACTTTCCACAAATAAAAATAACTAAACTTGCTATTATACTAAAAAGCTTGAGCTTTAATTCTCTTTTCTCATAATCAGAACCTTCATCTTCATTCAGTTTTTGCAAGATAAATGTACAGAGCTGGTTATATACTATGAATTCTTCCTTTGATACAACATAACAAAGCTCTTAGTGCACCATGCTCCAGTCTCTAAGAGGTATTTTAAAATAGTTTTGTATGTACTTGTCTCACAAGAGAAAGGGGATGAAAAGTAAAGCACAAACTGAAATTGCTTTTTGTTGGCATCCTCTATCCGATGCTTCTGAAATGGTATTTAAATACACCAAATACCAAAGCAATGGCAGACAACGATAACAACCGAAAAGATTTTGATTTTGGTAACTGCACTTAAGAAACTTATAATTCACCTGAGCAGAAAACACATACATCTGTATAGTTAACTGTTTCCTTATGACAGAATATACAGCAGTTAAATTTGATGAAGCAGTGAAATAGCAAATCTTTTGAGCTTTTGATCTGGAAAAGAATGGTTGTTTCCTAATAAATCCAGTAGCTAAATAAACTTGAAAATACAAGGTCTAGCCAGAAGTGAAACACTCAGAAAGCCTGACCTAGAAGGGTAGGACAGCCTACGACCAGCCCTACATACATTGCCAGATATCAGAAAAAAGTTAAATGGATTCCTGGTAGTCCCCAGTAACCGCCCAGTTGCCCTTTGTAGCATTCCACCTATAGTCCTAAAATATAAACTAAGCCACATTTGCCATGTCTCCCTCTAGGAAGAGATGCTCTAGCCTGGCAAATGTAGTTAGTCCTCAATCCCCATCAAAAATCAGAGAATTACAACAGACAAGGCCACTATATACTGAGAGTTGTAGAGAACAGTCCCAACTACTAACTATATCTACAAAATACTCCCCCACACACAGGCAACACTGTGGAAGAGAGAAAAGGGAAGACTGTAAGAGCCAGAAGTTGAGAGACTTTGCTATGGGATTGTCTCCTAGTAACATCAGAAGCTATATCCATAAACTCTCACCAACATGACCACCCAAATGTAATTAACAAGGAGGCTACCAATGAACATGCCCAAACGGGCAGGGAAAGCCCTTGAGGCTTCAACCCTTCACAAAGAACTACAGGCAACTGAGTATGGCTGGGAGCAGGAGAGGTGGTCATCCCAAGGGAAGACTACACCTATTTGTTCTCCAGTGCCAAAAGGTTAGCCCTGAAAACATATATACAAGTAACATTATATGAACTAAACAGGTTATATTTAGAAATACACACACACACACACACTACATATACACATGTAATTACAACTGATGAAAAAAAGAGGCCATGAATTTGAAGAAGAGTGGAAAGGGATAAATGGGAAGGCTTAAAGAAAGGAAAAGAAAGGAAGGTTCTAACTAAAATACAATCTGAAAAATAAACAAACAAACAAACAAACAAAAAGCACTTTATCAATTCAGCTATCTTCCCAGCCCCCAATCTCATTAAGAATATACACTTCCAGGCACATGATTCGGGCCTGTAATAACACACCAGGAAGGTGACTTGGTAAGGCTGTTTAAGTTCGAGACCACTGTGCACTACATAGTAAGGTTCCAAGCCAGACTGAACAACAGAGTGAGACCAGGAAGGAGTAAAAAAAATATAATAGTACTAATCACAAAATATTAAAATCCAGGTCACAACAATGGAAATGAGCCATTTTATAGCTTAGGCTTTACTTTGCTTTTCCAGGCTAATCCCTTAATTTCCTAAGGCTTGACATAACAAAGTACCAAACTAGACTGATTTGAGTGGTAGAAATTTATTATCTTGTAATTCTAGAGGCTAGAGGTATAAAAATCAAGATGTTAGCAAGACTCTTCTTCTGAAGCTTCAAGGTCTCCCTGAATCAAAAACAAAAACAAAAACAAAAACAAAACAAAAAACAAAAAAACAAAACAGAAACAAACCCACTAACCTCCTATTTCTAGTAGATATAGATATTCCTTAATTCTTGAATATGGAGCCAATTAGGCCTCCCTCTTCATATTGCTATATACTTTGTGTCTGAGTACCTGTGTTCTCACATGATAGCAATCATACAACTTTGGGACTAATTAACTATACTCTTATGTAACTTAACTATATTATATCTGCAAATATTATACTTCTAAATAAAGTCACACTTAGAGGGTTAAAGTTAAGACTTCAACAAATGTTTCTGCAATATTATCTCTGTGGCACTTATATAAAATCTTAAGAAAAGTTGAGGAGTGTCTGTTACCAATGTGCATTTCTAAGTTAATGCTAAAAACAAGACAGTAAATACAATAGATAGTCTTAGTTTTGCAAGTTACTTCTCATTTGTGGAAATAAACAATATACAAATAAATGAAAATTTCAGGTTGCAAAAAATTTCAATGTTAACTGATAAAGTACTTTAAAAGGGCAGTCTCACACTTTCTAAGGAAGTGACATTTGAGCTCAGTCTAAAAGGTCATATAAGTATAATGGCCAAAGAAAAATATTCTTTACAATAAAGGGAGCATATTAGTTCACATGACAGACAAAGTCATACAGCAAAAGTGCAGAACAGATATTTCTCAGGCTTACTAATTTTGAAGTTATTAGGCAAACTTCAGGGCTTTCTATTGGTTTTGGTTACTTTGATTTTTTTATTTAGAGTGCCTACTGTTCACCCTCCATGAGCATGCCATGTGCAAGCACGGAGGCAAAGAGCAATCTGAGGAGTCAATGCTCCTATTCCACCCTAAATTCCAGGGACATAAGTGAAGTCATCAATCAGGCTTGCATGGCAAGCACCTCTGCTTGATGAGTCATCTCCTTGGCCTCAATCTGAAGTTTAGAAACAATTTTATTAAACTATTTCAACACTACTAGGTAACTTAAATGATGTAGACCAGTAATAAACTGAATTTATTGGTTACATCTAGAGTTCTAAAAAACATAATAAACCAACATTCATCCATTGTAGGCTAAGTCAAGACAAGCTACTGCCACAGTATGAAGCTGTAGTGATATTATAGTTGTGTATGTACTATTAAATAATATGCGCTATAATTAAGAGAAATTGGAAGAGGGATCTTTAAACAAGGTAAACATTATTGTAATATTTTTCCAATAAAAGGCTTTTCAGAATGCCAAGGAGTTTTGAAGCTTATATAAGGTACAGTATATGTAGAAATTTCCCAAAGCAACTATAGTTTCAACTCGGCTCACTGGAACACCATGTCTGCCAGCTGCCTAAGGCAATCATCTTGATTAAACATACTACAGGGATGCCTCCGGATCAGGTTTGTGCTATTTGTTTCTCTAGTGGGGCCCAGTACTAACCTCACTACCTTCAAGAACATAAAAAGTGATGGAAATAGTCAATGTATAAAACTACTGTACTACAAAATTTTAAAATTCACAGATATAATCTCACTGATTAACTATAATTTAACACAACTATTAAGTTTAATGGAGGACATATATTTACTGGAAAACGCATTAGGCTCATTTCTTTCATCTCGATTCTTACAACAATACAATGCTTCCAGCATGTGAGCATAAACACATAAACAAATAGGTAAATACACACACACATACACTCCAGGCATTATCTGTGTCTTCTTCACATTGTTTTTTTCCCCAGAAGTCTACAAATGAATGATCACTTCCATTTTCTTATTAACTTTTTAGTCTTGGTCATCTTATATTGCCTGTCGTATAATAGTCTATGGCAAAAAAAAAAAAAAAAGTCTATAGCTACTCCAAACCAACATTTTTCTTTAACAACTAGTGTGCAATATAAGAATCAGAGTCCTGGAAATTGATACCACTACAAATTTCAGCCTGAATTTTCAATCCTTCAGTATGACTTCAAAAACTAAAATATCCTCTTATTTTGTTCTTCTTTGATATCCCTGTGAGCTAATTATTTCAATCTCTTTTACTTGTTTCTCTGAGCAGGCAGAACCACTAAAGATGCCTTAAAACATAGAAAGGCTGTTTAATGCCCTACCCTTGCTAAGGACAACACTATCAGTTTTCCTTGGCAGAAAAACAGCTTATTATCTGCTCAAACCTTTCTCATTCCTACTGACTGACGAAATACACATATACATTATTAAACCGAATTCTCTACTAACCTTCCTATTGGAAAGTCTCTAGACAATATTTCAAAACATTAAGGAATTACCGAAAGTGTTTCTTGTGTTTCCTAAAATTATCTTTAACAAATATGTTACTCAGTATCATATCACTATAGCACAATAATTGACTTAAACCCAGACATGGTAGCATGTATCTATAATCTTACCATGTGAGCCTAAGTATATATACAAATATGTAAAAGACTAAAACAGGAAGATGTATGAGTTCTTAGCTAGCATGCGTTACTGTGTAGAAATCCTGACTAAGAAATTTTTAAACTGAGATAAACTACTAAAGAAGAGATTTGTTGAACGTCACAGTTTCAGAGGTTGCACTCCATAGTAAACTCTTGATGGTTCTATGGTAAGATGGCACATCGTGACACCAAATAGAGAGAACATGAGCAAGCGGCTGAGGACAAGAATAGCCTTCAAGGCAGTTATGTTGGCTAGTTATATAGTACAAGCTAAATTCATCTAAAAGGAAAGAGCCCAACTGAGAAAATGCCTCCATAAAATCTGGCTGTAGACAAGCCTATCAAGTATTTTCTTAATTAGTGATTGATGAGGGAGGGGCCAGCCCCCCCCCCCCCCGTGGTCCTGGGTTCTATAAGGAGGCTGAGCAAGCCAGGCAGAAAACATCACTCTTCCATGGCCTCGCCATCAGCTCCTGCCTCCAGGTTCCTGCTTTGCTTGAGATCCTGACCTGACTTCCTTCAATGGTGAACAGTGACTTAGAAGCAAAGCAAATAAACTTTCTTCCTCAAGTTATTTTGGTCATAGGGTTCATCACAGTAAAAGGCAGCAGCTTTCCTCCAGTGATTCACCTGGTTCTTTCATAATCCAATCACATCACAACCTTTTCACCAACAAAACAAACAAACAACAACAATAAAAAAAAATAAAGAATTCAACACACGACCTTTTAGAAAGATATTTCATTTCCCAACTACAACATACACCAATACTTTTATTCATAATATGCCATGGATTTGCTTCAAATGCATACATAATCAGAAGTATGTAAGCAAAACACTTATTAGCCAGGACCTTGCAACTGTTAAAGCTTGATTTTTTTTTTTAAAAAAAAAGGGTACTTTTACTCAAAAATGTGCTTTTGTGTGGCAGGTAAATTTCTCAAACATTGAAGTGCCTGCCACAGAAACACCAGAATCTCACTTTAGACACCAGCATCCTTTCAAAAAAAAAAATGCGTATTAAGTAAGGGTGAGACAATGGGAGCAAGTGTCTATCCAGAGCATAGTCCCCAGAGCTGCACTTACACCCTACGTGATTCAGGGAACTGAACTTGGGCCTTTGCAAGAATGGTATGCACTCTTAACAACTGAGTAATCTCTTCCGTCTCTAGCCTCCACCATCCTTATTTAAAACAGGGACAGGGGCCAGATGCTCAGAGCTCACTGGCCATCCAGCCTACCAGGAGCAAGGGATTCCAGATGCAGTGAGAGTTCCTGGCCTTTTTACACACACATATACGCACACGCACACACGCATCCATACAAATATGGCTAAAATTTTCCTTCATAAAAAGCTAGTAATTGGCACTGGACAGATGCTTCAGCAGTTATGTATATACTGTTCTTGCTAAGGACCTGAGTTTAATTGCTAGCACCCACACTGGTTGGCTCACAACTACCTATAACTCCAGCTCGGAAGATATGATTCCTCTATCCACCTGGGGCACATATATGCATGTGTGCCCAGGCACGTGTGCACGCGCGCGCGCACACACACACACACACACACACACACACACACACACACACACTATTTTGGTTTTTTTTTTCCTTTGAAATAGGTCTCTCTATGTAGCCTTAACTGGCCTTGAACTCATACTGATCTGCCTACCCAAGTGCTAGGAAGGACTAAGGGCATGCACGCCATCACCAGGCACACTTTATTTAAAGGTTGATACTAATTGGACTGACAGAATAGCTCAATAAGTAAAGGAGCTTGCTACCTGGCAACCTGAGTTTGATTCATGGGACCTATTCAATAAAAGAAAAAGAAACTAACTTCCAGTCTCCTCAGATTCACACAGACAAACACAGCAGCATGAGCATATGCCACCAACATAACAATAAATGAAATTTAATTTAAAATACAATTGGCTATTTCTAAATAGTGAAATTAATTATCATAACCTGTATATCTTGCTCTTAATTGTATATATTCATCAAATAAGCAAATAATGCATATGTAGTATGAACAATTCTTTAAGTCTGTATGTACAAACCTGAATGTAACCCGTCAGACAGTAACACATTACTGAAAAGTAACCTAAGCGCTAATCAAACACTCAGAACCTACAGAAATCCTTTTAAAGGACCTTTAGTATTGTTTTAGACAACTTGTAACATCTCATTTTATATAATGAAGCTCTATTCTACAAATACTTGAGTAAGAACATAGGGAAGGCCAGAATGATTAAGCATTCAATGAAGGCAATTAGAAGGCTACTATGATAGCACTATTGGGAGTGTGAAAAGACTCCAGCAAGATGCTATTAACAAGTAAACAGAAGACATCAGCTCAAGAAATATATACTGGTAGCTGTTAGCAATTGAACTAGATAAATTAGACTAAACTGACTATGAAAAGAGACTGGTTGAGGCAACACATTCTTGTGGCACTACTATAGTCCCAGAACTCTGCAGATTGAAACAGGACATCACAAGTAAAAGGCTACTCTGTGCTACAGATCAAGAACTGAGACCAGAGCCACCTTTTAGCACATCAAATCAAGCCTTTCTTGTTACCAGAGACCCTGTAGCCACCACACTTGGCACAGACCCAGACCTACCTCAGGAAGCTTGCCTGTTAAGGTATCCAGCTTGATGAGTCCTTGGACCCTCTCCTGCCAATGCAATCCACAACTTTCAGGGTTTGCCTCAGCTGCGTAACTGGTACACTGTCCTATATGAAGCAGCATAGATTTTTCACATCAAACAAAAATCCAATGAAAGAACTCCACATGCCTAGGTCTCATCATACAAACATAAACAATATGAAAGGTCAAGAGAGTTTATCTCCTCAAAAAATGAGAACTATCTAGAAGAATTCCAGAACACAGAACTTAAAAGAGCATAAACTTCTTCAAAGACTTCCAGGAGTTTAAAGAAGATACAAACAAATAGTTAAACAAAATAAATAAGTAAATAAATAAATAGATAGATATAACCCATATATATGTCTTCATAATAACTGTTAAGTATTTTTTAAATTTTATGTGCACTTGTGTTTTGTCTTCATTCAAGTCTATGTGAGGGTGTCAAATCACTTGGAGCTAGATTACATACAGATGAGCCACCAAGTGGGCGCTGGGAATTGAACCCAGGTCCTCTGGAAGCGTAGCCAGTGCTCCTAACTGCTGAGTCATCTCTCCAACCCCAATAACTGTAAATATTAACTCCCCAGTCAAAAGACACAGGTCAGCCGAATGCATTAAGAAACACTGGCAGGTAGATCTTGGAGTTCAAGGCCAGCCTGGTCTACAAAGCAAGTCCAGGACAGCCAAGGCTACACAGAGAAATCCTATCTCAAAAAACCAAAAGGAGGAAAAAGAAAAGAAAAAATAAAGAAAGAAAAAGAAACAAAATCCATAGCCAAGGCTATACAGAGAAATCCTGTCTCAAAAAAAAAAAAAAAAGCCAAATAAAAAAAGGGGAAAATTTTTTCATCTTTCTGCTGTCTACAAAATACTCAGATTTAAAGACAGACAGCAAGCACCTTAGAGCGAAAAGGAAAAAGTATTCCAAACCAAGGGAAACAGAAAGCAAGCAGATGTTGATGTCATAATAGAATTTAAAACAAAGCTAATCTGCAGAGATGTAAAGGGGGAGGCACCCCTTTGTAAGAAACTATAATTAAGCAAAGAAAACATTACAAACTAAAGCATACACTCAAGCATACTACTAGAATTAAAGACTAATTTTACCACTCCACTTTCTTCAATAGCTATATGGACAAAACCAAAAAATAATCGAATGGCATTATTGATCAGATAGACCCAACTGATTTCTAAGACATAGTCCATGCTGACCAATCAGGAGATTTCTAACTAAAACTACTTTAAACTATTATTTTTATCTTAGTCAAAATAGCTAAGATGAAGAAAACAACTGATGGCAAATGCCAGCAAGGATGCAGGGAAAGGGTAATCCCCAATTACTGTTGGTGGGACTGCAAACAAACTGGTACAGTCACTATAGAATTCAGTATGGGAAATTCTCAAAAAGGTAAAAATAATCTACATGTCCCATTTATAGCACTACTGTGCAGACGCTGAAAAAGCTTGATATCCTATTCTACAAATACCTACTCAGCCATGTTCACCATTCCTTTCTTCATAATAGCTAGAAAATGGGGGGGGGGGGGGCGCGGGCGGCGGAACCTAAATGTAAAGAAAAATGAAATCAGCCAGGAATGGTGGCGCACACCTGTAACCCCAACACTCGGGAGACAGACGCACACAGATTTCTGTGAGTTCGAGTCCAGCCAGGTCTACAAAGCAAGTCCAGCACAGCTAGGACTACAAGAGAAACCCTGTCTTCATAAATTAATGAAAGAAAGAAAGAGGGAGGGAGTGAGGGAGGGAGGGAGGGAGGGAGGGAAAAATTGAAACCATGAAATCTGCAGCTAACTGGAAGGAATTAGAAAGTATTATACTGAGTGTGGTACCCCAAAGTCAGAAAGAGAAGCACTGCATGTTCTCATTTGTGGCTCCTAGCAGTAATCTTCAGAAATAAGTAAATGACCTAGAGTAATTGAGGAAAGTAAAAGGAAACTATGTTGGGGCAGGGGTAAGAGCTGTGGAGAAAGAAATAGCAAATAGAGGTATCTTAGCCAAGAGTGGTGGCACAAGCCTTTAATCCCAGCATTCAGGGAGGCAGAGGCAGGCAGAGCTCTGAGCCCAGGACAGCCAAGAGAACAAGCAAACAAAAAGTCAGGAACTTTAAGTGACAAAATCGGGGGAGGGAAGGCTCTCAACTAGGAAGGTGGGAGGGAGGGCAACACAGAGGCAGGAGAGAGAATAACATGAAGGATGGCTAAAAAAAGTCACAGAGAATCATTTCATGTTAACCAAAATAATAAATAATATGTATGTGTGTACACATGCATGCATACATATACATATTTATCAAATGAAGTTGCACCACTTGAGAGTGATGTTTCCTCCAAGAACCGTAGGCTACCTAAAAAAAACTCCCAGTACCAAACTAAGTAATCTCCTTTCAAGTTGTTGGACAAAGGAATCCAAGTAACCCTCCCAAAAGTACACCATCGCTGCTGCCCTTGATTGTCCCCCAGAAATTTAATTAAGTCTCTACTGTTGAAGGACACAGGACTTGGGAATCTGAGTGGATCTTAACCCAAAGTGCCCTCCATGAAGACTATCTTTCATAGTACATAAAGTGTTATGCAAGCTGTCAAGGGAGAAAAGTAAAAGTTCTACCTAGCTATGACATCCAGAAACCACAATAACCAGCAAAACTTAATATCTACGAAGGTGAAATCATGGCACTTTTATCTTGGCAATAACAGCTGTCTAATTAGATCTAAGGCCCATTCAATAGGAAGGAATTTATGTCTGATACTCTGGACCAGTGGTGCTCAACCTTCCTGATGCTGTGATCCTTCAATATAGTTCCTTATGTTGTGGTGTCCCTCCCAACCATAAAATTATTTTATTGCTACTTCATAACTGTGATTTTGCTACTGTATCATGTAAATATGATATATGTAACTGCATGATAGTGAGTCATTATGTAAATACCTGATATGCAGAATACCAAAGGTATCAAAGCCCATAGGTTGACCTAGCAAACTATCCACAGCTAGTAAGGCCATAGAACCTAGAGGAAATCCTACTACCACTTTCCCAAACCAGCATGTCCTCTTCACTAAATTATTAATATTTATCCCTACACTGACAGATGGGTGTGGCCTTCAACTCTCATCAAAGATACTTCTTTTTGAAGGACAAGAAACATTATAGAAAGCCAGAACTAGTCAAAATACAGAGAACAACTGGCCATCGGGTGCCCAGGCCCTCCTGCTACACCTACAATACATTCCTACATCTAAGGCCTAGGGGACACTGCAGAACTGGGAGTGAAAGCACTGTAGGAGCTCGAGTGCCAGGACATCTGCTGTGAAACTGTCTCCTACGTGTGACAGGGAAGCTGCACCCATGAAAAGTCAACATTATTGCCTAAAGAAGACCTGAACAATGACAACACCAGCTGGCATGTGACAGAGATGAGGGAAATCTCAGAACCTTCCACCCCTAGATGAAGGGCTACAAGCAATTAATGATTGCTGAGAAAGGGGGGGGGGGGAGGGGAAGGGGGAGAAATCAGTCTTCCCCAGAAACTAACCTCCAATTATCCAACAATATCAAGTGGTCAGCTCTAATAGCATACAAATATGAGCAACAGCAAATGGACTCAACAGGTATTTATCTATTTATACATATGTGTACATACAACAAAAAAATTAAAACAATAGAGGTAATAAATCAAAGTAGGAGTGCTTCATGGTAAAGAGATAGGGGAACAGTGAACAGTGGGGGAGGGTAGCTGGATATGGTAATGGGACTTAAGATGACCAAAGTATATTATATACATGTACAAAATGTCATAATGAAACCCAATATTTTCTACAATTAACAGATGCTAATTAAAATAGGGGATTTTAGAACAACTTTGGGTCTTAGGATTCAAGACCAACTTTGATTACATAGTAAGACAAAATCTAAGCTCTTCCAAAAACATGTCTTTAAAATAGCAATGATTTTTACTTAGTAATTCCTCCTTTACAAATCACCCCTGAATCAAACACAAACCCATAGATATAGACACACATACAAACATACATACGTACATATATATATCAAACATTTTTTCACTGTCCTGGTTAGTTTCCTGTCAACGTGACACAAGTTTAGAGTTACCTGGGAAGAGGGACTCTCAATTGGGGGGAAATGTCTCCATAATAATTGCCTGTAGGCAAGTCTGCAACACATTGTTTTAGTTATTGATGTAAGAGGGCCTACTCCACTGTGGGTGGAGCAATCCCTGGGCAGGCAGAGGTCCTGGGTATAAAGGAGAGTAGGCTGAACGAGCTACAGGGAACAAGTCAGTAAGCAGCATTCTTCTACGGCCTCTGCATAAGTTCCTGTCTCCAGGTTCTTGTCCTGACTTCCTTCAGAAATACAGTATTCCTGAGCCTTGTAAGCTATAATAAACCCTTTCGTCTCTAAGCAGTGTATTGTGATGGAGTTTTATCACAACAGAAACACTAAGACATTCGCCTACAGGGAACATTTTATATTGAGATAGAGGGAAACAACTTAATGTCTAGTAACTAAACAGCAATTACTGCTGTTTCTGTTGTTGTTTTTCTTTCTTTCTTTTTCTTTCTTTTTTTTAAAATGTCTATGGGTGTTTTGCCTATCCATATGTCTGTGGGCCATTCCTGTGAAGGCGCCCACAGAGGCCAGAAGAGCGCAGTGGATCCTGTGGAACTGGAATTACAGATAGTTGTGAACCACCAGGAATCAAACCCAGACCCTCTAGAAGAACAGTCAGTGTTCTTGACCACTGAGACATCGAAAATGTTGGGACTGGACAGACTTTTTAAATGTTATATGCCATTGAGAAACTTCAATAGAGATGAGTGAGTAAAGGATCAGAGGATCAATGGAGGCCTAATGTTTGAAAATACTATTTAAAAATAAAAATAAAAATAAAAAAGCTCAGCAGCTAAGTGTATGTGATGCTCTTACAGTGTACCACTCTTGAAGAAGTCTGGAGTTGCGTTCCCAGAAACTACATAAGGTAGCTCTCTACTTATAACTCCAGTTCCAGTAGATCAAATGGCCTTTTCTAGGCTCCTTTGGTACCTGCACTGCACTCACATGCACAGATACATAATTTTAAAAATTAATATTTTGAAAAGGCTGTTATTTGTAAACTAAAAATAAAACTTTTAATCGAATGTCAAATAATATTCAAGAAAAATTAAACTTGAAATGCTTATAAAATAGAGGGAAAATGACAAATGTATAGAAATATATAAAGAATGATCTATATGTTTCATGTATACTCAGATATACACAGAATAAACTATTGTTTTCTTTTGTTTTGTTTTGTTTGAGACAGGGTTTCTCCATGTAGCCTTGGCTGTCCTGAATCTCTGTAGACCAGGCTGGCCTCCAGAATGCTGAAAGTTAAGGTGTGCACAACCATGCCTGGCCACAGAATAAATTTTCTAAATATGTAGTTAATAGTAGCTCTAAGACTGTAGATTGATATGCTAACTTAAGTTTTATTTTTCCTATTGCTAAAGAGGACTGCTAATCTTATCAGACAATACCATAATCTAGTAGTTCTATTACTGCCTCAGTCAGAACAGGATGTAGAGTCACTTGAACAGTATCATTCAAAAACAAAAATGATTAACTGTTTCTAAATAATCCTTTAATAAATTAAATTATCACCATTTATGCTAACAAAATCAAAAATAAAATACAACAAAATATACTAGCACAGTAAAATGAACTGTGTCAGTTTTAACCCTGCAGCACACTCGTGTTCGTTGGCTATGCTGGGGTGGAAGCCACAGCGATGCTCTTGTTAGACATGTAACACCCACCACTAAGAGCACTGCACTCCCAGGCTTGCCTCAAGCTCACCGTCCTCCTGACTCAAGTGCTGGGCTATATGTACATGGCACTATAATCAATTTTTTAAAGCTCTAGAAGTACAAAGAGATATAATGAGCCTCATGCTTTACTTCTGTTTCCAGTATCTTCTGCACCAGGCAATTAAAATCAATTTTACAAAGTGAAACAATTTCTGAAGTGAAGTAAACATCACTTGAATTAAAATCATAATTTTAATTACATATACTATTATCCAATAAAGCGGCTTTTTTGTTTTGTTTGTTTTTCAAGACTGGTTTCTCTGTGTAGCCTTGGCTCTCCTGGACTCATTTTGTAGAGCAGGCTGGCCTCAAACTCAGAGATCCGCCTGTCTCTGCCTCAAGTGCTGGGATGACTGGTGTGTGGCACTGTGCCCACCTAAGTAGCTCTATTATTAATACCACTGTATAAAGTGATAGTAGGTGGACACTGGTAAAAACTGTCATTTAACAAGCTTGATATTACTATGCCATTTTACATGGTTCAATTTTTATTATACCAATTCTTTTTAAATTGCTTATTATATCTATGGGGCAGGGTGTGTGTATGTGTACACTTGTACATACCACCATGCTGTGGTGCACTTACAGAGGTAGGACAACCTATAGGAGTAAGTTTTATCTTTCCACCACAATGGTCCTAGGGATTGAATTCAGGCCATCAGCTTGGTGGCAAGAATCTTTGCCCACTGAGCCATCTTGACTGGGTTTCTAGAAATTCTTATGCTTGACTGTGTCAGGTAATCTACCAACTAAAAAAAAAAAATCCAAAGTACACCTCACTATCTCCTCCTGAACATTCAACACCCCTCTAAGAAAGGCAGGTAGGTATTCATGGGACTACCTTAAGAATCTAACTGAAAAGTGACTCTAATCTAATTCACACGGACTACAGTAAATGTAAACACTGTTCCTGGCTTTCCTACTCTTTCTGGCCCCACACAATTAACAACCTTCCCATGCCTCAATCCAATCAACTCCTCTGAAGTACATGGCTCAAAACACAGGGCACAGAGTATAACTAACAGCTGTGTTTCTTTAAATAACAGTGAAATGAGGGAAAATAGTAACAAGATTCCAACATTCTTAAAAGTTAAGATTATTTTTCAAGCTTGTCATTAGCCATAAAACTACTCATATCAAAAGTGTGTAACAGTAATAAAGTGTTAAATTTTTGAGTGCTATTCTGCTAAACTTCAAGAGGTTTAAGAGGATTCCTTCAAAACCCTCTTTCATTTGCTCAATTCTCTTCTCAAGCATATTAGGCTCCATTAACAGCCAATCATGTAAGCTGAGCTGCAAGTGACCCGAGAGTTACCATAGCAACAGCTGCTTTCTGAAATACGTGTTATGCATTTTAAAAGCTCTCACAGAGAGGATAGCACATCTATCAATTAACAACCAAAGCTGAACATAGCACATAATCCAAATGAAAGAAAAACTACCTTAACAAAGCAACAATCTCGCAACAAAAGGGATATTTGACACACTTGACCTAAAATTCTATTGTGATTTATGTCTCAAAATGAAGCCCATAATTAATAAGATGTGACCGTTGATACTAAGCTTTTTAAAGCACAAAACTGGTAAGAGTAAGGATAATAACCACGACTATTTTTAGCAATGGAACATCAAGAATAATGGATGAACATATGCTACAATATACTGGCAGACTGTCATGAAGCCATCTTAATGAAAAAGTGGGCCTAAATGTGATTCACCAAACTGTTTTCCAGTATTTAGTCGATGCGTATACCAAACAACATTGCACTGTTTTCAAGAACACCATTCTTTTAGTAATCCATTGCTAATTGAGGTCTCTTCCCATAAATTCCTGACTAAAAAATACACAGCTAGCTAGGTTTTATCAGCCGTCACCAGAGTATTCAGCTCTGTAACAAGAAATTTTACTCTTTATTTTTGCAGTGCTGGAGGTAAGAAACATACAAAATACAACTTGTTCTCTGCAAAACAAGGTCAAAGGTAATATTTTGTGAATGTCCAAAATTTTTTAAAAATTAGTCTCAAAAATCATTTTCTCTATAATTCAAGTAAACCGAATATATAAAAGACATTGCTCACTATGTTAGGAATGTGCCACCAACAGAATAATGAGAAAAAACATCAAACTCACTAATACACAGAGATAAGGACCATTTTTGTTAACAGACTCCAGAGACTTAAGTGTGACAGAAGATTCTATTACATATACTCATTATAACTTTAAATTTTCAAAAACTTCAAAGGAAGGATTTTTAACAACTAGAGACTACTCTTACTACTAAAGCAGAAATTTGGAGAAACAGGGGATGATGAAAATGACAAAGAGAAAGGCCCATTTACTTAAGTATATTAATGAGTTGTTATTAATGTCCTAGAAAGTTCCTGTCTCAAAAGTTATTCTACCTCTAAATAGTGACAAACAGCATATTTTTTTTCCTCTCAGTAAAAAAAACTTGTCCTTTCATTTCAACTTTCTATACCCTGAACATTCACATTTGAAATCTGAACAAACACTGACCTAACACAATGTTAATACTACTATTATCTTTTGATCCCTACCAACTTATATACATTAATTTATTGGTATCCTAATGACAGAAGTACACAAACTATCATCTCCATTTTGCAGGTGGCAAAACTGCAGACCAGAAAATTGCCTAACACCCCACTTATTTGATCTAAATCAGTCTGACTCTATATTCTTTATCCTTAGCTATTATCCATGAAGCTTATCCATAACATGATCCTAACAAACTAACACACTTTCACTGCTTCCTTTGGCTGACTTGGTTACTATGCCAATTTCCTGGACCGGTTTTGAAAGAGCAACACATTATGAAATTTCATGCAAAAGTAAATAAACAATAGGTTGAACACAGCCCCTTACCAAAGGAGAAGTTATTTCATGTATAAAGTCTACAAAGAAAAACTATATAAGAGAATAAGATGCTTGCATTTCTCCTTTAAATGTAGATATACACAAAGAAAAATACACACACACATACACACACACACACACACGGATGAATGGGTGTTATGACTCACACTGCTGACAATCAAACTACTTAATGCTTACTATCTGTCAAACATGGTCTTACGGATTTGCCTTACATGCTTTAACATTTGACTGTCCCAATAATCCTAAGCAGCAGATATTATTGTTCACAGTACAGAATAAACAAATGGTTAAAGAAATTAGGAGAAAGCTGCAAATCACAAAAGATCACTCCTAAGTCTTGGAATTTGTGGAGTTTCTCCAACTGGATTCCTAAACTATTTAGAACAAATAATTCCTCTCATTCTTCCTTTTTTAACTATAATGTCTGTATCAGTCCCAGGGCTGTATCTGGGGAAAATATAGTCTGTTTCCTTGGTTGCACAGGTTCATTGTTTTAAAAACTTCACCCATACTTCATTTAAATATGTAGATAAGAGATTTAGGACTTCTGACTTTATGTCATTTAGATGAGACTTTGGTTGTCATGAGAACTTTAGGAACCTTGGGATACGGTAGACGCGTTTTGTCTATGAAATATATATGGATCATAGAACCTCCTAGAATGCCTGCGGTAATCTGCATTTGGTACTTCATCTTTTGTCCCTTGCTGCTACTCTGTTATGTATTAAATTGCATGGCAAAAGATCACCAGACATCAAAATAGGTAAATTATCTTTTGTTAATCAATATAATCAATCACACTGGCCCTGAAGGGAGAAAGAAATAAAGCACACAAATCAAAGAGATGCAGCAGAAAAATGCAGAAGGAACTTAAAGCTTGAGAGGAACCTTACCCTCCACTGCTCTGTGATGAAAGGAGCATGAACACAGCAAGTGGTCTCTATGAGTTGAGCAAGATCTCCTTTCCTAGAACCAACATCCATCAAAGAAAGAGGATCTTGGGAATCATTTCTGCCAATGATCTGAGTGAGTAAGGAATCTGAGCTCCCTAAAGCCACCTGAAGAAGCTAACTCCATTTAGGTCTTTCAAGATGCTAAGAAAACATTCATCTGAGCCAGTTAAACTTCTGATCAATGAAGATATGAATTGACAGTCTTGTTTTGGTTTGGGGGTTCCCACTGCCCGGAGACAGGGTTTCTGTGTAGTTGTAGTCCTGGCTGTCCTGGAACTCTGTAGACCAGGCTGGCTTCAAATTCAAAACATCCGCCTGCCTTTGCCTCCTAGTGCAGGAATTAATGGCCTGCTCCACCACTGCCTGGCATAAATGGCACTTTTGTTTTTGTTTGTTTGCTTTTGTTTTTGGTAACAATATTTATAAAAACAAATTTTTAGTCACACACAAAAAAGATTTTTAGCTCATTTGCCTAAGATTAGCCAATGACTGAGTTTATAATGTTTTGGGGGTCTTGCTTGTTTGTCTTAAAATCTTTTGCTAATGTAATTCAATACATACAAAGCAACAGAGAGGGCAAAAATAAAAATAAAAATAAAGGTGCCAATTGCTGCTTACCACAGGCCTTGGAAGAAGTTCTGTGATCCATGTACATTTCATATACATAATGGGTCCTGGAAACTCCTTAACCTCTTGCCTCCACTACTCAAGTAATGGGAGTATAGGCATTTATACCACATCCAGCTCATAGCCAGTAACTGTTGGTACTACCCTTCAAACCTAAGTATAGCGTGTGCTCTTAAGCACTGATAAAGACAACAGGAATAGTAGCACTGGGTACAGAAAGCTGGACATCTAGATTTTTAAAAAACCAAACAATTTCAATGGCAGAACTCAAATAGAAGACACTGCATTCCCTCTACATAGTGTCAGCAAATTAGTTGGCTCTGGATTTAATTATTTTTATACAATTATAATAAAATTGTACTACTGATTCTTGAAAATATTATTCAAAGCATGTTCTAAATTATAGAATATTATGCACATGTATATATAACTAGACATAA
The DNA here is from genome assembly GCF_964271855.1 of Acomys minous. Taxonomy (NCBI): domain Eukaryota; kingdom Metazoa; phylum Chordata; class Mammalia; order Rodentia; family Muridae; genus Acomys; species Acomys minous. Next base: position 22,325,985 of record NC_140495.1, read on the forward strand.
ACATAAGCCTTCACAGAGTCAAGATAACTAATGTGAACAAGTGACAGACGGAGGAGCAGTTAAAAAAATGTTCGGTGTACTAATTCCCTATATTTTAGCACTTAGAGTAACAGATACTGGCTAAAAGATGACAGGCTGAAAGAGTAGGACACAGATGAGATAATGACAGAAGCTTAGTAACAAGCATTTAGAGATGGCTTTTCTGGATTCTTAGAGAAGGGGTGATTACTGTCCTTTTTGTTTTGTACATTTCTATGCTCTTTTTAAAAAATAAAGCAAGTGACTGTATAACTTAAAGGGTTTTTTTGAGAAAACTGTGTCAGGTCTGGAGTGATGGCTCAGTGGTTACTGCTCTTCCAAAGGACCCGGGTTCAAATTACAGCACCCACAAGGCATCTCACAACTGTCTGTAATTCCACATAGACTTACATGCAAGTAAAACACCAATGCACATATCATAAAATAAATGTAAATAAATTTAGAAAACACAAAGACTTATAAAAATAACGTGTTTCAATTCAGGTTCTTTGAGAAGCAGAATCAAGATACAAGCTAAATATGTAAGAATTTTATCATGAGAAACGTTTCTGAAAGAATGAGAAGAGAAACAGCAAGAGAATTAACAAGACCTTAAGGCTGTGACACAGGCCAGTCAGCTATGAAGTACAGCAGTAAGAAAGGAGAACTAAGTAGGAACAACCTCAAACTAGTACAGCTCTCGACTGCCAGTCTTCAGGGAGCTCGAGTTCTAGACTGCCCAAAGACAAGTCCCGTGTTAGGCAGAAATGGGCAATGCCACGCTCAGTAACTGGAGAAGAAGTTACCCAGGGAATATATGTCCCGAACTGAATGATAAAGCAAATCTGAAAGGCCATTGTAGCTGGAGTGTCAGCTAAAACCATCCTCAAGGTGGAAGTTTCTCAAGGGAAATCTAAACAGAACACCTCCATGGCTGTCACAGACATGCAGCCATTCAAGAAAGCTAATGAGGATGCAAAATGGTTCAGTTGGTAAAGTGCCTTGGTTCAGTTCTCCAGTGTCCATGCAAAAAGCTGGGCAAGGTAACACACATGCACTACGGAGGAAGAGACCAACCAGCTGAGTTGGTGAGCTCCAGCTTCAGCAAAACCTTAAAAAAAAAATGAGGTTAAGGGGCAACTGAGGAAGACATCCACTATCAACCTCTACTTCCACACACAGACACACATACACATGGACCAGCATGCAAATATTCAGACGTACATGAATGCACTCATGACCATACACCAGAGGAGAGACGTTAAAAGGAGAAAATTAACAACTATGAGAGTTCGTCTGTTAGTTTAAAACTCAAGCTCTGTGTAGGCCAGGCAGACCTCAAATCCAAACTCGTCCAAATGAGTATCCAAGACTTGAGGTGACATACATGCATGGTAATGTAGAGCCCTGGAGTTCATCATTAGTTCCTAGGCAGACTGTTTAGGCTAGTTAAAAACAGAGTACTGAGGCTTCTTTATCTTTCTATTAACTAGAGAAGCTCTACTGTTATTTTTGTATAAAAAAGGTGAGAGTTATTAGTGTCACTCAAAGAAACTTTCCTTTAAAATTGTGATAAAACCATTTAATTTTCTTGTTTGAAAGATACCCCCCACACACACACACACAAATATATACCAGAGAGATAGAATATCAAATGAAATGCTTGATGTTAACGTGAACAGTGGTTACCTGCTGGTTGAAAAGATACATCTTTTTTGCTCATGTTTTCTATACTTGCTACAACTTACATAAACCATAACACTATAGTAATTACAACGTATAAGACTTTTTAAATAATAATATTGTAATCTTAGGTCTCAAGGGCAGGGGCTGAATTGCTGGGCCAACTTTCCTCACAATGTGACTTGCATTACAGTAGAGAGAATATCTTAGACTAATGTGTGTAATTTAGCAGAACACTTACCAAGAGAACAGTTATGCCTAACATGGCAAAAATCAAAAAAGAACAGAATCTTAACTCTTATGAACTACTGGCAAAACCACACTTATAAATTATAGTCTCCAAACAAATTCTACCTGTTAAGGTATTATGTATTCTATGTAACATTTTACATACAACTAGTAAAATTGTGGCTTTTATTGGTAGCACACAAATAACTTTTCTAGACATTTTCAATATATAAATACCAGACTTTAACCAAATTACTTAGCAATCATTTCTATTTTATAGAATCATCCAACAGTAGCACTGTGATAAAAGGTACATAATTACACAATTCTTTTTCCCAATCCTATGGAAAGAAACCTTCTAGTATTCCCATTTAATAAACTGAAAATTTAATATATGAACCCAAGGTAACCAAATGAAGATAGACAGCAATTCAAGGAGAAACTGATTTGTAGTTGATATTTGAACGAAGCTAGCGTTATGTAAAATGTCCCTGAAGGCTAATGTATTTGTGGTTTAATTCCCAGCACCCACATGGCAGTTCACTGTAACTCCAGTTTGAGGGTATCTGACACCTTCTTCTGGCCTCCAGTACACCAGGACGACATACAGTGCAAAACACACACATAAAATTAATTTTTTAAAACTATGCCAAAAACAAATCTGAGACAACAGCGTATGGGAGCACTGCACTATGCCAGCTAGACATAGACGACGTTTTACCAGGGATTATAACGAACCTGTAGACTACTTTAGGCAGAACAGACACTCCCAATCCCTGAACACACATCTTTCCACTTATTTGTCTTTGTATTTTATGGTTATGTACACAGGTCTTTCATTTCCATGAATAAAAATTATTTTGTAGCTACCTGAAGTAACATTGTTCTGTTGGGGATTGGTCTGGTGCTATGTATCCTAATGCTAATTACTGCCCCCCCCCAAAGACTCGGCTACCACCAGATGATCACATTTTCATGTTCACCTGGTCTTTGTTATGTCAATTTTGCTCTCCCTAATTCAGAGTTAATTAGTTAATAAAGTTGCAAAAGTCTATAATCAACCAGAAGTAATGTAGGCCAGTCTTAGGTTCTAGGGCTTGGGGGTCAGAGGAACCACAAGGGTGGGAAGAGAGAGGACAGGACTCCAGAGAAAAGGAAGTAGGCATAGGGCAGTATGGACCATGAGTAGCCATGAGGGCTGGCATAAGGGAACAGAAGCAGCCCAGACAGAAAGAATTCAAACAAGTAATATGGGTATGTAGCTGGCAAATAACAAAATAGCTTAGAGAGTTGATACTTGCCCAGTTACTTTTATAAATCCGAGAGGTCTCTGTCTCAATTATTTGGGAACTACTAGCTAGGGTAGAGAAGCCCTCTAGAGTCAAATAACCATTCAACAACATTGTTCCCTTGATTTCTCAGAAGCTCCTTGTAAATATAGAGCAATTCTACTTATTTTTACGTGCTCACTTTTAACTGTGCCACTTTACCGAATTTGTTCATTGGTGGACTTGCTAGAAGAATCACTGTCGGGAAACTATAAGCAATATGGGTTATTTTGATTTGTTTTATTTCTTTTATTTAATTTATTACTAGATCTAACAAAGACTTTCAGTACTGCTTTTAAAGAACATAGCAAGCAGAGGAAAGAATCCTTCTCTTATTTGGATTTTAGAAACTGCCAGTTGTTCACTACTGTCTTGAGTTTCTTTTCCATCCAGGCGTGGTGGCGCACACCTTTAATCCCCGCACTCGGGAGGCAGAGGCAGGCGGATCACTATGAATTGGAGGCCATCCTGGTCTACAAAGCGAGTCCAGGACAGCCACGGCTAACACAGAAAAACTCTGTCTCAAGAGGAAAAAAAAAGTTTCTTTTCCAATTGCTATAATATAATATGCTAATGAACTCTGGGGAGTTTGACAGCTCAAGGGAGAAGGTATTTTTCACCTCTTAGTTCAAGATACTGCCATCACGGAAGGGAATTCAGAGAAGCAGAGGCTTATGTATCCATTCACATTGCAATCACAATCAGAATCAGAGAGCAATGAGTGCATGCATGCTCAGATTACTTTATCCTTTTAATAAAATCTAACAATCCCAGCCCAGACAACGATGCTACCCACAATGCATTGGTCTTCCCACCTCAAACTACAAATCCCCCGCAGGCATTAAAAGAGGTCCATCTCCCAGATGATTCTAGATCTCATGAAGCTGACAAATGAGATTAAAACTCTGTGCTAGGCATGGTTGTACATACCTTTACTCCAAGCACTAGGGAAACACACGCACGCAGATATCTGATTTCCAGGCTAGTCCAGTTTACATAGTGAGTTCCAGGACAGGTAGAGCAGGAAAACCCTGTTAGAAACACACACACAATCTCAATCTCTCTCTCTCTCTCTCTCTCTCTCTCTCTCTCTCTCTCTCTCTCTCTCTCTCTCTCTCTCTCTCAAAACTGGCTATTTTTTGGTCAAGCTGACACAAAATAGAGTCACTCTAAAAGAAGGAATCTCAACCGGGAAAAGACTCCAAAGAAACTGGCTATAAGCAAGCCTGTGATGCATTTTTCTTAGTGACTGATCTGTGAATGATGAATCATATTTGCATCCCAAGACAAATTCTACTTGACTATGATGGGCCAATGTAAAGTGGAATTCATTTTGGTAATAATATGAAGATTTGTTCAAGTTCCTTACTGAAAATACCAAGTTTCTTGAAGTTAGCTTGATTGACCACTCATTACTGTATTAGAAATATTACTTTGTACTCAATATAAATATGTGGCATTTATTTATTTGTTTATCTTTTTATTAATTTATGACTTTTAGAGACAGGGTTTCTCTGTGTAGCCCTGGCTGTCCTGGAACTCGATCTGTAAATCAGGCTGCCCCTGAACTCACAGAGATCTGCCTGCCTGTGCGCCGCCACCACCCAGCAAAACTAAGAGTCTTGCACATACTAGGCAAATACTTTACAGAGAAACTTCTGTAGACCCGGTTTTTAAAAAAAAGTACAGAGCCAAGAGGCATGACTAAGTGGTAGTACTTGCTTATCATACCCTAGGCCCTAGGTTCTTCAGTCCCACCACTGTAATCAGTCAGCCAACCAATCAATAGACAAACAAGCTGAATAACATGTAGCTCATATTTGTCTTTTACATGATTTGTTCATCTGGGACAAACACAGTCTCACAATCTACTTCTTAGAACCTACTATATAAACAAATGCAAAAGAATAGGAAGAAAAGGCTTATAAGGTACTTTCTGGATTCAATATATTTCTAAATAAGTCCTTTAGTTGTTTGTTTATAAGCATGGTCTCATTATGCTGGCCTAAAAAGCTTTTGGGAATCCTACTGACTCCACCTCCCAAGAGCAGGAGATATAGGTGTGCACTCCTACATCCATCTAAATTTTCTCTCTGCTTCCTCTATACCGGGTCTTCTTCCCTCCCCTTCTTTTCTTTTTATTTTAATTTTGCCCAGTACTGGAGATCAAACAATCCCAAGGCGTTCTTCAATTGAGTGATAGCTCCAGTAAACAGTAATTTAAAATGTTATGATAAACTATGAAAGAATAGCTCTGAAAGGAAATGTCACAGGATCTTTGATCCTATTGTGATCCCTGAGATCACAGAAGTATAAAAGCCTGTCTTTTGTTTGGCCTTGGTTGAGCCCTAGCACATACCTTTAATCCAAAGGGATTTAATAAAGTTAACCCTAGGTCAAGAGTTGGAACAAGGGGGGCTGGAGAGATGGCTCAGAGGTTAAGAACACTGACTGCTCTTGTAGAGGTCCTGAGTTCAATTCCCAGCACCCACATGGTGACTCACAACCATATATACTGGGATCTGATGACCTCTTCTGGCATGCAGGCAGAACACTATGTACATAATAAATAAATAAAATCTTTTTTTAAAAAAAATTTGGAGTAAGAAACCAGCTTAGAGAGTAGCAGGGATTTTGAGATGAAGAGTATTTAAGACAGCGTGTAGAAGTCTGGCTCTTTAGCTCCTTGGGTCTTGGGGTTTTAATTTTAGCTCTTAAGCTCCTCAGTTCGTAGTTCTTTGGCTTTTGGGTTTTGAGCTGGCAAACCTTGTGCCTTGGGTTGTTTGGATTTTTGGTTTGGTCTGAATTGGGGATTTTTCTTTTCTTTCTTTTTCTTTTTCTCTGCCTTTTCTTCCTGGGCTGTCAGCTGAGCTAGTGAGCCTTTTGAGGCTTTTCCATCAGGATGTGAGCTAAGTAGGAAGATCGGCTGGGTGCTTTCTCTGCCTCTCTGAGCTAGCAGGTTTTTACCCCAGCATCTGGCTCCTTTGTCTTTATTGGTAAAATCAATGATCTGGGATTTTTAGTCAAAACAACAGAGATGGACTCTTAAGGTAGGAACTTAATTAAAAACAATGCATTAAAATGAACATACCATCACTCACTGATGCAAGTATAGAACAAAGTCTAAAAAGATAAAATCATGAATATTCTCATCTTCAGTGACTTTTGATATTTTTTTTTTAAAAAAGACATGAACTTATTTACATAACTCAAACACCACTTAAGTATATTTCTGATTCTTCATTCACATAAACATCCAGAAACACTTTTCCACTTAATCACTGTACCGGTGTCTGATTTTCTAGTCCACATGCATGCACCTAAGTATACTAATTATAAATGTCATGAAAATCAAAACTAGCCCACAAAAAAGGAAATTTACTGAAAAATCCTACTAACTACATCAGTTAAGAAGAAAATAGATTTTCTACTTATATAGGTATGCAAACAAATACACTTCTGTTTTTCAGTGCAACAGAAGATCTCAGACTAAAAGGTAGGGACCAAAGCTAAATAAGGATATATATTGAAAATTAAATCTTTAGACTCACTGGAACCAGTTTTGGTTATGTATTTTTCCAGATATTATATATAAACAATCATATTTAGTGATTTATTTTTAACCAGTGCAACAGAGAAACTAACCATCATAAATTTCCTTCTATTTTCTACTTCTGTTTTTGCACTGCTAAGGAGAAAACCTTAAAGCCTCACAAATACAAGGCAAGAGCTCTACCACTAAGCTAAAAAGCCTCAACCGTTACCATTGTCAATATCCATAGATTTCTAAAATTTTATTGCAAAATGTACAAATATTTCATAACAATGCACTATTATCAAGATGTAAAAAGACAATTAGGAAACTCAGAGCAAGATAAACATTTAGCACATTTTAACTCCTCTCAAATTCTATCTCCACCAATATACACTAGGCAAAGGAAGCCATATACAATATCATATGCTGTTCAAAAGGAAAAATGCATTGCTATTGCAGTTAATCTTCCAACTTTTAAGTATAACAATATCATAAAGCCATAAGCCATTGTGGAAATTACTAAACTAGTAATTCATATAGAGCAAAGAAAATAACATTATGCAAAGCCTACTAAAATGGAGTATTTAAGTTCATTAAGTGAGACAAAAACAGAAGAATTAACTCTGCAAGACTAGATTTCATTTAATTTATTACAGTTAAAGTAGCTTATACAGTGTTATATTTTGAGTATTATCCAAATATGTAGTAAAGAATATTTCTTTGTATTAGACTAGAAAAGGAAATAAGAAAGATGTCTTGTAATAGTAAAGTAGGTAAGACAATAACCTCAAAAACACAAGGTAAATTTATTTTGTTTTAAGGGTCATAGAAATTCAATGTTGATTTAAGGTCACTGAAAAGTAAGTAAATGAATTAAAATAAAAGGAAGAAAATGTCAAGAGTTGTCAAAGTAGAAAGAGGTGGTTTTATACTAGAAAGAAATATGTGTTGGGGTATAATCTGATGTATTTTGATGTTGTTGATTACTGTTTGTTGTCTGATCCACTTTTTGTTTAATAAAAAGCCATCCCACCTGGGCAGGGCAGGAGCTAGGTAGGGTTTAGAGAGAGAGGAATTCCAGGAAGAAGAAGGACCGCCACCAGGAGAAAGAGAGAGACCTGAAGTAAAGAGAGGAAGGCCACTATGGGTTAGTTGGAGGAGAAGCACATGGCGGGGGGCATGGATGGAGAATCCAGCCCAGATGAAGAACACAAGCAAGTATTTGGGATTATGGATGGGAGGTGGTTTAGAGGATTGATACCTGCCCTGCCTCAGGTTAACCAAGGCTATTTTAAAATCTAACAAGTGTCTGTGTCTTGATTGATTGCTAGCCGGACCTACAAATAATACAGGTAATACAGATAATTTTAAAAACAATAAATATGTTTTGATATTAGTTAATGCCTAAGTTGGCTGACGATTTCTAATTGCAATTAGTGCTTTAAATCTCTTCACCCTGTAATAGATTAAAGTAAGTATATGGTGGCCTAGCATAGGCTGCCATTTTCTTATTTTTGAGAGATGAGAGAAAACAAAGAAATAGTTGGTAGTAAGATTTAAAAG